>NC_072008.2:67197307-67808076 GCF_028885655.2 Pongo abelii
CCCCCAAAGATGAAAGTGGGCTCTCAGCTGTGCATGCATGGATCCCAGGGGATCCTGGGTGTCCTTTTTTCACACCCACAGGGCGTACTGGGGACATGAGGGAAGCCCAAAGTAGCAGGAAGTCTTCAAAAGGTTAGTGGAAGCACAGCAGAGGTCCTCCCCATTGGCGAAATAGCCCGCAACCGCGCATGCGTGTGGCCCAGGGCAGCCTGGGCTTCCTTGATTGGCACCTTCAGAGCATCTCGGACTCACGGGGGACAGCCCAATGTGGCAGGAAGGCTTGAAAGGGGAGGTCGAGGCACCTATGTGGTGTGGAAGGAAAAAAAACGGCGCACCAGTGGTGCCCCCCATGGGCAAAAGTGCTCCCAACCTCGCATGTGTGGGGCCCAGGGGATCCTTTGCATCCCTGGTTGGCACCCAGCCAGGGACCATCTCGGGCCCACGGATGCCAGCCCAATGTGGCAGGAAGACTTGAAAGGAGAGGACGAGGCACTTGTGTGATGTGGAAGGAAAAAAAATGCCACAGCAGAGGTCCTCACAAGGGCGAAAGTGCCTCCCAACCACGCATGCGTGGGGCTCAAGGGATCCTGGACACCCCTGCTTCATGCCCACAGCGTGTCTCAGGCCCAGGGGGTGCAGCTGAAAGCGGCAGTAAGTCTTCAAAGGGGAAGCCGAGGCCCCTGTGTGTATGGAAGGACAAAAAAACGTAGTGGCAGAGGTACCCCCACCGGTGAAAGTGTGCATGTGCACATCCCAACTGTGCATGTGAGGGTGAATCCTGGGCATCCCTGATTCATGCCCACGGACCATCTCGGGCCCACAGGGGGCAACCCAAAGCAGCAGAAAAGATTGAAAAGGGAGATCGAGGCATCTGTGTGGTGTGGAAGGAAAAAAAAAAGGCCCAGCAGAGGTCCCCCAATGGGGGAAGGCACCCCCCGACCACACATACCCGGTGCCATGGGGATCCTGGGATTCCCTAGTTTGCACCCACAAAGCGTGTCAGGCCAAAGGGGGGCAGCCCAAAGCGGCAGGAAGGCTTGAATGGGGAGGTAGAGGCACGCGTGTGGTGCGGAAGAAAAAAAACCGTCGCAGCAGATGTCCCCTCCACGGGCAAATGTACCTCCCTACTGCACATGCGCCAGTCCCAGGGGATACTGGGCATCCCTATTTCATGCTCACGGAGCATCTCAGGCCCACAGGGGGCAGCCCAAAGAAACAGGAAGGCTTGAAAAGGGAGGTCGAGTCATCTTTGTGGTTTGAAAGGAAAGAAACACGGTGCGGCAGAGGTCCCATCCAAGGACAAAAGTGCTTCCCAACCACGCACGCTAGGTTCCCAGGGCATCCCAGGCATCCCTGGTACTTGTGCAAGGAGCATCTCAGGCCCACGGGAGGCAGCTGAAAGCAGCAGAAAGGCTTGAAATGGGAGGTCAAGGAATCTGTTTGTTGTGAAAGGAAAACAAAATGGCTTGGCAGAGGTCCCCCGCAAAGATGAAAGTGCCTCTCAATCGTGCATCCATGGGACCGAGGGGATCATGCACATCCCTGGTTCGCTATCATGGAGAGTTTCAGGCCCACGGGAGGCAGCCCAAAGCAGCAGGAAGGCTTGAAATGGGAGGCCAAGTCATCTGTGTGATGTGGAAGGAAAAAAAAATGGCACAGCCGAGGTCCCGCCCACGGGTGAAAGTGCCTCCCAAACTAACATGCACAGGGCCCAGTGTATCCTGGACGTCCCTGATTCGGACCTACAGAGCGTCTCGGGCCCACGGGGGCAGCCAAGGCGGCAGGAATGCTTGAAATTGGAGGTCAAGGCACCTGAGTGTTGTGGAAGGAAAAAAAATGGCACAGCACAGGTCCTCCCTAAAGGAGAAAGTACCTCCTAACCATGCATGCATGGCCCTGGGGATCCTGGGCGTCCCTGTTTCACACCACGGAGCGTCTTGGGGACATGGTGGCAGCCCAAAGCAGCAGGAAGTCTTCAAAATGGAGGTCGAGACACCTGTGTGGTGTGGAAGGAAAAAAAAAAGGCACAGCAGAGGTCCTCCCCACTGGTGAAATAGCCCTCAACCGCACATGCGCAGGGCCCAGAAGCTCCTGGGCTTCCCTGTTTTCCACCCTCAGAGTGTCTCGAGCCCATGAGGAGCAGCCCGAAGCAGCAGAAAGGCTTGAAAGGGAAAGTCGAGGCACTTGTGTGGTGTGAAAGGAAAAAATATGCCACAGCAGAGGTCCCCCCAACGGGGAAAGTGCCTCCCAACCACTCATTCGTGGGGCTCAGGGGATCCTGCGTGTCCCTGCTCACGTTCATGGAGTGTCTCAGGCCCACAGGGGGCAGATCAAAGCTGAAGTGCGGCTTGAAAGGGGAAGTCAAGGCATCTGTGTGGTGTGGAAGGGATAAAAATGGCGCAGCAGATGGCCCCACCACGGGTGAAATTGCCTCCCAACTGCACATGTGCGTTGCCCAGGGGATCCTGGGCTTCCCTGGTGTGCACGCACAGGGCGTCTCAGGCCCACGCGGGCAGTCCATAGTGGAAGAGAGTCTTGTAAGGGGAGATCAAGGCACCTGTATGGTATGGAAAGAAAAAAATAATGGCATGGCAGACTTCCCCCCAACAGGAGAAACTGCCTCCCAGCCACGCATGCATGGGGCCCAAGGGATCTTGGTCGTCCCTGGTTCGTGCCCACATAGCGTCTCGTGCCCACGGGGTGCAGCCGAAAGGAGCAGTAAGGTTTCAAAGGGGAGGTCGAGGCACTTGTGTGTTGTGAAAGGAAAAGAAAAATGATGAGACATAGGTCCCCAACAAAGGCTAAAGTGCCTCTCGCCCACGCATGCGTGGGGCCCAGGGGATCCTGAGTATTCCTGGTTCGAGCTTAACGAGTGTATCGTGCCCACGGGGGGCAGCTCAAAGTGGCAGGAAGGCTTGAAATGGGAGGTCGAGGCACTTGGGTGTTGTGAAAGGAAAAAAAAACGCCAGGGCAGAGGTACCCCCAAAGGAGAAAGTGCCTCCCAACCACTCATTCATGGAGCCTGGGGGATCCTGAGTGTCCCTGCTTCGTGTTCACAGAGTGTCTCAGGCCCACAGGGGCAGATCAAAGCGGAAGTAAGTCTTGAAAGGGGAAGTCAAGACACCTGTGTGGTTTGGAAGGAAAAAAAATGGTGTTGCAGAGGTCCTCCCACGGGCGACAGTGCCACCCAACTGCACATTCACTGCACCCAGGGGATTGTGGGCATCCCTGATTCAGGCCCAAGGAGCATCTCAGGCCCATGGGGGATAACTCCAAGAGACAAGAAGTCTTGAAAAGTGACGTCGAGGCACCTGTCTGGTGTGAAGGAAAAAAAAAATGGCGTGCAAGAGGTCTCCTGCATGGGCGAAAGTCCTCCCAATCGCGCATGTACAGGGCCCAGGGGATCCTGGGCTTCCCTGCTTGAGGCTTACGGAGCGTCTCAGGCCCACTGGTGGCAGCCCAAAGCGGCAGGAAGTCTTGAAATGGAAGGACTAGGCACTTGTGTGGTGTGGAAGGAAAAAATAATGCCATGGCAGAGGTCCCCCCATGGGCGAAAGTGCCTCCAAACTGTGCACGTGTGGGGCCAGGGCATCCTGGGCATCCCTGATTCATGCCCACAGAGCATCTCGGGCCCACAGGGGACAACCCAAAACAGCAGGAAGGGTTAAAGGGGTAGTTGAGGCACCTGTGTGGTGTGGAAGGAAAAACATATGGTGCGGTAGACGTTCCCCCACAGGCGAAAGTGCCTCCCAACCGCGCATACGTGGAGCCCAGGGGATACTAGGCATATTTGTTAAACACTGACAGAGCGTCTCGGGCCCACAGGGGGCAGCCCAAAGCGGCAGGAAGGCTTGAAATGAGAGGTCGAGCACCTGTGTTTTGAGGAAGAAAAAAAAAAAAAAAACGGAGCAGCAGAGGTCCCCCACGGGGGAAAGTGCCACCCAACCGTGAATGCGTGGAGCCCTGGGGTTCCTGGGTGTCCCAGATTATACCCACGGAGCGCCTTGGTCCACGGCTGCCAGCCCAGTGTGGTAGGAAGGCTTGCAAGGGAAGCTGCAGGCTCCAGTGTTGTGAAAGGAAAACACAAACGGCGAGGCAGAGGTCCCTCAACAAGGGCCAAAGTGCCTCCCCACTGCACATGCGAGGGCCTCAGGGGATTCTAAGCATCCCGGATCTGTGCCCAAGGAGTGCCTCAGCCCATGGGTTCCAGCCCAGGGCGGCAGGAAGCCTTGAAAGGGGAGGTGGAGGCACCTGTGTTGTGGAAGAAAAACAGAAATGGCGCAGCAGAGGTTCCCCACAATGGGCGAAGTGCCTCCCCACTGCAAAAGCATGGGACCCAGGGGACCCTGGGCATCCCTGGTTAGCACCCATGGAGCTGCTCGGGCCCACAGGGTCAGCCTAAGGCAACGGGAAGTCTTGAAAGGGGAGGTGGAGTCACCTGTGTTGTGGAAGGAAAACACAAATGGCGAATCAGAGTTCGCCCACAACGGGTGAAAAAGCCTCCCCACCATGCATGCGTGGGGCTCAGGGGACGCAGGGATCCCTAATTCACACCCACGGAGCCCCTCAGACACACGGCGACCAGCCCAATGTGGCAGGAAGGCCTGAAATAGGAGGTCGAAGTACCTGTGTTGTGGAAGGATAAAACAAACGGCGAGGCATAGGTCCACCCCAAAAGGGTGAAAGTACCTCCCAACAGCGCATGCGCAGTGCCTAGGGGATCCTGGGTGTCCCTGTTTCACGCCCACAGAGCGTCTTGGGCCCAGGTGGAGCAGCCCAAAGCGGCAGGAAGCCTTGAAAGCGGAGATCGAGGCACTTGTGTGGTGGTGAAAGAAAAAAAAAAAACAGCGCGGCCAAGGTCCCCCACACAGGAAAAAGTGCCTCCCAACCGCTCATGTGTGGGGTCCAGGGGAACCTGGGGGTCCCTGTTTCACAACAACACAGAGTCTCGGGCCCACGGGGGGCAGCCAAAAGCAGCAGGAATTCTTGAAAGGGGAGGTCGATGTAACAGTATGGTGTGAAAAAAAAAATTGCGTGGCAGAAGTCCCCCCCATGGGAGAAATTGCCTCACAACCGTGCATGTACGCGACCCACGGGATCCTGGGCTTCCCTTGTTCATGCCAACGAGCATCTCAGGCCCACTGAGGGCAGCCCAAATCTGCAGGAATGCTTGAAACGGGAGGTCGAGGCACATGTGTGGTGTGGAAAGAACAAAATACAGCATGGCAGAAGTCCCCCCACGGGTGAAAGTGCCTCCAAACAGCGCATGTGTGCAGCACAGCTGATCCTGGGCATCAGTGGATCATGCCCAGCAGCATCTCATGCCCATGGGGGGCAGCACAAAGCAGCAGCAAGGCTGCAAAAGGGAGGTCGAGGCATCTGTGTGGTTAGGAAGGAAAAGAAAATGGCGCAGCAGTGGTCCCGCCCACGGACGACAGTGAGTGTCAAACGCGCATGTGCGGAGCCCAGGGGATCCTGGTCGTCCCTGGTTCACACCCAAGGTCCGTCTGGCGCCCACGTAGTGCAGGCCAAAGCAGCAGGAAGGCTTGAAAGGGGAGGTCGAGGCACCTGTGAGTTGTGGAAGTAGAAAATTACGGCACAGCAAAGATCCCCCACCGGCTAAAGTGCCTCCCAAACGAGCATGCACAGGACTGAGGGGTTCCTGAGAATCCCTCTTTCACACCCACGGAGCATCTCGGGCCCACCGGGGCAGCTCAAAGTGGCAGAAATGTTTGAAATGGGAGGTCGAGGCACCTGTTTGTTGCAGAAGAAAAACAAAATGGCACGGCAGAGGTCGCCAGCAAAGACAAATGTACCTCTCAACCACACATGCATGGGGCCCAGTGGATCCTGCACATCCCTGGTTCATGATCATGGAGCATTTCAGGCCCACGAGGGGCAGCCCAAAGTGGCAAGAAGGCTTGAAATGGGAGGTCGAGTCATCTGTGTGGTGTGGAAGAGAAAAAAAAAACGGCGCAGCTGAGGCCCCTCCAAGGGTGAAAGTGCCTCCCAATGGTGCATGAGCAGGGCCCAGGGGTTACTGGGCATCCCTGGCTCATGCCTATGGAGTGCCTTTGGCCCACGGGGGCAGCCTAAGGCAGCAAGAAAGCTTGAAAGGGGAGATTGTCGCACCGGTGTGGTGTGGAAGGACAAAAAAAGGAGCAGCCATGGTCCCCCCCACCGGCAAAAGTGCCTCCCAAACGAGCATGCACAGGGCCCAGGGGATCCTGGACATGCCTGGTTCATGCACCCAGGGCGTCTTGGGCCAATGCCACAGGAAGTCTTGAAACTGGAGGTTGAGGCAACTGAGTGTTGTGTAAGGAAAAAAAATGGCGTGGCATAAGTCCTCCCTAAAGGCGACAGTGCCCCCAAACTACGCATGCACATTGCCCTGGGATCCTGGGCGTCCCTGTTTCACACCCAGAGAGTGTCTTGGGGACATGGAGGGAAGCCCAAAACAGCAGGAAGGCTGCAAATGGGAAGTCGAGGCACCTGTGTAGTATGCAAGGAAAAAAAACGGCGCAGCAGAGGTACCCCATGGGCTAAAGTGCCTCCAAAGCCTGCATGCGCAGGGCCCAGGGAATCCTGTGTGTCCCTGGTTCGTGCCCATGGTGCGTCTCGGGCCCACAGGGGCAACCCAAACTGGCAAGAAGGATTGAAATGGGAGGTCGAGGAATCTGTGTTGTGTGGAAGGAAAAAAAAAATGACGCATCAGAGGTCCCCCAACGGGAGAAACTGCCTACCAACCACGCATTCATGGGGATCTGGGGATGCTGGGCTTCTCTGGTTCACGCCCACAAAGCGTATTGGGCCAAAGTGGGGCAGCCCAAAGCAGCAGGAATTCTTGAATGGGGAGGTCGAGGCACCTGTGTGTTGTGGAAGGAAAAAAAATGGCATGGCCCCCACAACGGGCAAAAGTACCCCCCACCACACATGCGTGAGGCCCAGGGGATACTAGGCATTCCTGCTTCGCACCCATGGAGTGTTTCAGGGCCAAGGGGGCATCCCAAAGCGGCAGGAAGGTTTGAAAGGGGAAGTGGAGGCACCTGTGTGAAGTGGAAGGAAAAAAAAAATACGGTGCAGCAGACGTCCCCCAGTAGGCAAAAGTGCCTCCCAACAACGCAACCTGGGAGCCAGGGGATTCTGGGAATCTTTGTTTAATGCGCACGTAGTGTCTCAGGCACACAGGGGGCAGCCAAAAGCGGCAGGAAGGCTTGAAAGGGGAGATCGAGGCACCTGTGTGGTGAGGAAAAAAAAAATGCGAAGCAGAGGTACCCCACGGGCGAAAGTGCCACCCAACCGCAAATGTGTGGAGACCTGAGGATCCTGGGTGTCCCAGATTCTCACCCAAGGAGTGTCTCGGCCCACGGGAGCCAGCCCTAGGCGTCAGGAAGGCTAGAAAATGGAGGTGCAGGCTCCAGTGTTGTGAAAGGAAAACACAAATGGCAAGACAGAGGTTCCCCCTGACGGGCAAAAGTGCCTCCCACCACACATATGTGGTGCCCAGGGTATCCTTGGCATCCCTGCTTCATGCCCACAGAGCGTCCGTTGCCCATGGGGGGCAGCCCAAAGCAGCGGAAACGCTTGAAAGGGGAGGTTGAGGCTCCTATGTGGTTAGGAAGGAAAAGAAAACAGCACGGCAGAGGTCCGGCCCACCCGCGAAAGTGCCTCTCAACTGCTCATGCGCGGGGCCCAGTGGCTATTGGGACACACTGTTTGGTGCCCACGGAGCATCTCAGGCCCACAGGGGTAGCCCAAAGTGGCAGAAAGTCTGGAAAGGGGAGGTCAAGGCAATTTTGTGGTTTGAAAGGAAAAAAACACGGCACGGCAGACGTTTCCCCCAAGGGCGAAAGTGTCTCCCAACCATGACGGCGAGGGTCCCAGGGGACCCTAGGCATCCCCCTGATTCTTGTGCATGGAGCGTCGCGGGCCCACAAGGGGTAGCTCAAAGCAGCAGGAAGGCTTGAAATGGGAGGTCGAGGCACCTGTTTGTTGTGGAATGAAAACAAAATGGCGTGGCAGACGTCCTCCCCCCGAAGACGAAAGTTCCTCTCAACCGCGCTTGCATGGGGCCCAGGGGATCCTAGGCATCCCTGGTTCACACCCACAGAGCATTTCAGGCCCACAGAAGGCAGCCCAAAGCGGCAGGAAGTCTTGAAATGGGAGGTCAAGGCACCTTTGTGGTGTGGAAGGAACAAAATATGGCGTGGCAGAGGTCCCCTCACGGGCGAAAGTGTCTCCCACCCGTGCATGTGCAGGGTGCGGGGGATCCTGGGCATCCCTGATTCATGCCCACAGAGCATCTCATCCCCACGGGGGTCAGCCCAAAGCTGCAGGAAGGCTCGGAAGGGGATGGAAGGAATATAAAACGGCATGGCAGAGGTCCCCCCCACGGGCGAAAGTGCCTCCAAACTGCATATGCGAGGGGGACCAGGGACTCCTGGGCATCCCTGTTTCAAATCGATGGAGGGTCTCAAGCTCACAGGGTCAGCCCAAAGTGGCAGGAAGGCTTGAAATGTGAGGTCGAGTCACCTGTGTGGTGTGAAGAAAAAAAAAAAACGCTGCAGCAGAGGTCCCACCACTGGAGAAAGTGGCTCCCAACCGCTCATTCGCGGGGCCCAGGGGATCTTGCGTGTCCCTGCTTTGCATTGACCTAGTGTCTCAGGCCCACGCGGGGAAGATCAAAGCGGAAGTAACGCTTGAAAGGGAAAGTCGAGCACCTGTGTGGTATGGAAAGTTAAAAAAAAAACGGCGTGGCAGTGGTTCCCCCAAAGGCAAAAGTGCCTCCCGACTGCGCGTGCCTGGGATTGAGGAGCTCCTGGGCTTCCCTAGTTCGCACCCACGAATTGTCTCGGGCCCAAGGGGGTGAGACCAAGGCAGCAGGAATGCTTAAAAGGGGAGGTCGAGTCCTCCGTGTGTTGTGGAAGGAAGAAAAAATTGAGCCGCTGAGGTCCCCCCAATGGGCGAAAGTGCCCCCAACCACGCATTCACTGTGCCCAGGGGATTGTGGGCATCCCTGGTTGAGGCCCAAGGAGCGTCTTGGGCCCACGGGGGACAGCCCTGAGCTGCATGAAGGCTTGAAAGGTGAGGTTGAGGCACTTGTGTGGTGTGGAAGGAAAAAAAACAGCGTGACAGAGGTCCCCACCAAGGGCGAAAGTGCTCCCAACAGCACATGTGCGGGGTCCAGGGGATCCTGGGTGTTCCTGCTTCATGCCACAGCATGTCTCAGGCCCACAGGGAGCAGCTAAAAGTGGCAGTAAGGTGTCAAAAGGAAGTCGAGGCACCTGGGTGGTATGCTAGAAAAAAAGTCGCTTCATAGATTCCTCTCACAGGCGAAAGTGACTCCAAACCATAAATGAGTGTATAGCAGGGAATCCTGGGCGTCCCTGATTCACAAGCAAGGAGCATCTCGGGCCCACAGAGGGCAACCCAAAGCGGCAGGAAGGATTGATGTGGGAGGTGGAGGCATCTGTTTGTTGTGGAAGGAAAACAAAATTGCATGGCAGATGTCCCCGCCAAAGACGAAAATGCCTCTCAACCACGCATGTGTGGGGCCCAGGGGATGCTGGGCATCCCTAATTCACACGCATGGAGTGATTCAGGTCCACGTGGTGCAGTCCAAAGCCGTAGGAAGGCATGAAAATGGAGGTCGAGTCACCTGTGTGATGTGGAAGAAAAAAAAACGGCATGGCGGAGATACCCCCCACGGAGGAAAGTGCCTCCCAACGGTGGATGCTGAGGACCCTGGGGATCCTGGCCATCCCTGGTTGATGCCCTTGGAGCACTGCGGGCCCACAGGGGCAGCCTAAAGCGGCAGGAGGTCTTGAAAGGGGAAGCTGAGGCACCTTTGTGGTGTGGAAGAAAAAAAAAACGGCCTGGCCGAGGTCCACCCCACAGGCCAAAGTACCTCCCAACAGTGAATGCCTGGGACCCAGGGTATCCTGGGCTTCCGTGGGTCGTGCCCACAGGGAGAAGCCCAAAGTGTCAGGAAAGCTTGAAAGGGTAAGTCGAGGCACCTGTGCTGTGTGGAAGGAAAAAAAATTCACGGCCGAGGTCCCACCCACAGGCAAAAGTGCCTGCCAACCGCGCATGTGCGGGGCCCAAGAGATAATGGGCATCCCTGTATTGTGCCCACAGAGTGCCTCAGGGCACCACGGGGGGTAGCCCAAAGCGACAGGAAGGCTTGAAAGGGAGTCGAGGCACCTTTGGGGTTTGAAAGTTAAAAATCGGCATGGCAGAGGTCGCTCCAAAGCTGAAAGTGCTTCCCAACCGCACATGTGAGGGTCCCACGGGATACTAGGTATCCCTGTTTTGCACCCACGGAGGGCCTCGGGGACACAGGGGCAGCTCAAAGTGGCAGGAAGTCTTGAAAGGGGAAGTGGAAGCACTTGTGTGGTGTGGAAGGAAAAAAATACGGAGCGGCAGACTTCCCTACACAGACGAAAATGTCTCCCAACCGCGCATACTCGGGGCCCAGAGGGTCCTGGACGTCTTTGTTTCACTCCCACTGAGCGTCTTGGGCCCACAGGGATCAGCCTAAAGCTGCAGGAAGGCTTGAAAAGGGAGGTGCAAGCTCCAGTGTTGTGAAAGGAAAACACAAACGGCGCAGCAGAGGTCCCCCACGGGTGAAAATGTCCCCCAACCGTGCATGCCTGAAGCCCTGGTACCCTGGGCTTCCCAATTTCTCACCCACGGAGGGCCTTGGCCCACAGGGGCCAGCCGAAGACAGCAGGAAGGCTTGAAAGGGGAGGTGCACGCACCAGTGTTGTGAAAGGAAAACACAAACGGCGAGACAGTGGTCCCCCCTACACGGACGAAAGTGACTCCCCACTGCACATGCACTGGGCCCAGGGGACTCTGGGCGTTCCTGATCTGTGCCCAAGGAGTGCCTCGGGCTAAGGGGTCCAGCCCAAAGTGGCAGGAAGTCTTGAAAGGGGAGGTGGAGTCACCTGTTTTGCAGAAGTAAAACACAAATGAAAAATCAGAGGTCTCCCACAACGGGCAAAAGATCCTCCCCACCGCACATGCCTGGGGCCCAGGGGACACTGGGGTTCCAAGTTTTGCACCCAGCGTGCGCCTCGGCCCTACGGGGGCCAGCCCAAGGTGGCATGAATTCTTGAAAGAGGATGTGGAGGCACCTGTGTTGTGGAAGGAAAAAAAAAACAGCGAGGCAGAGATCCCACCCCAGGGGCTAAAGAGCCTCCCCACCGCTCATGCACAGGGTGTAGGGGATCATAAGCGTCCCTGATTCATGCCCAAGGAGTGTTTTGGGCTCACGTGGGGCAGCCCAAGCTGCAGGAAGTCTTGAAAGGGGAGGTCGAGGCACCTGTGTGGTGTGGAAGGAAAGAAAACGGGGTGGCAGAGGTACCCCCAAAGACGAAAGTGCCTTCCAACCACCCATGCACGTGCCCCAGGGGATCCAGAAGTCACGGATTCACACGCACGGAGCATTTATAGCTGACGGTGCACAGCCCAAAGCGGCAGGAACGCTTGAAAGGTGAAGTAGAGGCACCTCTGTGGTCTGAAAGGAAAAAATATGGTGGAGCAGATGTCCCCCCACAGGCGAAAGTTCCTCCCAACCGCGCATACGTGGGGCCCAGGGGATCCCAGGCTTCCCTGGCTCATGCCCACAGGGTATCTCAGGCCCACAAGGGACAGGCTAAAGCGGCAGAAATGCTTGAAAGCGGCAGTCGAGGTACTTGTGAGGTGGTGAAAGGAAAAAAAAAATGGCGTGGCCGAGGTCCCCCCACAGGCAATAGTGCCTCCCAACCACGCATGTGTGGGGCCCAGGGATTCTGGGCATCCCTGGTTCACACACAGTCAAAGTCTTGGGACCACGGGGCAGCTGAAAACGACAGGAAACTTGAAAGGAGAGGTCGAGGCACCTGTATGGAAAGAAAAAAAAACGGCGCCACAGAAGTGCCCCCCACGGGAGAAACTGCCTCCCAACAACGTCTGTGCGGGGAACACGGGATCCTGGGCATGCCTTGTTCACACCCACGGAGCATCTCAAGCCCACAGAGGGCAGACCAAAGCAGTAGGAAAGCTTGAAATGGGAGGTCGAGGCACTTGTGTGGTGAGGAAGGAACAAAATACGGCATGGCAGAGGTCCCCCCACTGGCTAATGTGCCTCCCAACCGCACATGTGCAGGGTGCAGGGGATCCCGTGCATCCCTGATTCATAACCACGGAGCGTCTCATCCCCACGGGGTACATTCCAAAGCGCAGGAAGTCTTGAAAGGGGAGGTCAAGGCACCTATGTGGTGAGGAAGGAAAAAATACTGCACTGCAGATGTTCCTTCATGGGCGAAAGTGGCTCCCAATAGTGCTGGTTTGTGGCACAAGCGACCATGGGTATCCCTGGGTAGCAGCCATGAAGTGGCTTGGGCCCACGGGGTCAGCCCAAGGCGGAAGGAAGACTTGAAAGGGCAGGTGGAGTCACCTGTGTTGTGGAAGGAAAACACAAAAGGCGAATAAGTGGTCCTCCCCAACAGGTGAAAGAACTTCCCTACCTTGCATGTGTGGGGCCCAGGAGACTCTTGCGGTCCCTGGTTTGCACGCACAGTGCTCCTCGGGCTCACAGTGTCAGCCCAAGGCGGCAGGAAGGCTTGAAAGTAGAGGTGAAGGCATCTGTGTTGTGGAGGGAAAAAAACAAAGGGCGAGGCAGATGTTCGCCCACCACGGGCGAAAGTGCCTCCACACCGCGCATGCGCGGGACCTAAGAGATCCTGGGCCTCCCTGGTTCAAGCCCACGGAGAGTCTTTGGCCCACTGGACTCAGGCCAAAGCGGCAGGAAGGCTTGAAAGGGGAGGTCGAGGCACCCGTGTGATGTGGAAGGAAAAAATAACGGCATGGCAGAGGTCCCCACGACGGGTGAAACTGCCTCCCAACCACGCATGCGCGTCGCTGGGGGATCCTCGGCTTCCCTGGTTCACACTCACAGGGCGTCTCAGGCCCATTCAGGCCCCTTCCTTCCAAATTGGAAGGAAGGCTTGAAAGGGGAGGTCGAGGCACCTGTGTGGTATTTAAAGAAAAAACAAACGGCTCAGCAGAAGTCCCCACCATGGGAGAAACTGCCTCCCAACCGTGCATGCACGGGTCCCAGGGTATCCTGGGTGTCCCTGCTTCATGCCCACAGAATGTCTCATGCCCACAGGGGACAGTCAAAAGTGGCAGAAAAATATGAAATGTGAGGTCGACACCAGTCGCGACTCAGCACGGGAGTGGGTGGGGAGCCGACTCGTGGCAGTGGGAGTCACTCGCTGGACGGAACACCAGGCAAGAAAAAAACAACCCCATCAAAAAGTGAGCAAAGGATATGAACAGACACTTCTCAAAAGAAGACATTTATGAGCCAAAAAACACATGAAAAAATGCTCACCATCACTGGCCATCAGAGAAATGCAAATCAAAACCACAATGAGATACCATCTCACACCAGTTAGAATGGCAATCATTAAAAAGTCAGGAAACAACAGGTGATGGAGAGGATGTGGAGAAATAGGAAGAGCTGGTGGGACTGTAAACTAGTTCAACCATTGTGGAAGTAAGTGTGGCGATTCCTCAGGGATCTAGAACTAGAAATACCATTTGACCCAGCCGTCCCATTACTGGGTATATACCCAAAGGACTATAAATTATGCTGCTATAAAGACACATGCACACGTATGTTTATTTCGGCACTATTCACAATAGCAAAGACTTGGAACCAACACAAATGTCCATCAATGATACATTGGATTAAGAAAATGTGGCACATATACACCATGGAATACTATGCAGCGATAAAAAATGATGAGTTCATGTCCTTTGTAGGGACATGGATGAAATTGGAAATCATCATTCTCAGTAAACTATCGCAAGAACAAAAAACCAAACACCTCATATTCTCACTCATAGGTGGGAATTGAACAATGAGAACACATGGACACAGGAAGGGGAACATCACACTCTGGGTACTGTTGTGGGGTGGGGGTGGCGGAGGGGATAGCTTTAGGAGATATACCTAATGCTAAATAATGACGAGTTAATGGGTGCAGCACACCAGCATGGCACACGTATACATATGTAACTAACATGCACATTGTGCACATGTACCCTAAAACTTAAAGTATAATAATAATAAAATAAAATAAAAAAAGAAACTTGAACAACATGGGAGTTAGGGGCACTGACCTAACACAGTCAAATCTATGTGTAACTGTTGACTCCCCAAAACTTAACTACTAATAGCCTACTGTTGACCAATAGCATAAACAATTAATGAACACATTTTATATGTTATATGTACTATATACTGTATTCATATAATAAAGTTAGAGAAAAAAAAAAAAGAAATGTGAGGTCGAGGCACCTGTGCTGTGAAAGGAAAAAAGCAAAACAGCACGGCAGAGGTCCCCCCGAAAGACGAACAAGCCTCTCAACCACCCATACCTGGGTCCCAGGGCATCCTGGGCATCCCTGATTCGTGACGATGGAGCGTTTCAGGCCCACAGGGTACAGCCCAAAGCGGCAGAAATGTATGAAATGGGAGGTCAAGTCATCTGTGTGGTGTAGAAGGAAAAAAAACGGCACAGCAGAGGTCCCCACCACGGGTGAAATTGCCTCCCAACCACGCATGCACAGGGCTCAGGGGATCCTGGGCTTCCCTGGTTCACACGCACAGGGCCATTCTCAGGCCCATTCGGGCAGCCCAAAACGGAAGGAAGCCTTGAAAGAGGAGGTCGAGTCACCTGTGTGGTGTGGAAAGGAAAAGAAAGGGGGCAGCCAATGTCTCCCCGACGGGAGACACTGCCTCCCAACCCCGCTTGTGTGGGGGATTGTGGGTTTCCCTGCTTCATGCCCGCAGAGTGTCTCAGGCCCAAGGGGGGCAGCTCAAAGAGACAGTAATTCTTCAAAGGGGAAGTCGAGGCACCTGTGTGGTATGGAAGAAAAAAACCGGCTCGGCAGAGGTACCCCCCACGAACGAGATCCTGGGCGTCCCTGGTTCATGCCCATGGAGCGCCTCGGGGCCACGGGGGGCAGCCTAAAGCGGCAGGAAGGCTTGAAAGGGGAGACTGAGGCATATGTGTGCTGTGGAAGGACAAAAAAGACGCAGCCAAAGTTTCCGTCCATGGGAGCGGCCCAGGGGCCAAAGGGGGCCATCCCAAGGCGTCAAGAAGGCTTGTAAGGGGAGGTGGAGGCACCTGTGTTGTGGAAGGAAAACACAAACGGCAAGGCAGAGGTCACCCCGTCGGGAAGATGTGCCTCGACACCATGCATGGGCAGGGCCCAGGGTACACTGACCATCCCTGGTATGCACCCGCAGAGCACCTCTGCCCACGGAGGCTAGCCCAAGGCGGCAGGAAGCCTTGCAAGGGCAGGTGGAGGCACCAGGGTTGGGGAAGGAAAACACAAACGGTGAGGCAGAGGTCCCCAACCACGGGTGAAAGTGAACCCCCACCGTGCATGCACAAGGCCCAGTGGCCCCTTGAGCGTCCCTGGTTCATGCCCACAGAGCACCTCGGGCCAACGGGGGCCAGCAGAAGGCGGCAGGAATGCTTGAAAGGTGTGGTGGAGGGACAAGTGTGGTGGAAGGAAAACACAAGTGGCGTGGCAATGGTCCCCCCAACAGGTGAAAGTGCCTCCCCTCGACGCATGGGTGGGGCCCAAGGGACCCTGGGCGTTTCTAGTTCCTGCCCACAGAGTGCCTCGAGCCCACGGTGGCAGCCCAAGGTGGCAAGAAGGCTTGAAATGGGAAGTGGAGGCCCCTGTGTTGTGGAAGGAAAACAGAAATGGCAAGGCCTAGGTTCCCGCCGCGGGGTAAGTGCCTCCCCGTCGCGCATGCTTGGGGCCCAGGAGACACTGGGCATACCTGGAACATGCCCACAGAGCACCTTGGCCCTCGAGGGCCAGCCCAAGGTGGCAGGAATGCTTGAAAGGAGAAGTGGAAGCACCTGTGTTGTGGAAGGAGAACAGAAACAGCGAGGCAGAGGTCCCCCCAACGGGCGAAAGTACCTCCCCACTGCACATGTGCAGGGCCAAGGCAACCATGGGCGTCCTTGTTTTGTGCCCTCAGAATGCCTCGGCCCACGTGGCCCAGCCCAAGGCAGCGGGAAATCTTGAAAGTGGAGTTCGAGGCACCTGTGGTGTGGAAGGAAAACACAAACGGTGTGGCAAAATTCCCTCCCCATGGGGGAAAGTGCCCCCCACCGCACATACTGGGACCCAGGGGATGCAGGGCATTCCTGGTTCATGCTCACAGAGTGCCTCAAGCCCACGGGAGCCAGCGAAATGCGGCAGGAAGGCTTGAATGGAGAAGTGGAGGCAACTATGTTGTGGAAGGAAAACATAAACGGCGAGGCACAGGTCTCCCACCACGGGCAAAAGGGCCTCCCCACCGTGCATGTGCGAGGCCAGAGGAACCTGGGGGTCCCTGATTCATGCACACAGAGCACCTGGCGCCAAAGGGGGCCAGCCAAAGGCGGCAAGAAAGCTTGAAAGGGGAGGTGGAGGCATCTGCGTTGTGGAAGGAAAACACAAATGGAGAGGCAGAGGTCCCCCACCACGAGACACAGTGCCCCCCCACCAGGCATGCACGGGGCCTTGGGGACCTTGAGCATCCCTGGTTCTTGCGAACAGAGCTCCTTGGGCCTCCAGGGGCCAGCCCAAGATGGCAGGAAGGCTTGAAATGGAAGGTGGAGGCACCAGTGTTGTGGAAGGAAAAGACAAACAGTGAGGCAAAGGTCCCCCTGTCGGGAGGAAGTGCCTCGACACCACGCATGGGCAGGACCCAGGGTAAACTGACCATCCCTGGTATGCGCCCACGGAGTGCCTGTGTTCACGGGGGCCAGCCAAAGGCGGCAGGAAGACTTGAAATGGGAAGTCGAGGCACCTGGGTTGTGGAAGGAAAACACAAATGGCAAGGCAGAGTTTCGTCCCCACGGATGAAATTGCCTCCCCACTGCACATGCGTGGGGCCCAGGAGACCCGGGGCATCACTGGAAAATGGCTACAGAGTGCCTCAACCCACGGAGGCCAGCCCAAGGCGGCAGAAAGATTTGCAAGGAGAGGTGGAGGCACTTGGGTTGGGGAAGGAAAACACAAAGAGCGAGGCAGAGATTCCCACCCGTGGGCAAAAGCGAATCCGCACCGTGCTTGTGCAGGGCCCAGTGGACCCGGAGCTTTCATGGTTCGTGCCCACATAGCACCTCAGGCCAATGGGGGCCAGCCCAAAGTGGCAGGAATGCTTGAAAGGGGTGGTGGAGGCACCAGTGTGGTGGAAGGAAAACACAAGAGGCACGGCAATGGACCCCCCACGGGTGAAAGTGCCTCCCCTCCGCGCATGGGTGGGGCCCAGGGGACCCTGGGCATCCCTAGTTCCTGCCCATGGGGCGCCTCAAGCCCACGGTGGCCATCCCAAGGAGGCAGGAATGCTTGAAAGGGTGGTGGAGGCATCTGTGGAATGGAAGTAACACACAAACGGCGAGGCATTTTCCCCCTGTGGGGAAAATGCCATCCCACTGCACTTGCGTGAAGCCAAGGGGACATTGGGCATCCCTGGTTCGTGCCAAGGGAGTGCCTCGGGCCCACGGTGGGCAGCCCAAGTTGGCAGGAATGCTTGAAAGGGGAGGTAGAGGCACTCATGTTGTGGAAGGAAAACACAAACGGTGCAGCAAACCTCCTCACCAATGGCAAAAGTGCCACCCTGCTGCACAAGCGTGGGGTCCAGGGGACCCTTGGTGTCCCTGATTCGTGCCCACGGAGCATCTCAGACACACAGAGTCCAGCACAAGGCTGCAGGAAGGGTTGAAATGGGAGGTGGAAGCACCTGTGTTGTGGAAGGAAAACACAAATGGCGATGCAGAGGTCCCACTCCACAGATGAAAATGCCAACCCACCACTCATGCATGGGGCCGAGGGGACCCTGGGGGTTCCTGGTTCAGGCCCATGGAGCGCTTCAGCCCAGGGGGTCAGCACTTGGCACAGGAAGGCTTGAAAGGGGAGGTGGAGGCACCTGTGTTGTGAAAGGAAAACACAAATGGCGAGGGAGAGGTCTCCCCCACGGGTGAAAGTGCCTCCCCACCGTGCATGCGTGGGGTCCAGGGGACCCTGGATTTCCCTTGCTCGTGCCCACAGAGTGCCTAAGGCAGACGGGTGCCAGCCCAGGGAGGCAGGAAGGCTTGAAAGGGGGTGTGGAGGCTCCCATGTTGTGGAAGGAAAACAAAAACGGCAAGGCAGAAGTCCCCACCCATGGGCAAAAGTGTCTTCCCACTATGCATGAGCGGGGCCTAGGGGACCAAGGGCATCCCTGGTTCACACTGACAGAGTGTCTCAACCCAGGGGTGCCAACCCAAGGTGGCAGGAAGGCTTGAAAGTGGAGGTGGAGGCACTGGTGGTGTGGAAGGAAAACACAAATGGCGTGGCAGATGTATGCCCCCGGACGAAAGTGCCATCTTAACACGCATGCGTGGGAACCAGGAGACCTTGGGCTTCACTGGTTTGCACCCACAGAGAGCCTCAGGCCAATGGGAGCCAGCCCAAGGCTGCAGGAAGCCTTAAAATGGGAGTTGGTGGCAAGTGTGTTGTGGAAGGAAAACACGAACGGCGGAGCAGAGGTTCCCTCCCACGGGCGAAAGTGCCTCCACACCACACATGTGTGGGACCCAGAGGAGCCTGGGTGTCCCTGGTTTGTGCAAATGGAGCTCCTCACACCCCAAGGGTCAGCCCAAGGGGCAAGTAGACTTGAAAGGGGAGGTGGAGGCACCCGTGTTTTGGAATGCAAACACAAAGAGTGAGGCAGTGGTCCCACCGCAGGTGCGAAGTTGCCTCCCCAGAGTGCATACGTGGTGCCCAGCGAACCCTGTACATCCCTCTTTCACATGCACGTGGTTCTTGGGCCCATGGAGGCCAGCCCAAGGTGGCAGGAATGCTTGAAAGGGGAGGTGGAGGCACCCGTGTTGTAGAATGCAAACACAAACAGCGAGGCAGATGTCTCCCCCAACGGGGGAAAGTGCTTCCACACTGCAAATGCGTGGGACTCAGGGGAATCTAGACGTCCCTGGTTCGTGCCTATGGAGAGCATCAGCCCACAGCAGCCAGCCCAAGGCGGCAGGAAACTTGAAATGGGAGGTGGAGGCACCCGATTTGTGGAAGGAAAACACAAACGGCACGGCAGACATCCCCCTCCACGGGCGAAGGTGCCTTCACACTGCACATTCGTGGGGCTCAGGGGACCCCAGGCGTCCCTTGGTCGCACCTACAGAGCACCTCGGGCCCACATGGGCCAGGGCAAGGTGGCATTAACGCTTGAAATGAGAAGATGAGGCACCCCTTGTGTGGAAGAAAAACACAAACAGCGAGGTAGAGGTCCCCCTCCACTGGCGAAAGCCTACCCACCGCGCATGTGCAGGGCCTAGGGGCCCTTGGGCATCCCTCAGTCATGCCCACGGAGTGCCTCAGGCCAACGCGGGCCAGCCAAAGGTGGCAGGAAATCTTGATAATGGAAGTGGAGGCACTTGTGTTGTAGAAAGAAAACACAAATAGTGAGGCAGAGGTCCCCACCCCCCAACGAAAGTATCTCCCAACTGCACATGCGTGGGGCCCACGGGATCTTGGGTGACCCTGCTTCACACCCCCAAGAGCCTTGCTCCCCGGGGCCAGACCAAGGAGGCAGGAAGGCTTGAAATGGGAGGTGGAGGCACGTGTGTTGTGGAAAAAAAAACAAAAACAGCATGGCAGATGTTCCACATCACGGGCGCAAGTGCCTTCCCATGGCACATGCACAGGGCCCAGGAAACCCTGGGCATCCCTGATTTGCACCCATGGAGTGCCACGGGCCCAAAGGGGCCAGCCTAATGAGGCAGGAAGGCTTGAATGGGGACGTTGAGGCCCCTCTGTTGTGGAAGGAAAACACAAACGGAGAGGCAGAGGTCCCCCCATGGGTGAAAGTGCCCCCCCGCCGTGCATGCACAGGGCTCAGGGGACCCTGGGGGTCCCTGGCTCACACCCACACAGCACGTCGGGCCCATGGGAGCAAGGCCAAGGCGGCAGGAAACCTTGAAATGGGAGGTTGAAACACCCATGCTGTGGAAGCAAAACAAACGGGGAGGCAGAGTTTCCCTCCCACGGGCAAAAGGGTCTCCCAACTGCACATGTGCAGGGCGCACGGGACATTGGGCATCCCTGGTTCATGCCCTAGGAGGTATTCAGGCCCCCGAGGCCAGCCCAAGGGGGGAGGTAGGCTTGAAAGGGGAGGTGGAGGCACCCGTCTTGTTGAATGAAAACACAAACAGAGAGGTAGAGGTCCCCCGCCATGGGCGAAAGTGCCTCCCCACTATGCATGCATGGAGCCCAAGAGACCCTTGTTATCCCTGGTTCACACCCACGCAACACCTTTCGGCCACAGGGGCCAGCCCAAGACGGCAGGAAGGCTTGAATTAGGGAGGTGGAGGCACCCGTGTTGTGGAAGGAAAACACAAACGGCGAGGCAGAGTTCCCCCCATGGGAGAAAGTGCCTATCCACTGCACATGTGAAGGGCCAGAGACCCTGGACATTGCTGCTTTATGCCAACAGAGTGCCTCGGGCCCACGGGGACCGAAACAAATAGGCAGGAAAGCTTGAAAGGGAGGAGGAGGCACCCATGTTGTGGAAGGAAAACACAAACGGTGAGGCAGAGGGCCCCCCCGACGGGCAAATGTGCCTACCCCCGCTCTTGCATGGGGCCCAGGGTACAAGGAGCATTCCTGGATCATGCCCATGGGGTGCCTTGGGCCCGCGGGGGCCAGCCCAAGGCGGCAGTAATGCTTGAAACGGGAGGTGGAAGCACCTGTGTTGTGAAAGGAAAACACAAAGGGTGAGACAGAGCTCACCCCCAACAAGAGAAAGTTCCTCCCTACTGCGCATGCGTGGGGCCCAGGGGACCCTAGTTGTCCCTGGTTCATGCCCACGGAGGGCCTCAGGACCAAGGGGCCATCCCAAGGCGGCAGGAAGGCTTGAAATGGGAGGTAGAGGCACCTGAGGTGTGGAAGGAAAACACAAACGGCGAGGCAGAGGTCACCCCCACGGGCGAAAGTGCTTCCCCACCACATATGCGCAAGGCCCAGAGAACCCTGGCTATCCAAGGTTCATGTGCACGGAGTGTCTCTTGCCCACAGGGGCCAGCCCAAGGTGGCAGGAAGGCATGAGATTGGAGGTGGAGGCCCCTGTGTTGTGGAAGAAAACGCAAACAGCGTGGCAGAGCTACCCACCCACGGGCGGAAGTGCCTTCCCACCACGCATGTTTGGAGCCAAGGGTATCTTGGGCATCCCTGGTTTGTTCCCACAGAGAACTTTGGGCCCACAGGGGCCAGCCCAAGGTGGCAGGAAAGCTTGAAATGGGAGGTAGAGGCACCTGTGTTGTGGAAGGAAAACACAAACGGTAAGGCAGAGGTCCCCACCACGGTGCAAGTGCCTCCCCACCAAGCATATTCAGGGCTCTGCATACCCTCAGCATCCCTGGCTCACCCCCACGGAGTGCCTCGGCCCAACTGGGGCCAGCCCAAGGCGGCAGGAAGTCTTGTTTGGGGAGGTGGAGGCACCTGTGGTGTAAAAGGAAAACACACATGTCGAGGCAGATGTCCCCTCCCAAGAACGAAAGTGCCTTCCCACTGCACATGTGCAGAGCACAGGAGACCCTGGGAATCCCCAGTTCACACTCACAGAGTGCCTCGGGCCCACTGGGGCCAGCCCAAGGCAGCAGGAAGCCTTGAAAATGTAGGTCAAGACACCCATGTTGTGAAAGGAAAACACAAATCACGAGACATAGGTCCCATGCCACGGATGAAAGTGCATCACCACCACGCATATGCAGGGACCAGTGGACCCTGGGCATCCCTGGTTCATGCTGACGGACTGCCTTGGGCCCACGGGGAAAGAACAAGTCGGCAGGAAAGCTTGAAAGAGGAGGTGGAGTCACCTGTGTTGTGGAAGGAAAATACAAGCGGCGAGCAGAAGTCCCCACTCATGGGCGAAAATGAATCCCCATCACACATGAGTAGGACCTAGTGGACCCTGGGCATCCCTGATTTATGCCCACAGAGCACTTCAGGCCCACAGGGGCCATTCCAAGGTGACAGGAAAGCTTGAAAGCGGTGGTGGAGGCACGCGTGTTTTGGAAGGAAAACACAAATGACGAGGAAGAGGTCTCCCTCCACTGGCGAAAGTGCGTCCTCGCAGCACATGCCCAGGGCCCAGGGGACCGTGGGCATCCCTGGTTCGCATCCACAGAGCATCTCAAGCTCATGGTGGCCAGCTCAAGGCGGCAGGAATGCTTGAAAGGGGAGGTTGAGGCACCTGTGATGTGGAGGTAAAATACAAATGGCACTAAAATATTCCCCCCGCACAGTCAAAAGTGCCTCCACACCGTGCATGCGTGGGGCCCAGGGGACCCTGGGTGTCCCTAGTTCATGCCCAGGGAGAGCCTCAGGCCCATGGGGGCCAGACCAAAGTGGAAGGAAGCCTTGAAAGGGGAGGTGGAGGCACCCATGTTGGGGAAGGAACACAAAAATGGCATGGAAGAGGTTCCCCCCACGGGCGAAAGTGCCACACCACTGCGCATGCCTGGGGCGCAGGGGAACCTGGGTGTCCGTGGTTCTCGCCCACGGAGCACCTGGGGCCCATGGGTGCCAGTCCAAGAAGGCAGGAAGCTTTGAAAGTGGAGGTAGAGGCACCCGTGTTGTGGAAGGAAAACCTAAATGGCATGAAAGAGGTCTCCCTCCATGGGCAAAAATGCCTCCCCACCACACATGCCTGGGGCCCAGGGCACCCTGGGCATCCCTGGTTCAGGCCCACAGAGGGCCTTGGCCCATAGGGACCAGTCAAAGTGCTGCCCAACTGCATAAGTGTGGGGCCCAGGGGAACCTGAGACTCCCTGGTTCATGGCCACAGGGTGCCTCGGACCCACGAGGGCCAGCTCAAAGCGGCAGGAATGCTTGAAAGGGGAGATGGAGGCACCCGTGTTGTGGAAGTAAAACACAAACGGTGAGGAAGAGGTCGCCCCCCACGGGCAAATGTGCCTACCCCCTGCACATGCGCAGGGCCCAGGGGACACGGGGGTCCCTGCTTCATGCCCACAGAGACTCAGGCCCACGGGGGATATCCCAAGGCAGCAGGAAGGCTTGAAACGGGACGGTGGAGGCCAGGCACAGAGGTCCCCCACCACGGGTGACAGTGCCTTCCCACTGCACATGCGCAGAGTTCTGGGGATCCTGAGTGACCCTCGTTCATGACCCTTGGAGGGCTTCAGGCCCACGGGTCCATACCAAGGTGGCAGGAAAGCTTGAAAGGGGAGGTGGAGGCACCCGTGTTGTAGAAGTTAAAATGAAAGGCAAGACAGGGGTCCCCACACCAAGGGGAAAAGTGCCTCCCCACCATGCATGTGAGGGGCCCAGGGGACCCTGGAATTCCCCGGCTCATATTGACAGAAAGCCTCAGGAACATGGGGGCCTGCCCAAGGTGGCAGGGAGGCTTGAACAGGATGATGGAGACACCCGGGTTGTGGAAGGAAAACACAAATGTTGAGGCAGAGGTCCTCCCACCATGGGCGAAAGTGCCTCCCCATTGCGCATGCACAGGGCCCAGGGGACCCTGGGTTTCCCTGGATTGTGCCCACGGATTGCCTCGGGCAGAATGGGGGCAGTCCAATGCTGCAGGAAGGCTTGAAATGGGAAGTGGAAGCACCCGTGTTGTGGAATAAAGACAAACGGTGAAACAGAGGTCCCTCCCACGGGCTAAAGTGCCTCCACACCACGCATACCTGGAGCCCAGGGCACCCTGGGCATAACTGGTTCACGCCCATGGAGTGCCTTGGGCCCAGGGGGGCCAGCCCAAGGTGGGAGGAAGGCTTGAAATGGGAGGTAGAGGCACCTGTGTTGTGGAAGGAAAACACAAATGGTGAGGCAGAGGTCGCGCATCAGGGGGAAGTGCCTACCCACTGTGCAAGCATGGGGTGCAGGGGACCCTGGGCCTCCCTGGCTGATACCCATGGAGCGCCTTGGTCCCACAGGGGCCAGAAGGTTGAAAGGGGGCAGGAAGGGTTGAAAGCGGAGCTGAAGGCACCTGTGTTGTGAAAGGAAAACACAAACGACGAGGCTGAGGTCCACGCACCTGGGCGAAAGTGCCTTTCCTCTGCACATATTTGGGGCCCAGAGGACCCTGGGCATGCCTGGTTCACACACACAGAGCGCCTCAGGCCCACAGGGGCCAGCCCAAGGTGGCAGGAACTCTTGAAATGGGAAGTGGAGTCATCTGTGTTGTGGAAGGAAAACAAATGGCGAGGCAGTTTCCTCCCCATAGGTGAAAGTGCCTCCCCACCATGCATGCGTAGGGCCCAACAAACCCTGGGTGTACCTGGATCATGCTCAGGGATCGTGCACCTCAGGCACAAGGGGGCCAGCCCAATGCAGCAGGAAGGCTTGAAAGGGGAGGTGGAGGCAACAGTTTTGTGGAAGGAAAACCCAAATGGAGAGGCAGTGGTCCCCACCAATGGGTGAAAGTGCCTCCCTATCTGCACATGCACAGGGCCTAGGGGATTGTGTTCATCCCTGATTCATGCCCATGGAGCGCCTTGGATCCACGAGGGCCAGCCCAAAGCAGCAGGATGGCCTGAAAGTGGAGGTGGAGGCACCCGTGTTGTGGAAGGAAATAACAAACGGTGAGGCAGAGGTCACCCCCATGGGCGAAATTGCCTCCCCACTGTGCATGCTCAGGGTCCAGGGGACCCTGGGTGTCCCTGTTTCATGCCCACAGAGCACCTCAGGCCCACAGGAACAAGCCCAAGGTGGCAGGAAGGCTTGAAATGGGAGGTGGAGGCACCAGTGTAGTGGAAGGTAAACACCAAAGGCAAGGCAGAGGTTTCCTGCTATGGATGAAAGTGTCTTCACATTATGCATGCATGGGGCTTAGTGGATCCTGGTTGTCCCAGTTTCTCACCAATGGAGCACCTCAGGCCCACGGAGCTCATCCCAAGGCAGCAGGAAGGCTTGAATGGGGAGGTTGAGGCACCTATGGTGTGGAAGGAAAACACAAACGGTGAGGCAGAGGTCCCCCCCAAGGGCGAAAGTGACTCCCCACTGCAAATGCGTGGGGCCCAGGGGAGCCTGGACTTCCCTCGTTCATGCCCACAGACAGCCTCAGGACCACGTGATCCAGCCTAAGGTGGCAGATAGGCTTGATAGGGGAGGTTGAGGCACCCTGTGCTGTGGAAGGAATAAAGAAACGGTGCAGCAGAGGTCTCCCCCCAAGGGGAAAAAGTTCTCCCCACTGCACATGCATGGGACCCAGGGGACCCTTTCCATCCCTGGTTCTTGCAAACGGAGGGAATCCGGCCCTCAGGGGCTAGCCCAAGGCGGCAGGAAGGCTTGAAAAGGGAGGTCGAGGCCCCTGTAGTGTGGAAGGAAAACAGAAATGGTGCAGCAGAGGTCCCATCCCACGGGAGAAAGTGCCTCCCAATCTCACATAGGCAGGGCCCAGGGGACCCTGGTAGTCCCTGGTTCATGCCCATGGAGCTCCTCGGGAATGCAGGGATCAAACCTAGGGGGCAGGAAGGCTTGAAAGGGGAGGTCGAGGCACCTGTGGTGTGGAAGGAAAACAGAAAGGGTATGGCAGAAGTCCCCCACAACCAGCGAAAGTGATCACAACCACAAATACGCAGGCCCAAGGGACCCTGGGCATCCCTGGTCCATGACCACGAAGTGCATCGGGCCCATGTGGGCCAGCCCAAGGCGACAGGAAGACTTGAAAAGGGAAGTGGAGGAACCTCTGGCATGGAAGGAAAACAGTAATGGTGCAGCATAGGACCCCCAAAGTCAAAAGTGTCTTCCCACCATGCATGCACAGGGAAAAAGGACCCTGGGCATTACTAGTTGGTGCCCATGGAGCCCTCGGGCCCACTATTTTTGTAGAAGGTGGGAAGAGATATTTGGGAGTGCATTGAGGCCTATGGTGAAAAAGAAAATATCTTCAGATAAAAACTTGAAAGAAGCTTTCAGATAAAATGCTTAGTAAGGTGTTCATTAATCTCACAGTTACAAGTTTCCTTTGATTGAGCAGTTTGGAAACACTGTTTTAGTAGAATCTGCTAAGGGATGTTCGGGGGCTCATTGAGGCCTATGGTGAAAAAGGAAATATCTTCAGATAAAAATTAGAAAGAAGCTTTCTGAGACATTGCTTTGTGATGTGTGCATTCATCTCACAGAGGTAAGTCTTTCTTTTGATGGAGCAGTTTGGAAACATTGTTTTTGTAGAATCCAGGAAGGGTTATTTTGGAGGGCATTGAGGCCTAATGGTGTAAAAGGAAATATCTTCAGACAAAAACTAGAAAGAAGCTTTATCACAAACTGCTTTGTGATGTGTGGATTCATCTCAGAGAGTTAAAATCTTGTTTTGATTCATCAGTTTGGAAACACTGTTTTTGTAGAATCTGGGAGGGGATATTTGGGAGCACATTGAGGTCTATTGTGAAAAAGGAAATGTCCTCAGATAAAAACTAGAAAAAAGCTTTCTGAGAAATTGCTTTGTGATGAATGCATTCATCTCACAGAGTTACACATTTCTTTTCATTGAGAGGTTTGGAAACACTGTTTTTGTACAATCTGCGAAGGGATATTTGGGAGCGCATTGAGGGCTGTGGTGAAAAAGGAAATATCCTCAGATAAAAATTAGAAAAATCTTTCTGAGACACTGCTTTGAGATGTCAGCATTCCCCTCACAGAGTTAAAGCTTTATTTTGATAGAGATATATGGAAACACTGTTTTTGCAGACTCTGCAAAGGGATATTTGGGAATGCATAGAGGCCTATGGTGAAAAAGGAAGTATCTTCACATAAAAACTAGAAAGAAGCTTTCTAAGAAAGTGCTTTATGATGTGTACATTCATATCACAGTGTTGAACCTTTCTTTTGATTGAGAAGTTTGGAAAGACTGTTTTTGTAGAACCTAAGAAGGGATATCTGGGAGTGCATTGAGGCATACGGTAAACAGGATATATCTTCAGATAAAAACAAGAAAGAAGATTTCTGAGAAACTGCTTTTGTGATGTGTGTATTCATCTCATAGAGTTAAACCTTGATTTTGGTTGAGCAGTTTGGAAACACAGTTTTTGTAGAATCTGCCAATGGATATTTAGGAGCACATTGAAGCCTACAGTGAAAAATGAAATATCTTCTGATAAAAATTCGAAACAAGCTTTCTGAGAAACTACTTTCTTATGTGTGCATTCATCTCAGAGTTAAAGCTGTCCTTTGATTCAGCAGTTTGGAAACACTGTTTTTGTAGAATCTGGGAAGGGATATTTGGGAATGCATTTAGGCCGGTGGTGAAAAAGTAAATATCCTCAGATAAAAACGAGAAAGAAGCTCTCTGGGAAACTTCTTTTTAACGTGTGCATTCATCTCACGGAGTTACTTCTTTCTTTCCATTGAGCAGTTTGGAAATATTGTTTTTGTGGAATCTGTGAAGGGATAATTGGGAACACATTAAGGCCTACGGTAAAAAAGGAAATATCTTCAGAAAAAACTAGAAAGAAGCATTCTGAGCAACTGCTTTGTGATGTGTGCATTCAACTCAAATAGTTAAAACTTCCTTTTGATTGAGCAGCTTGCAAACACTATTTTTGTAGAATCTGTGAAGGGATATTTGTGAGCACATTGAGGTCTATGGTGAAAAAGGAAATATGCTCAGATAAAAATTAGAAAGAAGCTTTCTGAGAAACTGCTTTGTGATGTGTGTATTCATCTCACAGAGTTAAACCATTCTTTTGATTGAGCACTTTGGAAACACAGCTTTTATAGAAACTGCAAGGGGATATTTGGAGCGCATTGAGGCCTACAATGAAAAAGGAAAAATCTTCAGAAAAAAATAGAAAGAAGCTTTCTGAGAAACTGCTTTGTGAAGTGGGCATTTATCTCTCAGAGTTTAACATTTTTTTTTTTTATTGAGCAGTTTGGAAGCAGTGTTTTTGTGGAACCTGCCATGGGATATTTGGGAGCACATTGAGGCCTCAGGTGAAAAATGAAATACCTTCAGATAAAAACTAAAAGAACCTGTTGGAGACACAGCTTTGTGATGTGTGCATTCATCTCACAGAGTTAAACCTTTCTTTTGATTTAGCAGTATGGAATCACTGTTTTGTAGAAGCTGCAAAGGGATATTTGGCAGCACAGGTATATTTGTGAATGCTATGAGGCCAGTGCTGAAAAAGGAAATATGCTCCAAAAAAAAAAAAAGAAAAGAAAAAAAGAAGCTTTCTGAGAAACTGCTTTGTGATGTACACATTCATCTCACAGAGTTAAATCTTTCTTTTGCTTGAGTAGTTTGGAAACACTGTTTTTGTAGACTCTGCGAAGGGATATTTAGGAGTGCATTGAGGCCTATGGTAAAAAAAGGAAATACCCTCGGGTAAAAACTAGAAAGAAACTTTCTGAGAAACTGCTTTTCGATGTGTGATTCATCTCAAAGAGTTTCACCTGTCTTTTGATTGACCAGTTTGGAAACTCTGTTTCTGTACAATCTGCGAATGGATATTTAGGAGTGTATTGAGGCATATGGTGAAAAAGGTAATATCTACACATAAAAACTAGAAAGAAGCTCTCTGAAAAACTGCTTTGTGATGTCTGCATTCATCTCATACAGTTACACCCTTCTTTTGATTGAGCAGTTTGGAAACACTGGTTTTATAGTATCTGTGAAAGGATATTTCGGAGTGCACTGAGGCCTGTGGTGAAAAAGGAAATATCCTCAGATAAAATCCAGAAAGAAGCTTTCTGAAAAACTGCATTTTGTTGTGTGCATTCATCTCACAGAGTTAAACTTTCCTTTTATAGAGCACTTTGGAACAGAGTTTTTGTAGGGTCAGCGAAGGGATATTTGGAGCACATTGAGGCCTATGGTGAAAAAGGAAATATCTTCAGATAAAAAACCGAAAGAAACTTTCTGAGATAGTGCTTTGTATTGTGGGCATACATCTCAGATAGTTAAACCATTATTTTGATTGTGCTGTTTGGAAACACTGTTTTTGAAGACTCTGTGAAGATATATTTGGGAGTGCATTAAGGCCTATGTGAAAAAGGAAATATCTTCAGATAAACTCTAGAAGGAAGCTTTCTGAGATACTGCTTTGTGATATGTGCATTCATCTCACAGACTCAAACGTTTCTTTTGATGGAGCAGATTGGAAACACTGTTTTTGTAGAATCTGCCAAGGGATATTTGCAAGTGCATTGAGGCCTATGGTGAAGAAGGAAATATCCTTAGATAAAAATTAGAAAGAAGCTTTCTGAGAAACTGCTTTGTGATGTGTCCATTCATCTAACAGAGTTAAACTATTCTTTTGATTGAGCACTTTGGAAACACAGTTTTTATAGAATCTGCAAAAGGATACTTGGAGTGCATTGAGACCTATGATGAAAAAGGAAATATCTTCAGATAAACACTAGAAAGAAGCTGTCTGAGAAATTGCTTGGTGATGTGTGCATTATTCTCTCAGTGTTAAAAAGTTTTTTTTATTGCACATTTTGGAAACAGTGTTTTTGTGGAAACTGCCATGGGGTATTTGGGAGCGCATTGAGGCCTACGGTGAAAAATGAAATATCTTCAGATAAAAAATTAAAGAACCTCTTGGAGACATGGCTTTGTGATGTGTGCATTCATTTCACGGAGTTACACCATGCTTTTGATTGTACAGTTTGGAACCGCTCTTTTTGAAGAATCTGCAAAGCTATATTTGGGAGTGCATTGAGGCCTCTAGAGAAAAAGGAAATATCCTCAGATGAAAACCAGAAAGAAGCTTTCTGAAAAACTGCATTTTGTTGTGTGCATTCATCTCACAGTTAAACCTTTCCTTTTATATAGCACTTTGGAAATACAGTTTTTATAGGATCAGTGAAGGGATATTTTGGAGTGCATTGAGGCCTATGGTGAAAAAGGAAATTTCTTCAGATAAAAGACAGCAAGAAGCTTTCTGAGATAGTGCTTTGTGATATGGGCATTCATCTCACAGAGTTAAACCATGCTTTTGATTGTACTGTTTGGAAACACTCTTTTTGAAGAGTCTGCAAATCTTTATTTGGGATAGCATTGAGGCCTCTGGTGAAAAAGGAAATATCTTAAGATACAAACTAGAAAGTAGCTTTCTGAGAAACTCCTTTGAAATGTGTGCATTCATCTCACAGTGTTAAACCTTTCTTTTGATTGAGCAGTTTGGAAATAGTGTTTTGTAGAATCTCCACAGGGATATTTGGGAGCACAGTTTGTCCTTTGGTGAAAATAAAACATGCTCAGAAAACAACTAGAAGGAAGCTTTCTGAGACACTGCTTTGTGACATGAGCATTCACCTCACAAAGTTAAAATTCCTTTAATTGAGCCATTTTGAAACACTGGTTTTGAAGAATCTGCAAAGGGATATTTTGGAGCACATTGAGGCCTCTGGTGAAAAAGGAAAAGTACTCAGATAAAAACTAGAAAAAGCTTTCTGAGAAACTGCTTTGTGATGTGAGCATTAATCACATACAGTTAAGTCTTTTTTTTGATTGAGCAGTTTGGAAACATTGTTTTTGCAGATTCTTCGAAGCGATATTTGGGAATTCATTGAGGCCTGTAGTGATAAAGGAAACACCTTCAGATAAAAACTAGAAAAAAGCTTTGCAAGACACTGATTTCTGATGGGTGCATTCATCTCACAGAGTTACACCCTTCTTTTCATTCAGCAGTTTGGAAACACTGTTTTTGTAGAATCTGCCAAAGGATATTTTGGGTGCATTGTGCCTACAGTGAAAAATAAAATATCTTCAGATAAAAACTAGAAAGAAGCTTTCTGAGAAACTGCTTTGTGATGTGTGCATTCATCTCAAAGATGTTTGTCCAAACCTTTATTTTGATTGAGCAGTTTGGAAACACTGTTTTTGTAGAATCTGTGAAGGGATATTAGGGAATGCGTTCTGGCCGATGGTAAAAAAGGAAATATCCTCAGACAAAAACTAGAAGAAGGTTTCTGGAAAACTGCACTTTAATGAGTGCATTCATCTCAGAGACTTAATATTTCTTTTGATTAAACAGTTTGGCAACATTGTTTTTGTAGAATCTGCAAAGGGATATTTTGGGGCACATTGAGGCCTATGGTGAAAAAGTAAATCATTTCAGATAAAAACTAAAGTAAAGCTTTCTGAGAAACTGCTTTGTGATGAGTGCATCCTTCTCACAGAGTTAAACCTTTTTATGGTTGAGCATTTTGGAATCTGTTACTGTAGAATCTGCGAAGAGATATTTGAGAGCACATTGAGACCTATGGTGAAAAAGGAAATATCTTCAGATAAAAACTAGAAAGAAGCTTTCTGAGAAACTGCTATGTAACGTGTGCATTCATCTGACAGAGTTAAACGTTTCTTTTGATTCGGCAGTTTGGAAACACTGTTTTTGTAGAATCTGTGAAGGAATATTTGGGAGCACATTGAGGCCAATGGTGAAAAAAATATATACTCAGAGAAAAAATATAAAGAAGATTTCTGAGAAACTGCTTTGTGATGTGTGCACTCATCTCACAGAGTTAAACCTTTCTTTTGATTGAGGAGATTGGAAACATTGTTTTTGTGAAATCTGCAAAGGGATATTTTGGAGTGTATTGAGGCCTATGGTGAAAAAGGAAATATATTCAGACACAAACTAGATAGAAGTTTTCTGAGAAACTGCTTCCTGATGTGTGCACTCATCTCACAGAGTTAAACCTTTCTTTTGATTGAGGAGATTGGAAACATTGTTTTTGTGAAATCTGCAAAGGGATATTTTGGAGTGTATTGAGGCCTATGGTGAAAAAGGAAATATATTCAGACACAAACTAGATAGAAGTTTTCTGAGAAACTGCTTCCTGATGTGTGCATTTATCTCACTGAATTACACCTTTCTTTGATTGAGCAGTTTGGAAAGACTGTTTTTCTAGAATCTGTAAAGGGATATTTAGGGACACCTTCAAGCCTATGGTGAAAAAGAAAACATCTTCAGATACAAACTAGAAAGAAACTTTCTGAGGAACTGCTTTGTGATGTGTGCATTCATCTCACAGAGTTAAACTTTGCTTTTGATTAAGCAGTTTGGAATCACTGTTGTTGTAGAATCTGCAAAGGGATATTTGGGAGCCCATTGATTCTTATGGTAAAAAAGGAAATACCTTCACATAAAAAGTATAGAGAAGCTTACTGAGAAACTGCTTTGAGATGTTTGCGTTCATCTCACAGAGTTAAACTTTTCTTGTGATTGATCAGATTCTAACACTGCTTTTGTAGAAACTCTGAAGGGATATTTGTGAGCTCCCTGAAACCTATGGTGAAAAAGGAAATACCATCAGATAAAAACTACAAAGAAACATTCTGAGAATATCCTTTGTGATGTGTGCATTCATCTCACAGGGTTAAATTTTCTTTCAATTGAACAGTCTGGAAACACTGTTTTTGTAGTATCTGCAAAGGGTTATTTGGGAGGACATTGATTATTATGGTTAAAAGGTAACATCTTCACATAAAAACTAGAAAGAAAGTTTCTGAGAAACTGCTTTGTGATGCGTACATTCATCTTACAGAGATATACCATGAATTTGATTGAGCAGCTTGGAAACATGGTTTTTCTAGAATCTGCAAGGGGATATTTGGGAGTGCATTGAGGTCTATGGTGAAAAAAGAAATATCTTCAGATACAAACTAGACAGAAGCATTCTAAGAAAGTGCTTTGCAATGTGTGCATTCATCTCACAGATTTAAACCATTCTTTTGATTAAGTAGTTTGGAAATACTGTTTGTGTAGAATCTGCAAAGGGATTTTTGGTAGCCCATTGAGTCTTAAGGTGAGAAAGGTAGTATCTTCATGTAAAAACTGGAAAGAAGTTTTCTGATAAACTGCTTTGTGATGTGTGCATTCATCTCACTTAGTTAAACCTTTATTGGACCGAGCAGTTTGGAAAGACTGTTTTTCTAGAATCTGCAAATGGATATTTCACAGAGCATTAAGCCCTAAGGTGAACAAGGAAATATCTTCAGATACAAACTAGAAAGAAGCTTTCTCTGAAACTGCTTTGTGATGTGTGCATTCATCTCCCAGAGTTAAACCATTATTTTGATTAAGTAGTTTGGAAATCCTGTTTTTGTAGAATCTGTGAAGGGATATTTGGGAGCACATTGAGGCCTGTTATGAAAAAAGAAACATCTTCAGATATAAAATAGACAGAAGCTTTCTGAGAAAGTGCCTTGTGATGTGTGCATTCATCTCACAGAGTAAAACCATTCTTTTGATTGAGCAGTTTGGAAACACTATTTTTGTAGAATCTGCAAAGGGATATTTGGGAGCCCATGGAGTCTTATGGCAAAAAGAAATTTTCTTCATATAAAAAATAGAAAGAAGCTTTCTGTGAGACTGTTTTGTGATGTGTGCATTCATCTCAGAGATTTCAACCTTTCTTTTGACAAAGCACTTTGTAAACACTCTTTTTTTAGAACCTGCAAAGGGATATTTCAGAGAAAATTGAGTCTTATGGTGAAAAAGAGAATACCTTCACATAAAAACTAGAAAGAACCCTTTTGAGAAACTGCTTTGGGATGTGTACATTCATCTCACAGAGTTAAATCCTTCTTTTGATTGAGCAGTTTGGAAACACTGTTTTTGTAAAATATACAAATGGATATTTGGGATCGCATTGAGGCCTCAGGTGAAAAAGGAAATATCTTCCAATAAGAGCTAGAAAGAAGCTTTCTCTAAAACACTTTGCTATGTGTGCACTAATCTCAGAGAGTTAAACCTTTCTTGTGATTGAGCAGTTTCTAACACTGTTTTGGTAGAAACTGCGAAGGGATATTAGGGAGTCACTGGAGGCCTATGGTGAAAAAGGAAATAAATATATTAAGACACAAACTAGAGGGAAGATTTCTCTGAAACTGCTTTGTGAAGTGTGCATACATGTCATAGAGTTAAACCATTCTTTTGATTGAGCAGTTTGGAAAAACTATTTTTGTAGAATCTGTGAAGGGATATTTGGGAGTGCATTGAGGCCTATGGTGAAAAAGAATATATCTTCAGATACAAATTAGACAGAATCATTCTGAGAAACTGCTTTGTGATGTGTACATTTATCTCACAGAATTAAACCATTCTTATGATTGAGCAGTTTGGATAAACTGTTTTTGTAGAAACTTCAAAGGGATATTTGGGAGTGCATTGAGGCCTATGGTGAAAAAAGAAATATCTTCCGATACAAACTAGACACAAGATTTCTGATAAACTGTTTGGTGATATGTGCATTTGTCTCATAGAATTAAACCTTTCTATTGATGGAGAAGTTTGGAAACAAAGAGTTTGTAGAATCTGCGAAGGGATATTTGGATTCACATTGAGGCCTACAGTGAAAAATGAAATATCTTCCAATACAAATTAGATAGAAGCTTTCTGAGAAACTGCTTTATGATGTGTGCATTCATCTCAAGGAGTTGAACCATTCTTTTGATTGAGCAGTTTCAAACCAGTGTTTTTGTAGAATCTGCAAAGGGAAGTCTTGGAGCCCTTTGAATCTTATGGTGAAAAAGGAAATATCCTCACATAAAAACTAGAAAGAATCTTTCTGAGAAGTTGATTTGTGATACGTGCATTCATCTCAAAGAGATAAAACTTTCTTTTGATTGAGCAGTTTGGAAACACTGTTTTCGTAGAATTTGCAAAGTGATATGTGGGAGTGCTTTGAGGCCTATGGTGAAAAAGGAAATATCTTCACATAAAAACTAGAAATAATCATTCTGAGAAACTGCTTTGTGTTATGTCCATTCATCTTACATAGTTAAACATTTCTTTTGATTGAGTAGTGTGGATACACTGTTTTTCTACAATCTTTAAAGGGATATTTGGGAGTGCATTAAGGCCTATGGAGAAAAAGAAAATATTTTCCAATACAAACTAGAAAGCAAGTCTCTGAGAAACTGCTTTGTGATGTGCGCATTCATCTCACAGAGCTAAACCATTCTTTTGATTGAGCAATTTGGAAACACTCTTTTTGTAGAAACTGCAAAAGGATATTCGGGAGTCCTTTGAGTCTAAAGATGAAAAAGGAAATACCTTCACATAAAAATTAGAAAGAAGATTTTTGAGAAACTGCTGTATGTTGTGTCCATTCATCTCACAGATTTAAACACTTCTTTTGATTGAGCAGTTTGGAAAAACTGTTTCTCTACAATCTGCTAAGGGACATTTGGGAGCACATTGAGGCCTATGGTGAAAAAGGAAATATCTACAGATGCAAACTAGAAAGAAACTTTCTGAGAACCTGCTTTGTAGTTTGTGCATTCATCTCACAGAGTGAAACAATTCTTTTGATTGAGCAATTTGGAAACACAGTTTTTGCAGAATCTGTGAAGGGTTATTTGTGAGTGCATTGAGGCCTATGGTGAAAAAGGAAATACATTCAGATACAAACTAGACAGAAGATTTCTGATATACTGCTTTGTGATGTGTGCATTCATCTCACAGAGTTAAATGTTTCTTTTCATAGAGCAGTTTCGAAAGACTCTTTTTCTAGAATCTGTAAAGGGATATTTGGGAGCACATTGAGGCCTGTGGTGAAACAGGAAATATCTTCTGATACAAACTAGAAAGAAAGTTTCTGAGAAACTGCTTTGTAATATGCACATTCATCTCACAGAGTTAAACCATTCTTTTGATTGAGCAGTTTGGAAACACAGTGTTTGTAGAATCTGCGAAGGGATATTAGGGAGTGCATTGAGGCCTATGGTGAAAAAGGGAATATTTTCAGATACAAACTACAGAAAAGCTTTCTGAGAAACTGCTTTGTGATGTATGCATTCTTCTCACAGATTTAAACTATCCTTTTGATTGAGCAGTTGGGAACCACCGTTTTTGTAGAATCTGCAAAGGGATAATTTGGAGCCCTTTGAGTCTTATGGTGAAAAAGGAAATATCCTCAATAAAAACTCGAAGGAAGTTTCTGAGAAACTGCTGTGTGTTGTGTCCATTCATCTGACAGAGTTAAACATTTTTTTTGGTTGAGCAGTTTGGAAAAACCGTTTTTATACAATCTGCATAGGGATATTTGGGAGTGCATTGAAGCCTATGGTGAAAAAGGTTATATCTTCTGATACAAACTAGAAAGAAAGTTTCTGAGAAACTGCTTTGTGATGTGTGCATTCATTTCAGAGTTAAACTTTCTTTTACATTGAGCAGTTTGGAACCACTATTTATGTAGAATATGCAAAAGAATATTTTTGAACCCTTTGAGTCTTATGGTGAAAAAGGAAATATCTTCCGATAAAAACTACAAATAAAGTTTCTGAGAAATTTCTTGGGATGTGTGCATTCATCTCACAGAGTTAAACCTTTTGATTGAGCCATTTGGAAATGCTGTTTTTGTAGAATTTGCAAAGGGATATTTTGGAGCCCTTTGTGTCTTACTGTGAAAAAAGATATATCTTCACATAAAAACTAGTAAGAAGCTTATTGAGAAATGGCTTTGTGATATGTGCATTCACCTCACAAAGTTAAACATTTCCTTTGATTGAGCGGTTTGGGAACACTGTTTTTGTAAAATCTTTGAAGGGATATTTGGCAGTTTATTGAGGCCTATGGTGAAAAAGGAAATATCCTCACAAAAAACTAGAAAGAAGCTTTCTGAGAAACTGCTTTGTGATATGTGCATTTATCTCACAAAGCTAAAGCTGTCTTTTGATTGAGCTTTTATAAACACTGCTTTTGTAGAATCTGCAAATGGTTATTTGGGAGCACATTGATGCCTATGGTGAAAAATTAAATATCTTCACATAAAAACTAGAAAGAAGCTCTCTGAGAAACTTCTGTGTGTTTTGTCTATTCATCTCACAGAGTTAAACATTTCTTTTGATTGAGTAGTTTGGGAAAACCGTTTTTCTATAGTCTGCAAAGGGATATTTGGGAGGGCATTGAGGCTTATGGAGAAAAAGGAAATGCTTTCCAATACAAACTAGAAAGAAAGTTTCTGAGAAACTGCTTTATGATGTGTGCATTCATCTCACAAAACTAAACCATTCTTTTGATTGAGCAATTTAGAAACAATCTTTTTGTAGAATCTGCCAAGGGATACTGGGGAGTAGCTTGAGTCTAAAGTTGAAACAGAAAATACCTTCACATATAAATTAGAAAGAACCTTTCTGAGAAACTGCTCTGTGTTGTGTCCATTAATCTCATAGAGTTAAACATTTCTTTTGATTGAGCAATTTGGAAAAACTCTTTTTCTACAATCTGCAAAGGGATATTTTGGAGCGCATTTAGGCCTAGGGTGAAAAAGGAAATATCTTCCGAAACAAACTAGAAAGAAAGTTTCTGAGAGAATGATTTGTGATGTGTGCATTCCTCTCACAGAGTGCAACCATTCCTTTGATTGAGCAGTTTGGAAACACAATTTTTGCAGAATCTGTGAAGGGATAATTGGGAGCATATTTAAGCCTATGGTGAAAAAAGAAATATCTTCAGATAGAAACTAGACAGAAGATTTCTGAAATACTACTTTATGATGTGTGCATTCATCTAGCAGACTTAAAAGTTTATTTTCATTGAGCAGTTTGGAAAGAGTGTTTTTCTAGAATCTGTAAAGGGTATTTGGGAGCACATTAAGGCCTATCATGAAAAAGGAAATATCTTCTGATACAAACTAGAAAGAAAGTTTCTGAGAAACTGCTTTGTGATGTGTGCATTCATCACAGAGTGAAAACATTCTTTTTATTGAGCAGTGGGGAAATATAGTGTTTGTAGAATCTGCAAAGGGATATTTGGGAACACATTGAGGTCTATGGTGAAAAAGGAAATACCTTCACATAAAAACTGGAAAGAAGCTTTCTGAGAAACTGCTTCCTGATATGCACATTCAACTCACAAAGTTAAACCTTTCTTTGATTGAGCAGTTTGGAATCACAGTTTTTGAAGAATCTGCCAAAGGATATATGGGAGTACAGTGAGGCCTATGGCGAAAAAGGAATTATCTTCCAATACAAACTAGAAAGAAAGCTTCTGAGAAACTGCTTTGTGATATGTGCATTCATCTCATAGAGTGAAACATTTATTTTGATTGAGCAGTTTGGAAACACAGTTTTTACAGAATCTGTGAAGGGACATTTGGGAGAACATCGATGCCTATGGTGAAAAAGTAAATATCCTCACATAAAAACCAGAAAAGAGCATTCTGAGAAACTGCTTTGTGATGTGTGCATTCATCTCACAGAGCTAAACCATTCTTTTGATTGAGCAATTTCAAAACATTCTTTTTGTAGAATATGAGGAGGGATATTGGGGTGTCCTTGGAGTCTTAAGATGAAAAAGGAAATAACTTCACATAAAAATTAGAAAGAAGCTTTCTGAGAAACTGCTGTGTGTTATGTCTATTCATCTCTCAGAGTAAAATATTTCTTCTGATTGAGCAGTTTGGAAAAACTTTTTTTCTACAATCTGCAAAAGGATATTTGGGAGCACTTTGGGGCCTATGTTGAAATTGGAAATATCTTCTGATACAAACCAGAAAGAAAGATTCTGAGAAACTGCTTCATGACGTGTGCATTCATCTCACAGAGTGAAATCATTCTCTTGATTGAGCAGTTTGGAAACAAAGTTTTGCAGAATTCGTGAAGGGATGTTTGGGAGCTCATTAAGACCTAGTGTGAAAAAGAAAATATCTTCAGATGCAAACTAGACAGAAGATTTCTGATACACTGCTTTGTGATGTGTGTATTCATCTCACAGTGTTAAACGTTTGTTTTCATTGAGGAGTTTGGAAAGACTGTTTTTCTAGAATCTGCAAAGGGATATTTGGGAGCGCTTTGAGGCCTATGTTGTAGAAGGAAATATATTCTGATAAAAACTAGAAAGAAAGTTGCTGAGAAACTGCTTTGTGATGTGTGCATTTATCTCACAGAGTTAAACCATTCTTTTGATTGAACAATTTTGAAACACAGTGTTTGTAGAATCTGTGAAGGGATATTTGAGAGAGCATTGAGGCCTGTAGTGAAAAAGGAAATATCTTCTGATACAAACTAGACAGATGATTTCTGAGAAAGAGCTTTGTGATGTGTGCATTCACATCACAGAGTTGAGTTGAACCACTCTTTTGATTGAGCAGTTTGTAACCACTGTTTTTGTAGAATCTGCCATGGGATATTTTGGAGCCCTTTTAGTCTCATTGTGAAAAAGGAAATATACTCACATAAAAACTAGAAAGGATCCTTCTGAGAAACTGCTATGTGATATGTGCATGTATCTCACAGAGTTAAAACTTTCTATTGATTGAGCAGTTTGGAAACACTGCTTTTGTAGAATCTGCAAAGGAATATTTGGGAGTGCATTGAGGTCTATGTTGAAAAAGGAAATATCCTCACATAAAAACTAGAAAGAAGCTTTCTGAGAAACGGCTTTGTCATGTGTGCGTTCATCTCACAGAATTAAACCATTCTTTCAATTGAACAATTTGGAAACACTCTTTTTGTAGAATGTGTGAAGGGCTATTTTGGTGTCCTTTGAGTTTTAGGATGAAAAAGGAAATAGCTTCATATAAAAATTGGAAAGAAGCTTTCTGAGAAACTACTTTGTATTGTGTCCATTCATCCCACAGAGTGAAATATTTCTTCTGATTAAGCAGTTTGGAAAAACTGTTTTTCTGCAATCTGCAAAGGAATATTTGGGAGCCCATTGAGATCTATGGAGAAAAAGGAAATATCTCCAAATAAAAACTAGAAAGAAAGTTTCTGAGAAACTGCTTTGTAATGTGTGCATTCATCTCACAGAGTTAAACCATTCATTTGATTGAGCAGTTTGGAAACACAGTGTTTGTAGAATCTGTGAAGGGATATTTGGTAGTACCTTGAAGCCTATGGTGAAAAAGGAAATATCTTCCAATGCAAACTGCACAGAAGCTTTCTGAGAAACTGTTTTATGATGTGTGCATTCATGTCATAAGAGTTGAGCAGTTCTTTTCATTGAGCAGTTTGGAGTCACTGTTTTTGTAATTTCTGCAAAGGGATACTTTGGAGCCCTTTGAGTCTTATGATGAAAAAGGAAATATCTTCTGATAGAAACTGGAAAAAAACTTTCTGAGAAACTGCTTTGTGATATGTGCATTCAGCTCACAGAATTAAAACTTTTTTTTGACTGAGCAGTTTGGAAACACTGTTTTAGTAGAATCTTCCAAGGGATATGTGGGAGCATATTTGGGACTGCTTTGAGGGCTATGGTGAAAAAGGAAATAACTTCTGATACAAACTAGAAAGAAAGTTTCTGAGAAACTGCTTTGTGATATGAACATTCACCTAACAGATTTAAACTACACTTTTGATTAAGCAGTTTGGAAACACAGTGTTTGTACAATCTGAGAAGGGGTATTTAGGAGTGCATTGAGGCCTACGGTAAAAAAGGAAATATCTTCCGCTACTAACTACACAGGTTTCTGAGAAAGAGCTTTGTGATGAGTGCATTCATCTCACAGAGTTGAAACATTCTTTTAATTGGGAAGTTTGGAACCACTGTTTTTGTAGAATCTGCAAATTGATATTTTGGAGCCCTTTGAGTCTTATGGTGAAAAAGGAAATATCCTCACATAAAAACTTGGAAGGAGCTTTCTGACAAACTGCTTTGTAATATGTGCATTCATCTCACAGAGTTAAAACTTTCTTTTAATTAAGCATTTTGGAAACACTGTTTTTGTAGAATCTGCAAAGGGATATTTGGGAGCACATTGAGGCCTATGGCAAAAAACAAAATTTCCTCACATAAATACAAGAAATGAGCTTTCATAGAAACTGCTTTGTGATCTGTATATTCCTCTAACAGAGTTGAGTCATTCTTTGTCATAGAACAGTTTGAAAACATAGTGTTTGCAGAATCTGCAAAGGGACATTTGTGAGTGCTTTGAGGCCTATGGTGAAAAAGGAAATATTTTCTGATACAAACTAGACAGAAGGTTTCTGAGAAACTGCATTGTGGTGTGCACATTCACCTCACAGAATAAAACGTTTCTTTTCATTGAGCAGTTTGGAAACTCTGTTCTTCTTGAATCTGCAAAGGGATACTTGGGAGTGCATTGAGGCCTATTGTGAAAAAAGAAATATCTTCTGATACAAACTAGATGGAATCTTTCTGAGAAACTGCTTTGTGATGTGTGCAATCAGCTCACAGATTTTAATGATTCTTTTGATTGAGCAGTTTGGAAATAGTTTTTGTAGAATCTGGAAGTGATATGTGGACTCGATTGTAGGCCTATGGTGAAAAAGGAAATACCTTCTGATATAAACTAGACAGAAGCTTTCTGAGACACTGCTTTGTGATGTGGGCATTCATCTCATAGAGTTGAACCATTATTTTCATTGACCAGTTTGTAACCACTGTTTTTGTGGAATCTGCAAAGGGATATTTTGGAGCCCTTTGAGGCTTAAGGTGAAAAAGGAAATATCCTCACATAAAAACTAGAAAGGAGCTTTCTTAGAAACTGCTTTGTGATCTGTGCGTTCATATCACATAGTTAAATGGTTCCTTTTATGGAGCAGCTTGGAAAAACACTGTTTGTAGAATCTGCGAAGGGATATTTGGATTTGCCTTGAGGCCTATGCTGACAAAGGAAATATCTCCTGATACAGACTAGACAGAAGCTTTTTGAGATACTGCTTTGTGATGTGTGAATTCATCTCAGAGTTAAACGTTTCTTTTCATTTAACTGTTTAGAAACTCTGTACTTCTAAAATCTGCAAAGGGATACTTGGGAGCACATTGAGTACTATGGCGAAAAATGCAAATATCCTCACATAAACCTAGAAAGGAGCTTTCTTAGAAACTGCTTTTTGATCTGTGCATTCATCTAAAAGAGTTGAACCATTCTTCTGATAGGGCCGTTTGGAAACACAGTGTTTGTAGAATCTTTGAAGGGATATTTGTGAGTGCTTTGAAGTCTATGGTGAAAAAAGAAATATCTTTTGGTAAAAACTAGACAGAAACTTTCTGAGAAACTGCTTTGTGATGTGTGCATTCACCTCAGAGTTACACGTTTCTTTTCATTGGGCAGTTTGGAAACTATTCTTCTAGAATCTTCAAAAGGATATTTAGGAGTGCATCGAGGCTTATGGTGAAAAAGGAAGTATCTTAAGATACAAACTATAAAGAAAGTTTGTGAGAAACTGCTTTTTGATGTTGCATTCATCTCACAGAGTTTAGCCATTGTTTTCATTGAACAGTTTGAAAACACGTTGTAGAATCTGCGAAGGGATACTTGGACTCTCCTGGAGGCCTGTGATGAAAATGAAATATCTTCCGATACAAACTAGAAAGAAGTTTTCTGAGAAACTGCTTTGTGATGTGTGCATTCATCTCACAGAATTGAACCATACTTTTGATTGAGCAGTTTGGAACCACTATTTTTGTAGAACCTGCAAAGGGATATTTTGGAGCCCTTTGAGTCTTATGTTGAAAAAGGAAATATCCTCACATAAAAACTAGAAAGGAGCTATCTGAGAAACTGCTTTGTGATATGTGCATTCATCTCAGAGAGTTAAAGCTTTCTTTTGAGTGAGCATTTTGGAAACACTGTTTTAGTAGAATCTGCAAATGGATATTTGGGAGCGCTTTGAGGCTTATGGCGAAAAAGGAAATATCCTCACATAAAAAAAAGAAAGGAGCTTTCTTAGAAAGTGCTTTGTGACCTGTGCATTCCTCTATCAGAGTTGAACAATTCTTTTGATAGAGAAGTTTGGAAACACAGTGTTTGTACAATCTGAGAAGGGATATTTGTGAGCACTTTGAGGCCTATGGTGAAAAAGGAAATATCTTCCAATAGAAACTAGACAGAATCTTTCTGAGAAACTGCTTTGTGAAGTGTGCATTCATCTCACAGAGTTTAACCATTCTTTTCATTGAGCAGTTTGGAAACTCAGTGTTTGTAGAAACTACGAAGGAATATTTAGATTCCCATGTAGGTCTGCAGTGAAAAAGGAAATACCTTCTGATAAAAACTAGACAGAAGGTTTCTGAGACACTGCTTTGTGATGTGTGCATTCATCTCACAGACCTGAACCATTCTTCTGATTGACCAGTTTAGAGCCACTGTTTTTGTAGAATCTGCAAAGGGATATTTTGGAGCCCTTTGAGTTTTATGGTGAAAAAGGAAATATCCTCAAATAAAAACTAGAAAGGTCATTTCTGAGAAACTGCTTTGTGTTGTGTGCGTTCATCTCACAGAGTTAAAACTTTCCTTTGATTGAGCATTTTGGAAACTGTTTTTGTAGAATCTGCAAAGGGATATTTGGGAGTGTGTTGAGGCCTACAGTGAAAAATGAAATATCTCCACATAAAAACTTGACAGAAGCCTTCTGAGAAGTGGCTTTGTGATGTGTGCATTCCTCTAACAGAGTTGAACAATTTTGAGATTGAGCAGTTTGGAACCACTATTTTTCTAGACTCTGTAAATGGATAATTGTGAGCGTTTTGAGGCCTATGGTGAAAAAGGAAATATCCTAACATAGAAACTGGAAAATATCTTTCTGAGAAACTGCTTTGTGATCTGTGCATTCGTCTCACTGAGATAAACTACATTCTTGATTGAGCAGTCTGGAAACACAGTGTTTGTAGAATCTGCAAAGGGATATTTGGATTTGCCTTGAGGCTTACATTGACAAAGGAAATATCTTCTGATACAAACTAGACAGAAGCTTTCTGAAAAACTGCTTTGTGGAGTGTGCATTCATCTCACAGGGTTTAACCATTCTTTTGATTGAGCAGTTTGGAAACTCAGTGTTTGTGGAAACTGCAAAGGGATATTTAGATTCACATGTAGGTCTACTGTGAAAAAGGAAATACCTTCCAATACAAACTAGACAGAAGCTTTCTGAGAAACTGCTTTGTGATGTGTGCATTCATCTCACAGAGTTGAACCATTCTTTTCATTGAGCACTTTGAGAACATTGTTTTTTTAAAATCCACAAAGGGATATTTTTTGAGCCATTTGAGTCTTTTGGTGAAAAACGAAATATCCTCATGTAAAAACTAGGAAGGAACTTTCTGAGAATCTGCTTTGTGATATGTGCATTGATCTCACGGAGTTAAAACTTTCTTTTGATTGAGCATTTTGGTAACACTGCTTCTGTAGAATCTGAAAAGGGGCATTTCAGAATGCTTTGAGGCCTATGGTGATAAAGGAAATATCTTCACATAATATCTAGACAGAAGCTTTATGAGAAACGGCTTTGTGATGTGTGCATTCCTCTAACAGAGTTGAACCATGCTTTTGATGGACCAGTTTGGAACTACTGTTTTTCTAGGATCTGCAAATGGATATTTGTGAGCATTTTGAGGCCTACGGTGAAAAGGAAATATCGTCACATAAAAACTAGAAAGGAGGTTTGTTGGAAACTACTTTGTGATCTGTGCATTCATCTCACAGGGTTAAACATTTCTTTTCGTTGAGCAGTTTGGAAACTGTTCTTCTATAATCAGCAAAGTGAGATTTCAGAGTGCATTGAGGCCTATGGTGTAAAAGCAAATATCTTAAGACACAAACTAGAAAGAAAGTTTCTGAGAAACTGCTTTGTGTTTTGTGCATACACCTCAGAGAATTTAACAACGGTTTTCATTGAGCAGTTTGGCAACACGGTGTTTGTAGAATCTGTGAAGGGATATTTGGATTTGCTTGGAGGCCTGTGGTGAAAAAGGAAATATCTTCTGATACTAATTAGAAAGAAGCTTTCTGAGAAACTGCTTTGTGATGCATGCATTCATCTCACAGAGGTAAGCGTTTCTTTTCATTGAGCAGATTGGAAACTCTCTCTTGTCGAATCTGCAAAGGGATATTTATGAGTGCTTTGAGGCCTGTGGTGAAAAAGGAAATATCTTCACATAAAAACTAGACAGAAGAGTTCTGAGAAACTTCTTTGTGATGTGTGCATTCATTTCACAGAGTTGAAACTTTGTTTTGATTGAGCCTTTTGGAAACACTTTTTTTGTAGAATCTGCAAAGGGATATTTGGGAGTGCTTTGAGGCCTATAGTGAAATGGGAATTAACTTCACATAAGAACCATTGTTTTGATTGAACAGTTTGAAAACACAGTGTTTGTGGAATCTGTGAAGGGATATTAGGATTTGCCTTGAGGCCTATGGTGAAATAGGAAATATCTTCTTATAAAAACTAGACAGAAGGTTTCTGAGAAACTGCTTTGTGATGTGTGCATTCCTCTAACAGAGTTGAACCTTTCTTTCCATTGTGCAGTTTGGAACCCTTGTTTTTGTAGAATATGCAAATTGATATTTGTGAGTGCTTTGAGGCCTATGGTGAAAAGGGAAATATCCTCACATAAATACTAGAAAGGAGCTTTGTTAGAAACCGTTTTGTGGTCAGTGCATTCATCTCACTGAGTTAAAGAAGTTTTTTGATTGAGCAGTTTGGAAATGCAGTGTTTTTAGAATTTGTGAGGGGATATTTGGATGAGCCTTGAAGCCTATGGTGAGAAAGGAAATATCTTCTGATACAATCTAGTAAGAAGCTTTCTGAGAAACTGCTTTGTGACGTGTGCATTCATCTTACAGAGTTAAACTTTTTTTTGACTGAGCAATTTGGAAAAGCTGTTTTTTTTTTAGAATTTGCAAAGTGATCTTAGGTGGCACAAAAAGGCCTATGGTGAAGAAGAAACTGCTTTCTCATGTGTCCATTCATCTCACAGAACTAACGCCTTCTTTTGATGGAATAGTTCAGAAACACTGTTTTTATAGGATCTGCAAAGGAATATTTGGGAGCATACTGAGGCCTGCGGTGGAAAAGAAAATATCTTCAGAGAAGACCTAGTCAGCAGCTCTCTGAGAAACAGCTTTGTGTTGTATGCATTCATCTCACAGAGTTAACCTTGCTTTTGATTGAGCAGTTTGTTAACACTCTTTTTGTAGAATCTGCAAACGTATATTTGGGAGTGCACTGATGCCTATGCTGAAAAAGGAAATATCTTCAAATAAAAACAAGAAAGAAGCTTTTTGATAAATGGCTTTGTGATATATGCATTCAACTCTCTGAGTTAAATATGTTTTTTGATTGACCGGTTTGGAAACACTGTTTTTGTAGAATATGTGACGGCATATTTGGGAGCACATTGAAGCCTATGGTGATCAAGGAAATATCTTCGAATAAAAACTACAAAGAATCTTTTTGAAAAACTGCTTTGTGATGTGTGCATTCATCTCAGAGAGTTAAACCTTTCTTCAAATAGAGAAGTTTGAAAACACAGTTTTTGCTTAACTTGCCAGGTGATATTTACTAGCGAAAAGAAGCCTATGGTGAAAAAAGAAATATCTTCAGATAAATACTGGAAAGAAGCTTTCTAAGACACTGATTTGTAATATGTGCATTCATTTCACAGTGTTAATCTTTCCTTTGATGGAGCCGTTTGGAAACACTCTTTAGGCAGAATCTGTGAAGGATTATTTTGGAGCACTTTGAGGCTTACAGTGAAAGAGGAAATATCTCCAGATAAAAACTAGAAAGAAGCTTTCTGAGTAACTCCTTTGTGATGTGTGCATCCACCACAAGGAGTTAAACCTTTCTTTTGATTGAGGAGTTTGGAAACACTGTTATGATAGAATCTGCGAAGGGATATTTGGGAGCACACGAGGCCTATGATGAACAAGGAAATTAAGTCAGATAAATACTAGAAAGAAGGTTTATGAGAAACTGCTTTGTGATGTGTGCATTCTTCTCACAGAGTTAAACGTTTCTTTTGATTGAGCAATTTGGAAACACTGTTTTTGTAGAATCTACGACAGGATATTTGGGAGCACATTGAAGACTATGGTGATAAAGGAAATATCTTCGGATAAAAACTACAAAAAAGCTTTTTGAGAAACTGCTTTGTGATGTGTGCATTCATTGCACAAAGTTAAACTGTTATTTTGATAGAGCAGTTTGGAAACACTGTTTTTGTATAATCTGCGAAGTGATATTGTGTAGCACAAAGAGGCCTATAGTGAAAAAGGAAACATCTTCAGATAAAAACTGGAATGAAGCTATCTGAGTCACTGATTTGTGATGTGTGCATTCATTTCAAAGTATTAAAGTTTTCCTTTGATGGAGCCTTTGGAAGCACCCATTTGTAAGTATCTGCAAAGGGTTATTTGGGATCCCATTGAGGCCTACGGTGAAAAAGGAAATATCTCCAGATAAAAAGTAGACAGAAGCATTCTGAGAGACTTCTCTGTGATATGTGCATTTATCGCACAGAGTTAAACCTTTCTTTTGATGGAACAGTTTTGAAACACTGTTTCTGTAGTATCTGCCATGGGAGATTTGGATGCACACGAGGCCAAAGGTGAAAAAGAAAATAACTTCAGATAAAAACTAGAAACAGCTTTCTGAGAAACTGCTTTGTGATGTGTGCATTCTTCTCATAGAGTTAAAAGTTTCTTTTAATTGAATAGTTTGGAAACACTGTTTATGTAGAATCTGCAAAGGGATATTTTGGAGCACACTTATGCCTATGGTGATAAAGGAAATACCTTCAGATAAAAACTAGGAAGAAGCTTTTTGAGAAACTGCTTTCTGATGTTTGCATTCATATAACAGAGTTAAACCTTTCTTTGAATGATCACTTTGGAAACACTGTTTTTGTATAATGTGTGAGGGGATATTTATGAGTGCACAAGGCCAAAGGTTAAAAAGGGAATAACTTCCGATAAAAAATAGAAAGCAGCTTTCTGAGAAACCGCTTTGTGATGTGTGCATTCTTCTCATAGAGTTAAACTTTTCTTTTCATTGAGTAGTTTGGAAACACTGTTTTTGTAGAATCTGCAAAGGGATATATGGGTGCATGCCAAAGTCTATGGTGCAGTTTGGAAACACTGTTTTTGTGTAATCTGCGAAGCCATGTGAGGTAGCACAAAATGTCTGTGGTGAACAAGGAAATATCTTCAGATAAAAACTGGAAAGAAGCTTTATGAGAAACCGCTTTCTGATGTGTGTGTTCATCTCACAGATTTAAATCCTTCTTTTGATGGAGCAGTTCACAAACACTCTTTTTATGGCATCTGCGAAGTGATATTTGGGAGCGCATTGAGGTCTATGGTGGAAAAGGATATATCTTCAGAGAAGAACTAGACAGAAGCTATCTCAGAGACTGCTTTGTGATGAGCACATTCATCTCATAGAGTTAAACCTTTCTTTTGATTGAGCATTTTGGAAACACTGGTTTTGCAGAATCTACAAAGGTATATTTGGGAGAGCACTGAGGCTTAAGATGAAAAAGGAAATATCTTCGGATAAAAAGCAGAAAGAAGCTTTCTGAGAAACTGCTTTCCAATGTGTGCATTGGTCTCACAGAGTTAAGCCTGTTTTTTGATTCAGCAGTTTGGAAACACTGTTTTTGTAGAATCTGTGATGGGATATTTGGAAGTGCATTGAAGTCTATGGTGATAAAGGAAATATCTTCAGATAAAAACTGGAAATAAGCTTTTTGAGAAACTGCTTTGTGATGTGTGCATTCATCTCACAGAGTTAATCCTTTCTGTTGATGGAGAAATTTGGAAACACTGTTTTGTGTAATCTGCAAAGTGATAATAAGGAGTACAAAGAGGCCTCTATTGAAAGTGGAAAAATCTTCAGATAAAAATTGGAAAGAAGCATTATGAGAAACTACTTTCTGATGTGTACATTCATTTCTCAGAGTTAAATCATTTTGAAAGAACAGCTGAGAAACACTGTTTTTAGAAGATCTGCAAAGGAATATTTGGGAGCACATTGAGACCTGCAGTGGAAAAGGAAATAACTTCAAAGAAGAACTAGACAGAAGCTTTCTGAGAAACTGCCATGTGATGTCTGCATTCATCTCACAGAGTTAAACCTTTCTTTTGACTGAGCTGTTTAGAAGCACTGTACTTGTAGAATCTGCAACAGACTATTTCGGAGCACACTGAGACCTATGGTGAAAAAAGGAAATTACTTCGGATAAAAAGTATAAAGAAGCTTTTTGAGAAACTGCTTTGTGATGTGTGCATTCAACTCTCAGAGATAAACCCGTTTTTTGACACAGCAGTTTGGACACCATTTTTTGGTAGAATCTAAGATGGGATATTTGGGTACACACTGAAGCCTATGGTGAGAAATGAAGAAACTTCGGATAAAAACTAGAAAGAAGTGTTATGAGAAATTGCTTTCTGATGTGTGCATTTGTCTCACAGAGTTAAGCCTTTCTTTTGAATGAGCAGTATGGAAACACTGTATGTGCAAACTCTGTGAAGTGATATTAGGTAGTGTGAAAAAGCCTATGGTGAAAAAGGAAATATCTTCAGATAAAAACTAGAAAGAATCTTTTTGAGAAACTGCTTTGTGATGTATGTGTTCAACTCATAGAGATAAAACTGTTTTTTGAATGAGCAGTTTGGAAACACTGTTTTTGTAGAATTTGCAATGAGGTATTTTGGAGTGCCTTGAGGCCTACAGTGAGAAAGGTAATATCTTAGGATAAAAACTAGAAAGAAGCTTTTTGAGAAACATCTTTGTAATTTCTGCATTAATCTCAAAGAGTTAAACTTTTTTATTGACTGAGCTCTTTGGAAACAGTTTTTTCCAAATCTCCGAAGTAATGTTTGGTAGTGCAAAAAGGCCTATGGTGAACAAGAAAATATCTTCAAATAAAAACTGGAAAGAAGGGTTATGAGAAACTGCTTTCTGATGTGTGCATTCAGCTCAGAGTGTTAGGTCTTTCTTTTGATGGAACCTTTTGGAAACACTGTTTTTATAGGATCTGCAAAGGGATATTTGGGAGCACATAGAAGCCTAAGGTGGAAAACAGAATATCTTCAGAGAAGAACTAGACAGAAGCTATCTGAGAACTGCTTTGTGATGTGTGCATTCATCTCACAGAGTTAAACCTTTCTTTTGTTGGAGCAGTTTGGAAACACTGTTTTTGCTAAATCTGCTAAGCTATATTCAATTGTGCAAAAAAGCCTATGGTGAGAAAGGAAATATCTTCAGATAAAATCTGGAAGGAAACGTTATGAGAAACTGCTTTCTGATGTGTGCATTCATCTAACAGAGTTAAGTCCTTCTTTTGATGGAACAGTTTGGAAACACTTTTTTTTGTGGAATGTTCCAAGGAAATTTGGAGCGCATTGAGGCCTATGGTGAAAAAGGATGTATCTTTGGATAAAAACTAGAAGGAAGCTTTTTGAGAAACTGCTTTGTGATGTGTGGGCTCAACATAGAGGTAAAATGGTTTTTTGATTGAGCATTTTGGAAACACTGTTTTTATAGAATCTATGATGGGATATTTGGGAGTGCATTGAAGCCTATGGTGATAAAGGAAATATCTTCAGATAAAAATGAGAATGAAGCTTTTTCAGAAACAACTTTGTGATTTACACATTTATCTCATAGAGTTAAACTTTTCTTTTGACTGAGCAGTTTGGAAACACGGTTTTGGATAATTGGTGAAGTGATGTTAGGTAGTGCAAAAAGGCCTATGGTAACCAAGGAAATACCTTCAGATAAAAAATGGAAAGAAGCCTTATGAGACACTGCTTTCTGATGTGTGCCTTCATCTCATAGAGTTATATCCTTCTTTTGATGGAACAATTCAGAAACACTGTTTTAATAGAACCTGTGAAGGGATAATTGGGGGCATGCTGAGGCCTATGGTGGAAAAAGCAATATCTTCAGAAAAGAACTAGACAGAAGCTTTCTGAGAAACTGCTGTGTGATGTGTGCATTCACCTCATAGAGTTTAACCTTTATTTTTATTGAGCTGTTTAGAAACACTGTATTTGTAGAATCTGTGATGGAATGCTTGGGAGCACACTGTCGCCTATGGAGAAAAAAGGAATTTACTTCAGATAAAAAGTACAAAGAAGCTTTTTGAGAAACTGCTTTGTGATGTGTGTGTTCAACTCACAGAGTTAAACCTGTTTTTTGATTGAGCAGTTTGGACATACTGTTTTGGTAGATTCTGCAACAGGACATTTGGGTGCGCATAGAAGACTATGGTGATAAAGGAACTAACTTCTGATAAAAACTAGAAAGAATCTTTTTGTGAAACTACCTTGTGATGTGTGCATTCACCTCACAGAGTTACACCTTTATTTTATGGAAACACTGTTTTTGCAAAATCTGTGAAGTGATATTACGCAGTGTGAAAAAGCCTATGGTGAAAAAGAAAATATCTTCAGATAAAAAGTGGAAAGAAGCGTTATGAGAAACTGCTTTGTGATACGTGCTTTCATCTCACAGAGATAAGTCCTTTTTTGATGTAACAGTTTGGAAACACTGTTTTTGTTGAATCTGCAATGGAATATTTAAGAGAGCATTGAGGCCTACAGTGAAAACGGAAATATCTTCGGATAAAAACTAGAAAGAGCTTTTGGAGAAACAGCTTTGGGATGTGAGCATTAATTTCAAAGAGTTAAACTTTTCTACTGACTGAACAGTTTGGAAACACTGTTTTTGTATAATCTGCAAAGTAATGTTAGGTAGTGCAATAAGGCCTATGGTGAACAAGGAAGTATCTTCAGCTAAAGATTGGAAAGAAGCATTATGAGAAACTGTTTTCCAATGTGTGTGTTCAACCTAGAGAGTTAAAATCATTCTTTTGATGGAACCTTTAGGAAACACTGTTTGTATAGGACCTGTGAAGGGATTTTTGGGAGCCCATTGAAGCTGATGGTGGAAAAGGGAATATCTTCAGAGAAGAACTAGACAGAAGCTTTCTGAGAAACTGACTTGTGATGTGTGCATTCATCACACAGAGTTAAACCTTTCTTTTGATTGAGCACTTTGGAAACACTGTTTTTGTAGTATTTCTGAGGGATATTTGGGAGCACATTTATGCCTATGGTGAAAAAGTAAATATCTTCTGATAAAAACAGGAAAGAAGCTTTTTAGGAACCGCTTTGTGTCATGCATTCAATTCACAGAGATAAACCAGTTTTTTGATTGAGCAGTTTGGAAACAATGTTTTTCTAGACTCTGCAAAGGTATATTTGGGAGCACACTGAGACCTATGCTGAAAAAGGAAACATCTTTGGATAAAAACTAGAAAGAAGCTTTTGAAGAAATTGCTTTGTGCTGTGTGCATTCATCTCACAGTTAAACCTTTCTTTTGATTGATCAGTTTGGAAACACTGTATTTGTAGCATCTGTGAAGGGATATTTGGCAGCGCACAAGGCCTATTGTGAAAAAGGAAATAACTTCAGATAAAAACTAGAAAGAAGATTTCTGAGAAACTGCTTTGTGATGTGTGAATTCTTCTCACAAAGGTAAATGTTTCTTTTGAATGAGCAGTTTGGAAACACTATTTTTGGAGAATCTCTAGAGGGATATTTTGGAGCACACTGAGGCCCATGGTGAAAAAGGAAATATCTTTGGATGAAAACTATAATGAAGCATTTTGAGAAACTTCTTTGTGATGTGTGCATTCAACTCACAGAGTTAAACCTGTATTTGATGGAGCAGTTTGGAAACACTGTTTTTCTAGAATGTGCAAAGGATATTTGGGAGTGCACTGATGCCTATGGTGAAAAAGGAAATATCTTCAGATTAAACCTAGAAGGAAGCTCTCTGAGAAACTGCGTTGTGATGTATGCATTCATCTCACAGAGTTAAACCTTTCTTTCCACTCAGCAGTTTGGAAACACTGTTTTTGGGAAATTTGTGAAGCTATATTAGGTAGTGCAAAACAGCCTATGGTGAAAAAGTAAATATCTTCAGATAGAAGCTGGAAAGAATCCTTATGAGAAACTGCTCTCTGATGTGTGCGTTCATCTTATAGAGTTAAGTCCTCTTTTGATGGAACAGTTTGGGAACACTGTTTTTGTAGAATGTGCAAAGGGATATTTGGGAGCACAGTGAGGCTTATGATGGAAAATGAAACATCTTCAGAGAAGAACTAGACGGAAGCTCTCAGAGAAGCTTCTTTGTGATGTGTGCATTCATATCACAGTGTTAAACCTTTTGGTTGATTGAGCAGTCTGGAAACATTGTTTTTGTAAAATCTGCAAAGGTGTATTTGGGACCATATTGAGGCCTATGTTGAAAAAGGAAACATCTGTGGTTAAAAACTAGAAAGATTTTTTTTGAGAAACTGCTTTGTGAATTGAATTTAACACATTCAATTCAAAGTGTTAAATCTGTTTTTTGATTGATCAGTTTGGAAACACAGTTTTTGTAGAAGCTGTGAAGGCACATTTGGGAGTGCTTTGGGTCCTACCTTGGAAAAGGAAATATCTTCAGAGAAGAAATAAGCAGACGCTTTCAAAGAAACTGCTTTATGATGTGTGCATTCATCTTACAGACTTAACAGTTTCTTTTAATTGAGCAGCTTGGAAACACTGTTTTTGTAGAATCTGCTAAGGAATATTTGGGAGCACGTTTAAGCCTATGGTGAAAAAGGAAATATCTTCTGATAAAAACTAGAAAGGAGCTTTTTGAGAAACTGTTTTGTGATATGTGCATTCATCTCACAGAGATACATATTTCTTTTGATTGATCATTTGGGAAACCATCTTTTTATAGAATCTGCAGAGGGACATTTGGGAGTGCATGAGGCCTGCGGTGAAAAAGGAAATAACTTCAGATAAAAACTAGAAAGACGCTTTTTGTGAGGTGTGCATTCTTCTCACAGAGGTAAGCGTTTCTTTTGATTCAGGAGTTTGGAAACACTGTTTTTGTAGAATTGGCAAAGGCATATTTAAATGCACTGATGCCAACAGTGATGAATGATATATCTTTGGATTAAAAACTAGCTTTTGGAGAAACTGCTTTGGGAAGCATGCATTCATCTCACAGAGTTAAACTTTTCTTTTGACTGAGCAGTTTGCAAACAGTTTTACTATAATTTGTGAAGAGATGTCACGTAGTGCAAAAAGGCCTATGGTGAACAAGGAAATATCTTCAGATAAAAACTGCAAAGAAGCATTATGAGAAACTGCTTTCTGATGTGTGAATTCATCTCACAGGGTTAAATCCTTCTTTTGATGGAACAGTTTCAAAACACTCATTTTATAGAATCTGTGAGGGGATATTTCAGAGTGCATTTAGGCCAATGGTGGAAAAGGAAAAATCTTCAAAAAAGAACTAGACAGAAATTTTCTAAGAAACTACTTTGTGATGAGTTCATTCACCTCACAGAGTTAAACTTTTCTTTTCATTGAGCAGTTTGGAAACGCTGTTTTTGAAGAAGCTGGGAAGGCATATTTGGGAGTGCATTGAAGGCTATGGTGAAAAATGAACTATCTTCAGATAAAAACTAGAAAGAATCCTTTTGAGAAACTGCTGTATGATGTGTGCATTCATCTAACAGATTTAAACCTTTGTGTTTATTGAGCAGTTCATAAACACTGTTTTTGTAGAATCTAAGAAGGGATATTTGAGAGCACATGTGGCCTATGGTGAAAAAGGAAGTATCTTCAGATAAAAACTACAAAGCACCTTTTTGAGAAACTGGTTTGTGCTGTATGCATTCAACTCACAGAGTTAAAACGGTTTTTTGATTGAGCCATTTGGAAACACTGTTTTTTTAGAATCCGCTATGGGATATTTGGGAGCACAATGAACTCAATGGTGATAAAAGAAATATCCTCGGATAAAAACTAGAAAGAAGTTTTTTGAGAAACTGCTCTGTGATGTGTGCATTCATCTTACAGAGTTAAACCTTTCTTTTGACTGAGCAGTTTGGAAACACTGTTTTTGCAAAATCTGTGAAGCAATATTAGGTAGCACAAAAAAGCCTATGGTGAAAAATGAAATATTTTCAAATAAAAACTGAAAAGAAGCGTTGTGAGAAACTGCTTTTTGACGTATTTGCTCATCTCACAGTGTTAAGTCCTTCTTTTGATGTTACATTTTAGAAAAACTGTCTTTGTAGAATCTGTGAAGGGATATTTGGGACATCTTTGACGCCTATGGTGGAAAAGGAAATATCTTCAGAGAAGAACTAGACAGAAGTGTTCTGAGAAACTTCTTTGTGTTGTGAGCACTCATCTCACAGAGTTAAACCTTTCTTTTGATTGAACAATTTGGAAACACTGTTTTGGAAGTATCTGCGAAGACATATTTGGCAGCATACTGAAACCTATAGTTAAAAGGTAAATATCTTAAGATAAAAACTAGAATGAAGCATTTGGAGAAACTGCTTTCTGATATGTGCATTCATCTCACCGAGTTAAGCCTTTAGTTTGATAGAACAGTTTGGAAACACTGTTTTTGTATAATCTGCAAAGTGATATTAGGTAGCAGAAAGAGGCCTATTATGAAATAGGAAATATCTACAGATAAAAACTGGAAAGAGTTTTCTGAGACACTTATTTCTGATGTGTGCATAGATTTCACTGTTTTAAATCTTTCCCTTCATGGCACAGTTTGTAAACACACTTTTGGCAGAATCTACGAAGGGTTATTTGGGAGCGCATTGAGGCATATGGTGAAAAAGGTAATATCTCCAGATTAAAACTAGAAAGAAGCTTTCTGAGAAGCTACTTTGTGATGTGTGCATTCATCTCACAGAGTTAAACTTTTCTTTTGCTTAAGCAGTTTGGAAACACTGTTTTTGTAGAATCTGCAAAGGGATATTTGAGAGCACACTATGTCTATGGTGAAAAAGGAAATATCTTTGGATAAAAACTAGAAAATTTTTGAAAAACTGCTTTGTGATGTATGCATTCATCTCACAGTGTTACTTTTTTCTTTTGACAGAGCAGTTTGGAAACACTGTTTTTGGACAATCTATGAAGCGATGTTAGTGCAAAAAGGCCTACGGTGAATAAAGAAATAACTTCAGAAAAAAACTGGAAAGAAGAGTTATAAGAAACTGCTTTCTGATGTGTGCATTCACATCGTAGAGTTAAAATCTCCTTTTGATGGAAAAGTTGGAAACACTGTTTTTATAGAATGTGTGAAAGGGTATTTGGGAGTGCATTGAGGCTTATGGTTTGAAAGGAAGAATCTGCAGAGAATAACTAGAGAGAAACTGTCTGACAAACTGCTTTGTGATGTGTGCATTCATCTCACAGAGTTAAAACTTTCTCTTGATTGAGCATTTTGGAAACACAGTTTTCGCAGAATCTGCAAAGGGATATTTGGAAGTGCAATGAGGCATATGGTGAAAAAAGAAATATATTCGGGTAAAACTAGAAAAAAGTTTTGTGAAGCTGCTTTGTGAGGTGTACGTTAAACTACAGTGTTAAATTTATTTTTTGTTTAAGTAGATTGGAAACACTGTTTTTGTAAAATCTACAATGGGATATTTGGGGTGCATTGAAGCCTATGGTAATAAAGGAAATATCTTCAGATAAAAACTACAAAGAATCGTTTTGAGAAACTACTCTTTGACTGTGCATTCATCTCACAAAGTTAAAATGCAGCTTTTGTTTGAGTAGTTTGAAAACACTGTTTTTGTGTAATCTGTGAAGTGATTCTAAGTAGTGCAAAAAGGCCTAAGCTGAAAAAGGAAATATCTACAGGTGAGAACTGGAAAGAAGTGTTATGAGAAACTGCTTTCTTTTTTTATACTTTTTTTATTGTAATTTAAGTTTTAGGGTTCATGTGCACAACGAGCAGGTTATTTACTTATATACGCATGTGCCATGTTGGTGTGCTGCACCCAGTAACTCATCATTTAACATAAGAAACTGCTTTCTAATGAGTGCATGCATCTCACAGAGTAAAGTCCTTTTGATGGAACAGTTCAGAGACACAGTTTTTATAGAATCTATGAAGGGATATTTGGGAGAACATTGAAGCCTATGGTGGAAAAGGGAATATCTTCAGATTACAACTGCAAAGAAGCTTTCTGAGACACTGATTTGTGAGATATGCATTCATTTATCAGTGACAAATATTTCCTTTAATGGTGCCGTTTTTAAACACACTTTTTACAGAACCTGAGAAGGGTTATTTAGGAGTGCAATGAGGCCTATGTGGAAAAGGAATTATCTCAAGACAAAAATTAGAAAGAAGCTTTCTGAGAAACAGCTTTGTGATGTCTGCATTCATCTCACAGAGTTAACCCTTTCTTTTGATTGGGCAGTTTCAAAACACTGTTTTTCTTGAGTGTGCAAAGGGACATTTGGCAGCACACAAAGCCTATGGTGAAAAAGGAAATAACATCAGGAAAAAACTAGAAAGAAGCTTTTTGAGAAAAGGCCTAGTGATGCATTCATTCATCTCACAGAGTTAAACTTTTCTTTTGACTGTGCAGTTTGGAAACACTGTTTTTGCAAAATCTGTGAAGTGATATTAGGTAGCACAAATAAACTTATGGTGAAAAAGGAAATAACTTCAGATAAAAACTGGAAAGAAGCATTATGAGAAAGAAACTGCTTTCTGATGTGTGCATTTAACTCGCAGAGTTAAGTCCTACTTTTGATGGAATAGTTTGGAAACACTGTTTTTGAAGAATCTGTGAAGGGATATTTGGGAGCACATTGAGGCCTGTGATGAAAAAGGAATTACATTTGGATAAAAATCAGAAAGAAGCTTTCTGAGAAACTGCTTTGTGACATGTGGGTTCAACTCACAGAGTTGTTTGGAAGCAGTGCTTTTGTAGAATATGCGAATGGATATTTGGGAGTTCATTGAGGCCAATGGTGGAAAACGAAATATCTTCAGAGAAAAAGTAGACAGAAGCTTTCTGAGAAACTGCTTTGTGATGTGTGCACTCATCTCATAGGGTTAAAACTTTCTTTTGATTGTTTAGTTTGGAAACACTGTTTTTGTAGAATCTGTGAAAGGATATCTGGGAGCACATTGAGGCCTATGGTGAAAAAGCAAATAACTTCGGATAAAGACTACAAAGAAGATTTCTGAAAACCCACTTTGTAATGTGTCCATTCTTCTCAAACACTTAAACATTTATTTTGACTGAGCAGTTTGGAAACACTATTTTTGTAGAATCTGCAATGGGATATTTGAAAGCACAGTTAGGCCTATGGCGAAAAAGGAAATATATTTGTATAAAAACTAGAAAGAAGTTCTTGAGAAATTGCTTTATGATGTGTCTATTCATCTCACAGAGTTAAACTTCTCTTTTGAATGAGGAATTTGGAAACACTGCTTTTGTATAATCTGTGAAGCGATATTAGGTAAATTATAAAAGCCTATTGTGGAAAAGGAAATATCTTCAGAGAAGAAATAGATAGAAGCTATATGAGAAACTGTTTTTTGATGTGGGCATTCTTCTCATAGAATTAAAAGTTTCTTTTCATTGATCAGTTTGGAAACACTGTTTTTGTAGAATCTGTGAAGGGATATTTGGGAACTCACAAGGCCTATGTGGAAAAAGTAAACAATGAAGATTAAAAAAAAAGAAGTTTTAAGAGGAACTGATTTGTGATGTGTGCATTCTCCTCACAGTGTTAAACATGTCTTTTGACTGAGCAGTTTGGAAACACCCTTTTTGTAGAATCTGTAAAGGGGTATTTGGGAGCATACTTATGCCTATGGTGAAAAAGGAAATATCTTCAGAGAAAAACTAGAAAGAAGCTCTTTGAGAAACTGCATTGTGATGTGTGCATTTATCTCAAAGATTTAAACTTTTCTTTTGACTGAGCAGTTTGGAAACATTGTTTTTGTATATTCTGCAAAGCGATGTTAGGTAGCACCAAAAGGCCTATGGTGAACAAGGAAATATCTTCAGATAAAAACTGGGAAAGAGCTTTATGAGAAACTCCTCTCTGATGTGTGAGTTTCTCTCACAGAATTAAGTCATTCCTTTGATGGAACAGTTTGGAAACACTGTTTTTGTAGAATCTGCTAGGTATATTTCAGAGTGCACTGAGGCCTAGGGTAGAAAAGGAAATATTTTCAGAAAAAAATTAGACAGAAGCTTTCTGAGAAACTACTTTGTGATGTGTGCATTCATCACACAGAGTTAAAACTTTCTTTTGATGGAACCGTTTGGAAACACTGCTTTTGTAGAATTGTGAAGTGATATTTGGGAGTGCTTTGAGGCCTATGGTGGAAAGGAAATATCTTCAGAGAAGAAGTAGTCAGAAGCTTTCTGAAAAACTGCTTTGTCATGTGTGCATTCATCTCACAGAGCTAAAAAGTTCTTTTGACTGATCAGTTTGGAAATACTGTTTTTTAGAATCTGTGAAGCGATGTTAGCACAAAAAGGCATATAGTGAATAAGGAAATATCTTCATAAAAAAATTGGAGAGAAGCATTATGAGAAACTGCTTTCGGATGTGTGTGTTCACATCAAAGAGTTAATGCCTTCTTTTGATGGAATAGTTCAGAAACACTGTTTTTATACCATCTGTGAAGGGATATTTGGGAGCACATTGAGGCTGATGGTGGAAATATTAATATCTTGAGAGAAGAACTACACAGAAGCAATCTATGAAACTGCTTTGTGATGTGTGCATCTGCCTTACAGAGTTAAAGCTTACTTTTGATAGACCAGTTTGGAAACACTGTTTTTGTAGAGTCTGTAAAGGGATATTTTTGGAGTGCACTGAAGCCTATGTGAAAAAGGAAATTTCTTTCGGTAAAAACTAGAAAAAACTTTTTGAAAAACTGATTTGCAAGGTGTCCATTCAGCTCACAGAGTTAAACCTATTTTTTGATTGAGGAGTTTGGAAACACTGTTTCTGTAGAATCTGCGATGGGATTTTTGGAGCTCATTGAAGCCTATGGTAATAAAGGAAATAGCTTCAGATAAAAACTAGAAAGAAGCTTTTTCAGAAACTGCTTTGTGATGTGTGCATTCATCTCACAAAGTTAAAAGTGGCTGCTCACTGAGCAGCTTGGAAACACTCTTTATGCAGAATCTGCAATTGGACATTTGAAAGTGCAGTTAGGCCTATGGTGGAAAAATCTTTTGATAAAAACTAGAAAGAAGTTTTTTGAGAAACTGCTTTGTGATGTGTGCATTCGTCTCACAGAGCTAAACCTTTCATTTGATGGAACAGTTTGGGAACACTGTTTTTGAGTAACCTGTGAAGCAATATAAAGTAGGTCAAAAAGCCTATGATGAAAAAGGAAATATCTTCAGATTAAAACTGGAAAGAAGTGTTATGAGAAACTGCTTTCAGATGTGTGCATTCACCTCACAGAGTTAAGTCCTTCTTTTAATGGAAGAGTTTGTAAACACTGTTTTTGTACAATCTGTGAAGGGATATTAAGTAATGCAAAGAAGCCTATGGTAAAAAAGGAAATATCTTCAGATAAAAACTGTAAAGAAGCTTTCTGAGAAACTGCCTTGAGATGTGTACATTTATTTAACACTGTGAAACTTTTCCTTTGATGGAGCCCTTTGGAAACACCTTTTTTGGCAGAATCTGTAAAGGGTTATTTTAGAGCAAATTGAGGCCTATCGTGAAACAGGAAATATCTCAAGATAAAAACTATAAAGAACACTTTTGTGAGACTGATTTGTGATGTGTGAATTCAGTCAACACGGGTAAACTTTTATTTTTTTGAGAAGTTTGGAAACACTGTTTTTGTAGAATCTGAGAAGGGATATTTGCGAGCAGATTGAAGCCTATGGTGAAGAAGGAAATATCTTCAGATATAAGCTAGAAAGAAGCGTTATGAGAAACTGCCTGCTGATGTGTGCGTTCATCTCACAGAGTTAAGTCCTTTTTTTGATGGAACAGTTTGAAAACTGTTTTCATAGAATCTGCAAAAGAATATTTGGGAATGCATTGATGTCTTGGTGGAAAAGAAATTATCTTCAGAGAAGAACTAGACAGAAGCTTTCTTTGAAACTGCTTAGTGAGGTGTGCATTCATCTCACAGAGTTAAACCTTTCTTTTGCTTGAGCAGTTTGGAAACACTATTTTTGTAGAATCTGTGATGGAATATTTGGGAGATCATTGAAGCCTGTGGTGAAAAAGGAAACATATTCAGATAAAATCTAGAAAGAATCTTTTTTAGAAACTGCTTTGTGATGTTTATATTCATCTCACAGACTTAAACTTGTTTTTTGATTAAGCAGTTTGGAAACACTGTTTTTGTAGAATCTGCAATGGGAGATTTGGGAGTGCATTGAGGCCTATGTTGGAAAAGGAAACATCTTTAAAGAGGAACCAGACAGAAACTTTCTGAGAAAGAAAGTTTGTGATGTGTGGATTCATCTCACAGAGTTAAACATTTCTTTTGATTGAGCATTTTGGAAACACTGTTTTTGTAGAATCTGTGAAGGGATATTTGGGAGCACACTGAGGTTTATGGTGAAAAAGGAAATCTCTTAGGATAAAAACTAGAAAGAAGTTTTTTATAAACTGTTTTGTGAAATGTCTGTTCATCTCACAGAGCTAAACATTTCTTTTGACTGAGCAGTTAGGAAACATTCTTTTTGCAAAATCTACAAAGTGATATTTGGCAGCGCATAAAAGCCTATGGTGAAAAAGGAATTATCTTCAGATAAAAACTGGAAGAAGCGTTATGAGAAACTGCTTTCTGAGGTGTGCATTCATCTCACAGATTTAAGTCCTTCTTTTAATGGAACAGTTGGGAAACAAGTATTTATGGAATCTTCGTAGGAATATTTGGGAGCGCATTGAGGCCTGTGGTGGAAAAGGAAATATCTGCAGAGAAAAACTAGACAGAAGCTTTCTGAGAAACTGCTTTGTGATGTCTGCATACATCTCACAGAGTTAAACCTTTCTTTTGTTTAATCAGTTTGAAAACAATGTTTTTGTAGAATCTGTGAAGAGATATTTGGGAGCGCATTGAAGCCTGGTGTGAAAAAGTAGATATTTCCTTTTTTACCATAGGCTTCTTTGCATTACTTAATATCCCTTCACAGATTGTACAAAAACAGTGTTTACAAACTCTTCAATTAAAAGAAGGACTTAACTCTGTGAGGTGAATGCACACATCTGAAAGCAGTTTCTCATAATGCTTCTTTCCAGTTTTAATCTGAAGATATTTCCTTTTTCATCATAGGCTTTTTGAGCTACTTTATATTGCTTCACAGGTTACTCAAAAACAGTGTTTCCAAACTGTTCCATCAAATGAAAGGTTTAGCTGTGTGAGACGAATGCACACATCACAAAGCAGTTTCTCAAAAAGCTTCTTTCTAGTTTTTATCCAAAGATTTTGGATAAAAAGTGGAAAGAAGCTTTTTGAGAAACTGCTTTGTGATGTGTGCATTCGTCTCACAGATTTAAATCTTTCTTTTGATAGATCCTTTTGGAAACACAGTTTTTGTAGAATCTGTGAAGGTATATTTGGCAGCACACATGACCTATGGTGAAAAAGGAAATAACTTCATATAAAAACTAGAAGGAAGCTTTTTAAGAAACTGCTTTGTGATATGTGCATTCATCTCACAGAGTGAAACGTGACTTTTCATTGAGCAGTTTGGAAACACTGTTTTTGCATAATCTGTGAAGTGATGCTAGGTAGCAGGAAAGGCCTGTGCTGAAAAAGGAAATATCTTCAGATAGAACCTGGAGAGAAGGGTTTTGAGAAACTGTTTTCTATAGTTGCATCTATCTCACAGAGTTACATCCTTCTTTTGATGGAACAGTTTGGAAACACTGTTTTTATAGAATCTGTGAAGGGATATTTGGGAGTGCATTGAGGCTTACTGGGAAAAATAAAATAACTTCAGATAAAAAATATAAAAAGCTTTCTGAGAAACCACTTTGTGAAGTGTGCCTTCTTGTCACAGATTTAAACATTTGTTTTGATTGAGCAGTTTTGAAATACTGTTTTTATAGAATCTGCAATTAGATATTTGAAAGCGCTGTTAGGCCTATGTTAAAAAAGGAAATATCATTGGATAAAAAGTAGACAGCAGCTTTATGAATAACTTCTTTGTGATGTGTGCACTCATCTCACAGAGTTAAACATTTCATTTGACTGGAGCAGTTTGGAAACACTGTTTTTGTGTAATCTGTGAAGCAATATTAGGTACCTCAAAAAGCCTATGATGAAAAAGGCAATATCTTCAGATAAAAACTGGAAAGAAGCCTTATGAAATAATGCTTTCTCATGTGTCTCTTCATCTCACAGAGTTAAGTGTTCTTTTAATGGAACACTTTGGAAACACTGTTTCTGAAAAATCTGTGAAGGGATATTTCCCAGCACATTAAGGCCAATGGTGGAAAAGGAAATATCATCAGAGAAGAACTAGACAGAAAGTTTCTGAGAAACTGCTTTGTGATGTCTGCATTAATCTCATAGAGTTAAACATTTCTTTTGATTGAGCAGTTTGGAAACACTGTTTTTGTATTATCTGCAATATTATATTTTGTAGTGAAATAGGCCTATGGTGAAAAAGGAAATATCTTCAGATTAAAATTGGAAAGAAGCTTTCTGAGAAACAGTTTTGTGATATGTGTGTTCTTCTCACAGAGTTAAAAATATCTATTGATTGAGGAGTTTGAAAACACTGTTTTAGTAGAATCAGCAAAGGTATATTCAGGAGCACATTGAGAACTAGGATGAAAAAGGAAATATCTTCAGATAAAAATAAGAAAATCTTTTTGAGAAACTGCTTGTAATGAGTGTGCTCATTTCATAGTGTTAAACTTCTTTTTTATCAGCCAGTTTGCCAACACTGTTTTTGTAGAATTTGAGATGGTGTGTTTCAGAGTGCACAGTAACCTATGGTGAAAAAGGAATTAACTTCAAATAAAAACTAGAAAGAAGTTTTTGAGAAACTGCTTTATGATGTGTGCATTAATCTCACAGAATTAAACCTTTCATTTGACTGAGCAGTTTGGAAATGCTGTTTTTGTATAATCTGAAATGTGATATTTTGTACCCCAAGAAGGCCTATAATGAAAAAGGAAATATCTTTTGTTAAAAACTGAAAAAAAAATTATTATGAGGAACTGCTTTCTGATGTTTGCGTTCATCTCATAGAGTTAAGTCCTTCTTTTGATGGAACACTTTGGAAACACTGTTTTTGTAGAATCTGCAAAGGGATATTTGGTAGCACATTGAGTCCTATTGTGGAAAAGGAAATATTGTCAGAGAAGAAGTAGACAGAAGCTTTCTGAAACTACTTTGTGATGTCTACATTCATCTGACAGGGTTCAAACTTTCTTCTCATTGAGACTTTTGGAAAAATTTTTTTTTGTAGAATGTGTGAAGGGATATTTGGGTGCGCATTGAACCCTACAGTGAAAAAGGAAATATCTTCAGATAAAAACTAGAAAGAAACGTTATGAGAAACTGCTTTGTGATGTGTGCATTCACCTCACAGATTTAAACCTTTCTGTTGATAGAGAAGTTTGGAAACACTCTTTTTGTCTAATCTGCTAAGTGATATTAAGTAGCGAAAAGGGGCCTACAGTGAAAAAGGAAATATCTTCAGATAAAAACTAGATAGGAGCTTTCTGAGACACAGATTTGTGATGTGTGCATTCATTTAACACTGTTAAAGTTTTCATTTGATGGAGCCATTTGGAAACAACCCTTTGGCAGAATCTGCAAAGGGTTATTTTGGGGTGCCTTGAGGCTTACAGTGAAAAAGGAAATATCTCCAGGTTAAAACCAGAAAGAAACTTTCAGAGAAACTGCTTTGTGATGTGTGCATTCATCTCACATAGTTCAATCTATTTTTTGATTGATCAGTTTGTAAACATTGTTTTTGTAGAATCTATAAAGGGATATTTGCAAGTGCACGAGGCCTATGGTCAAGAAGGAAATAACTTCAGATAAAAATAATGTTTCTTGGAAATGGCTTTGTGATGTGTGCATTCTTCTTATAGATTTAAAAGTTACTTTTGATTGAGCAGTTAGGAAACACTGTTTTTGTAGAATCTGCAAAGGGATATTTTACTCTCACAGTGTCTATGGTGAAAAAAATATCTTCAGATAAAAAATAGAAAGAAGCTTTTTTGAGAAAATGCTTTGTGATGTATGCATTCGGGTCACAGAGTTAAACTTTTCTTTTGACAGATCCATTTAGAAACACTGTTTTTTTTTTATAATATGCAAAGGACGTTAGTGCAAAAAGGCCTATGGCAAACAAGGAAATATCTTCAGATATGCCCTGGAAAGAAGCGTCATGAGAAACTGCTTTCTGATGTAGGCACTCACATCACAGAGTTAAAACTTTCTTTTGATGGAACAGTTCAGAAACACTGTTTTATAGAATCTGTGAAGGGATATTTGGGAGCACAATGTGGCTTACGGTGGAAAAGGCAATATCTTCAGAGAGGAACCAGACAGAAACAACCTGAGAAACTGCTTTGTGATGTGTGCATTCACGCCACAGACTTAAACTTTTTTTCTTGATTGAGTATTTTGGAAACACTGTTTTTGCAGGATCTGCAAAGGGATATTTGGGAGTGCACTGAGGCCTATGGTGAAAAAGGAAATATCTTTGGGTTAGTACTAGAAAATCTTTTTGAGAAACTGCTTTGTGATGTGTGCATTCTCCTCACAGAGTTAGACATTTCTTTTGATTGAGGAGTTTGAAAACACTGTTTATGTACAATCTGAAAATGTTTATTTGGGAGTGAATTGAGGTCTAGGATGAATAAGGAAATATCTTCAGATAAAAATAAAAAAGAAGATTTTTGAGAAACTGAGTGCTTTATGTGTATTCATCTCACAGAGTTAAGCTTGCTTTTTATTGAACAGTTTGCAAACACTGTTTTTGTGGAATCTGTGATGCAGTATTTTGAGTGCATTGAAGCCTATGCTGAAAAACGAAATAACTTCAGATAAAAAGTAGAAAGAAGTTTTTGAGAAACTGCTTTGTGATGTGTCTATTCACCTGAGAGTTAAACCTTTCTTTTGACAGAGCAGATTGGAAACACTGTATTTGTATTATCTGCAAAGTGATATTAGACAGCACAAAGAAGCCTATTTTGAAAAAGGAAATAATGTTAGACAAAAACTGGAATGGAGCTTTCTGAGACACTGATTTGTGATGTGTGCATTCATTTCACAGTGTTAAACTTTCCTTCAATTGAACCGTTTGGAAACACCCTTTTGGCAGAATTTGTGAAGGGTTATTTGGGAGCACATTGAGGCCTATGATGAAAAAGGAAGTATCTACAGATTAAAAAAAGAAAGAAGCATTCTGAGAAACTGCTTTGTGATGTGTGCATTCATCTCAAAGAGTTAAACGTTTCTTCTGATTAATCAGTTTGGAAACACTGTTTTTGAAGAATCTGTGAAGGGATATTTGGGAGCACAAGAGGCCTATGGTAAAAAAGGAAATAACTTTCAATAAAAACTAAAAAGAAGTTTTCTGACAAACATCTTTGTGATGTGTGCATTCTTATCACAGACCTAAAAGTTTCTTTTGATTGAGCAGTTTGGAAACACTGTTTTTGTAGAACCTGAAATATTTGGGATATTTGGGAGTGCACTTTGTCTATGGTAAAAAAGGAAATATCATCACATAAAAACTAGAAAGAAGTTTTTGAGAAACTGCTTTGTGAGTAATGCTTTCATCTTACAGAGTTAAACTTTTCTTTTGACTGAACAGTTTGGAAACACTGACTTTGTATAACGCATGATGTGATGACTTGTAGTGCCAAAAGGCCTGCTGTGAACAAGGAAATATCTTCAGATAAAAGCTGGAAAGAAGCGTTATGAGAAACTGCTTTGTGATGAGTGCATTCATCTCACAGATTTCAATTCTTCTTTTGATGTAATAGTTCAGAAACACTGTTTTTTTTTAGAATCTGCTAATTGATATTTGGGAGTGCTTTGAGGCCTATGGTGGAAAAGGAAATAGTTTCAGAGAAGAACTAGGCAGAAGCTATCTGAGAAACTGCTTTGTGATGTGTGCATTCATCTCAAGGAGTTAAACTTTTCTTTTGATTGAGTAGTTTGGAAACACTGTTCTTGTAGATTCTGCAAAGGTATGTAGCACTGAGTCCTATGGTGAACAAGGAAATATCTTAGGATAAAAACTAGAAAGAAGCTTTTTGAGAAACTACTTTGTGAAATGTGCACTCAAATCATAGAGTTAAACCTGTATTTTATTGAGCAGATTGGTAACACTATTCTTGTAGAATCTGCAATGGGACATTTGGGAACGTACAGAAGTATATGGTGATCAAGGAAATACCTTCAGATAAAAACTAGAAAGAAGCTTTTTGAGAAACTGCTTTGTGATATGTGCACTGAAATAACGGAGTTAAATCTGTTTTTATTGAGCCAATTGGTAACACTGTATTTGTAGAATCTGCAATGGGATATTTGGTAGCGTATTGAAGCATATGGTGATAAAGGAAATATCTTCGGATGAAAACTAGAAGGAAGTTTTTGAGAAACTGCTTTGTGATGTGTGTGTTCATCTCACAGAGGTAAACCTTTCTTTTGATAGAGCAGTTTGGAAACACTGTTTTTGTATAATCTGTGAAGTGATATCAGGTAGTGTAAAGAGGCCTGTGGTGAAAAAGGAAATATCAGATAAAAGCTGGAAAGAACCTTTCTGAGGCACTGATATGTTATGTGTTCATTCATTACAAAGTGTTAAATCTTTCCTTTGTTGAAGCCATTTGGAAACATAATTTTGGTGGAATCTGCTAAGGGATATTTGGGAGCCAATTGAGGCCTGAGTTGAGAGAGGAAACATCTCAAGGCAAAAAACTAGATAGAAGCTTTCTGAGAAACTGCTTCAAGATGTGTGCATTCATTTCACAGAGTAAAACCTTACTTTTGGTTGAACAGTTTGGAAACACTGTTTTTGTAGAATCTGTGAAGGGATATTTGGGAGTGCCCAGAGGCTTATGGTGAAAAAGGAAATAATTCAGTTAAAAAATACAATATCTTTCTGAGAAACGTCTTTGGGATGTGTACATTCTTGCCACAGATTTAAAACTTTCTTTCAATGGAGCAGTTTGGAAACACTGTTTTTGTAGAATCTGCAAAGGGATATCTGAAAGCACAGTTACACCTATGGAGAAAAAGGAAATGTGTTCGGATAAAAACTAGGAAGAAACTTTTTGAGAAACGAGTTTGTGATGTGTGCATTCATCTCACAGAGTTAAACATTTCATTTGACTGAGCAGTTTGGAAACACTGTTTTTGTGTAATCTGCGAAGTGATATTAGGTAGCTCAAAAAAGCCTATGATGAAAAAGGAAATATCTTCAGTAAAAAACTGAAAAAAAGTGTTAGGAGAAACTGCTTTCTGATGTGTGCCTTCATCTCACAGAGTTAAGGCCTTTTGATGGAAATTTTGGAAACAATATTTTTACACAAACTGCGAAGGGATATTTGGCAGCACACTGACACTTATGGTGGAAAAGGAAATACTGTCAGAGAAGAACTAGACAGAAGCTTTCTGAGAAACTCCTTTGTGATTTCTTTATTTATCTCACAGAGTTCAATCTTTCTTTGGATTGAGCCTTTTGGAAACACTGTTTTTGTAGAATCTGCATAGGGATATTTGGGAGCTCATTGAAGCCTATGGTGGAAAAGGAGATATCTTCGGATAAAATCTAGAAAGAGGCTTTCTAAGTAACTGTTTGTTATGTGTGTGTTCATCTCACAGAGATAAACCTTTCTTTTGATAGAGCAGTTTTCAAACACTGTTTTTGTTGAATCTGCGATGGTGTATTTGGGAGCACATTGAAGCCTATGGTGAAAAAGGAAATAACTTCGGATAAAAACAAGAAAGAAGCTTTCTGAGAAACTGCTTTGTGATGTGTGCATTCATCTCACAGAGTTAAACCTTTCTTTTGATAGAGAACTTTGGAAATACTGTTTTTGTAGAATCTGCAAAGTGATATTAGGTAGCACAAAGAATAATAGATTGAAAAAGGAAATAACTTCAGACAAAAACTGGAATGGAATGAAACTTTCTGAGACACATATTTGTGATGTGTGCATTCATTTCACAGTGTTCAATTTTTCCTTTGAGGAAGCCGTTTGGAAACACCATTTTGGCAGAATCAGTGAAGGGTTATTTGGGAGCACATTATGGCCTACAGTGAAAAAGGAAATATCTCCAGATAAAAACTAGAAAGAAGTTTCTGAGAAACTGCGTTGTAATGTGCACATTCAATTCACATAGTTAAACCTTTCTTTTGATTGATCAGCTTGGAAACACTGTTTTTCAAGAATCTGCAGAGGGATATTTGGGAAGGCACGAGGCCAAAGGTAAAGTAGGAAATAACTTCAGATAAAAACAACAAAGAATGATTTTGAGAAATGGTTCTATGATGTGTGCATTCTTCTCACAGATTTTAATGTATCTTTTGATTGAGCAGTTTAGAAACACTGTTGTTTTAGAATCTCAAAGGGATATTTTGGAGCACACTATGTCTATGGTGAAAAACGAACTATCTTCGGATAAAAACTAGAAAGACGTTTTTTGAGAAACTGATTTGTGATGTATGCATTCATCTCACAGATTTAAATTTTTCTTTTGACTGAGCAGTTTGGAAACACTGTTTCTCAATAATCTGCAAAGAGATGTTAGGTAGCGCAAAAAGGCCTATGGTGAAGAAGGAAATATCTTCAGATTAAAAATGGAAAGAAGCGTTATGACAAACTGCTTTCTGGTGTGTGTGTTCATCTCACAGAGTTAAATCCTTCTTTAGAGGGATCAGTTCTTAAACACCCTTTTTATAGATTCTGTGAATGGATATTTGGGAGTGCATTGAGCATTTGGAGGAAAAGGAAATATCTTCAGAGAAGAACTAGGCAGAAGCTATCTCAGACTGCTTTGTCATGTGTGCATTCATCTCATAGAGTTAAACCTTTCTTTTGATGGAGCAGTTTGGAAACACTGTTTTTGAGAAATCTGTGAAGCGATATTAGGTAGAGCAAAAAAGCCTATGGTCAGAAAGGAATTATCTTCACATAAAAACTGGAGAGAAACGTTATGAGAAACTGCTTTATGATTTGTGCATTCATCTCACAGAGTTAATTCCTTCTTTTGATGGAACAGTTTGGAAACACTGTTTTTGTTGTATCTGTGAAGGGATATTTGGGAGCACATTGAGGCCTATAGTGGAAAAGAAAGTATCTTCAGAGAAGAATTAGACAGAAGCTTTCAGAGAAACTGCTTTGTGATGTGTGCATTCAACTAACAGAGTTAAACATTTCTTTTGATTGAGGAGTTTGGAAATACTGTTTTTGTAGAATCTGCGAAGGGATATTTGGGACTGCATTGAAGCCAATGGTGAAAAAAGAAATATCTTTGCATAAAAACTAGAATGTTGCTTCTTGAGAAAGTGCTTTGTGAAGCGTGCATTCATCTCACAGAGTTAAACCTTTCTTTTGGTGGAGCAGTTAGGAAACACTGTTTTTGTATAATCTGCAAAGTGTTGTTAGACAAACCATACAGGCCTATGGTAAACAAGGAAATATCTTCAGATAAAATCTGGAAAGAAGCATTATGAGAAACTGCTTTCTGATGTATGCTTACATCTCACTGGGTTAATTCCTACTTTTGATGGAACTGTTTGGAAACATTGCTTTTGTAGAATCTGCAATGGGATATTTTGGAGCACATTTAGTCCTATGGTGGAAAAGGTAATACCTTCAGAGAAGAACTAGAGAGCAGTTTTCTGAAAAGCTGCTTTGTGATGTGTGTAGTCATCTCACAGAGTTAAATTTCATTGAGCAGCTTGGAAACACTTTTTTCGTAGAATCTTTGAAGTGACATTTGGGAGTGCACTGAGGACTATGGTGAAAAAAGAAATAAATTCAGATAAAAACTAGAAAGAAGGTTTTGGGAAACTGCTTTGTGATGTATGCATTCATCTCAAAGAGATAAACTTTTCTTTTGACTGAGCAGTTTGGAAGCACTGTTTCTGCATAATCTGTGAAGTGATGTTAGGTAGTGCAAAAAGGCCTATGGTGAACAAGGAAATATCTTCAGATAAAAACTGGAAAGAAGTGTTGAGAAACTGCATTGTATGTGAGTTCATCTCACAGAGTTAAATGTGTCTTTTGATGGAAAAGTTTGGAAACATGGTTTTAGAGAATCTGTAAAGGGTATTTGGGAGTGTATTGAGGCCTGTACTGGAAAATGAAATAACTTCAGAAAAGAACTAGACAGAAACTATATGAGAAACTGGGTTGTGATGTGTGCATTCATCTCACAGAGTTCAACTTCCTTTTGATTGAGAAGTTTTGAAACACTATTTTTGTAGAATCTGCAAAAGTATATTTGGGAGTGCACAGAGGTCTATGGTGAAAAAGGAAATATCTTCAGAGAAAAACTAGAAAGAAGACTTTTGAGAAACTCCTATGAGTGTGTGTGCATACAATTAACAGATTCAAACCTGTTTTTCTATTGAGCAGTTTTGAAACACTCTTTTTGTAGAATCTACGAATTGATATTTGGGAGCACACTGAAGACTATAATGAAAAAAGAAATGTCTTTGGGTAAAATCTAGAAAGAAGTTTTCTGAAATATCCCTTTGAGATGTGTGCATTCTTCTCACAGAGTTAAAAGTTTCTTTTGATTGCACAGTTTGGAAACACTGTTTTCGTAGAATCAACAAAGTGATATTTAAAGGGCAGTTGGTTCTAAGGTGAAAAATAAAATATCTTCAGATATAAATTAGAAACAAATTTTTTGAGAAACTGCTTTCTGAGTTGTGCATTCATCTCACAGAGTTAAACATGTTTTTTGATTGAGCAGTTTGGAAACACTGTTTTTGTTGAATCTGTGAAGTGATGTTTAGTAGCACAAAAAGGCCTATGGTGAACAACACAATACATTCAGATAAAAACTGGAAAGAAGAGTTATGAGAAACTGCTTTCTGAAGTGTGCGTTCATCTCACAGAGTTAAATCCTTCTTCTGATGGCCCAGTTTGAAAACACTGTTTTTGTAGAATCTGTGAAGGGATATTGGGAGTGCATCAAGGCCTATGGTGGAAAAGGAAATATCTTTAGAGAAGAACTAGACAGAAGTTTTCTGAGAAACTGCTTTCAATGTGTGCATTCATCACATAGAGTTAAACCTTTCTTTTGATTGAGCAGTTTGGAAACACAGGTTTTGTAAAAACTTCGAATGCATATTTAGGAGCATAATGAAGCCTTACAGTGAAAAAGGAAATACCTTCACATTAAAACAAGTAAGAAGTTTTCTGAGAAACTGCTTTGTGATATCTGCATTCATCTCAGAGAGTTAAACCATTCTTTTTATTGAGCAGTTTGGAAACACTATTTTTGAAAATCTGTGAAGTAATGTTAGGTAGCACAGAAAAGCCTATGATGAACAAGAGAATATCTTCAGATGAAAACTGGAGAGAAGTGTTACAGAAACTGATTTCTGATGTGTGCTTTTATCCCACAGAGTTAAGTCCTTCTTTTGATGGAACAATTCAGAAACACTGTTTTCATTGAATCTATAAAGTGATATTTAGTAGCTCATTGAGGCCTCTTGTGGGAAAAGAAACATCTTCAGAAAAGAACTAGATAGAAGCTTTCTGAGAAACTGCTTTTTGACATGTGCATTCATCTCACAGAGTTAAACCTTTCTTTTGATTAAGCAGTTTGGAAAAACTGTTTTTGTAGAATCTGCAAAGGGATACTTGAGAGCTTACTGAAGCTTATGGTGAAAAAGGAAATATCTTCAGATAAAAACTAGAAAGAAGCTTTTTGAGAAACCACTTTGTGATGTGTGCATTCATCTCACAAAGTAAAACCTTTCTTTTGAATGAGCAGCTTGGAAACACTCTTTTTGCAAAATCTGTGAAGTGATACAAGGTTGCACAAATAAGCCTATGGTGAAAAAGAAAATATCTTCAGTTAAAAACTGGAGAGAATCGTTAGGAGAAACTGGTTTCAGATGTGTGCATTCATCTCACAGTGATACATCCTTCTTTCATAGAACAGTTTGGAAACACTTCTTTTGTAGAATCTGTGAAGGGATACTTGGGAGCGCCTTGAAGCCTATGGTGAAAATGGAAGTATCTTCAGAGAAAAACTAGAAAGAAGCTATTTGAGAAACTGCTTTGAGATGTGTGCATTCATCTCACAGAGTTAAAAGTTTCTTTTGATTGATCAGTTTGTAAACACTATTTTTGTAGAATCTGCAAATGTGTATTTGGGAGCGCACTGAGGCCTATGGTGAAATACAAAATATCTTTGGATAAAAACTAGAAAGAAGCTTTTAGAGAAACTGTTTTGTGATGTGTGCATTCAACTCATAAATTTGAATTTTTTTTTTCATTGAGCAGTTTTGAAATGCTGTTTTTGTACAATCTGCTATGGGATATTTGGGAGTGCTTTGAAGCCTATGGTGAAAAAGGAAATATCTTTGGATAAAAACTAGAAAGAATCTTTTTGAGAAACTGCTTCCTGATGTTTGCATTCATCTCACAGAGATAATTTTTTCTTTTGACAGAGCAATTTGGAAACACTGATTGTGTTTAATCTGCAAAGCGATGTTAGGTAGCTCAAAAAGGCCTATTCTGAACAAAGAAATACCTACCGATAAAAACTGGAAAGAAGCGTTACGAGAAACTGCTTTCTGATGTGGACATTCATATCACTGAGGTAAATCCTTCTTTGAAGGAACAGTTTGGAAACACTGTTTATATAGTATCTGCAAAGGGATACTTGGGAGCTCATTGAACCACATGATGATAAAGGAAATATCTTCAGATTAAAACTAGAAAGAAGCTTCTTCAGAAACTGCTTTGCAAAGCATGCATTCATCTCACAGAGTTCAACCAATCTTTCCATTGATCAGTTTGGAAACACTTTATTTGTAGAATCTGCAAAATGATATTTGGGAGCTCATGAGGCCCATGGTGAAAAGGGAAATGTTTGCATAAAAAATCGAAAGAAGCTTTTTGAGAAATCACTTTTTGTGAAGTGTGCATTCAACTCAGAGTTAAATCTATTTTTTGATTGAGCAGTATGGAAACAATGTGTATGAAGTATCTGTGATGTGATATTTGGAAACTCACTAGGGGCTATTGTGAAAAAGGTAATATCTTAGGATAAAAACTAGGAAGAAGTTTTTTGAGAAATTACTTTATGATGTGTGTGTTCAACTGACCGAGTTAAACGTGTTGTTCAATTGAGAAGAAAGGAAACAGTGTTTTTGTAGAATCTACAATGGGATATTTAGGACTGCATTGAAGCCTATGGTGAAAAAGGAAACATTTTAGGATAAAAACTAGAAAGAAGCTTTTTGAGAAACATCTTTGGGATGTGTGTATTCATCTCACAAATTTAAACATTTCTTTAGACTGAGCAGTTTGGAAACACTGTTTTTGCAAACCTGCGAAGTGATATTAGGTAGTGCAAAATAGCCTATGGTGAAAAAGAAAATATCTTCAGACAAAAACTGAAAAGAAGCATTATCAGAAACTGCTTTCTGATGTGCGTGTTCATCACACAGATTTAGGTCATTCTTTTGATGGAACAGTTTGGAAACACTGTTTTTGTAGGATCTGTGAAGGGATATTTGGGAACACACTGAGGCCTATGGTGGAAAGGAAATATCTTCAGAGAAGAACTAGTTAGAAACTTTCTGAGAAACTGCTTTCTGATGTGTGTATTCATTTCACAGATTTAAATCTTTCTTTTATTTGAGCAGTTTGGAAAAACTGCTTATGTAGAATCAGCGAAGGTATATTTGGGAGTTCATTGAAAACCTAGGGTGATAAAAGCAAATATCTTCAGATAAAAAGAAGAAAGAAGCTTTTTGAGAAACTGCTTTATGAAGTGTGCATTCATCTCACAGAGTTAAACCTTTATTTAGATTGATCAGTTTGGAAACACTGTTTTTGTAGAGTCTGTGAAGGGATATTTGGCTCGCATGAGGCCTATGGTGAAAAAGGAAATAACTTTCCATGAAAACTAGAAAGAAGCTTTCTGAGAAACTGCTTTATGACATGTGCATTCTTCTCACAGGGCTAAACCTTTCTTTTGATTGAGCAATTTGGAAAGCCTCTTTTTGTAGAATCTGTAAAGGGATATTGGGGAGCACACTGATGCCTATGGTGACAAATGAAATATCTTTGGAAAAAAACTAGAAAGAAGCTTTTTGAGAAACTGCTTTGTGATGTATGCATTCACCTCACACAGTTAAACTTTTCTTTTGACCTAGCATTTTGGAAACACTGTTTTTCTGTAATCTGCGAAGCGATGTTGGGTAGTGCAAAAAGTCCTATGGTGAAGAAGGAAATATCTTCACCTAAAAACTGGAAAGAAGCGTTATGAGAAACTGCTTTCTGATGACTGTGTTCATCTCACAGTGTTAAATCCTTCTTTTGATGGAACTATTTGGAAACAACATTTTTATAAAATACACAAAGGGATATTTGGGAGCTCATTGAGCCCAATGGTGGAAAAGGAAATACCTTTGGATAAAAGCTAGAAAGAACATTTTGGAGAAACTTTTCTGTTATGTGTATGTTCAACTCACAGAGTTAAACCTGTTTTTGTATTCAGCAGTTTGGAAACACTGTTTTTGTAGAATCTGCAAAGGGGTATTTTGGACCACACTGATGACTATGGTGAAATGGAAATATCTTTGGATAAAAACTAGAAAGAAGCTTTTTGAGGAACTGCTTTGTCAGGTAAGCATTCATCTCACAGACTTAAACTTTTCTTTTGATTGAGCATTTTGGCAAGATTGTTTTTGTATAATCTACGAAGCAATTATAGGTATCACAAAAAGGCCTGTGGTGAATAAGGAAATGTCTTCATGTAAAAACTCTAAAGAAGCATTATGAAAAACTGCTTTGTGATGTATGCATTCATCTCACAGAATTAAATCCTTGTTTTAATGGAACAGTTGAGCAACACTGTTTTTACAGAATCTGCGAAGGGATATTTGGGAGTGCATTGAGGCCTATGGTGGAAAAGGAAATATCCTCAGAGAAGAAGTAGACAGAAGATATTGGAGAAACTACTTTGCTATGTGTGCATTCAACTCACCAAGTTAAATCTGTTCTTTGATTGAGCAGATTGGAGATAGTGTTTTTGCACAATCTGTGACATGATATTTGGGAGTTCATTGAAGTCTATGGTGATAAAGGACATATCTTTGGATAAAAACTAGAAAGCAGCTTTTTGAGAAACTGCTTTATGATGCATGCATTCATCTCACAGTGGTAAACTTTTGTTTTGACTGAGCTGCTTGCAAACACTGTGTTTGTATAATCTGGGAAGCGATGCTTGGTAGTGCAGAAAGGCCTCTGGTAAACAAGTAAATATCTTAAGATAAAAACTAGAAAGAAGATTTATGAGAAACTGCTTTCTGAAGTGTAAGTTCATCTCACAGAGTTAAATCTTTCTACTGGTTGAACGTTTGGAATAACTGTTTTCATAGAATCTGCAAAGGGATAACTGGGAGCACATTGAGGCCTATCGTGGAAAAGGAAATATCTTCAGAGAAGAACTAGAGAGAAGCTATCTGTGAAATTGCTTTTTTATGTGAGTTGCATTCATCTCACAGAGTTAAACCTTTCTTTTGATTGATCAGTTTGGAAACACCATTATAGCAGAATTTGCAAAGGTATATTTGGGAGCACACTGAAGCCTATGGTGAAAAAAATATGTTTGGATAAAAAGTAGAAAAATCTTTTTGAGAAACTGCTTTGTTATGTGTGAATTCAACTCATAGAATTAAATCTGTTTTTTGATTGTGCAGTTTGGAAACACTGTTTTTGTAGAATCTGTGACTGGCTATTTTGGAGCACATTTAAGCCTATGGTGGGTGATAAAGGAATATCTTAGGATTAAAACTGGAAAGAATCTTTTTGAGAAACTGGTTTGTGATTTGTATTCACTCACAGAGTTAAACCTTTCTTTTGATTGATCAGTTTGGTGACACTGTTTTTGTAAAATCTGTGACAGGATATTAGGCAATGCAAAAAAGCCTATGGTGAAAAAGGAAATAACTTTAGATAAAAAATGGAAAGAAGTGTTATGAGAAATAACTTTCTGATGTGTGCATTCACCTCTAAGAGTTAAGTCCTCCTTTTAATGGAACAGTTTGGAAACACTGTTTATGTAGAATCAGCGAAGGGATATTTGGTAGCAAACCTAGGCTTATGATGGAAAAGGAAATATCTTCAGAGAAAACTAACCAGAAGCTTTCTGTGAAACTTCTTTGTGATGTATCCATTCATCTCACAGAGTTAAAACTTTCTTTTTATTGAGAAGTTTGGAAACAGTTTTTATAGAATCTGCAAAGGTATATTTGGAGTGCATTGAAGATTATTGTGAAAAAGGAAATATCTTTAGATAAAATCTAGGAAGAAGCTTTCTGAGAAACTGCTTTGTGATGTGCGCATTCATCTCATAGAATTAAGCCATTATTTTGATTGAACAGTTTGGAAACACTGTATTTGCAAAATCTGCGAAGCGATACTATGTAGAGCAAAAAAGCCTGTAGTGATCAGGCAAATATCTTAGGATAAAAACTGAAGGAAAGGTTATGAGACACTGCTTTCTGAGGTGTTCATTCATCTCACAGAGTTAAATCTTTCTTTTGATGGAATAGTTTGGAAACTATTTTTAGAGAAACTGTGAAGGGACATTTGGGAGCGCATTGAGGCTTACAGTGGAAAAGGAAATAGATTCAGAGAAGAACTAGACAGAAGCTATCTGAGAAACTGCTTCGTGATGTGCAATCATCTCACAGAATTAAACCTTTCTTTTGATTCAGCAGTTTGTAAGCACTTTTTTTGTATAATCTGTGAAGGGATATTTGGGAGTGCATTTAAGCCTACAGTGAAAAAGGAAACATCTTCACATAAAAACTAGAAAGAAGCTTTTTGATAAACTGCTTTGTGATATTTGCATTCACCTCACAGAGTTAAACCTTGCCTTTAGTTGATCACTTTGGAAACAGTTTTTGTAGAATCTGCAAAGGGATATTTCAGAGTGCACGAAGCCTATGCTGAAAAAGGAAATAAATTCCGATTAAAAGTAGAAAGAAGCTTTCTGAGAAACCGTTATATGACGTGTTCATTCTTCTCACACAGATAAACGTTTCTTTTGATTAAGCAGTTTGGAAACAGTGGTTTTATAGGATCTGCTAAGTGATGTTAGGTAGCTCAACAGGCCTATGGTAAACAAGGAATTATCTTAAGACAAAAATTGGAAAGAAACGATGTGAGACAGTGAAACCTCATCTCTATTAAAAATACAAAAAATTAGCTGGGCGTGGTGGTGGGCGCCTGAAGTCCCAGCACCTCGGGAGACTGAGGAAGGAGAATGGCATGATCCCAGGAGGTGGAGGTTGCAGTGAGCCAAGATTGCACCACTGCACCCCAGCCTGGGCGACAGAGCGAGACTCTGTCTCAAAAACAGAAAAAAAAAAAGAAATGATGTGAGAAACTGCTTTCTGATGTCTGCATTCATCTCACAGAGTTAAATCTTACTTTGGATGGAACAGTTCGGTAAGTCAGTATTTAAAGATTCCACAAACGGATATTTGGGAACATTTTGAGGTCTACGGTATAAAAGGAAATATTGTCAGTGAAGAGCTAGACAGAAGCTCTCTGAGAAACTGCTTTGTGAGGTCTGCATCCATCTCACTGAATTAAACCTTTCATCTCACTGAGTTAAACATTTATTTTCTTTGAGTAGTTTGGAAACACTTTTTTTGTAGAATCTGTGAGGGTATATTTGGGAGTGCATTGAAGCCTATGGTGAAAAAGGAAATATCTTCGAATAAAAACTAGAAAGAAGATTTTTGAGAAACTGCTATGTGATGTGTCCATTCGTCTCACACAGTTAAACCTTTCTTTTCATTGAGCAGTTTGGAATAACTGCTTTTGCAGAATCTGCGAAGGGATATTTTGGAGTGCGCAAGGCCTGTGGTGAAAAAGGAAATTTCTTTGGATAAAAACTAAAAAGAAGGTTTCTGAGGAACTTCTTTTTGATGACATGTCACACTCACAGGGTTAAACCTGTTTTTTTGATTGAGCAGGTTGGAAACACTGTTTATGTAGAATCTGCGACAGGATATTTGGGAGTTCATTGAAGCCTATGGTGATAAATGAAATATCTTTGGAAAAAAGTAGAAAGAAGCTTTTGGAGAAACTGCTTTGTGATGTGTGCATTCACATTGCAGAGTTTAAACTTTCTTTCCAAAATGAGCTCTTTGGAAATAGTGTTTTTGAAAATTTTGTGAAGTGATATCAGATAGTGTAGAAAAGCTTATTGTGAACAAGGAATTATCTTCAGAAGAAAATTGGAAAGAAGCATTATGAGAAACTGCTTTCTTATATGTGTGTTCATTTCACAGAGTTAAGTCCTTCTTTTGATGGAACAGTTTGGAAACATTGTTTTTGTAGAATCTGCAAAGAGATATTTGGGGGTGCATTGAAGCCTATGGTTAAAAAGGAATTATCTTCATAGAAGACTAGACAGATGCTTTCTGAGAAATTGCTCTGTGATGTATGCATTAATCTCACAGATTTAAACCTTTCTTTTTATTGAGCAGTTTGGAAACACTGTTTTTTGTAGAATCTGTGCTGGGATATTTGGGAGTGCACGTGGTGTATGGTGAAAAAGGAAATATCTTCAGATAAAAACTAGAAATAACCTATTTGAGAAGCTGCTTTGAGATGTATGCATTCATCTCAGAAAAACATACCTTTATTTTGATTAATCAGTTTGGAAACAATGTTTTTGTAGATTCTGCAAAGGGATATTTGGAAGCACACAAGGCCTATGGTGAAAAAGGAAATAACTTCAGATAAAAACTATAAAGAAGCTTTCTGTGAAACCGTTTTGTGATGCATGCATTATTCTCACAGATTTAAACGTTACTTTTGATTGAGCAGTTTGGAAACACTGTTTTGGTGGAATCTGCAAAGGGATATTTTGGAGCGCTCTGATGCCTATGGTGAAAAAGGAAATATCTTTGGATAAAAACTACAAAGCAACATTTTGAGAAACTGCTTTGTGATTTATGCACTTATGTCACAGAGTTAAACTTTTCTTTTGACTGAGCAGTTTGGAAAAACTGTTTTTCAGTGATATGTGACAAGATGTTAGGTAGGGGTAAAATGTGTTTGGTGAACAAGGAAATATCTTCAGATAAAAACTTAAAAGAAGTGTTATGAGGAACCACTTTTTGATGTGTGCATTCATCTCACAAGGTTAATTACTTCTTTTGATGGGACAGCTTGGAAACACTGTTTTTCGAAAATCCGTGAAGGGATATTTTGGAGTGCAATGAGGCCTAAAGATGAAAAGGAATTATCTTCATTGAAGAACTAGACAGAAGCTTTCTGAGAAACTGCTTTGGGATGTGTGAATTCATCTCATGGAGTTAAACATTTCTTTTGATAGAGCAGTTTGGAAACACTGTTTTTGTAGAATCTGCTAAGGGATATTTGGGAGTGAACTATTTCTATGGTGAAAAAGGAACTGTCTTCAGATAAAAACCAGAAAGAAGATTTTTGAGAAACAGCTTTGTGATGTGTGAATTGAGCCAAAAGAGTTAATCCTTTCTTTTTCTGAGCAATTTGGAGACACAGTTTTTGTAGAATCTGTGAAGGGATATTGGGGAGTGCATTGAAGACTATGGTGAAAAAGGAAATAACTTCAGATAAAAACTAGAAAGAAGCTTTTGGAGAAACTGCTTTCTGATGTGTGCATTCATCTCATAGAGTTTAACCTTTCTTTTGATTGAGCAGTTTGCAAACACTGTTTTCATATAATCTGCAAAGTGAGTTAGGTCTATGGTGAACAAGGAAATATCCTCAGATAAAAACTGGAAGAAGCATTATGTGAAATTGCTTTCTGAGGTATGCGTTCATCTCACAGAGTTAAGTCCTTCTTTTGATGGAACAGTTTGGAAATACTGTTTTTGTAGAATGTGTGAAGGGAAATTTAGAAGTGCATTGAGGCCTAAGGTGGAAAGGGAAATATCTTCAGAGAAGAACTAGACAGAATCTTTCTGAAAGACTGCTTTGGGATGTGTGCATTCATCTCACAGAGTCAAAAGTTTCTTTTGATTGAGCAGTTTGGAAACAGTTTTTGTAGAATCTGCGAAGGGATATTTGGGAACCCAGTGAAGCCTATGTTGAAAAAGGAGATAATTTCTGATAAAAACTAAAAAGAAGCTTTCTGAGAAACTGCTTTGTGTTGTGTGCAATCTTCTCACAGAGTTACGCATTTCTTTTAATTGAGTAGTTTGGAAGAACTATTTTTGTAGAATCTTCAAAGGGATATTTAGTAGCACACTGATGCCTATGGTGAAAAAGGAAATACCTTCAGAGTAAAACTAGAAAGAAGCTTTCTGAGAAACTGCTTTGTTATGTATGCGTTCATCTCACAGAGTTAAACTTTCCTTTGGCTGAGCATTTTGGAAACCCTGTTTTTTATAATCTATGAAGCAATATTAGCGCAAAAAGGTCTATGGTGAACAAGGAGATATCTTCATATAAAAATTCGAGAGAAGTGTTATGAGAAAGTGCTTTCTGATGTGTGCACTTACATCACAGAATTAAAGCCTTCTTTTGATGGAACAGTTTGGAAACATTGTTTTTATGAATCTGCATAGGGATATTTGGGAGTGCATTGAGGCCTGTGGTGGAAAAGGAAGTATCTTCAGAGAACAACTAGATAGAAGCTATCTGAGAAACTTCTTTGGTATGTGTGCATTCATCTGACAGAGTTAAACCTTTCTTTTGATTGAGTAGTTTGGAAACACTCTTTTAGTAGAATCTGCAAAGGTATATTTGGTGCACACTGAGGCCTATGGTGAGAAAGTAAATATCTTTGGATAAAAACTAGCAAGAAGATTTTTTTGGAGACTGCTTTGTGACGTTTGAATTCATGTCACTGAGTTAAACTTTTCTTTTGACTGAGCAGTTTGGAAACACTCTTTTTGCATAATCTGCGAAGCGATGTTAGGAAGCACAAAAGGGCCTCTGGTGAAGAAGGAAATATCTTCAGATGAAAACTGGAAAGAAACATTACGAGAAACTGATTTCTGATGTTTGCATTCAACTCATGGAGTTAAATCTTACTTTTGATGGAAAAGTTGGGAAACACTGTTTTTATAGAATCAGCGAAGGGATATTTGAGAGCACATTGAGGCCTACGGTGGAAAAGGAAATATCTTCAGAGAAGAACTAGACAGAAGCTCTCTGAGAAACCACTTTGTGATGTGTGCATTCATATCACAGAATTAAATATTTCTCTTGATTGAACAGTTTGGAGAAACTGTTCTTGTAGAATCTGCAAAGGTATATTTGGGAGTGCCTTGAGACCTATGGTGATGAAGAAAATATATTCAGATAAAACCTACAAAGAACCTTTTTGAGAAACTCCTTTGTGAATTGTATATTCAACTCACAGAGTTAAACCTGTTTTTTGATTGAGCAGTTTGGAAAAGCTGTTTTGGTAGAATCTGTGGAGAGATATTTGGGAGTGCATCGAGGCCTTGGGTTGGAAAGGATATAGCCTCAAATAAAAACTAGACGGAAGTTTTTTGAGAAACTTCTTTGTGATGTGTGCATTCATCTCTCAGATGTAAAGCTTTCTTTTGATTGAGCAGTTTGGAAACACTGTGTTTGTAGAATCTGCAAAGGGATATTTTGGAGCACTTTGAAGCTTATGGTGACAAAGGAAATATCTTTGGATAAAAAGTAGAAAGAAACTTTTTGAGAAACTAATTTGTGTTGTGTGCATTTATCTCAAAGAGTTAAATCTTTATTTGGACTGAGCAGTTTGGAAGCACTGTTTCTGCAAAATTTGCGAAGCGATATTAGATACCACAAAAAGCCTATGGTGAACAAGAAATTAGCTTGAGAGACAAATTGGAAAGAAGCATCATGAGAAACTGCTTTCTGATATGTGCGTTCATCTCACAGAGTTAAGTCCTTCTTTTGATGGAACAGTTTAGAAGCACTGGTTTTGTAGAATCTGAAAAGGGATATTTGGGAGTGCATTGAAGCCTATGGTGGAAAAGGAAATATCTTCAGAGAAGAACTAGTCAGAAGCTTTCTGAGAAATTGCTTTGTGACGTGTGCATTCATCTCACAGAGTTAAACCTTTCTTTTGATTGATCCCTTTGGAAACACTGTTTTTGTAGAATTTGCGAAGGGATATTTGGGAGTGCAGGGATAGTTTTGAGCACACAAAGTCCTATGTTGAAAAAGGAAATACCTTCTGATAAAAACTAGAGGGAAGCTTTCTGAGAATCTGCCCTGTGAATGTGTGCATTCTTCTTGGAGAGCTAAACCTTTCTATTGATAGAGCAGTTTGGAAACACTGATTTTGTAGAATATGCAAAGACATATTTGGGAGCACATTGAGGCATATCATGATAAAAGAAATACCTTCAGATAAAAACTAGAAGGAAACTTTTTAGAAACTGCTTTTTTATGTGTGTGTTCATCTCACAGAGTTAAACCTGTTTTTTCATTGAGCAGTTTTGAAACACTGCTTTTGTAGAATCTGCAATGGGATATTTGAGAGCACATTGAAGCCTATGGTGAAAAAGAAATATCTTCGGATAAAAACTAAAAAGAAGCTTTTTGAGAAACTGCATTGTTATGTATGCATTTATGTGACAGATTTAAACTTGCCTTCTGACTGAGCAGTTTGGAAACACTGTTTTTGTATCATCTGCAGAGTGATGTTATGTAGGGCAAAAAGGCCAATGGTGAACGAGGGAATATCTTCAGATAAGAACTGAAAAGAAGCATTATGAGGAACTGATTTCTGATGTGTGCATTCATCTCACAAAGTTAAAACTTTCTTTTCATTGTGCAGTTTGGAAACACTGTTTTTGTTGATTCTGCAATGGGATATTTGGGAGTGCTTTCTGGCCTATGGTGAAAAAGGAAATATCATCAGAGAAGAAGCAGAAAGAAGTTTTCTGATAAACTTCTTTGTGAAGTTGATGTGCATCTCCCAGAGTTAAGATTTTCCTTTGAGCAGTTTTTCAAAACTGTTTTTGTAGAATCTGTGGAGAGATATTTGGGAGTGCATTGAGGCCTTGGGTTGAAAAGGATATATCCTCAGATAAAAACTAGACAGAAGTTTTTTGAGAAACTTCTTTGTGATGTGTGCATTCATCTCACAGATGTAAAGCTTTCTTTTGATTGAGCAGTTTGGAAACACTGTTTTTGTAGAATCTGCAAAGGGATATTTTGGATCGCATTGAAGCCTGTGGTGAAAAAGGAAATATCTTCAGATAAAAAGTGGAAAGAAGTTATTTGAGAAACTGCATTGTGATGTGTGCATTCAGCTTACAGAGCTAAACCTTTCTTTTAATTGATCAGTTTGGAAACACTTGTATAATCTGCAAATGGGATATTTGGGAATGCAAGAGGCCTAAGGTGAAAAAGGAAATAACTCCAGATAAAAACTAGAAAGAAGCTTTCTGAGAAACCGCTTTCTGATGTGTGAATTCTTCTACAGAGTTAAACGTTTGCCTTGATTAAGTAGTTTGGAAACACTGTTTTTGGCGAATCTGCAAAGGGATATTTGAGAGTGCAGTTTAACCTATGGTTTTAATGGAAATATTTTCAGATAAAAACTAAAATGATGGTCTTTGAGAAACTGCTTTGTGATGTATGCATTCATCTCACAAAGTTAAACTTTTCCTTTGAGGGAACAGTTTGGAAACTCTTATTTTGTATAATATGCAAAGCCATATTAGGCATTGCAAAAAGAACAATTTTGAACAAGAAATATCTTCTAATAAAAACTTGAAAGAAGCCTTATGAGAAACTGCTTTCTGATATGTGTGTCTATCTCACAGATTTCAATTCTTTTTTGGAAGAGTTTGCAAAGACTGTTTTTATAGATTCTGCCAATGGATATTTGGGAGTGCATTGAGGCCAATTGTGGTAAAGGAAATATCTTCAGATAAAAACTGGAAAGAAGTGGTATGAGAAATTGATTTCTGATGTGTGCATTCATCTCAAAGAATGAAGTCCTTCTTTGATGGAACATTTCAGAAACACTCTTTTTGTAGAATCTGCAAAGGGAAATTTTGGAGTGCATTGAGGCCTATGGTGGAAAAAGAAATGTCTTCACAGCAGAAGTAGAAAGATGCTTTCTGAGAAGCTGCTTTGTGATGTGAGACTTCATCACACAGAGTTAAACCATTCTGTTGATTTATCAGTTTGGAAACACTGTTTCTGTAGAATCTGCAAAGGGATATTTGGGAATGCAGGAGGTCCATGGTGCAAAAGGAAACAGCTTCAGATAAAAACTAGAAAGAATCTTTCTGAGAATTCCCTTTGTGATGTGTGCATTCTTCTCATTGTTAAACGTTTATTTTAATTGAGCAGTGTGGAAAAACTGTTTTTGTAGAATCTGCAAAGTAATATTTGGGAGCACACTGATGCTTAGGGTGAAAAAGGAAATATATTCACATAAAAAACAGAAAGAAGCTGTTTGAGAAATTGCTCTGTGATGAATGCATTCATCTCACAGAATTAAACTTTTACTGAGCAATTTGGAAACACTGTTTGTGTATAATCTTTGAAGTGATGTTGGGTCATGCAAAAAGGCCTACGGTGAACAAGGAAATATCTTCAGACAAAAACTGGAAGGAAGCATATGAGAAACTTGTTTCTGATGTGTGTGTACAACTCAGTGAGTTAAAACCATCTTTTGTTGGAACAGTTCAGAAACACTGTTTTTATAGAATCTGCAAAGGGATATTTAGGAGTGTTTTGAGTCCAATGGTGAAAAAGAAAATATCTTCAGAGAAAAACCATACAGAAGTTACCTGAGAAACTGCTTTGTGACACGTCCATTCATCTCACAGATTTAAAACTTTCTCTTGATTGAGCAGTTTGGAAACACTGTTTTTGAATAATTGTGATGGGATATTTTTGAGCGATATTGAAGGCTATGGTGAAAAAGGAAATATCTTTGGATAAAAACTGGAAAGAAACTTTTTGAGAAATTGCTTTGTGAAGTGTGCATTCATCTCACAGAGTTAAAACTTGTGGTTGATTGATCAATTTGCAAACACTGGTTTTACAGAATCTGTGATGGGATACTTGGGAGCACTCAAAGCCTATGTTCAAAAAGGAAATAACTTCAATAAAACTTGAAAGAAGCATTCTGAGAAACCGCTTTTTGATGTGTGAATTCTTCTCACAGAGTTAAATGTTTCTTATCATTGAGCAGTTTGGAAACACTGTTTTTGTGGAATCTCTTATAATTGAGCATTTTGGAAACACTTCTAGAATCTACAAAGTGGTATTTGGGAGTGCACCAGGCCTAAGATGAAAAAGGAAATAACCTCAGATTAAAACTAGAAAGCAGCTTTATGAGAGGCAGCTTTGTGTTGTGTGCATTCTTATCACAGAGTTAAACGTTTCTTTTGATTGAACAGTTTGGAAAAGTTGTTTTTGTAGAAACTGCAAAGGGATATTTGGGAGTGTGCTGGTACCTATGGTGAAAAAGGAAATATCTTTGGATATAAACTAGAATGAAGTTTTTGAAAAACTGCTTTGTGATGTATGCATTCATCTCACAGTGTTAAAATTTTCTTTTGACTGCAAAGTTTGGAAACACTGTTTCTGTATAATCTGCAAAGTGATGTTGGGTAGCCCAGAAAGGAAAATGTTGAAAATGAAATATCTTCAGACGAAAATTGGAAAGAAGCATTTTGAGAAAATGCTTTCTAATGTATGCATTCAAATCAGGGAGCTAAACTCTTCTTTTGATTGAACAGTTCAGAAACACTGTTTTTACAGGATCTGTGAAGGTATTTTGGGAGTGGAATGAGGCCTATGGTGGAAAATGAAATATATTCAGAGAACTGGACAGAAGCTATCTGAGAAACTGCTTTGTGATGTGTACATTAATCTCAAAGAGTTAAACCTTTCTATTGATTGAGCAACTTGGAAAAACTGTTTTTGGAGAATCTGCAAAGATATAACTGGAAGCGCACTGAGGCCTAAGGTGAAAAAGGAAATATTTACAGATAAAAACTAGAAAGAAGCTTTTTGAGAATGGCTTTGTGAAATGTGCGTTCAACTCAGAGTTAAACCTGTTTTTTGATTGAGCAGTTTGGAAACACGGTTTTTGTAGAATCTGCGATGGGATATCTGGAGGCACATTGAAGCCTATGGTGATAAAGGAAATACCTTCAGATAAAAACTAGAAAGAAGCTTGTTGAGAAAATGCTTTGTGATGCTTGCATTCATCTCACAGAGTTAAAACTTTCTTTTCACTGAGCTATTTGGAAACACTGTTTCTGAAAAATCTGCAAGGCAATATTTTGTAGCACAAAAAACCCTACGTGAAATAGTAAATATCTTCAGATAAAAACTGGAAGAAACGTTAAGAGAAACTGTTTTCTGATGTGTGCATTCATCTCACAGAATTTAGTCCTTCTTTTGATGGAGCAGTTTGAAAACACTGTTTTTGTAGTATCTGCAAAGGGATATTTGGGAGCACATTGAGGCCTAAGGTGGAAAAGGAAATATCTGCAGAGAACTAGACAGAAACTATCTGTGAAACTACTTTATGATGTTTGCATTCATCTCACAGATTTAAACATTTCTGTTGATTGAGTAGTTTGGAAACACGGTTTTTGTAGAACCTGTGAGGGAATATTTGGGAGTGCATTGAAGGCTATGGTGAAAAAGGAAATATATCTGTGGATAAAAATCAGAAAGAAGCTTTTTGAGAACCTGCTTTGTGATGTGTTCATTCATCTTACAGAGTTAAACGTTTCTTTCGATTGAACAGTTTGGAAATACTGTTTGTGTAGAGTCTGCGAAGGGATATTTGGGAGTGCACGAGGCCTATGGTGAAAAAGGAAATAAATTCAAATAAATAATAGAAAGGAGATTTCTGAGGAGCTGCTTTGTGATGTGTGCACTCTTGTCACCAAGCTCAACCTTTCTTTTGATTGAGCAGTTTGGAAACACTGTTTTTGTAAAATCTACAAAGGGATATTTGGAAGTGTACTAATGCCAATGATGAAAAAGGAAATATCTCTGGACAAAAATTAGAAAGAAGTCCTTTGAGAAACTGCTTTGTGATGTATCCATTCATCTCCCAGAGTTAAACTTTTCCTTTGACTGAGCAGTTTGGGAACACTGTTGTTGTACAATTTGCGAAGCTATGGTAGGTAGCTCAAAAAGGCCTATGGCGAAAAAGGAAATGTCTTCAGATGAAAACTAGAAAGAAGCATTTTGTGAAACTACTTTATGATGTGTACATTCACCTCACTGATTTAAAACTTTCTATTGAAATGTCAGTTTGGAAACAATTTTTATGTAGAGTCTGCAAAGGAATATTTGGGAACCTGTGAGTCCTATGGCGAAAAACGAAATAACTTCAGATAAAAATTACAAAGAAACTTTCTGAGAAACTGCTTTGTGATGGGGGCATTCTATTCACAGAGGTAAACGTTTATTTTGATTGAGCAATTTGGAAACACTGTTTTTGTAGAATCTGGAAAATGATATTTGGGAGTGCACTGATGACTCTGGTGAAAAAGGAAATATCTCCAGATAAAACCTAGAAAGAAGCTTCTTGAGAAACCCTTTTGTGATGTATGCATTCATCTCACAGAGTTAAATATTTCCTTTCACTGAACAGTTTGGAAACACTGTTCTTGTATAATCAGCAAAGCAATGTTAAGTAGTGCAAAAAGGCCTATGGTGAACAGCTAAATATCTTCAGATAAAAACTGGAAAGAAATGTTATGAAAAAATGCTTTCTGATGTGTGTGTTCATATCACAGAGCTCATTCTTTAACAGATCGGAAAAGCTGTTTTTATAGAATCTGTGAAGGGATATTTGGGAGTGCATTGAGGCCAATACTGGAAAAGGAAGTAAGTTCAGAGAAGAATTAGACAGAAGCTTTCTGAGAAACTGCTTCCTGATGTGTGCATTCATCTCACAGAGTTAAACTTCTTTTTTGTTGGAGCAGTTTGAAACACTGTTTTTGTAGAATCTGCAGAGGTATATTTCAGAGCACACTGAGGCCTATGGTGAAAAAGGAAACATCTTCGGATAACAACTAGAAAGTAACATTTTGAGAAACTGCTTTGTGATGTGTGCATTCATCTCACAGAGTTAAACCTTTCTATTTATTGATCAGTTTAGAAACATTGCTTTTTTAGAATCTGAGAAGGGATATTTGGGAGCACACAAGGACTATGGTGAAAAAGAAAATAACTTCAGATGAAAACTACAAAGAAGCTATTTGTGAGACTAATTTGTGATATATGCATTCTTCTTACAGAGTTAAACGTTTTTTTTTTTTTGATTCAGCAATTTGGAAACACTGTTGTTGTAGAATCTACAAAGGGATATTTGTGAGCCCACTGATGACTATGGCAAAAAAGGAAATATCTTCAGATAAAAACTAGAAAGAAGCTTTTTGAGCAACTGCTTTGTGATGTATGCATTCATCTCACAGAGTCAAACTTTTCTTTTGACTGAGCAGTTTGGAATCTCTCTTTTTGTATAATCTGTGAAGCAATGTTTAGTAGTGTGAAAAGGCCAATGGTGAACAGGGAAATACCTTCAGATAAAAACTGGAAAGAAGTGTTATGAGAAACTGCTTCCTGATGTATGTTTTCATCTAAAGAAGTGAGTCATTCTTTTGATGGAAAAGTTTGGAAACACTGTTTTTGTAGAATCTGTGAGGGGATATTTAGGAATGTATTGAGGCTTAAGGTAGAAAAGGAAATATCTTCAGAGAAGAGCTAGACAGAAGCCTTCTAAGAAACTGCTTTGTGATGTGTGCATTCATCTCACAGAGTTAAACCTTTCTTTTGATTGAGCAGTTTGGAATCAGTGTTTTTGTAGAATCTGTGAAGGATATTTGGGAGTGCAATGAGGGCTATGGTGTAAAAAGAAATATCTGCAGAGAAGAACTACACAGAAACTTTCTGAGAAACTGCTTTGGGATGTGTGCATTCATCTCACAGAGTTAGGCTTTGTTTTCATTGAGCAGTGTGGAAACACCGTTTTTGCAAAATCTGCTAAGCGATATTTGGTAGCACCAAAAGGCCTATGGTGAACAGGGAAATACCTTCAGATGAAAACTGAAAAGAACGGTTATGAGAAACTGCATTCTGATGTGTGCATTCATCTCACAAAGTTAAGTCCTTCTTTTTTGGAACAGTTTTGAAACACTGTTTTTGTGGAATCTGCAATAGGAAATTTGGGATCGCATTGAAGCCTATGGTGGAAAAGGCAATATCTTCAGAGAAGAACTAGATGGAAGCTATCTGAGAAACTGCTTTGTGAAGTGTGCAATCAACTCACAGAATTAAACCTGTTTTTTGATTGATCGGTTTGGAAACACTGATTTTGTAGAATATGTGATGGGATATTTGGCAGCACATAGAAGCCTATGGTGATAAAGGAAATATCTACAGATAACAGCTAGAAAGAAGCTTTTTGAGAAACTGCTTTGTGATGTTAGCATTCATCTCACAGAGTTAAACCTTTCTTTTGATTGAGCAGTTTAGAAACACTGTTCTTGTAGAGTCTGTGGTGGGATATTTCAGAGCACAATGAAGCCAATCGTGAAAATGGAAATATCTTTGGATAAAAACTACAAAGAAGCTTTTTGAGAAAATGCTTTCTGATGTGTGCATTCACCTCACAGAGTTAAAGCTTTCTTTTGACAGTGCAGTTTGGAAATACTCTTTTTGCAAAATCTGCAAAGTGATATTATGTAGCACAAAAAAGCCTATGGAGAACAAGGAAATATCTTCAGATAAAAACTGGAAGGAAACGTTATGAGAAAATGCTTTTTGATGTGTGCAGTCATCTCACAGTGTTAAGTCCTTCTTTTGAGGGAACAGTTTGGAAGCACTGTTTTTGAATCTGAGAAGGGATATTTGGTAACGCATTGAGTCCATTGGTGGAAACGGAAATATCTTCAGAGAAGAACTAGACAGAATCTTTCCAATAAACAGCTTTGTGACGTTTGTATTCATCTAATCGTGCTAAACCTTTCTTTTGATTGAGCAGTTTGGAAACACTGTTTTTGTAGAATGTGCGATGGCATATTTGGGAGCACTCTGATGCCTAAGGTGGCAAAGGAAATATCTTTGGATAAAAACTAGAAAGAAGCTTTCAGAGAAACTGTTTTGCAATGTGTGCATTCATCTCACAGAGTTAAACGTGTTTTTTCATTGAGCAGTTTGCAAACTCTGTTTTTGTAGAATCTGTGATGGAATATTTGGGAGTGCCTTGACACATACGGTGATAAAGAAATACCTTCGGATGGCAACCCCATCAAAAAGTGGGCAAAGGACATGAACAGATACTTCTCAAAAGAAGACATTTATGCAGCCAAAAAACACATGAAAAAATGCTCACCATCACTGGCCATCAGAGAAATGCAAATCAAAACCACAATGAGATACCATCTCACGCCAGTTAGAATGGCAATCATTAAGAAGTCAGGAAACAACAGGTGCTGGAGAGGATGTGGAGAAATAGGAACACTTTTACACTGTTGTTGGGACTGTAAACTACTTCAACCCTTGTGGAGGTCAGTGTGGTGATTCCTCAGGGATCTAGAACTAGAAATTCCATTTGACCCAGCCATCCCATTACTGGGTATATACTCAAAGGACTATAAATCATGCTGCTATAAAGACACATGCACACGTATGTTTATTGCCGCATTATTCACAATAGCAGACTTGGAACCAACCCAAATATCCAACGATAGACTGGATTAAGAAAATGTGGCACATATAAACCATGGAATACTATGCAGCCATAAAAAATGATGAGTTCATGTCCTTTGTAGGGACATGGATGAAATTGGAAATCATCATTCTCAGTAAACTATCGCAAGAACAAAAAACCAAACACCGCATATTCTCACTCATAGGTGGGAATTGAACAATGAGAACACATGGACACAGGAAGGGGAACATCACACTTCGGGGACTGTTGTGGGGTGGGGGGAGGGAGGAGGGATAGCATTGGGAGATATGCCTAATGCTAGATGACGAGTTGGTGGGTGCAGCACACCAGCATGGCACATGTATACATATGTAACTTACCTGCATGTTGTGCACATGTACCATAGAGCCTAAAGTATAATAATAATAATAATAATAATCATAATAATAATAAAATAAAAAAAGAAAATTAAAAAATAAAAAAAAAGAAAACTAGAAGGAAGCTTTCTGATAAACAGCTTTGTGATGTATGCATTCTTCTCACAGAGTTAAAAGTTTGTTTTGTTTGAGCAGTTTGGAAACCCTGTTTTTGTTGAATCCGTAAAGGGATATTTGGGAGCACAGTGATGCCTGTGCTGAAAAAGGAAATATCTTAAGATAAAAACTACAAGGAAGCTCTTTGTAAAACTCCTTTGTCATACATCCATTCACCTCAAAGAATTAAACTTTTCTTTTGACTGAGCAGTTTGGAAACACTGTTTTTGTATAATCTGTGAAGGGATGTTAGGTAGCAGAAAAAGGCCTATGGTGAACAAGGACATACCTTTAGATAAAAACTGGAAAGAAGCTTATGAGAAACTGCTTTCTGATATGCACTTTCATATCTCAGAGTTAAATCATTCCTTTGATGGAACAGTTCAGAAACACTGATTTGTAGAATCTGCAAAGGGATATTCAGGAGTGCATTGAGTCCTATGGTTGAAAAAGAAATAACTTCAGAGAAGAACTAGTCAGAAGGTATCTGAGAAACTGGTTTGTAATGTGTGCATTCATCTCACAGAGTAAAAACTTTCTTTTGATTGAGCAGTTTGGTAACACTGTTTTTCTAGAATCTGCAAAGGTATATTTTGGAGTGCACTGAGGCCTATGGAGAAAAAGGAAATATCTTCAGATAAAAACTAAAAAGAAGCTTTTTGAGAAACTACTTTGTGATGTGTGCATTCAAATCACAGTGTTAAACCTGTTTTTTAATTGAGTAGTTGGAAACACTGTTTTTGTAGAATCTGCAATGGGACACTTTAGAGTGCATTAAAGCCTGTGGTGATAATGGAAATATCTTTGGATAGCAACTAGAAAGAAGCTTTTTAAGAAACTGCTTCATGAGGTGTGCATTCATCTCACAGAGTTAAACCTCTCTTTTGATTGAGCAGTTTGGAAACACTGATTTGCAAAACCTGAGGAGCTATATTAGATAGAAGAAAAAAGCTTATGGTGAAAAAGGAAATATCTTCAGATAAAAATTGGAAAGAAGCATTACGAGAAACTGTGTTCAGATATGTGCATTCATCTCACAGAGTTAAATTCTTCTTTTGATGAAACATTTCAGAAACACTGTTTTTATAGAATCTACAACAGGATATTTTGGAAAGCACTGATGCCTATGGCGAAGAAGGAAATATCTTTGGATAAAAACTAGAAAGAAGCTTTTAGAGAAACTGCTTTGTGATGTGTGCATTCATCTCACAGAGTTAAACGTGCTTTTTCATTGAGCAGTTTGGAAACACTGTTTTTGCAGAATGTGTGATGGGATATTTGGGAGCACTCTGATGCCTATGGTGACAAAGGAAATATCTTTGGATAAAAATTAGAAAGCATTTTTTGGGAGTGCCTTGACACATATGGTGATAAAAATTAGAAAGAAGATTTCTGAGAAACTGCTTTGTGATGTGTGCATTCTTCTCAAAGAATTAAAAGTTTCTTTTGATTGAGCAGTTTGGAAACACTGTTTACATAGAATCTGCAAATATATATTTGGGAGCAGACTTATGCCTATGGTAAAAAATGAAATATCTTCGGATAAAATCTAGAAAGAAGCTCTTTAGAAACTTCTTTGTGATGTATCCATTCACCTCACAGAGTTAAGCTTTACATTTGACCGAGCAGTTTGGAAACACTGTTTTTGTATAATCTGTGAAGCATTGTTAGGTTGTGCACAAAGGCTTAGGGTGAACAAGGAAATATCTTCAGAAAAACACTGGAAAGAAGCATTATGAGAATCTGCTTTCTGATGTGTGTCTTCATCTCACAGAGTTATATCTTTATTTTGATGGAACATTTTGGAAACACTCTTTCTATAAAATCTGAGAAGAGATTTTTGCAGGGCATTGAGGCCTATGGTGGAAAAGGGAATATCTTCAGAGAAGAATCAGACAGAAGCTGTGTGAGGAAACTGCTTTGTGGTGCATGCATTCCCTCATAGAGTTAAACCTTTCTTTTGATTGAGCAGTTTGGAAACAGTTTTTGTAGAATATGCAAAGGTATATTTGGGATGGCCCTGAGGCCTATGGTGAAAACAGAAATATCTCCAGATGAAAACTAGGAAGAAGATTTTTGAGAATCTTCTTTGTGATGTGTACATTCATCTGAGAGAGATAAACCTTTCTTTGAGCAGTTTGGAAACCCTGTTTATACAAAATCTGTGAAGCAATATGAGGTAGTGCAAAAAAAGCCTACAGTGAAAAAGGAATTACCTTCAGATAAAAAACAGAACTAAGCTTTCTGAGAAACCACTTTGTGATATGTGCATTCTTCTCACAGAGTTCAACCTTCCCTTTTACTGAGCAGTTTTGAAACAGTGTTTTTGCAAAATCTGCCAAGCAATATTTGTTAGTGCAAAAAAACCTATGTTGAAAAAGGAAATAACATCAGATGAAAACTGCAAACAAGCGTTTTGACAAACTGCTTTCTGATGTGTGCATTCATCTCACAGACGTAAGTCCATCTTTAGATGGACCATTTTGGAAACACTGTTTTTTTTTTTTTTTTGAATCTGCGAAGGGATATTTGGCATCACTTTGAGGCCTATGGCAGAAAAGGAAATATCTTTAGGGAAGAACTTCACAGAAGCTTTCAGAGATACTGCTTTGTGATGTGTGCTTTCCTCTCACAGAGGTAAACCTTTCTTTTGATTGAGGTATTAGGAAACACTGCTTTTGTAGAATCTGTGAATGGATATTTGGGAGCACATTGAAGCCTATGGTGAAAAACGAAATATCTTCAGTTAAAAACTAGAAAGAAGCTTTTTAAGAACTGCTTTGTGATATGTGCATTCATCTCACAGAGTTAAACCTTTCTTTTGATTTAGCAGTTTGGAAACACTGTTTTTGTAGAATCTGTGAAGGGACACTGGGAGCACATGCAGCCTATGGTGAAAAAAGAAATAATTTCAGATCAAAACTGGAAAGAAAGTTTCCGAGAAACCACTTTATGATGTGTTCATTCTTCTCAAAGAGTTAAATGTTTCTTTTGATTGAAGAGTTTCTAGACACTATTTTTGTAGAATCTCCAAAGGGATATTTGGGAGTGCACCGATGCCTATTGTGAAAAACTAAATATCTTCAGATTGAAAACTAGAAAGAATCTTTTTGAGAAACTGCTTTGATGTATATGCATTCATCTCACCGAGTTAAACTTTTCTTTTGACTGAGCAGTTTGGAAACACTGCTTTCACTTAATCTTCGAAGCAATGAAATGGCCCATGGTGAGCAAGGAAATATCTTCAGATAAAAACTGGAACGAAGCATTATGAGAAACTACTTTCTAATATGAGCTTTCATCTCACAGAGTTAAGTCTTCCTTTTGATGGAACAGCATGGTAACAATGATTTTATAGAATCTGTGAAGATATATCTGGTAGCACTTTCAGACCTGTTGTGGAAAAATAATATCTTCAGAGAAGAACTAGACTTTTTGGAAGTGCTTTTTTTGTAGAATCTGTAAAGCTCTATTTGGGAACACTTTCTTTTTATTGAGCAGTTTGGAAACACTGTTTCCAAAAGGATATTTGGCAGCACACGGACCGTATGGTGAAAAAGAAAATAACTTCGGATAAAAACTACAAAGAAACTTTCTGAGAAACTGATTTCTGGAATGTGCATTCTTCTCACAGATTTAATTATTTCTTTTGATTGAGCAGTTTGGAAAAAATATTATTGTAGAATTTGCAATGGGATATTTGAAATCGCAGTTAGGCCTATGGTGAAAAAGGAAATGTATTGGGATAAAAACTAGAAATAAGCTTTTTGGAAACTGCTTTGTGATGTATGCATTCCTGTCACAGAATTAAACCATTCTATTGACTGAGCAGTTTTGAAAAACTGTTTTTCTGTAATCAGTGGAGAGATATTAGGTAGCACAAAAAAGCCTATGGTGGAAAAAGATATACCTTCAGATAAAAACTGGAAAGAAGTGTTATGAGAAACTGCTTTCTGATATTTGCATTCATCTCACACAGTTAAGTCCTTCTTTTGATGGAACAGTCTGGAAACACTGTTTTTGTAGAATATGCAAAGGGATATTTGGGATTTCATTGAGGTCTAAGGTGGAAAAGGAAATAACTTCAGTGAAGAACTTGACAGAAGCATTTGGAGGAACTGCTTTTTGATGTGTGCCTTCATCTCACAGAGTTAAAACTTTCTTTTGATAGAGCAGTATGGAAACACTGTTTTTGTAAAATCTGTGAAGGGATATTTGGAAGTGCATTGAGGCTGATGTTGGAAAAGGAAACAGCCTCAGAGAAGAACTAGACAGAAGTGATGAGAAGAACTGCTTTGAGATGTGTGCATTCATCTCAAAGAGTTAAACTTTTCTTTTGATTGAGCAGTTTGGAAACTGTTTTTGTAGAATCTGTGAAGGGATATTTAGGAGTGCATTGAGGCCTAGGGTGAAAAAAAGGAAATATCTTCAGATAAAAACTAGGAAGAAACTTTTTGAGAAACTGCTTCATGATGTATGCATTCATCTCACAGAGTTAAACCTTTCTTTTGACTGAGAAATTTGGAAACATTGTTTTTGCAAAATCTGAGAAGCGATATTAGTTACTGCCAAAAACCCTATAGTCAACAAGGAAATATCTTCAGATAAAAACTGGAGAGAAGCGTTATGAGAGACTGCTTTCTGATGTGTGTGTTCACCTCAGACAGTTATGTCCTTGTTTTGATGAAACAGTTTGGAAACACAGTTTTTGTAGAATCTGCAAAGGGATATTTGGGAGTGCATTGAGGACTATGGTGGAAAAAAAAATATCTTCAGAGAAGAACAACAGAGTAGCTTTCTAAGAAACTGCTTTGTGATATGTGCCTTCATCTTACAGAGTTAAATCTTTCTTTTGATTGTGTAGTTTGGAAACACTGTTTTTGTAGAATCTGCAAAGTGATATTTAGGAGCGCAAGAATCCTATCTTAAAAAAGGACATAACATCAGTTAAAAAGTAGAAAGAAGCTTTCTGAAAAAATGCTTTGTGATGTGTGCATTCTTCTCAGAGAGTTAAACAATTTTTTGCTATTGAACAGTTTGAAACACTTTTTTTTTGTGGAGTCTGCAAAGGGATATTTTGGAGCAGACTGATGTCCATGATGAAACAGGAAATATCTTCAGATAAAAACTACAAATATGCTTTTTGACAAAAAGCTTTGTGATTCATGCCTTCATCTCACAGAGTTGAATCCTTTTGATGGAACAGTTCAGAAACATTATTTTTATAGAATCTGCGAATGGATATTTGGGAATGCATTGAGGCCTATGGTGCTAAAGAAAATCTCTTCAGAGATGAACTAGACAGTAACTATCTGAGAAATTGCCTTGTTATGTGTTCTTTCATCTCACAGAGTTAAACCTTTCTTTTAATTGAGCAGTTTTGAAACACTCTTTTTGTAGAATCTGCAAGAGGATGTTAGAGAGCACACTGAGGCCTTTGGTGAAAAAGGAAATATCTTCAGATAAAAACTAGAGAGAATCATTTTGAGAAAGTGTTTTGTGATGTGTGCATTCAACTCACAGAATTAAAACTGTTTTTTGACTGAGCAGTTTGGAAACACTGTTTTTGTAGAATCTGTGATGGGATATTTTGGAGTGCATTGAAACATAAGGTGATAAAGGAAATACCTTCAAAAAACTAGAAAGATGCTTTTTGAGAATCTGCTTTGTGATGTGTGCATTCATCTCACAGAGTTCAACCTTACTTTTGACTGAGCAGTTTGGAAACACTGTTTTTACAGAATCTGCAGAGCCATATTTGGTAGTATAAAAAACCCTATGGTGAATCATGAAATATCTTCAGATAAAAGCTGGAAAGAAGCATTATGAGAAACTGGTTTCTGACTGTGCATTCATCTCACTGAGTTAAGTCCTTCTTTGGATGGTACAGTTTGGAAAACTGTTTGTGTACAATCTGTGAAGGGATATTTGGGACTGCATTGAGGCCTATGGTGGAAAAGGAAATACCTTCAGAGTAGAACTAGACAGAAGCTTTCTGAGATTCTGCTTTGTGATGTGTGAATTAATCTCACAGAGTTAAACCTTTCTTTTGATTGAGCAGTTTGGGAACACTGTTTTAGTATAATCTGCAAAGGGATACTTGGGATAGCATTGAAGACTTTGGTGAAAAAGTAAATATCTATGGATAAAAACAAGAAAGAAGTTTTGAGAAACTGCTTTGTGATGTGTGCATTCATCTCTCAGAGTTAAACATTTCCTTTGATTGCACAGCTTGGAAACACTGTTTTTGTGGAATCTGCAAGGAATAATTGGGAGCACACTGATGCCTATGGTGAAAAAGGAAATATCTTTGAATCAAAACTAGAAAGAAGCATTTTGAGAAACTGTTTTGTGATTGATACATTCCTATCACAGATTTCCACTTTTCTTTTGACTAAGCAGCTTGGAAACACTTTCTGTATAATCTGTGAAATTATGTTTTGTAGTGAAAAAAGCCTATGGTGAAGAAGGAAATATCTTCAGATATAAACTGGAAAGAAGCATTATAAGTAATTGCTTTCTGATAAGTGCATTCACCTCACAGAGTGAAATCCTTCTTTTGATGGGAGAGTTTGGAAACACTCTTTTCACAGAATCTGTGATGGGATAATTGGGAATGCATTGAGGCCTGTGCTGGAAAAGGAAATAATTTTAGAGAAGAACTAGACAGAAACTTTCTGAGAAACTGCTTTGTGATTGGTGCATTCATCTCACAGAGTTAAAACTTTCTTTTGATTGACCAGTTTGTAAGCACTGTTTTTGTAGAATCTGCTAAGGGATATTTGGCAGCACATTGAAGCCTATGGCAAAAAAGGAAATAACTCCAGATAGAAACTAGTGAGAAGGTTTTTGGGAAACTGCTTTGTGATGTGTGCATTCGTCTCTCAAAGTTAAACTTTTCTTTTGAATGATCAGTTTGGAAACACTGTTTTTGTAGAATCTGCAAATGGATATTTGGGAGTGCACAGGACTTTTGTTGAAAAAGGAAATAGCTTCAGATAAATACTAGAAAGAAGCTTTTTGAGAAACCACTTTGCGATGTACGCATTCTTCTCACAGACTTAAATGTTTATTTTGATTGGGCAGTTTGGAAACACAGTTTTTGTAGAATCTGCAATGGGATAATTGGGAGCTTACAGCTGACTAAGGTAAAAAAGGAAAAATCTTCGGATAAAAACTAGAAAGAAGCTTTCTTAGAAACTGCTTTCTGATGTACACGCTCATCTCACAGAATTAAAATTTTCCTTTGGCTTGATAGTTTGGAAACACTGTTTTTATATAATCTGCAAAGCATTGTTAGGTAGCACAAAAAGGCCTATGATGAGCTTGTAAGTACTTTCAGATAAAAATCAGAAAGAGGCATTATGAGAAACTGCTTTCTGATGTGTGTATTATTCTCCCAGAGATAAACCCTTCTTTAGATGGATCAGTGGAGAACACTGTGTTTATAGAATATGCAGAGGGATATTTGGGAGCACATTGAGGCCTGTGGTGGAAAAGGAAATGTCTTCAGAGAAGAACTTGACAGAAGCTATCTGAGAAACTGCTTTGTGATGTGTGCATTCATCTCACAGAGCAAAACCTTTCTTTTGATTGAGCAGTTAGGAAACACTGTTTTTGTAGAATCTGCAACAGTATATTTGGGAGTGCATTTAGGCCTATAGTGTAAAAAGAAATACTTTGGATAAAAATTAGAAAGAACTCTTTTGAGAAACTGCTTTGTGATGTGCACGTTCAACTCACAGAGTTAAACTTGTTTTTAGATTGAAACATTTGGAAACACTGTTTTTGTAGAATCTGCAACAGGATATTTGGGGGTGCACTGAGGCCTATGGTGAAAAAGGAAACACCTTCAGATAAAAACTAGAAAGAAGCTTTTTGAGAAACTGCTTTATGATGTGTGGGTTCAATTCACAGAGTTAAAACTGTTGTTTCATTGAGCAGTTTAGAAAACTGTTTTTGTAGAATCTGCGATGGGATATTCGCAAGCACATTGAAGCTTATGGTGATAAAGCAAATACCTTCAGATAAAAAGTATAAAGAAACTTTTTGATAAACTGCTTTGTGGTGTGTGCATTCATCTCACAGAGTTAAGCCTTTCTTTTGACTCAGCAGTTTGGAAACACTGTTTTTGTAGAATCAGTAAAGAGATATTCGGTAGTGCAAAAAGACTATGGTGAACCAGGAAATATCTTCATATAAACACAAGAAATAACCATCATGAGAAACTGCTTTCTGATGTGTGTATTCATCTCACAGAGTAAAACCTTTCTTTTGATTTAGCAGTTTGGAAACACTGTTTTTGTAGAATCTGCAAAGGTATATTTTGGAGTGCACTGAGGCCTATGGTGAAAAAGGAAATATCTTCAGATAAAAACTGTAAAGAAGAGTTATGAGAAACTGCTTTTGGATGGGTGTGTTCATCTCACAGATTTAAGTCCTTTTCTTGATGGAACAGTTTGGAAACATTGTTTTTGTAGAATGAGCGAAGAGATATTTTGGAGTGCATTGAGGCCTATAGTGGAAAAGGGAATATGATCAGTGAAGAACTGGAGAGATTCCTTATGAGAAACTGCTTTGTGATGTGTGCATTGATCTCCCAGACTTAAACATTTCTTTTGATTGAGTAGTTTGGAAACACTGTTTTTGTAGAATCTGCGAAGGGATATTTGGGAACACGTTGAAGCCTGTGGTGAAAAAGGAAATATCTTTGGTTAAAAATTAGAAAGAAGTTTTGTGAGAAACTGCTTTGTAGTGTGTGCATTAATCTAACAGAGATAAACCTTTTTTTCGATTGATCAGTTTGGGAACACTCTTTTTGTAGAGTATTCGAAAGGATATCTGGGAGCTCATGAGGACTATGTTGAAAAAGGAAATAACTTCAGAGAAATGTAGAAAGAAGCTTTCCGAGAAACTGCTTTGTGATGTGTGTGTCCATCTCACAGAGTTAAGTCCTTCTTCTTATGGAACAGTTTAGAAACACTGTTTTTATACAATCTGTGAAGGTATATTTTGGAAGGCATTAGGCCTACAGTGGAAAAGGAATTATCTTCAGAGAAGAAGTAGATAGAATCTTTCTGAGACCCTGCTTTGTGATTTGTGCTTTCTTCTCACAGAGTTAAACATTACTTTTGATAGAGCAGTTTGGAAACCCTTGTTTTTGTAGAATATGCAAAGGCATATTTGGGAGAACATTGATGCCTATGGTGAAAAAGGAAATATCTTCGGATAAAAACTAGAAAGAAGCTTTTTGAGAAAGTACTTTGTGATGTGTGCATTCATCTCACAGAGTGAAATCTTTCTTTTGATTGATCAGTTTGGAAACTCTGTTTTTGTAGAATCTGCAACAGGATATTTGGCAGCATACAAGGCCTATGGTGAAAAAGGAAATATCTTCAGATAAAAAATGGAAAAGAGTTTTTTGAGAAAGTGCTTTGTGATGTGTGCATTCAACTCACAGAATTAAACCTGTTTTTTGATTGAGCAGTTTGGAAACACTGTTTTTGTAGAATCTGAGATGTGATATTTAGGCATGCAGTGAACTGTATGGTGATGAAGGAAATATCTTTGGATGAAAACTAGAAAGAAGCTTTTTGAGAAACTGCTTTGTGATGTGTGCATTTATCTGACAGGGTAAAAAGTATTTTTCACTGAGCAGTTTGGAAACACTGTTTTACAAAATCTGTGAAGTGATATTAGGTAACGCAAAAAAGCCTATGGTGAAAAAGGGAACATCTTCAGACAAAACATGGAAAGAAGTGTTATGAGAAATGGTTTTCTGATGTGTGCTTTAATCTCACAGAGTTAAGTCCTTCTTTTCATGGAAGTTTGGAAACAGTGTTTCTGTAGAATGTGCGTAGGATATTTCACAGCACATTAAGGCCTACGGTGGAAAAGGAAATATCATCATAGAAGAACTAGACAGAAGCTTTCTGAGAAATTGCATTGCAGTGTCTGCATTCATCTCACAGAGTTAAAACTTGCTTTTTATTGAGCAGTTTGGAAACACTGTTTTTGTAGCATCTGCAAAGGGATATTTGAGAGCGCATTGAAACCTACGATGAAAAAGGAAATATCTGCGGATAAAAACTACAAAGAAGCTTTTTGAGAAACTACTTTGTGATATGTGTATTCTTCTTACAAGGTAAATGTTTCCTTTGATTGAGCAGTTTGGAAACCCTGTTTTTGTTGTATCTGCAAAGGGATATTTTGGAGTACACTGATGACTATGGTTAAAAAAGAGATATATTCAGATAAAAACTGCAAAGAAGCTTTTTGTTAAACTGTTTTGTGATATATGCATTCACCTCACTGAGTTAAACTTTTCTTTTGACTGAGTAGTTTGGAAACACTGTTTTTGTATAATCTGCAAAGCAATGTTTGGTAGCACAAAAAGGTCTTTGGTAAACAAGGAAATATCTTCCAATAAAAACTGGGAAGATGTGTTATGGGAAACTGCCTTCTGATGTGTGAATTCATCTCAGAGTTAAATCCTTCCTTGATGGAACAGTTCTGAAACACTGTTGTTATAAAATATTTGAAAGGATATTTGGGAGTGCATTGAGGCCTAAGGTGGGAAAGGAAATATCTTCAGAGAAAGAATAGACAGAAGCTATCTGAGAAACTGCTTTGTGATGTGCACACTCATCTCACAAAGTTAAACCTTTCTGTTGATTGAGCACTATGGAAACACAGTTTTTGTAGAATCTCAGAAGCCATATATTGGATCGCATTGAAGTCTATGGTGAAAAAGGAATTATATTCAGTAAATACTAGAGAAAATCTTTTTGAGAAACTGCTTTGTGATGTCTGCCCTCATCTCACAGAGTTAAACCTCTCTTTTGATTGAGCCCTTTGGAAAAACTGTTTTTGAAGAATCTTCAAAGGTATATTTGGGAGCACACTGAGGACTATGGTGAAAAAGGAAATATCTTTGGACAAAAACTAGAAGAAATTTTTTGAGAAACTACTTTGTGATGGGTGAGTTCGACTCACAGAGATAAACCTTTCTTTTGACTGAGCAGTTTGGAAACACTGTTTTTGCAAAATCTGTGAAGTGATATTAGCTAGCACAAAAAAGCCTGTGGTGAAAAAGGAAATATCTTCAGATAAAAACTGGAAAGGACCATTTTGAGAAACTGTTTTCTGATGTGTGCATTCACCTCACAGAGTTAAGTATTTTTGATGGAATATTTTGGAAACACTGATTCTGTAAAATCTGCAAAGTGATGTTTTGTAGCACAAAAGGCCTTCGGTGAACAAGGCAATAACTTCTGATATAGACTGGAAGGAAATGTTGTGAGAAACTGTTTTCTGATGTGTGCATTCATCTCACAGAGTTAAATCATTCTTTTGCTGGAACAGTTTGGAAACACTGTCGTTATAGAATCTGTGAAGGGATATTTGGGAGTGCATTGAGAGTTATTGTGGAAAAGGGAATATCTTCTGAGAAGAACTAGACAGAAGCTATGTGAGAAACTGCTTTGTGATGTGTGCATTCATCTCACAGAGTTAAACCTTCTTTTGATTGAGCATTTCAGAAACACTGTTTTTGTAGGATCTGCGATGGGATATTTCAGAGGGCATTGAAGACTATGGTGATACAGTAAATGTCTTCAAATAAAAACAAGAAAGAATCTTTCTAAGAGACTGCTTCTTGATATGTGCCTTCATCTCATAGTGCTAAAACTTTCTTTGACTGAGGAAATATCCTCAGATAAAAACTGGAAACAAGCGTTAAGAGAAACTGCTTTCTAATGTGTGCATTCATTACACAGAGTTATGTCATCCTTTTGATGGAACAGTTTGGAAACACTGTTTTGTAGAATCTGCAAAGGGATATTTTGGAGTGCATGAGGCCTATGGTGAAAAAGGAAATATCTTTGGATAAAAACTAGACGGAAGCTTTCATAGAAGCTTCTTTGTGATGTGTGCATTCATCTCACAGAGTTAAATCATTCTTTTGGCAGAACAGTTTGGAAATAGCATTTTCATAGCATCTGCGAATGGACATTTGGGAGTGCCTTGAGGCCTATAGTTGAAAAGGAAATATCTCCAGATAAAAACTAGAAAGAAGCTTTATGAGAAACTTTTTTGTGAAATGTGCATTAATTTAACAGAGTTAAAGCTTTCTTTTTATTGATCTGTTCAGAAACACTGGTTTTGTAGTATCTGCAAAGGGATATTCATGAGTGCACGTGGCCTATAGTGAAAAAGTAAAAGTTTTCGGATAAAAACTAGAAGGAAGATTTCTGAGAAACTGCTTTGTGATGTGGGCATTCAAATCACAGAGTTAAAGATTTCTTTTGATTTAGCAGTTTGGAAACACTGTTGTTTTAGAATCTGCAATGGGATATTTGGAAGGTCATGGAAGCCTATGTGATAAAGGAAATATCTTCGGATGAAAACTAGAAAGAAGTTTAAGGGAAACTGCTTTGTCATGTGCATATTCATCTCACAGAATTAAACTTTCTTTTGACTGAACAGTTTGGAAACACTGTTTTTGCCAAATTTGTGAAGCGATATAAGTTAGCACAAAAAAGCCATTGGTGAACTAGGAAATATATTCAGATAAAAAAATAGAAAGAAGAGTGGTGAGAAACTGCTTTCTGAAGTGTGCTCATCTCACAGAGTTAAGTCCTTCTTTTTTGGAACAGTTTGGAAACACTGTTTTTGTAGAATCTGAGAATGGATATTTGGGAGTGCATTGAGGCCTATGGGGGAAAAAGAAATAAGTTCAGAGAAGAACTAGACAGAATCTTTCTGAGAAACTGCTTTCTGATGTTTACATTCAGCTAACAGAGTTAAACCTTTCTTTTGATTGAGCATTTTGGAAACAGTGTTTTGTACAATCTGAGAAGAGATACTTGGGAGCACATTGAAGCCTATGGTGAAAAAGCAACTGTCTTTGGATAAAAAGTAGAAAGAAGGTTTTTGAGAAACTGCTTTGTGATGTGCGCATTCATCTCACAGATTTAAAATTTTCTATTGATTGATCAGTTTGAAAACACTGTTTTTGTAGAATCTGTGAAGGGATATTTGGGAGCGCACAAGGCCTATGGTGAAAAAGGAAATAACTTCTAAGAAAAACTAGAAAGAATCTTTCTGAGAAACCACTTTGTGATGTATGCATTCTTCTCACAGAGTTAAACCTTTCTTTTTCTTAGGCAGTGTGGACACTGTCTTTGCATCATCTGTGAAGCAAAGTTAGATAGCACAAAATGCCCTGTGGTGAACAAGGAAATAACTTCAGAGAAGCCATAGAGACAATGTATCTGAGAAACTGATTTGTGATGTGTGCATTCATCTGACAGAGTTAAGCCCTTCTTTTGATGGAACAGCTTGGAAACACTGTTTTTGTAGAATCTGCGAAAGAATATTTGGGAGTGAATTGAGGCCTGTGGTGGACAATGAAGTATCTTCAGAGAAGAATGAGACAGAAACTTTCTGAGAAACTGCTTTGTGATGTGTGCATTCATCTCACAGAATTAAAAATTTCTTTTGATTGAGCATATTGGAAACACTGTTTTGGTAGAATCTGTGAAGGCATATGTGGGAGCGCATTGAATCATACATTGAAAAAGAAAATATCTTTGGATAAAATCTAGAAAGACACTTTTTGAGAAACTGTTTTGTGATGTGTTCATTCATCTCACAGAGTTAAACTTTCTTTTGATTGAGCAGTTTGGAAACAGTGTTTTCATAGAATCTGTGAAGGCATACTTCAGAGCGCATTGAAGCCTATGGTGAAAAAGGAAATATCTTCGGATAAAAACTAGAAAGAAGCTTTTTGAGAAACTGTTTTGTGATGTGTGGATTCATCTGACAGAGTTAGAACTTTCTTTTGATTGGTCAGTTTCAAGCTGCGAAGGGATATTTGGGTTCACACGAGTTCTATGCTGAATAAAAAAATAACTTCAGATAAAAATTAGAAATAATCTTTGTGAGAAACTGCTTTGTGATATGCACATTCATCTCACAGAGTTAAAACTTTCTTTAGATTGTGCAGTTTGGAAATGCTGTTTCTGCACAATCTGCAAAGGGATATTTAGGAGCAAATGAGGACTATGATGAAAAAGGAAATATCTTCAGATAAAAACTAGAAAGAAGCTTTCTGAGAAACGTCTTTGTGATGTGTGCATTCTTCTCACAGAGTTAAGTCCTTCTTTTGATGGAACAGTTTGGAAACTTTTTTTGGAATCTGGGAAGGGATATTTGAGAGTGTATAGATCCCTACTTTGGAAAAGGAAATATCTTCCGAGAAGAACTAGAGAGAAGCTATCTGCAAAACTGGTTTGTGATGTGTGCATTCATTGCACAGAGTTAAAACTTTCTGTTGATTGAGCAGTTTTGAAACACTGTTTTTGTAGAATCTGCTACGGTATATTTGGGAGTGCACTGAGATTTATGGTGAAAAAGGAAATATCTTCAGAGAAAGACAGGAAAGAAGCTTTTTGGGAAATTGTTTTTTGATGTTTGTGTTCAACTCAGAGAGTTAAACTTGTTTTTTGATTAAGCAGTTTGGAAACACTGCTTTGTAGAATCAATGACAGGATATTTGGGAATGCATTGAAGTCCACAGTGATAAAGGAAATATCTTAGGATAAAAAATAGAAAGAAGCTTTTTGAGAAAGTGCTATGTGATGTGTGCATTCTTCCAGAGTTAAACCTTCCTTTTGACTGTGCAGTTTGGAAAAACTGTTTTTGCAAAATCTGTGAAGCAACATTAGGTAATACAGAAAACACTATGGTGAAAAAAGGAATATCTTCAGATAAAAACTGGAAAGAAGCGTTATGAGAAACTGCTTTTATTGATGTGTGTGTTCATCTCACAGAGCTAAGTCCCACTTTTAATACAACAGTTTGGAAACACTGTTTTTGAGGAATCTGTGTAGGGATACTTGGGAGTGCATTGAGTCCTATGTTGTAAAACGAAATATCTTCAGAGAAGAATTGTACAGAAACTTTCTGAGAAACTGCTTTGTGAAATGTGAATACCTCTCACTGAGTTAAAGCTTTCTTTTGATTGAGCACTTTGGAAACACTGCTTTTTTAGAATCCATGAAGGCATATTTGGGAGCACATTGAAGCCTATGGTGAAAAAGGAAATATCTTCAGATAAAAACTAGAAAGAATCTTTTTCAGAAACTACTTTTTGATATGTGCATTCATCTCACAGAGTTAATACTTCTTTTGGTGATCATTTTGGAAACAATTTTTGTAGAATATACGAAGGGATATTTGGGAGCACAAGAGGCCTATGGAGAAAAAGGAAATATCTTTGAATAAAAACCAGAAAGAAGCTTTTTAAGAAACTGCTCTGTGATGTGTGCATTCAACTCACAGAGTTAATCTTTTTTTTTTTTCATTGAGCAGTTTGGAAACACTGATTTTTTAGAATCTAGAATGGGATATTTTGACTCACATGGAAGCCTATGAGGACAAAGGAATTATCTTTGGATAAAAACTAGAAAGAATCTTTTTGAGAAAGTGCTTTGTGTGTGTGCACACTCCTCATATTGTTAAATCTTTTTGTGATTGAGCTGTTTGAAACAATGTTTTTGCAAAATAGGTGAAGTGATCTTATGTAACACATAAAAGCCTATTGTGAAAAAGGGAATATCTTCAGATAAAAACTGGAAAGAAGCTTTATGATAAACTGCTTTCTGATGTGTGCATTCATCTCACAGAGTTAAGTACTTCTTTTGATGGAAGAGTTTGGAAGCACTGTGTTTGTACAATCTGCGAAGGGATATTTTGGAGTGCTTTGAGGCCTAAGGTGGAATAGGAAATATCTTTAGAGAATAACTAGACAGAAGCTTTGTGATAAACTCCTATTGATGTGTGCATTCATCTAGAAGAGTTGAACCTTTCTTTTGATAGACCACTTTGGAAACACTGTTTTTGTAAAATCCGTGAAGGCATATTTGGGGGCGCATTGAAGCCTAAGGTGAAAAAGGAAATAATTTCGGATTAAAAACTAGAAAGAAGATTTTTGAGAAACTGCTTTGTGATGTGTGGATTCATCTGACAGAGATAAACCTTAGTTTTGATTGATCAATTTCAAAATACTTGTAGAATCTGCAAAGGGATATTTGGGAGCAAACGTGGCCTCTGGTGAAAAAGAAATTAACTTCAGATAAAAACTAGAAAGAAGCTTTCTGAGAAAACGCTTCATGATGTGTGCATTCATCTCACAGTATTAAGCCTTTCTTTTGATAGAGCAGTTTGGTAAAACTGTTTTTGTACAAACTATGAAGGGATATTTTGGAGCACATGAGGCCTATGATGAAAAACGTAATATCTTCAGAGAAAAACTAGAAAGAAGCTTTTTGAGAAACTGCTTGGTGATGCATGCATTCATCTCACAGAGTTAAACCTTTCTTTTGATTGATCAGTTTGGAATCACGGTTTTGGAAATTCTGCGATGGGATATTAAGGAGGATATGAGATCTATGGTGAAAAAGGAAATAACTTCAGATAAAAACTAGAAAGAATCTTTCTGTGAAACTGCTTTGTGATGTGTGCATTCATCTCACAGAGTTAAACCTTTCTTTTGATTGAGAAGTTTGGAAACACAGTTTTTGTACAATCTGTGAAGGGATATTTGGGAGTCCATTGAAGCCTATGGTGAAAAAGGAAATATCTTCAGATGAGAACTAGAAAGAAGCTTTTTGAGAAATGGCTTTATGATGTATGCATTCACCTCACAGAGTTAAAATTTCTTTTGTCTGAGCAGTTTTTAAATACTCTTTTTTTATAATTTGCAAAGCGATTTTCAGTAGTGCAAAAAGACCTATGGTGAACAAGGAAATATCTTCAGATTAAAACTGGAAAGAAGGGATATGAGAAACTGATTTGTGATGTCTGCATTCATCTCATAGAGTTAAATGCTTCTTTTGATGGAACAGTATGGAAACACTGATTTATATAATCTGCAAACGGATATTTTTGAGTGCATTGAAGCCTACGGTGGAAAAGGAAATATCTTAAGAGAAGAAATAGAAACTATATGAGATACTGCTTTGTGATGTGTGAATTCATCTGACATAGTTAAACCTTTCTTTTGATTGAGCAGTTTGGAAATACTGTTTTTGTAGAATCTGAGAAGGGATAATTGGGAGCACATGAGGCCTATGGTGAAAAAGGAAACAACTTCAGATAAAAACAAGAAAGATGCTTTATGAGAAACTGGTTTGTGATGTGTGCATTCTTCTTACAGAATTAAAAATTTCTTTGGTTGAGCAGTTTGAGAACACTGTTTTTGTAGAATCTCTGAAGGGATATTTGGGAGTGCATGAGGTCTATGGTGAAAAAGGAAACAACTTCAGATAAAAACAAGAAAGAAGATTTATGAGAAACTGCTTTGTGATGTGTGCATTATTCTTACAGAGATAAACGTTTCTTTTGATTCAGAAGCTTGGAAACACTGTTTTTGTAGAATCTGCAAAGGGATATTTTGGAGTGCATGTAGTCTATGATGGAAAAAGAAATATCTTTGGATAAAAACTAGAAAGAAGCTCTTTGAGAAACTGCTTTGTGATGTATGCACTCATCTCACAGAGTTAAAATTTTCTTTTGACTGAGCAGTTTGGAAATACTTTTTCTGTATAATCTGTAAAGCGTTCTTTGGTAGTGCTAAAAGGCCTATGGTGAACAAGAAATTATCATAAGATAAATACTGGAAGTAAGCATAATGAGAAACTGCTTTCTGATAAGTGCATTCATCTCACAGAGTTATGTGCTTCTTTTGATGGAACAGTTGGGAAACTCTGTTTCTGTAGAATCTGGGTAAGGATATTTGGGAGTGCATAGAGCCCTATGGAAGGGAAATATCTTCAGGGAAGAAAAAGATGGAAGCTTTCTGAGAATCTGCTTTGTGATGTGTGCATTCATATCACAGTGTTCAACCTCTCTTTTGATTGATCAGTTTGGAAACTGTTTTTGTAGAATCTGCAATGGGATATTTTAAGCACATTAATGCCTTCGGTGAAAAAGGAAATATCTTCACATAAAAACTAGAAAGAAGCTTTTAGAGAAACTGCTTTGGGATGTGTGTATTCATCTCACTGATTTAAAACTTTCTTTTCATTGAGAAGCGTGGAAACACTGTTTTTGTAGCATCTGAGAACGGATATTTTGGAGTGTACGTGGCCTATGGTGAAAAAGGAAATATCTTCCGATAAAAGGTATAAAGATTTTTCATAAACTGCTTTGTGATTTTTGTGTTCAACTCACAGAGTTAAACTTGTTTTTTGATGAGCAGTTTGGAGACACTGTTTCTGTAGAATCTGTAAAGTGATATTTGGGAGCACATTGACGCCTATGGTGATAAAGGAAATATCTTTGGATAAAAACTAGAAAGAAGGCTTTTGAGAAACTGCTTTGTGATGTCTGCATTCTTGTCACAGAGTTAAACCTTTCCTTTGACTGAGCAGTTTGGAATCACAGTTTTTGCAAAATCTGTGAAGTGATATTAGGTAGCGCAAAAAAGCCTAAGGTCAAAAAGGAAATATCTTCAGATAAAAACTGGAAAGGAGCATTACGATAAATTACTTTCTAATGTGTGCATTCATCTAACAGAATTACATCCTTCTTTCAACAGAAACAGTTTGGAAACACTGTTTTTGTAGAGTCTGTGAAGGGATATTTGGGATCACAGTGAGGCTTATGAAGGAAAAGGAAATAATTTCAGAGAAGAACTAGACAGAATCTTTCTGAGAAACTGCTTTGTGACATGTGCACTCATGTCACAGAGTTAAACATTTATTTTGACTGAGCAGTTTGGAAACACGGTTTTTGCAAAATCTGTGAAGTGATATTTGGTAGCACAAAAAAACCTAAGGTGAAAAAGAACATATCTTCAGATAAAAACTAGAAAGAGACTTTTTGTCACACCGCTCTGTGATGTGTGGATTCACCTTACAGAGTTAAAACTTTCTTTCAATTGATTAGATTGGAAGCACTGTTTTTGTAGAATCTGTGAAAGGATATTTGGGAGTACATGAAGCCTATCGTGAAAAAGGAAATAACTTCCGATTAAAAACTAGAAATAATGTTTCTAAGGAACCACTGTGTGACGAGTGCATTCTTATCACAGAATTAAACGTTTCTTTTGATTGAGCAGTTTGGAAACACTGTTTTTGTAGATCTGCAAAAGGATATTTTGGAGCACACAGATTCCTATGCTGAAAAAGGAAATATCTTCAAATAAGAACTAGAAAGAAGCTTTTTGAGAAATTTCTTTGTGATGTATGCATTCATATCAGAGTTAAACTTCAATTTTAACTGAACCAATTCAAAACACTGTTTTTGTATAATCTGTGAAGTGACGTTAGGTAGCACAAAAATCTTATAGTCAACAAGGAAATATCTTCAGATAAAAACAGGAAAGATGCATTATGAGAAACTGCTTTTGGAAGTGTGCATTCATCTCACAGAGTTAAATCCTTGCTTTGATGGAAAATTTGCAAACACTGTTTTTACAGAATCTGTGAAGAGATATTTGGGAGAGCATTGAGGCCTATGACGGCAAAGGAAATATCTTTAGAGAAAATGCAGAGCTATCTGAGAAACTGCTTTGTGATGTGTGCATTCATCTCACAGAGATAAAACTTTCTTTTGATTGAGTAGTTTGTAAACACTGTTTTTGTAGTATCTGCAAAGCTATATTTGAGAGTGCACTTAGGCCTATGCCAAAAAACGAAATATCTTTGGATAAAAACTAGAAATAAGCTTTTTAAGAAACATCTTTCTGATGGCTGTGTTCAATTCAGAGTTAAACCTGTTTTTTGAATGAGGACCTTGGAAACCCTCTGTTTGTAGAATCTGCAATGGGATGTTTGGAAGCACATTGAAGCTAAAGGTGAAAAGGGAAATATCTTCAGATAAAAAATAGAAAAAAGCTTTTTGAGAAACTGCATTGTGATGAGGGCATTCATCTCACAGAGTTAAATCTTTCTTTTGGTTGATTAGTTTGTAAGTACTGTTTTTGTTGAATCTGCAAAGGGATATTTCAGAAAGCACTGACGCCTATGGTGAAAAAGCAAATATCTTCGGATAAAGACTAGAAATTAGCTCTTTGAGAAACTGCTTTGACATGTATGCATTCATCTCACAGAGGTAAACTTTTCTTTATACTGAGCAGTTTGGAAACACTGTTTTTATATAGTCTGCAAAGCAATGTCCGGCAGTGCAAAAATGCCTATGGTAAACAAGGAAATATTCTCAATTAAACACTGGAAAGAAGTGTTATGAGAAACTGCTTTCTGATGAGTGCATTTGACTACTAGGTTAAATCCTTCTTTTGGTGGAACAGTTCAGAATCACTGCTTTTATGGAATCTGTGAAGTGATATTTTGGAGCACATTGAGGCCTGTGGTGGAAAAGGGAATATCTTCAAAGAATGACCAAGAAATTATTAGAGAAAATGCTTTGTGATGTGTACATTCATCTCACTGAGTTAAAGCTTTCTTTTGATTGAGCAGTTTTGAAACACTGTTTTTGTCATGTCTGCAATGGTATCCTTGGGAGCAAATTGAGGTCTATGGTGGAAAAGGAAGTATCTTCAGATAAAAACTACAAAGAAGTTTTTGAGAATCTGCTGTGTGATGTGTGCATTCAAATCACATATTGAAATATTTCTTTTGATTGAGCAGTTTCTAAACATTGTTTTTGTAGAATCTGTGAAGGGATGTTTGTGATCTGATTGAGGCCTATTTTTAAAGAGGAAATAACAGAGAAGTAGAAAGAAGATTTCTGAGAAACTTCTTTGTGATGTTTGCATTCATCTCACAGAGTTAAAGCTTTCTTTTGATTAATCAGTTTGCAAACGCTGTTTTTGTAGAATTTGTGAAGGGATATTCGGGAGCACATTGAAACCTATGGTAAAAAAGGAATTATCTCCAGATAAAACAAAATAAGTAGCTTTCTGTGAAACAGATTTGTGATGTGTGCATTCATCTCTGAGAGTTAAAGATTTCTTTTGATTGAGCAATTTGGAAACACTGTTGTTGTAGGATCTACATCAGAATACTTGGGAGCAGATTGAGACCTATGGTGGAAAAGGAAATATCTTTTGATAAAAACTAGAAATAAGCTTTCTGAGAAATTGCTTTGTGATGAGTTCACTCAACTCACTGAGTTAAATCTTCCTTTTGATTGAGAAGATGGAAAACAGTGTTTTTGTAGAATATCTGAAAATAATTTTTGGACTTCAGGGATAATTTTGAAAGCATTGAGGCCTATGCTGAAACAGGAAATATATACTGATAAAAAATACAGAGACTCTTTCTGAGAAATTGCTTAGTGATGTGTACATTATTCTCACACAGTTAAAACTTTCATTTCATTGATCCGTTTGGAAACACTGTTTCTGAAGTATCTGCAAAGGTATTTTTGGTAGTGTATTGAGGCCTATGGTGGAAAAGGATATAAATTCAGAGAAGAACTATACAGCAGCAATATGAGAAAATGCTTTGTGATGTTTGCATTCATCTCACAGAGTTAAACCATTCGATTGATTGATTGAGCAGCTTGGAAACACAGTTTTTATAGACTCTGTGAAGGGATATTTGGAAGCGCACTTGGCCTATAGTGAAAAAAGATATAACTTCAGATAAAAACTACAAAGAAGATTTCTCAGGTACCACTTTGTGGTGTGTGTATTCTTCTCACAGAGTTAAATGGGTTTTTTGATTGAGCAGTTTGTAAATACTGTTTTTGTAGAATCTACAAAGGTATATTGGGGAGCACAAGGAGGCCTATGTTGAAAAAGTAAATATCTTCAGATAAAAACTAGAAAGAAACTTTTTGAGAAACTGCTTTGTGATGTGTGCATTGAACTCACAGAGTAAAACCTATTTTTTGATTGAGTAGTTTGGAAACACTGTTTTTGTAGAATCTGCAATGGTATACTTGGGAGCACACTGAGGCCTCTGGTGTAAAAGGAAATAACTTCAGATAAAAACTAGAAAGAAACTTTTGGAGAAACTCCTTTGTGATGTGTGCATTCAATTCGCAGAGTTAACCCTTTCTTTTGATTCAACAGTTTGGAAATACTGTTTTTGTAGGATCTGTGAAGAGATGTTAGGAAGTGCAAAAAGGCCTATGGTGAACAAGGAAATATCTTCAGTTAAAAACTCGAAAGAAGCATTATGAAAAACTGGTTCTGACGTGTGTGTTCATCTCACAGAGTTACATCCTTCTTTTGATGGAACAGTTCCTAAACACTGTTTTATAGAACCTGCGAAGGGATATTTTGTAGTGCGCTGAGGCATATGCTGAAAAAGGAAATATCTTCAGCTTAAAACTAAACAGAAGCTTTCTGAGAAACTTCTTTGTGATGTGTGTATTCATCTCATGGAGTTCAACCTTTCTTTTGATTAAGCAGTTTGGAAACAGTCTTTTTGTAGAATCTGCAAAGGGATATTTGTGAGCCCTTTGAGGCCTATGGTGAAAAAGGAAATATCTTCACATAAGAATTAGAGAGAAGCATTCTCAGAAACTTCTTTGTGATGCGTGCATTAATCTCTCAAAGAGTTGAACCTTTCTTTTGATTGAGCAGTTTGGAAACAGTCTTTTTATAGAATCTGCAAAGGGATATTTGGGAACACATGAGGCCTATGGTGAAAAAGGAAATAACTTCAGATAAAAACGAGTAAGAAGCTCTCTGAGAAACTGCTTTGTGATGTGTACATTCTTCTCACCGAGTTAAAAGTTTCTTTTCTTTGAGCAGTTTGGAAATACTGTTTTTGTAGAACCTCCAGTGGGATCTTTGGGAGCGCACTGATGCCTATGGAGAAAAAGGAAATATCTTCAGATAAAAATTAAAAAGAAGCTCTTTGAGAAACTGCTTTGTGATGGATGCATTCACCTCACAGAGTTAAATTTTTCTTTTGACTGTGTGGTTTGGAAATACTGTTTTTGCAAAATCTGTGAAGCAATATTGTGTACCACAAAAGAGCGTTTGGTGAAAAAGGAAATAACTTCAGATAAAAACTGGAAAGAAGAGTTATGAGAAACTGCTTTCTGATATGCGTGTTCAACTCCCAGAGTTAATTCCTTCTTTTGATGTAATAGTTTGGAAACACTGCTTTTGTAGAATCTGCAATGGGATATTTGGGAGCACTGTGAGGCTTATGGTGGAAAATGAAATATCTTCAGAAAAGAACTAGATAGAAGCTTTCTGTGACAATGCCTTCTGATGAGTGCATTCTTCTCACCTGGTTAAAACTTTCTTTTGATTAATCAGTATGAAAACACTCCTATTGTAGAATCTGTGAAGGGACATTTGGGAGCACTCACAGCCTATTGAGAAGATGGAAACAACTTCCGATAAAAACTAGAAAGAAGCTTTCTGAGAAATCACTTTTCGATGTGTGCATTCTTGTCACAGAGTTAAACATTTCCTTTGATTGAGCGGTTTGGAAACACTGTTTTTATGGAATCTGCCAAGGGAAATTTTGTAGTGCACTGATGCCTGTGGTGAAAAAGGAAATATCTTTGGATAAAAATTGGAACGAAGTTTTAATTAAAAATTAGATTTAATTAAAAATCTAATTAAAAATTATTAAAAATTAGAATGAAGCTTCTGAGAAGCTGCTTTGTGATGTGTGCATTCAACTCACAGAGTTAAACCAGTCTTCTTATTGAGCAGTTTGGAAACACTGTTTTGTAGAAACTGCAATGGGATATTTGGGAGTGCATTGAAGCCTATGGTGGAAAAGGAAATATCTTCAGATAAAAACTAGAGAGAAACTTTTTGAGAAACTGCTTTGTGATGAGTGCATTCATCTCACAGAATTAAACATGGCTTTTTGATTGAGCAGTTTGGAAACACTGTTTCTTTGTAATCTGCAAAGTGATGCTACGTAGCACAAAAAGGACTGTGATGAAAATAGGGATATCTTCAGATAGAAACTGGAAAGAAGTGTTATGAGAAACTGCTTTCTAATATGTGTGTTCATTTCACAGAGTTAAGTCTTTCTTTTGATGGGACAGTTTGGAAACACTGTTTTTATACAATCTGTGAAGGGACAATTGGGAGCGCATTGAGGCATACAGGGAAAAAGGAAATTTATTTGGATAAAAAATATAAAAAGCTTACTGACAAACCAGTTTGCTATATTTGCATTCTTGTCACAGATTTATACATTTCTTTTGATTGAGCAGTTTTGAAAGATTTGTTTTGTAGAATCTGCAATCTGATATTTGAAAGTACTGTTAGGCCTATGTTGAAAAAGGAAATATCATTGGAAAAAAACTAGAAAGTAGATTTTTGACAAACTTCTTTGTGATGTGTGCATTCATCTCACATAGTTAAACATTTCATTTGACTAAACAGTTTGGAAACACTGTTTAGTTTTTGTGTATTCTGTGAAGAAATATTTGGTACCTCCAAAAGCAAAGCCAATATCTTCAGATAAAAAATGGTAAGAAGTGTTATGAGATACTGCTTTCTCATGTGTGCATTCATCTCACAGAGTTAAGTCATTCTTCTAATGGAACAATTTGGAAACACTGTTTTTGTAAAATATGCAAAAGGATATTTGGCAGAGCTTTGACGCCTATGGTGGAAAAGGAAATATCGTCAGAGAAGAAGTAGAGAGAAGCTTTCTGATACACTGCTTTGTTATTTCAGCATTCATCTCACTTTTTGGTTGGGCCTTTTGGAAACACTGTTTTTGTAGAATCTGCGAAGGGATATTTGGGAGCTCACTGAAGCCTACGGAGAAAAAGGAAATATCTTCGGATAAAAACTAGAAAGAAGTTTCTTGAGAAACTGCTTTGTGATGTGTGCATTCATCTCACAGAGCTAAACCTTTCTTTTGATAGAGCAGTTTGGAAACACTCTTATTTTATAATCTGCAAAGTTATATTTTGTAGCACAAAGTGGCCTATGGTGAAAAAGGAAATATCTTCAGATTAAAACTGGAAAGAAGCTTTCTGAGAAGCTCCTTTGTGATTTGTGTATTCTTCTCACAGAGTTAGACATATCTATTGATTGACTGTTTTTGTAGAATCACTGGAAACACTGTTTTTGTAGAATCAGAAAAAGTATATTTGGGAGCACTTTGAAGCCAAGGGTGAAAAAGGAAATATATTTGGATAATAATAGGAAAAGCTTTTTGAGAAACTGCTTGTAATGAGTGCATTCATCTCACAGAGTTAAACTTGTTTTTTATTGACCAGTTTGCAAACACTGTTTTTGTAGAATCTGAGATGGAATATTTGGGATCACATTGAAGCCTATGATGAAAAAGAAAATAACTTCGGATAAAAACTAGAAAGAAGGTTTTTGAGAAACTGCTTTGTGATGTGTGCATTCATCTGACAGAGTTAAACTTTTCTGTTGATAGAGTACTTTGGAAACACTGTTTTTGTATAATCTGTGAAGTGATATTAAGTAGCACAAAGAGGTCTATGGTGAAAAAGGAAATAGCTTCAGATAAAAACTGGAAATAAGCTTTCTGAGACACTGCATTGTGATGTGTACATTCATTAAACAGTGTTAAGATTTTCGTTTGATGGAGCCATTTGAAAAGCCAGAAAGAAACTTTTTGAGAATATCTACATTCATCTCACAGAGTTTAAACTTTCTTTTCATTGAGACTTTTTGAAACTTTTTTTTGTAGAATCTGTGAAGGGATATTTGGGAGTGCATTGAAACCTACAGTGAAAAAGGAAATAACTTTGGATAAAAACTAGAAAGAAGCTTTTTGAGAAACTGCTTTGTGATGTGTGCATTCATCTCACAAAGTTAAATCTTTCTTTTGATCGATTAGTTTGCAAGCACTGTTTTGCAGAATCTGCGAAGGGATATTTGGGAGTGCATGAGGCCTATCGTCAAGAAGGAAATAACTTCTGATAAAAAGAAGAAAGAAAGTTTCTGAAAAATGGCTTTGTGATGTGTGCATTCTTCTCAGAGATTTAAAAGTTTCTTTTGATTGAGCACTTTGGAAACACCGTTTTTGTAGAATCTGCAAAGGGATATTTGGTCATGGACTATGTCTATGGTGAAAAACAAATATCTACAGAAGTAGAAAGAAGGTTTTTGAGAAACTGCTTTGTGATGTATGCTTTCATCTCACAGAGTTAAACTTTTCTTTTGACTGATCCATTTAGAAACACTGTTTTTGTATAATATGAGAAGTGATGTTAGTGCAAAAAGGCCTATGGTGAACAAGGAAATACCTTCAGAAAAAACCTAGAAAGAAGCGTCATGAGGAACTGCTTTCCGATGTGTGTGCTCACATAACAGAGTTAAAACCTTCTTCTGATGAAACAGTTAGGAAACCGTGTTTTTATAGGATCTGTAAAGGGATATTTGGGAGCACATTGTGGCTTATGGTGGAAAAGGAAATGTCTTCAGAGAGGAAGTAGAAAGAGACAATCTGAGAAACTGCTTTGTGATGTGCACATTCATGTCACACAGTTAAACCTTTCTTTTGATTGAGCATTTTGGAAACACTGTTTTTGCAGAATCTGCAAAGGGATATTTGGGAGTGCACTGAGGCCTATGGTGAAAAAGGAAATATCTTTGGGTACAAAGTAGAAAAAAGCATTTTGAGAAATTGCTTTGTGAGGTGTGAATTCAAGTCACAGAGTTAAACCTATTTTTTGATTGAGCAGCTTCAAATCACTGTTTTTGTAGAATCTGTGAGGTAATATTTAGTAGCACAAAGAGGCCTATGGTGAAAAAGTAAATATCTTCAAATAAAAACTGTAAAGAAGCTTTCTGAGAAACTGCTTTGTGATGTGTGCATTTTCCTCACAGAGTTAGATATTTCTTTTGATTGAGGAGTTTAGAAACACTGTTTTTGTAGAATCTGCAAATGGGAGCACAATGACGCATAGGATGAAAAAGGAAATATCTTCAGATAAAAATAAGAAAGAAGATTTTTGAGAAACTTTCTGCTATGTGTGCATTCATCTCACAGAGTTAAACTTGTTTTTTACTGAACAGTTTGCAAACACTGTTTTTGTGGAATCTGCGATGGTGTATTTGGGAGCACTTTGAAGCCTATGGTGAAAAAGGAAATATCTTTGGATAAAAACTACAAAGATGCTTTCTGAGAAACAGCTTTGTGATATGTGCATTCTTCTCACAGAATTAAATGTTTCTTTTGATTGAGAAGTTTGGAAAAACTGTTTCTGTAGAATCTGCTAAGGCATATTTGGGAGCACACTGAGGAGTATGGTGAAAAAGGAATTATCTTCAGATTAAAAATAGAAAGAAGGTTTTGGGAAACTGCATTGTGATATATGCATTCATATCATAGAATTAAAATTTTCTTTTGACTGAGGAGCTTGGAAACACTGATTTGTGTAATCTGTGAAGTGATGTTTAGTATTGCTAAAAGGTCTATGATGAACAAGGAAATATCCTTCAGATGAAAACTGGAAAGAAACATTATAACAAGCTGCATTCTGAAGTGTGTGTTCATCTCACAGAGTTAAATTCTTCTGTTGGAACAGCTCAGAAACACTGTTTTTATAGAATCTGTGAAGGGATATATGGGAGTTCATTGAGGCATATGGTGGAAAAGGAAATATCTTCAAAGAAGAACTAGACAGAAGCTATCTCAGAAACTGGTTTTTGATGAGTGCATTCATGTCACAGAGGTAAACTTTATTTTGATTGAGCAGTTGGGAAACACCGTTTTTGTAGAATCTGCAAAGGGATATTTGGAGTGCATTGAAGCCTAGGGTGAAAAGGGAAATATTTTCAGATAAAAACTAGAAAGAAGCTTTTTGAGAAATGGCTTTGTGATGTGTGCATTCATCTCACCTGTTTTCTGATTGAGCAGTTTAGAAACACTGTTTTTTTTAGAAATTGCCAAGTGATATTTGGGAGCATATGAGGCCTATGGTGAAAAAGGAAATAACTTCAGATGAAAACTAGAAAGAAGCTTTCTGAGAAAATGCTTCTTGATGTGTGCAATCTTCTCTCAGAATTAAACCCATTTTTGTATGGAGCAGTTTGGAGACACTGTTTTTGTAGAATCTGCAAAGGAATATCTGGGAGTGCATTGAAGCCTATGTTGAAAAAGGAAATGTCTTTGGATAAAAACTAGAAAGAAGATTTCTGAGAAACTGCTATGTTATGAGTGCATTCATCTCACAGAGTTAAACCAGTGTTTTGATTGAGCAGTTTTGAAACACTGATTTTGTAGAATCTGCGAAGGGATATTTTGGAGCACATTAACGTCTATGGTGGAATAGGAAATATCTTCAGAGAAGAACTAGACAGAAGCTTTCTGAGATACTGCTTTGTGAAGCGTGCATTCAACTCGCTGTGTTAAACTTTTCTTTTCATTTAACGGTGTAAACACTGTTTTTGTAGAATCTGCGAAGGGATGTATAGGAGTGCATTGAAGTCTATTGGGTAAAAGGTATAACTTTGGAGAAAAACAAGAAAGGAGCTTTTTGAGAAACTGCTTTGTGATGTATGCATTCATCTCACAGAGTTAAACTTTCCTTTGATTGAGCAGTTTGGAATCACTGTTCTTGCATAATCTGTGAAGCGATGATATGTAGTGCAAAAAGGTGAAAAAGGAAATATCTTCAGATAAAAACTGGAAAGAAGCATTATGAGAAACTGCGTTCCAATCTGTGCATTCCTCTCACAGAGATAAATGCTTCTTTTGATGGAAGAGTTCGGAAACACTGATTTTAGAGAATCTGTGAAGGGATATTTGGGAGTGCATTAAGGCCTATAGTAGAAAAGGAAATAACTTCAGAGAAGAACTACACAGAAACTATCTGAGAAACTGCTTTGTGACACATGCATTCATCTCACAGAGTTAAACCTTTCTTTTGTTTGAGATGTTTGGAAACACTGTTTTTGTAGTATCTGCAAAGGTATATTTGGGAGCACACTGAGGCCTATGGTCAAAAAGGAAATATCTTCAGATAAAAAGTAGAAAGAAGATTTTTGAGAAAATACTATGTGATGTGTGCATACAACTCATAGAGTCAAACCTGTTTCTTGATTGAGCGTATTGAACCACTGTTTTTGTAGAATCTGTGAAGGGATATATGGGAGCGCATTGAGGCCTACTGTGGAAAAGGAAGTATCTTCAGAGAAGAACTAGACTGAACCTTTCTGAGAAGCGGCTTTGGAATGTGTGCATTCATCTCACAGAGTTAAAACTTTCTTTTGATTGCTCAGTTTGGAAACAATGTTTTTCCAGAATCTGCGAAGGGATATTTGGGAGCACATTGAAGTCTATTGTGAAAAAGGAAATATCTTCAGATAAAAACGAGAAAGAAGCTTTTTTGAGAAATTGCTTTGTAATGTGTGCATTCATCTCACAGATTTAAAACTTTCTTTTGACTGAACAGTTTGGAAACATTTTTTTTTTCCAAAATTTGTGAAGCAATATTAGGTAGTGTGAAAAAGCCTATGGTGTAAAAGGAACTATCATCAGATAAAAACTAGAAATAAGATTTTTGAGAAACTGCTCCATGATGCATGCATTCAATTGGCAGAGTTAAACCTGTTTTTGATTGAGCAGTTTTTAAACAATGTTTTTTCTAGAATCTTCCAAAAGATATTTGGAAGTGCATTGAAATCATAGTGGAAAGGAAATCTCTTCAGAGAAGAACTAGACAGAAGCTTTCCGCAAAACTGCTTTGTGATGCGTGCTTTCAGCTAACTGAGTTAGACTTTTCTTTTGATTCAGCAGTTTGAATACACTGTTTTTGTAGAATCTGCAAAGGGATGTTTTGGATCGCATTGAACCCTAGGGTGAAAAAGGAAATATCTTCTGATAAAAACTAGACGAAGCTTTTTGAAAAAGTGCTTTGTGATGTGTGCATTCATCTCACAGAATTAAAACTTTCTTTTGATTAATCAGTTTAGAAATACAGTTTTTGTAGAATCTGCTAAGGAATACTTGGCAGGGCACGTAGCCTATGGTGAAAAAGGAAATAACTTCAGATATAAGCTAAAAAGAATCTTTCTGAGAAACAATTTTGTGATTGGTGCATTCTTCTCACAGAGTTAAACGTTTCTTTCAATTGAGCAGTTCGGACACACTGTTTTTGTAGAATCTGCAAAGGGATATTTGTGAGTGCAGAGAGGCCTGTGTTGAAAAAGTAAATCTCTTCAGATAAAAACTAGACAGAAGCTTTTTTAGAAACTATTTTGTAATGTATGCAAAAATGTCAGAGAATTAAACTTTTCTTTTGACTGAGCAGTTTGGAAACACTGTTTTTGTATAATCTCTGAAGCGATGTTAGGAAGCGCAAAAAGGCCTATGGTGAATAAGGAAATATCTTCAGATAAAAACTGGAAAGAAGCATTATGAGAAACTGATTTCTGATGTCTGCATTCGTCTCACAGAGTTAAATTCTTCTTTTGATGGAGCAGTTCAGAAACACTGTTTTTATAGAAACTGTGAAGGGATATTTGGGAGCGCATTGAGGCCTATGGTGAAAAAGGAAATATCTTCAGATAAAAACTGGGAAGAAGCTTTCTGAGACACTGATTTGTGAAGTGTGCCTTCATTTCACAGTTTTAATCTTTCCTTTGATGGAGTCATTTGGAAATACCATTTTGGATGGGGCTGCGAATAATTATTTTGGAACGTGTTGAGGCTTATGGTGAAAAAGGAAATATCTCCAGATAAAAACTAGAAAGAATCTTTCTGAGACACTGCTTTTTGATGTGTGCATTCATCTCAAAGAGTTAAATATTTCTTTTGATTCAGCAGTTTGGAAACACTCTTTTTATAGTAGCTGCAAAGAGATATTTGGTAAGACACTGAGGCCCATTGTGAAAAAGGAAATAAATTTGGATAAAAAACTACAAATAAGCTTTCTGAGAAACCCTTTTGTGATGTGTACCTTCTTCTCACAGATTTAAATCTTTGTTTTGATTGAGCAGTTTGGAAACTCTGTTTGTAGAATCTGCAATGGGATATTTGAAAGCACAATTTGCCCTACGGTGAAAAAGGAATATTTTTGTTAAAAACTAGAAAGAAGCTCTTTGAGAAATTGCTTTGTGATATGTGCATTTATCTCACAGAGTTAAACCTTTCTTTTGATTGATCAGTTTGGAAACACTGTTTTTGAAGAATGTGCAAGGGGATATTTGGGAGTGCATGAAGCCTACAGTGAAAAAGGAAATAACTGAGATAAAAACTAGAAACAAGAGGCTCACTCTCTTTTCAGACTCAGCCTGCCTGCACCCAGGTGAAATAAACAGCCTTGTTACTCACACAAAGACTGTTTGGTGGTCTCTTCACATGGATGTGAGTGAAATTTTAGTGCCATGACTCGGATCAGGAGACCTCCCTTGGGAGATCAATCCCCCTGTCCTCCAGCTATTTGCTCCATGAGAAAGAACTGCCTATGACCTCGGGGCCTCAGATGGACAAGCCCAAGGAACACCTCACCAATTTTATGTTGGGACCCTACTGAAATTCGGACTGTTCATCTAACCTGGCAGCCACTTCTAGATTAACTGCAACTCTGGCCGAAGGCTCTCTGACTGACTCCTTCCCAGATCTTCTTGGTTTAGTGGCTGAAGACTGATGCTGCCTGTTTGCCTCGGAAGCCCTCTAGACTATCACGGATGTTGATCTTCAGAGGGCTGAATAGGAACAGGTCTAGTCTACAGCTCCCAGCATGAGCAATGCAGAAGATGGGCGATTTCTGCATTTCCAATTGAGGTACAGGTTCATCTCACTGGGGAGTGTCAGATGGTGCATGCAGGGCAGTGGGTGCAGTGCACTGAGCATGAGCCAAAGGAGTGCGATGCATGACTTCACCAGGGAAGCACAAGGGGTCAGGGAATTCCCTTTCCTGGTCAAAGAAAGGGGTAAAGATGGCACCAGGAAAATCGGGTCACTCCCACCCTAATACTGTGGTTTTCCAACTGTTTTAGGAAACGGCACACCAGGAGATTATATCACACGCATGGCTCAGAGGGTCCTATGCCCATGGAGCCTCGCTCATTGCTAGCACAGCAGTCTGAGACCAAACTTCAAGGTGGCAGCGAGGCTAGGGGAGGGGCACCAACCATTGCCAAGGCTTGAGTAGGTAAACAAAGCAGCTGGGTAGGTTGAACTGGGGGGAGCGCACTGCAGCTCAAGGAGGCCTGCCTGCCTCTGTAGACTCTACCTCTGGGGGCAAGGCATAGCCAAACAAAAGGCAGTAGAAACCTCTGCAGATTTAAATGTCCATGTCTGACAGCTTTGAAGACAGTAGTGGTTCTCCCAGCACGCAGCTGGAGATCTGAGAACGGACAGAGTGCCTCCTCAAGTTGGTCCCTGAACCCAGAGTAGCCAAACTGGGAGGCACCCCCCAGTAGGGCAGACTGACACCTCACATGGCCGGGTACAACTCTGAGACAAAACTTCCAGAGGAAAGATCAGGCAGCAAAATTTGCTGTTTGCCAATATCTTCTGTTCTGCAGCCTCTGCTGCTGATAACCTGGCAAACAGGGTCTGGAGTGGATCTCCAGCAGACTCCAACAGACCTGCAGCTGAAGGTCCTGACTGTTAGAAGGAAAACTAACAAACAGAAAGGACATCCACACCAAAACCCTATCTCTACATCACCATCATCAAAGACCAAAGGTAGATAAAACCACAAAGATGGGGAAAAAACAGAGCAGAAGAACTGGAAACTCTACAAATCAGGGTGCCTCTCCTCCTCCAAAGGAACACAGCTCCTCACCAGCAACAGAACAAAGCTGGATGGAGAATGACTTTGACGAGTTCAGAGAAGAATTCTTCAGACGATCAAACTACTCTGAGCTAAAGGAGGAAGTTAAAACCCATGGCAAAGAAGTTAAAAACCTTGAAAAAAAATTAGACGAATGGCTAACTAGAATAACCAGTGAAAAGCAGTCCCTAAAGGACTTGATGGAGCTGAAAACCAAGGCATGAGAACTATGTGATGAATGCACAAGCCTCAGTAGCCAATTCGATCAACTGGAAGAAAGGGTAGCAGTTATGGAAGATCAAATGAATGAAATGAAGTGAGAAGAGAAGTTTAGAGAAAAAATAATAAAAATAAACCAAAAAAAGCCTCCAAGAAATATGGGACTATGTGAAAAGACCATATCTACGTCTGACTGGTGTACCTGAAAGTGATGAAGAGAGTGGAACGAAGTTGGAAAACATTCTGCAGGACATTATCCAGGAGAACTTCCCCAATCTAGCAAGGCAGGCCAACATTCAAATTCAGGAAATATAGAGAAAACCACAAAGATACTCCTCAAGAAGAGAAACTCCAAGACACGTAATTGTCAGATTCACCAAAGTTGAAATGAAGGAAAAAATGTTAAGGGCAACCAGAGAGAAAGGTCGGATTACCCACAAAGAGAAGCCCATCAGACTAACAGCTGATCTCTCGGCAGAAACTCTACAAGCCAGAAGAGTGTGGGGGTCAATATTCAACATTCTTAAAGAAAATAATTTTCAACCCAGAATTTCATATCCAGCCATACTAAGCTTCATAAGTGAAGGATGAATAAAATACTTTACAGACAAGCAAATGCTGAGAGATTTTGTCACCACCAGGCCTGCCCTAAAGGAGCTCCTGAAGGAAGCACTAAACATGGAAAGGAAAAACAGGTAACAGCCACTGCAAAAACATGCCAAATTGTAAAGACCATCAAGGCTAGGAAGAAACTGCATCAAATAACGAGCAAAATAACCAGCTAACATCATAATGACAGGATCAATTTCACACATAACAATATTAGCCTTAAAGGTAAATGGGCTAAATGCTCCAATTAAGACACAGACCGGCAAATTGGATAAAGAGTCAAGACCCATCAGTGTGCTGTATTCAGGAAACCCATCTAATGTGCAGAGACACACATAGGCTCAAAATAAAGGAATGAAGGAAGATCTACCAAGCAAATGGAAAACAAAAAAAGGTAGGGGTTGCAATCCTAGTCTCTGATAAAACAGACTTTAAACCAACAAAGATCAAAGAGACAAAGAAGGCCATTACATAATGGTGAAGGGATCAATTCAACAAGAAGAGCTAACTGTCCTAAACATATATGAACCCAACACAGGAGCACCAAGATTCATAAAGCAACTCCTTAGAGACCTAGAAAGAGACTTAGACTCCCACACAATAATAATGGGAGACTTTAACACCCCACTGTCAACATTAGACAGATCAACAAGACAGAAAGTTAAAAAGGATACCCAGGAATTGAACTCAGCTCTGAACCAAGTGGACCTAATAGACATCTACAGAACTCTCCACCCCAAATCAACAGAATATACATTCTTTTCAGCAATACACCACACATATTCCCAAATTGACCACATAGTTGGAGGTAAAGTACTCCTCAGCAAATGTAAAAGAATAGAAATTATAACAAACTGTCTCTCAGACCACAGTGCAATCAAACTAGAACTCAGGATTAAGAAACTCACTGAAAACCGCTCAACTACATGGAAACTGAACAACCTGCTCCTGAATGACTACTGGGTACATAACAAAATGAAGGCAGAAATAAAGATGTTCTTTGAAACTAATGAAAACAAAGACAAAACATACCAGAATCTCTGGGACACATTCAAAGCAGTGTGTAGAGAGAAATTTATAGCACTAAATGCTCACAAGAGAAAGCAGGAAAGATGTAAAATTGACACCCTAACATCACAATAAAAAGAACTTGAGAAACAAGAGAAAACACATTCAAAAGCTAGCAGAAGGCAAGAAATAACTAAGATCAGAGTAGAAATGAAGCAATAGAGATGCAAAACACCCTTGAACACAATCAATGAATCCAGGAGCAGGTTTTTTGAAAAGATTAACAAAATTGATAGACTGCTAGCAAGACTAATAAAGAAGAAAAGGGAGAAGAATCAAATAGACTCAACAAAAAATGATAATGGGGATATCACCACCGATCCCACAGAAATACAAACTACAATCAGAGAATACTATAAACACCTCTATGCAAATAAACTAGAAAATCTAGAAGAAATGGATAAATTCCTCGACACATACACACTCCCAAGACTAAACCAGGAAGAAGTTGAATCTCTGAATAGAACAATAACAGGCTCTGAAATTGAGACAATAATTAATAGTTTACCAACCAAAAAAATTCCTGGACCAGATAGAGTCACAGCCGAATTCTACTAGAGTTACAAGGAGGAGTTGGTACCATTCCTTCTGAAACTATTCCAATCAATAGAAAACGAAGGAATGCTTCCTAACTCATTTTATGAGGCCAGCATCATCCTGATACCAAAGCCAGGCAGAGACACAACAAAAAAACAGAATTTTAGACCAATATTCCTGATGAACATTGATGCAAAAATCCTCAGTAAAATACTGGCAAACCAAATCCAGCAGCACATCAAAAAGCTTATCCAGCATGATCAAGTGGGCTTCATCCCTGGGATGCAAGGCTGGTTCAACATATGCAAATCAATGAATGTAATCCAGCATATAAACAGAACCAAAGACAAAAACCACATGTGTATCCCAATAGATGCAGAAAAGTCCTTTGACAAAATTCAACAGCCCTTCATGTTTAAAACTCTCAATTAATTAGGTATTGCTGGGACGTATCTCAAAATAATAAGAGCTATTTATGACAAACCCACAGCCAATATCATGCTGAATGGGCAAAAACTGGAAACATTCCATTTGAAAACTGGTACAAGACAGGGATGCCCTCTCTCACCACTCCTATTCAACATAGTGTTGGAAGTTCTGGCCAGGGCACTCAGGCAAGAGAAGGAAATAAAGCGTATTCGATTAGGAAAAGAGGAAGTCAAATTGTCCCTGTTTGCAGATGACATGATTGTATATCTAGAAAACCCCATTATCTCAGCCCAAAAATCTCCTCAAGCTGAGAAGTAATTTCAGCAAAGTCTCAGGATACAAAATCAATGTGCAAAAATCACAAGCATTCTTATACACCAATAACAGACAAACAGAGAGCCAAATCACGAGTGAACTTCCATTCACAATTGTTTCAAAGAGAATAAAATACCTAGGAATTCAACTTACAAGGGATGTGAAGGACCTTTTCAAGGAGAACAACAAACCACTGCTCAATGAAATAAAAGAGGATACAAACAAATAGAAGAACATTCCATGCTCATGGGTAGGAAGAATCAATATCATGAAAATGGCCATACTGCCCAAGGTAATTTATAGAGTCAATGTTATCCCCATCAAGCTACCAATGACTTTCTTCACAGAAGTGGAAAAACTACTTTAAAGTTCATATAGAACCAAAAAATAGCCCTCATCACCAAGTCAATCCTAAGCCAAAAGAACAAAGCCTGAGGTATCACACTACCTGACCTCAAACTACACTACAAGGCTACAGTAACCAAAACAGCATGGTCCTGGTACCAAAACAGAGATATAGACCAATGGAACAGAACAGAGCCCTCAGAAATAATGCTGCATATCTACAACTGTCTGTTTTTTGACAAACCTGAGAAAAACAAGAAATGGGGAAAGGATTCCCTATTTAATAAATGGTGCTGGGAAAACTGGCTAGCCATATGGAGAAAGCTGAATCTGGATCCCTTCCTTACACCTTATACAAAAATTAATTCAAGATGGATTAAAGACTTAAATGTTAGACCTAAAACCATAAAAACCCTAGAAGAAAACCAAAGCAATACCATTCAGGACATAGACATGGGCAAGGACTTCATGTCTAAAACACCAAAAGCAATGGCAACAAAAGCCAAAATTGACAAATGGGATCTAAATAAACTCAAGAGCTTCAGCACAGCAAAAGAAACTACCATCAGAGTGAACAGGCAACCAACAGAATGGGAGAAAATTTTTGCAATCTACTCATCTGACAAAGGGTAATATCCAGAGTCTACAATGAACACAAACAAATTTACAAGAAAAAAACAAACAACCCCATCAAAAAGTGGGTGAAGGATATGAACATACACTTCTCAAAAGAAGACATTTATGCAGCCAAAAAACACATGAAAAAATGCTCATCATCACAGGCCATCAGAGAAATACAAATCAAAACCACAATGAGATACCATCTCACACCAGTTAGAATGGTGATCATTAAAAAGTCAGGAAACAACAGGTGCTGGAGAGGATGTGGAGAAATAGAAACACTTTTGCACTGTGGGTGAGACTGTAAACTAGTTCAACCCTTGTGGAAGTCAGTGTGGCGATTCCTCAGGGATCTAGAGCTAGAAATACCATTTGACCCAGCCATCCCATTACTGGATGTATACCCAAAGGATTATAAATCAGGCTTCTATAAAGACACATGCACACATATGTTTGTTGCAGCACTATTCACAATAGCAAAGACTTGGAACCAACCCAAAATGTCCAACAGTGATAGACTGGATTAAGAAAATGTGGAACAGTATGCAGTCATAAAAAATGGTGAGTTCATGTCTTTGTAGGAACATGGATGAAAATGGAAACCATCATTCTCAGCAAACTATTTCTAGGACAAAAAACGAAACACCACATATTCTCACTCATAGGTGGGAATTGAACAATGAGAACACATTGACACAGGAAGGGGAACATCACACACCAGGGATGGTTGTGGGTTGGGGGTAGGGGGGAGGGATAGCAATAGGAGATATACCTAATGTTAAATGACGAGGTAAAGTGTGCAGCACACCAACATGGCACATGTATACATATGTAACAAACCTGCACGTTGTGCAGATGTACCCTAAAAGTTAAAGTATAATAATAATAAAATTAAAAAAATAAAAAAAACTAGACAGAAGCTTTCTGAGAAACTTCTTTCTGATGTGAGCATTTATCTCACTGAGTTGAAAATTTCTTTTGATTGAGCAGTTTGGAAACAGTCTTTTTGTAGCATCCACAAAGGGATATTTGTGAGCCCTTTGAGGCCTATAGTGAAAAATAAAATATCTTAACATAAAAACTAGACAGAAGGTTTCTGAGAAACTGCTTTCAGAGGTGTGCATTCATCTCACAGCGTTGAACTTTTCTTTTCAATGAGCAGTTCAGCAACAGTCTTTTTCTAGAATCTGCACAGGGATATTTGGAGCGCTTTGAGGCCTATGGTGAAAAAGGAAATATCTTCACACAAAAACCACACAGAAGCTTTCTGAGAAACTCCTTTGTGATGTGTGCATTCATCTCACATAGGTAAACGGTTGTTTTCATTAAGCAGCTTGTAAACTCTGTTCTTGTAGAGTCTGAAAAGGGATATTTGTGAGCGCTTTGAGGCCTATGGTGAAACAGGAAATATCTTCACATGAAAACTAGACAGAAGCTGTCTGAGAAACTTCTTTGTGATATGCACATTCATCTCCCAGAGTTCAAACTTTGTTTTGATTGAGCAGTTTGGAAATAATATTTTTGTAGAAACCGCAAAGGGATATTTTTCAGTGGTTAGAGGCCAATGGTGAAAAAAGAAATATCTTCCCATAAAAACTAGACAGAAGCTTTCTGAGAAACTTCTTTGTGATGTGTGCATTCTTCTCACAGAGTTGAACCTTTCTTTTGATTGATCAATTTGCAAACAGTCTTTTTGATCTGCAAAGGGATATTTTTGAGCAGTTTGAGGCCTATGGTGAAAAAGCAAACATCTTTATGTCAAATCTAGACAGAAGCATTCTGAGAAATTTCTTTTTGATGTGTGCATTAATCTCACAGAGGTAAATGTTTCTTGTCATTGAGCAGATTGGAACCTCTGTTCTTGTAGAATATGCAAAGGGATATTTGTGATCTCTTTGAGGCCTATGGTGGGAAATGAAATATCTTCACATAAAAACTAGACAGAAGGTTTCTGAGAAACTGCTTTGTGATGTGTGCATTCTTCTCACAGAGTCATACCTTTCTTTTGATTGAGCAGTTTGGAAACAGTCTTTTTGCAGAATCTGCAAAGGGATATTTGTGAGCCCTTGGAGGCCTATGGTGAAAAAAGTTATATCTTCACATAAAAACTAGACAGAAAGTTTCTGGGAAAATGATTTGTGATGTGTGCATTCAACTCACAGAGGTAAAAGTTCCTTTTCATTGAGCAGATTGGCAACTCTGTTCTTGTAGAATCTGCCAAGGGATATTTGTGAGCACTTTGAGGCCTATGGTTAGAAATGAATTATCTTCACATAAAAAATAAATAGAAGCTTTCTGAGAAACTTCTTTGTGATGTGTTCATTCATCTCACAGAATTGAACCTTTCTTTTGATTTTTCAGATTGGAAACACTATTTTTTTAGAATCTGCAAAGGGATATTTTCGAGGAGTTTGAGGCCTATGGTAAAAAGGAAATATCTTCACATCAAAACTAGACAGAAGCATTCTGAGAAACTTGTTTGTAATGTGTGCATTCATCTCACAGAGTTGAACCTTTCTTATCATTGCGCTGTTTGGAAACAGTCTTTTTCTAGAATCTGCAAAGAGATATTTGTGAGCCCTTTGAGGAATATGGTAAAGAAGGAAATATCTTCACATAAAATCTATACATAATGTTTCTGAGCAACTGCTTTGTGATGTGTACATTCATCTCACAGAGGTAAATGTTTCTTTTCATTGAGCAGATTGGAAACTCTGTTCTTGTAGAATCTGCAAAGGGATACTTGTGAGGGCTTTGAGGCCTATGGTGAAAAACGAAATATCTTCAAACAAAAACCAGGAAGAATCTTTCTGAGAAACTTCTTTGGGATGTGTGATTCATCTCACAGATTAGAACCTTTCTTCTGATTGAGTAGTTTAGAAACAGTCTTTTTGTAGTACCCACAATAGGATATTTCTGAGCCCTTTGAGGCCTACTGTGAAAAACAAAATATCTTAATATAAAAACCAGACAGAAGGTTTCTGAGAAACTCCTTTGTGATGTGTGCATACATCTCACAGCGTTGAACCTTATTTTTGATTGAGCAGTTTGGAAACTGTCTTTTTGTATAATCTGCACAGGGATATTTGTAGCTATTTGAGGCATATGGCAAAAAAGGAAATATCATCACACACAAACCAGGCAGAAGCTTTCTGAGAAACTACTTTGAGATGTGTGTGTTCATCTCACAGAAGTAAACGTTGTTTTCATTGAGCAGATTGTAAACTCTGTTCTGGTAGAGTCTGAAAAGGGATATTTCTCAGAGCTTGGAGGCCTATGGTGAAAAAGGAAATATCTTCACATAAAAACTAGACAGAAGCTGTCTGAGAAACTTCTTTGTAATGTGTGCATTCATCTCCAAGAGTTGAACTTTTCTTTTGATTGAGCAGTTTCGAAAAAGGATTTTTGTAGAATCTGCAAGTGGATATTTTTAAGTCATTTGAGGCCTATATTGAAAAAGGAAACATCTTCACATAAAAACTAAACAGAAAGTTTCTGAGAAACTGCTTTGGGTTGTGTGCATTCATCTGACAGATTTGAAACTTTCTTTTGTTGAGAAGTTTGGATGCAGTCTTTTTGTAGAATCTGCAAAGTGCTATTTTTCAGTGGTTAGAGGCCTATTTTGAAAAAGGAATTATCTTCACATAAAAACTAGATAGAAGATTTCTGAGAAACGTCTTTGTGATGTGTACATTCATCTCATAGAGTTGAAACTTTCTTTTGATTTAGCACTTTGGAAACAGTCTTTTTGTAGTATCTGCAAAAGGATATTGGTGAGCCGTTTGAGGCCTATGGTGAAAAAGTAAATACCTTTATATAAAAACTAGATAGAAGCTTTCTAAGAAACTTCTTTGTGATGTGTGCACTCATCTCACAGAGTTGAACTGTTCATTTGATTGAGCAGTTTGGAAACAGTCTTTTTGTAGAATCTGCTAAGGGATATTTGTGAACGGGTTGAGGTCTATGGTGATAAAGAAAATATCTTCACATAAAATCTAGACAGAGCTTTCTGTGAAACTTCTTTGTGATGTGTGTAATTATCTCACAGAGTTCGACATTTCTTTTGATTGAACAGTTTAGAAACAGTCTTTTTACAGACTCTGCAAAAGGATATTTCTGAGCCCTTTGAGGCCTATGGTGAAAAAGGAAATATCTTCACATAAAAACCAGACAGAAGGTTTCTGAGAACCTGCTTTGTGATCTGTGCATTCATCTCACAGAGGTAAATGTTTTTTTATTGATTAGATTAGAAACTCTGTTCTTGTAGAATTTGCAAAGAGATATTTGCAAGCAGTTTGATGCCTATGGTGAAGAAGGAAATAACTTCACATAAAAACTAGACAGAAACTTTCCTAGAAACTTCTTGTGATGTGTGCATTCATCTCACAGAGTTTAACCTTTCTTTTGATTGAGCTGTTTGGAAATAGTCTTTTTGTAGAATCTGCAAAGGGATATTTTTGAGTCCTTTGAAGCCTATGTTGAATAAGGAAATACCTTCATATAAAAACTAGACAGAATGTTTCTCAGAAACTTCTTTGTATTGTGTGCTTTCATCTCACAGATTCGAAACTCTCTTTTGATTGAGTAGTTTGGAAACAGTGTTTTTGTAGAATCTGCCAAGGGATATTTGGAGCCCTTTGGGGCCTACGGTGAAAAAGGAAATATCTTCACATAAAAACTAGACAGAAGGTTTCTGATAATCTGATTTGTGATGTGTGCATTCATCTCACGGAGGTAAACGTTTCTTTTCATTCAGCAGATTGGAACTGTTCTTGTAGAATCTGCAAAGTGATATCTCTGAGCACTTTGAGGCCTGCCGTGAAAAAGGTAATATCTACAAATCAAAACTAAACAGAAGATTTCTGAGAAACTGCTATGATTTGTGCATTCATCTCAAAGAGATGAACCTTCCTTTGATTGAGCCTTTTGGAAACAGTCTTTCTTTGGAATTGGCAAAGGGATTATTTGTGAGCCCTTTGAGGCCTATGGCGAAAAAGTAAATATCTTCACATAAATCCTAGACAGAAGGTTTCTGAGAAACTGCCTTGTGATGTGTGCACTCATTTCACAGAGATGAACATTCCTTTTGATTGAGCAGTTTGGAAACAGTCTCTTTGTAGAATCTGCAAAGGGATATTTCTGAGCCATTTGAGGTCTATGGTGAAAAAGGAAATATCTTCACATAAAAACTAGATGGAAGGTTTCTGAGAAATTGATTTGTGGTGTGTCAATCCATCTCACAGAGATAAACGTTTCTTTTGATTGAGCAGTTCAGAAACAGTCTTTTTGTAGAATCTGCACAGGGATATTTGGAGCGCCTTGAGGTCTATGGTGAAAAAGGAAATATCTTCACACATAAACCACACAGAAGCATTCTGAGAAAATATTTTGTGATATGTGCATTCATGTCACAGAGGTAAACGTTTGTTTTCATTGAGAAGACTGTAAAATCAGTTCTTGTAGAGTCTGAAAAGGGATATTTGTGAGTAATTGGAGGCCTATGGAGAAAACAGAAATATCTTAACATAAAAACTAGACAGAAGCTGTCTGAGAAACTTCTTTGTGGTGTGCGCATTCATCTCCCAAAGTTGAGCCTTTCTTTTTCTTGATCAGTTTGGAAACCGTCTTTTTGCAAAACCTGCAAAGGGATATTTGGGGCACTTTGAGGCTTATGGTGAAAAAGGAAATATCTTCATATAAAAAGTATACAGAAGCATTCTTAGAAACTTATTTGTGACGTGTGATTTCATCTCACGTCAGTGAACTTTTCTTTTCATTGAGCACTTTTGAAAGTCTTTTTGTAGAATCTGCCAAGTGATATTTGGACCGCTTTTAGGCCTAGGGTGAAAAAGGAAATATATTCACATAAAAACTAGACAGGAGCTTTCTCAGAAACTTCTTTGTGATGTGTGCATTCACCTCACAGAGTTGAACCTTTCTTTTGATTGAGCAGTTTGGAAACAGTCATTCTGTAGAATCGGCAAAGGGATATTTGGAGCACTTTGAGGCCTATGGTGAAAGATGAAATATCTTCACATAAAAACTAGATGAAAACTTACAGAGAAACTTCTTTGTGATGTGTGTATTCATCTCACAGAGCTGAAACTTGCCTTTGATTGTGAAGTTTGGAAACAGTCTTTTTGTAGAATCCTTACAGGGATTTATGTAAGCCCTTTGAAGCCTATGGTGGAAAATGAAATATCTTCACATCAAAACTAGACAGAAGCTTTCTGAGAAACTTCCTTGTGATGTGTGCATTCATATCACAGAGTTGAACCTTTCTTTTCTTTGAGCAGTTTGGAAGCAGTCTTTTTGTAGAATCTGCCAAGTTATATTTGGACTGCTTTAAGGCCTATGGTGAAAAAGGAAATATCTTCACATAAAAACTAGTCAGAAGCTTTCTGAGTAACTTCTTTGTGATTTGTGCTATTATCTCACAGAGATGTACCTTTCTCTTCATTGAGAAGTTTGGAAACTGTCTTTTTGTAAAATCTATAAAGGGATAATTTTGAGCCCTTTGAGGTCTATGGTGAAAAAGGAAATATCTTCACATAAAAACTAGACAGAAACATTCTGAGAAACTTACTTGTGATCTGCACATTCATCTGACCCAGTTGAACCTTTCTTTTGATTGAGCAGTGTGGAAACAGTCTTTTTGTAGAACCACCAAATGGATATTTGTGAGCTGTTTGAGGCCTATGGTGAAAAGGGATATATCTTCACATAAAAATTAGACAGAAGTTTTCTGAGAAATTTTTGTGATGTGTGCATTTATCTCACAGAGTTGAACCTTTCTTTTGATTGAAAAGTTTGGAAACAGTCTTTTTGTAGAATCTCTAAATGGATATTTGGAGCCCTTTGAGGCCTGTGGTGAAAAAAAAAATATCCTCACATGAAAACTAGACAGAAGCTTTCTGAGAAACTTCTTTGTGATGTGTGCATTCATCTCACAGAGTTGAAAGTTTCCTTTGATTGAGCAGTTTCTAAACAGTATTTTTGTAGAATCTGCAAAGGGATATGTGTGAGTGGTTTGAAGCCTACTATGTCAAAGGAAATACATTCACATAAAAACTAGACAGAAGCTGTTTGAGAAACTTCTTTGTGATGTGTTCACTCACCTCAGAGAGTTGAAACTTTCCTTTGATTGAGCAGTTTGGAAACAGTCTTTATGTAGAATCTATAAAGGGATATTTGTGAGTGTTTTGTGGACTATGGTGAAAAAGGAAATATCTTCACATAAAAACTAGACAGAAATTTTCTGAGAAACTTCTTTGCGATATGAGCATTCATCTCACAGAGTTGAAACTTTATTTTGATCGTGCAGTTTGGAAACAGTCTTTTTGTAGAATCTGCAATTGCATATTTGGAGTGCTTTGAGGCCTATGGTGAAAAAGGAAATATACTCACATGAAAACTAGATGGAAGCTTTCTGAGAAACTTCTCTGGAAGTGTGCATTCATCTCACACATTTGAAGCTTTGGTTTGATTGAACAGTTTGGAAACAGTCTTTTTGTAGAATCTGCAAAGAGATATTTGTGAGCCCTTTGAGGCCTATGGTGAAAAAGGAAATATCTTCACATAAAAACTAGACAGAAGCTTTCTAAGAAACTTCTTTGTGATGTGTGCATGCATCTCACAGAGTTGAATCTTTCTTTTGCTTGAGCAGTTTGGAAACAGTCTTTTTGTAGAATCTGCAAGGGGATATATGTGAGCAATTTGAGGCCTATGGTGAAAAAGGAAGTATCTTCATATAAAAACTAGATGGAAGGTTTCCGAGAAACTTCTTTGTGATGTGGGCATTCATCTCCCAGGGTTGAAACTTGCTTCTGATTGAGCAGTTTGGAAACCATGTTTTTGTAGAAACTTCAAAGGGATATTTTTGAGTGCTTTGAGGCCTGTGGTGAAAAAGGAAATATCTTCACAGAAAAACTAGAAAGAAGCTTTCTGAGAAACTTTTTGTGATGTGTGCATTCATCTCACAGAGTTGAAAGTTTCTTTTGATTGAGCAGTTGGAAACAGTCTTTTTGTAGAATCTGCAATGGATACTTTTGAGTGCTTTGAGGCCTATGGTGAAAAAGGAAATATCTTCACATAAAATGTAGAGAGAAGCTTTCTGAGAAACCTCTCTGTGATGTGTCCATTCGTCTCACAGAATTGAACCTTTCTTTTGATTGACAAGTTTGGAAACAGTCTTTTTGTATCATCTGCCAAGGGATATTTGGAGGTCTTTGAGGTCTATGTTGAAAAAGGAAATAACTTCACACAAAAAATAGACAGAAGCTTTCTGACAACCTTCTTTGTGATGTGTGCTTTCATCACAGAGAGTTGAAATTTTCTTTTGATTGAACAGTTTGGAAACAGTCTTTTTGCAGAATCTGCATAGGGATATTTGTGAGTGGTTTGAGGCCAATGGTGAAAAAGGAAATATCTTCACATAAAAACTAGCAGAAGGTTTCTGAGAAACTTCTTTGTGATGTGTGCATTCATCTCAGAGAGTTGAAACTTTCTTTTGATTGAGCAGTTTGAAAACAGTCTTTTTGTAGCCTCTGCAAAGGGATTTTTGTGAACGCTTTGACACCTATGGTGAAAAAGGAAGAATCTTCACATAAAAACTGGACATAAGCTTTCAGGGAAACTTTTTTGTGATGTGTGCATTCATCTCATGGAGTTGAGCCATTCTTTTGTTTGAGCAATCTGGAAACAGTCCTTTTATAGAATCTTCTAATGTATATTTTTGAGCAGTTTGAGGTCAATGGTGAAAAAGGAAATATACTCACATAAAAATTAGACAGAAGGTTTCTGATAAACTGCCTTGAGATATGTGTATTCATATCACAGAGGTAAAGGTTTCTTTTCATTGAGCAGATTGGGAACTCTGTTTTTTGTAGAATCTGCAAAGGGATATTTGTGAGAGCTTTGAGGCCTGTGGAGAAAAAGGAAATTTCCTCACATAAAATTTAGACAGGAGCTTTCTGAGAAATTTCTTTTTGATGTGTGCATTCATCTCACAGAATTGAACCATTCTATTGATTGAGCAGTTTCAAAACAGTCTTTTCGTGGAATCTGCAACAGGATATTTGTGACCACTTTGTAGACTGTGGTGAAAAAGGAAATATCCTCACAGAAAAACTAGACAGAAACTTTTTGAAAAACTTTTTTTGTGATGTGTGCATTCATCTCACAGAGTTGAACCTTTCTTTTGATTGAGCACTTTAGAAAGAGTCTTTTTGTAAAATCTGCAAAGGGAAATTTTTGAGCCCTTTTAAGGTCTATGGTGAAAAAGGAAATATTTTCACATAAGCATTAGACAGAAGCTTTATGAGAAACTTCTTTGTGATGTGTGCATTCATCTCACAGAGTTGAACATTTCTTTTGATTGAGCAGTTTGGAAACAGTCTTTATGTAGAATCCTCAGAGGGATATTTGTGAGCACTTTGAGGCCTACATTAAAAAAGGAAATATCTTCACATAGAAACTAGACAAAAGCTTTCCTAGAAACTTCTTTATGATGTGTGCATTCATCTCAGAGTTTAACTTTTCTTTTGAATGAGCAGTTTGGAAACAGTCTTTTGTACAATCTGCAAAGGAATATTTGTGAACAGTTTGAGGCCTATGGTGAAAAAGGAAACATCTTCACATTAAAACTAGACAGAAGCTTTCTGAGAAATTCCTTTGTTATATGTGCATTCACCTCCAGAGTTGAATCTTTCTTTTGATTTAGCAGTTTGGAAACAGTCTTTTTGTAGAATCTGCAGTGGGATACTTGTGAGCACTTTTAGCCCCATGGTGAAAAAGGAAATATCTTCACATAAATATTAGACAGAAACGTTTTGAGAAACTTCTTTGTGATGTGTGCATACATCGCACAGAATTGAATGTTTCTTTGGATTGAGCAATTTGGAAACCGTCTTTTTATAGAATCTGCAAAGGATATTTCTGACCCCTTTGTGGCCTATGGTGAAAAGAAAATAACTTCATGTAAAAACTATACAGAAGGATTCTGGAAATCTGCTTTGGGAAATGTGCATTCATCTCACAGAGGTAAACGTTTCTTTTCATTGAGCAGATTGGAAAGTCTGTTCTTCTATTATCTGCAAAGGGATATTTGTGAGCACTTTGAGACATATAGTAAAAAAGGAAATATCTTCACATAAAAACTAGACAGAAGCTGTCTGAGAAACTTCTTTGTTTTAAGTGCCTTCATCTCACAGAGTTGAACCTGACTTTTGATTGAGCAGTTGGGAAACAGTCTTTTTGTAGAATCTGCAAAGGGATACTTGTGAGCCCTTTGAGGTTTATGGTGAAAAGGAAAATATCTTCACATAAAAACTAGACAGAAGCTTTCTCAGAAACTTCTTTGTGAAGGGTGCATTCATCTCACAGAGTTGAACATTTTGTTTGATTGAGCAGACTTTGGAAAAAGTCTTTTTGTAGAATCTCCAAAGGGATATTTTTGATCCCTTTCAGGAATATGGTGAAAAAGAAAAATCTTCACATAAAAACTAGACAGAAGGTTTCTGAGGAACCGCTTTCTGATTTCTGCATTCATCGTACAGATGTAAACATTTCTTTTCATTGATCAGATTGGAAAATCTGTTCTTGTAGAATCTGCAAAGGGATATTTTTGAGCCCTTTGGGGCCTATGGTGAAAAAGGAAGTATCTTCACATAAAAACTAGATAGAAGATTTCTGAGAAACTGCATTGTGACGTGTGCATTCATCTCATAGAGTTAAACGTTTTATTTCACTGAGCAGATTGGAAACTCTGCTCTTGTGGATTCTGCAAAGGGATATTTGTGAGCACTTTGAGGCCTATGATGAAAAAAGAAATATCCTCATATAAAAATTAGACAGAAGCATTCTGATAAACTTCTTTGTGATGTGTGCATTCACCTAACAGAGTTGCACCATTCTTTTGATTAAGCAGTTTGGAAACCGTGTTTTCGTAGAATCTGCAAAGGGATATTTGTGAGCAGATTGAGGCCTATTGTGAAAAAGGAAATATCCTCACATAAAAACTACACAGAATCTTCCTGAGAAACTTCTTTGTGATGTGTGCATTCATCTCACAGAGCTGAACCTCTCTTTTGATGGAGCAATTTGGAAACGTCTTTTTGTAGAAACTGCAATGGGATGTTTGTGAGCCCTTTGAGGCCTATGGTGAAAAACGATATATCTTCACATTAAAACTAGACAGAAGGTTTCTAAGAAACTTCTTTATGGTATGTGCATTCATCTCACAGAGGGAAAGGATTCTCTTCATTTAGCAGATTGGACACTCTTTTCTTGTAGAATATACAAAGTGATATTTCTGGGCGTTTTGAGGCCTATGGTTAAAAAGGTATATCTTCACAAGGAAACTAGAAAGGAGGTTTCTGAGAAACTTCGTTGAGATGTGGGCAATCAACTCACAGAGTTGAACCTTTCTTTTGATTGAGCAGTTTGGAAACCGTGTTTTTGTAGAATTTACAATGGATAATATGAGCGGTTTGAAGCCTATGGTGAAAAAGGAAATATCTTCACATTGAAACTAGACAGAAGCTTTCAGAGAAACTTCTTTGTGATATGCACATTCATCTCACAGAGTTGAAACTTTCCTTTGATTGAGCAGTTTTGAAACTGTCGTTTTGTGGAATCTGCAAAGGGATACTTGAGAGCACTTTAGGGACTACGGTGAAAAAGGAAATATGTTCATATAAAAATTAGACAGATACTTTCTGAGAAACTTCTTTGTGATGTATGCATTCACCTCACAGAGTTGAACCTTTCTTTTTATTGAGCAGTTTGGAAACAGTCTTTTTGGAGAATCTGCAAAGGGTTATTTGTGAGATGTTTGAGGCATATGGTGAAAAAGGAAATATCTTCACATAATCACTAGCCAGAAGCTTTCTGAGAAACTTCTTTGTGATGTGCACATTCATCTCAAGGAGGTAAAGGTTTATTTTCATTGAGCAGGTTGGAAACTCTGTTCTTGTAGAATCTGTAACGGGAAATTTCTGAACACTTTGAGGCCTATGGTGAAAAAGCAAATATCTTTACATAAAAACCAGACAGAAGCTTTCTGAGAAACTTCTTTGTGATGTGTGCATTCATCTCACAGAGTTCATCGTTTCTTTTGATTGAGCAGTTTGGAAACGTCTTTTTGTAGAATCTGCAAAGGGATATTTGTTATCCCTTTGATGCCTAAGGTGAAAAGGAAATAACTTCAAATAAAAACTAGACAGAATTATTCTGAGAAACTGCTTTGTGATGTGCACATTCAGCTCACAGAGGTAAACATTTCTTTTCATTGAGCAGATTGGAAACTCTGTTCTTCTGTATCTGCAAAAGGATATTTGTGATCACTTTGAGGCATATGGTGAACAAGGAAATATCTTCACATAAAAACTAGACAGAAGGATTCTTAGAAACTTCTCTGTGATGTGTACATTCATCTCACAGAGTTGAACCTTTCTTTTGATAGAGCAGTTTAGAAACAGTCTTTTTGTAGAATCTGCAAGGGGATAATTTTTATCCCTTTTAAGGTCTATGTTGTAAAAGGAAATATCTTCACATCAGAATTACACAGAATTTTTCTGAGAAACTTCTTTGTGATGTGTGCATTCATCTCACAGAGTTAAATATTTATTTTGATTGCGAATTTTGGAAACAGTCTTTTTGTAAAATCTGCAGAGGGATATTTGTGAGCGCTTAGAGGCCTATGTTGAAAAAGGAAACATCTTGACATAGAAACTAGACAGAAGCTTTCCTAGCAACTTCTTTGTGATGTGTGAATTCATCTCACAGAGTTGAACCTTTCTTTTGATTGAGCAGTTTGCAAACAGTCTTTTGTAGAATCAGCAAAGGGATATTTGTGAGAGCTTTTTGGCCTATGGTGAAAAAGGAAATATCTTCACATTAAAACTAGTCTGAAGCTTTCTGAGAAACTTCTTTTTTATATGTTCATTTATCTCACAGAGTTGAAACTTTCTTTTAATTGAGCAGTTTGGAAACAGTCCTTATTTAGAATCTGCAAAGGGATATTTCTTAGCAATTTCAGGACTATGGTGAAAAAGGATATATACTCACATAACTACTAGCCAGAAGCTTTCTGAGAAACTTCTTTGTGATGTGTGCATTCATCTCACAGAGGAAAGCTTTCTTTTAATTATGCAGATTGGAAACTCTGTTCTTGGAGAATCTGCAAAGGGATATTTTTGAGCCCTTTGAGGCCTATGGTGAAAAAGGAAATACCTTCACATAAAAACTAGACAGAAGCCTTCTGAGAAACTTCTTTGTGATGTATGCCTTCATCTCACAGAGTTATACCTTTGTTTTGATTAAGCACTTTGGAAAGAGTCTTTTTGTAGAATCTGCAGTGGGATATTTGTGATATTTTATAGAATCTGCAGTGGGATATTTGTGAGTGTTTTTAGGCCTATGGTGAAAAAGGAAATATCCTCACATAAAAATTAGACAGAACATTTCTAAGAAACTTCTTTGTGATGTGTGGATTCATCTGACAGAGTTGACCCTTCTTTTGATTGAGTAGTTTGGAAACAGTCTTTTTGTAGAATATGAAAGGGATATCTGTGAGCCCTTTGAGGCCAATGGTGAAAAATGAAATATATTCAAATTAAAACTAGGAAGAAGCTTTCTGAGAAACTTCTTTGTGATATGGGCTTTATCTCAGAGAGTTGAATCTTTCTTTGGATTGAGCAGTTTGGAAAAAGACATTTTGTAGAATCTGCAAATGGATATTTGGAACACTTTGAGGCCTGTGATGAAAAACGAAATAGCTTCAAATAAAAACTAGACAGAAGCTTTCTGACAAACTGCTCTGTGATGTGTGATGTGTGCATTCACCTCACAGGGTTGAAACTTTCTTTTGATTTAGCAGTTTGGAAATGGTCCTTTTGTAAAATCTCCAAAGGGATATTTGTGAGTGGTTTGAGGCCTGTGGTGAAAAAGGCAATATCATCCCATAAAAACTAGACAGAACGTTTCTGAGAAACTACTTTGTGATGTGTGATTTCATCTCACAGAATTGAACCTTTCTTTTGACTGAGCAGTTTGGAAAAAGGCTTTTTGTAGATTCTGCAAAGGGATATTTGTGAGCCCTTTGAGGCCTATGGTGAAAAAGGAGATATCTTCACATAAAAACTAGACAGGAGTTTTCTGAGAATATACTTTGGGATGTTTTCATTCATCTCACAGAGTTGAACCTTTCTTTTGATGAGCAGTTTGGAAGCAGTCGTTTTGTAGAAACTGCAAAGGGATATTAGTGAGCCATTGGAGGCCTATGGTGAAAAAGGATATATATTCACATAAAAACTAGAGAGAAGATTTCTGAGAAACTTAATTGTGATGTGTGCATTTATCTCACAGAGGTAAATGCTTCTTTTCATTGAGCAGATTGGAAACTCTGTTCTTGTAGAATTTGCAAGGGGATATTTGTGTGTGCTTTGGGACCTATTGTGAAAAACGAAATAACTTCACATAAAAACTAGAAAGAACATTTCTAAGAAACTTCTTTCTGATGTGTGCATTCATCTCACAGAGGTAGATGCTTCTTTTCATTGAGCAGATTGCAAACTCTGTTATTGGAGAATCTGCAAAGGGATATTTGTGAGTGCTTTGAGGCCTAAGGTGAAAAAGGAAATACATTCACATAAAAAGTATACTGAACGTTTCTGAGAAACTACTTTGTGATGTGTGCATTCATCTCTCAAACTTGAACCTTTCTTTTAATTGAGCTGTTTGGAAACAGTGTTTTTGTAGAATCTGCAAAGGGATATTTTTGAGCCCTTTGAGGCCTATGGTGAAACAGGAAATATCTTCACATAAAAACTAGACAGAAGCTGTCCGAGAAACTTCTTTGTGAGGTGTGCGTTCATCTCACCGAGATGAAAGTTAATTTTTATTGAGCAGTTTGGAAACAGTATTTTTGTAGAATCTGGAAATGGATATATGGAGTACTTTGAGGGCCATGGTGTTGAAGGAAATACATTCACATAAAAACTAGAGAGAAGCTTTTAGAGAAACTTCTCTGTGATACGTGCATTCATCTCACCGAGTTGAAACTTTCTTTTGATTGAGCAGTTTGGAAACAGTCTTTTTGTGGAATCTGCAAAGGGATATTTTTGAGTGCTTTGAGACCTACAGTTAAAAAGGAAATATCGTCACATAAAAACTAGACAGAAGCTTTCTGAGGAATTTCTTTGTGGTGTGTGCATTCATCTGACAGAATTGAACCTTTCTTTTGATGGAGCAGTTTGGAAAATGTCTTTTTGTAGAATCTGCAAACGGATATTTGTGAGCTCTTGGAGGACTATGGTGAAAAAGGATATATATTCACATAAAAAGTAGACAGAAGGTTTCTGAGAAACTGATTGGTGATGTGTGCATTCATCTCACAGAAGTAAACCCTTCTTTTCATTGAGCAGATTGGAAACTCTTTTCTTGTGGAATCTGCAAAGGGATATTTTTGAGCATTTCGAGGCCTATGGTGAAAAAGGAAATATCTTCACACGAAAATTAGACAGAAGCATTCTGAGTCACTTCTTTGTGATGTGTGCTTTCATCTCACAGAATTGAACCTTTCTTTTGACTGAGAAGTTTGTAAACAGTGTTTTTGTAGAATCTGTAAAGGGATATTTTTGAATCCTCTGAAGCCTATGCTGAAAGAGGAAATATCTTCACATTCAAACTAGACAAAAGCTTTCTTAGAAACTTATTTGTGATGTGTGCATTCTTCTCACAGAGATCAACCTTTCTTTTGATTGAGCAGTTTGGAAACAGTCTTTTTGTAGAATCTGCAAAGGGATATTTTTGAGTGCTTTGAGACCTACGGTTAAAAAGGAAATATCTTCACATAAAAACTAGACAGAAGCTTTCTGAGGAATTTCCTTGTGGTGTGTGCATTCATCTGACAGAATTGAACCTTTCTTTTGATGGAGCAGTTTGGAAAATGTCTTTTTGTAGAATCTGCAAACGGATATTTGTGAGCTCTTGGAGGACTATGGTGAAAAAGGATATATATTCACATAAAAAGTAGACAGAAGGTTTCTGAGAAACTGATTGGTGATGTGTGCATTCATCTCACAGAAGTAAACCCTTCTTTTCATTGAGCAGGTTGGAAACTCTTTTCTTGTGGAATCTGCAAAGGGATATTTTTGAGCACTTCGAGGCCTATGGTGAAAAAGGAAATATCTTCACACGAAAATTAGACAGAAGCATTCTGAGTCACTTCTTTGTGATGTGTGCTTTCATCTCACAGAATTGAACCTTTCTTTTGACTGAGAAGTTTGTAAACAGTGTTTTTGTAGAATCTGTAAAGGGATATTTTTGAGTCCTCTGAAGCCTATGCTGAAAAAGGAAATATCTTCACATTCAAACTAGACAAAAGCTTTCTTAGAAACTTATTTGTGATGTGTGCATTCTTCTCACAGAGATCAACCTTTCTTTTGACTGAGCAGTTTGGAAACAGTCTTTTTTGTAGAATCTGCAAAGGGATATATGTGAGCATTTTCAGTCCTCTGGTGAAAAAAGAAATATCTTCACGTAAAAACTAGACAGAAGCTTTTTCAGAAACTTCTTTGTGATGTTTGCATTCATCTCACAGAGTTGAATCTTTCCTTTGATTGAGCAGTTTGGAAACACTCTTTTTGTAGAATCTCCAAAGGAATATTTGTGAGAGGTTTGTCAAGTGAAAACTAGACAGATGCTTTGTGAGAAACTTCTTTGTGATGTGTCCATTCATCTCACAGAGTTGAACCTTTCTTTCATTGAGCAGTTTGGAAATAGTCTTTTATATAATCTGCCAAGGGATATTTGGAGCACTTTGAAGTCTACAGTAAAAAAGGAAATATCTTCATATAAAATCTAGACAGTCCTTGCCCATGCCTATGTCCTCAATGGTAATGCCTAGGTTTTCTTCTAGCATTTTTATGATTTTAGGTCTAACGTTTAAGTCTTTAATCCATCTTGAATTGATTTTTGTATAAGGTGTAAGGAAGGGATCCAGTTTCAGCTTTCTACATATGGCTAGCCAGTTTTCCCAGCACCATTTGTTAAATAGGGAATCCTTTCCCCATTGCTTGTTTTTCTCAGGTTTGTCAAAGATCAGATAGATATGTGGCATTATTTCTGAGGACTCTGCTCTGTTCCATTGGTCTATATCTCTGTTTTGGTACCAGTACCATGCTGTTTTGGTTACTGTAGCCTTGTAGCATAGTTTGAAGTCAGGTAGCATGATGCCTCCAGCTTTGTTCTTTTGGCTTAGGATTGACTTGGCGATGTGGGCTCTTTTGGTTCCATATGAACTTTAAAGTAGTTATTTCCAAATCTGTGAAGAAAGTCATTGGTAGCCTGATGGGGATGGCATTGAATCTGTAAATTACCTTGGGCAGTGTGGCCATTTTCATGATATTGATTCTTCCTACCCATAAGCATGGAATGTTCTTCCATTTGTTTGTATCCTCTTTTATTTCATTGAGCAGTGGTTTGTAGTTCTCCTTGAAGAGGTCCTTCACGTCCCTTGTAAGTTGGATTCCTAAGTATTTTGTTCTGTTTGAAGCAATTGTGAATGGGAGTACACTCATGATTTAGCTCTCTGTTTGTCTGTTATTGGTGTATAAGAATGCCTGTGATTCTTGTACATTGATTTTGTATCCTGAGACTTTGCTGAAGTTGCTTATCAGCTTAAGGAGATTTTGGGCTGAAACGATGGGGTTTTCTAGATATACAGTCATGTCATCTGCAAACAGGGACAATTTGACTTCCTTTTTTTCTAATTGAATACCCTTTATTTCCTTCCCCTGCCTAATTGTCCTGGCCAGAACTTCCAACACTATGTTGAATAGAAGTGGTGAGGGAGGGCATCCCTGTCTTGTGCCAGTTTTCAAAGGGAGTGCTTCCAGTTTTTGCCCATTCAGTATGATATTGGCTATGGCCTTGTCATAGGTAGCTCTTATTATTTTGAGATACGTCCCAGCAATACCTAATTGATTGAGAGTTTTTAGCATGAAGCGTTGTTGAATTTTGTCAAAGGCCTTTTCTGCATCTATTGAGATAATCATGTGGTTTTTGTCTTTGGTTCTGTTTATATGCTGGATTACATTTATTGATTTGTGTATATTGAACCAGCCTTGCATCCCAGGGATGAAGCCCACTTGATCATGGTGGATAAGCTTTTTGATGTACTGCTGGATTCGGTTTGCCGGTGTTTTATTGAGGATTTTTGCATCAATGTTCATCAAGGATATTGGTCTGAAATTCTCTTTTTTTGTTGTGTCTCTGCCCAGCTTTGGTATCATGACAATGCTGGCCTCATAAAATGAGTTAGGGAAGATTCCCTCGTTTTCTAATGATTGGAATAGTTTCAGAAGGAATGGTACCAGTTCCTCCTAGTACTTCTGATAGAATTTGGCTGTGAATCCATCTGGTCCTGGACTCTTTTTGGTTGGTAAGTTATTGATTATTGCCACAATTTCAGCTCCTGTTATTGATGTATTCAGAGATTCAACTTCTTCCTGGTTTAGTCCTGGGAGAGTGTGTGTGTCGAGGAATTTATCCATTTCTTCTAGATTTTCTAGTTTATTTGCATACAGGTGTTTGTTGTATTCTCTTAATGGTGGTTTGTATTTCTGTTGGATCAGTGGTGATATCCCCTTTATCATTTTTTATTGAGTCTATTTGATTCTTCTCTCTTTTCTTCTTTATTAGTTTTGCTAGCAGTCTATCAATTTTGTTGATCCTTTCAAAAAACCAGCTCCTGGATTCATTAATTTTTGAATGGTTTTTTTGTGTCTCTATTTCCTTCAGTTTTGCTCTGATTTCAGTTATTTCTTGCATTCTGCTAGCTTTTGAATGTTTTTGCTCTTACTTTTCTAGTTCTTTGAATTGTGATGTTAGGGTGTCAATTTTAACAACAGGTGCTGGAGAGGATGTGGAGAAATAAGAACACTTTTACACTGTTAGTGGGACTGTAAACTAGTTCAACCATTGTGGAAGTCAATGTGGTGATTCCTCAGGGATCTAGAACTAGAAATACCATTTGACCCAGCCATCCCATTACTGGGTATATACCCAAAGGATTATAAATCCTGCTGCTATAAAGACACATGCACACATATGTTTATTATGGCACTATTCACAATAGCAAAGACTTGGAACCAACCCAAATATCCAACAATGATAGACTGGATTAAGAAAATGTGTCACATATACACCATAGAATACTATGCTTCCATAAAAAATGATGAGTTCATGTCCTTTGTAGGGACATGGATGAAATTGGAAATCATCATTCTCAGTAAACTATCACAAGAGCAAAAAAACCAAACACTGCATATTCTCACTCATAGGAGGGAATTGAACAATGAGAACACAAGGAAACAGGAAGGGGAACATCACATTCTGGGGACTGTTGTGGGGTGTGGGGATGGGGAAGGGATAGCATTAGGAGATATACCTAATGCTAAATGACGAGTTAATGGGTGCAGCACACCATCATGGCACAACTAATCATATGTAACTAACGTGCACATTGTGCACATGTACCCAAAAACAAAGTATAATAATAAAATTAAAAAAAAGAAAGAAAATAAAATTTAGACAGAAGCTTTCTGAGAAGCTTCTTTCTGATGTGCATTCTTCTCACAGAGTTGAACTTTTTCTTTGACTGAGCAGTTTGGAAATATTCTTTTTGTAGAATCCTCAAGGGAATATTTTTGAGCACTCTGAGGCCTATGCTGAAAAAGGAAATATCTTCACATAAAAACTAGACAGAAGCATTCTGAGAAACTTCTTGGTGATGTGTGCTTTCATCTCACAGAGTTGAAACTCTCTTTTGATTGAGCAGTTTGAAAACGGTCTTTTTGTAGAATCTGCAAATGGATAGTGGGAACGCTTTGGGGCCTATGGTGAAAAAGGAAATATCTTCACATAAAAACTAGACAGAAGCTTTCTGAGGAGATTTTTGGGAAGTGCCCAATCATTGCACAGAGTTGAAGCTTTCTTTTGATTGATCAGTTTGGAAACAGTCTTTTTGTAGCATGTGCAAGAGGATATTGGTGAGCAGTTTGTGGCCTATAGTGAAAAAGGAAATAAACTCACATAAAAACTACACAGAAGCTTTTTGAGAAAATTGTTTGTGATGTGTGCTTTCATCTCACAGATGAGACATTCTTTTTATTGAGCATTATGGAAACAGTCTTTTTGTAGAATCTGCAAAGGGATATTTGGAGCGCTTTGAGGCCTATTGTGAAAAAGGAGATATCTTCACATAAAAACTAGACAGAAGCTTTCTGAGACACTTCTTTGTGATGTGTGCTTTCATCTAACGGAGTTTAACCTTTCTTTTGATTGAACGATTTGGAAAGGGTCTTTTTGTAGAATATGCCAAGGAATATTTGGAGGTCTTTGGGGCCTATGTTTAAAAAGGATATATCTTCACATAAAAACTGGACCGATGCTTTGTGAGAAACTTTTTTTGATGTGTCCATTCATCTCACAGAGTTGAACTTTTCTTTTCATTGAGCAGTTTGGAGATAGTCTTTTTGTATACTCTTCCAAGGGATATTTGGTGTGCTTTGAAGTCTATGGTGAAAAAGGAAATATCTTCACATAAACTCTAGACAGAAGCTTTCTGAGAAACTTGTTTCTGATGTGTATTCTTCTCATAGAGAAGAACTTTTTCTTTGGTTGAGCAGTTTGGAAATATTCTTTTTGTAGAATCTGCAAAGGGATATTTTTGAGCACTCTGAGGCCTATGGTGAAAAAGGAAATATCTTCACATAAAAAATAGAAAGAAGCTTTCTGAGAAACTTCTTTGGGATTTGTGCATTCATCTCACAGAGCTGAGCATTTCTTTTGATTGAGCAGTTTGAAAAGGGTGTTTTTGTAGCATCTCTAAAGAGATATCTGTAAGCGATTGGAAGCCTAAGTTGAAAAAGGAAATATCTTCACATAAAAACGAGGCAGAAGCATTTTGAGAAAGGTCTCTTTGATGTGTGCATTCATCTCACACAGTTGAACATTTCTTTTGATTCAGGAGTTTGGCAACAGTCTTTCTCTGGAATCTGCAAAGGGATATTTGTGAACACTTTGAAGCCTATGGTGAAAAAGGAAATATCTTCCCATAAAAACTGTACAGGAGCATTTTGATAAACCTTTTTCTGATGTGTGCATTCATCTCACAGAGGTGAACCTTTCTTTTGATTGAGCAGTTTCGAAGCAGTCTTTTTGTATCATCTGGAAAGGGATATTTGTGAGCCATATTTGGCCTATGGTGAAAAAGGAAACAACTTCAAATAAAATCTAGACAGAAGTTTTCTGAGACACTACTTTGTGATGTGTGCTTACATCTCACAGAGTTGAGTCTTTGTTTTAATTGAACAGTTTGGAAACAGTCTTTTTGTAGAATCTGTCAAGGGATATTTGGAGGGCTTTGGGGCCTATGGTTAAAAAGGAAATATCTTCACATAAAAACTAGACAGAAGCTTTGCCAGAAATTTCTTTGTGATGTGTCCATTCACCTCTCAGAGTTGAACTTTTCTTTTGATTGAGCAGTTTGGAAATAGTCTTTTGTATAATATGCCAAGGGATATTTGGAGTGCTTTGAGGTCAATGGTGAAAAAGGAAATATCTTCATATAAAATCTACACAGAAGCTTTATGAGAAACTTCTTTCTGATCTGCATTCTTCTCACAGAGTTGAACTTTTCCTTTGATTGAGCAGTTTGGAAATATTCTTTTTGTAGAATCCTCAAAGGCACATTTTTGAGCACTTTGAGTCCTATGGTGAAAAAGGAAATATCTTTACATAAAAACTAGCAGAAGCTTTCTGAGAGAGTTCTTTGGGATGTCTGCATTTATCCCACAGAGTTGAACCTGTCCTTTGAGCAGTTTGGAAATAGTATTTTTGTAGAATCTGCAAAGGGATATTTGTGAGCCCTTTGAGGCCTGTGGTGAAAAAGGCAATATCTTCAAATAAAAACTAGACAAAAGCTTTCTGAGAAACTTCTTTTTGATGTGTGCCTTCATTTCACAGAGTTGAAACTTTCTTTTGATTGAGCAGTGTGAAAACAGTCTTTTTGCAGAATCTGCAAGTGGATAGTGAGAATACTTTGGGATCTATGGTGAAAAAGGAAATAGCTTCACATAAAAACCAGACAGGAGCTTTCTGAGAAGCTTCTTTGGGATGTGCCCATTCATCTCACAGAGTTGAAGCTTGCTTTTGATTGAGCAGTTTAGAAACAGTCTTTTTGTAGAATCTGCAAGGGGGTATATGTGAGCGGTTTCAGTCCTATGGTGAAAAAGGAAATATCTTCACAGAAAAACTAGACAGAAGCTTTTTCAGAAACTTCTTTGTGATATTTGCATTCATCTCACAGAGTTGAACCTTTCCTTTGATTGAGCACTTTGGAACGTTCTTTGTGTAGAATCTCCAAAGGAATATTTGTGAGAGGTTTGAGGCCTATGGGGAAAAGGAAATATCTTCAAATGAAAACTGGACAGAAGCTTTCTGAGTAACTGCTTTGTGACGTGTGCATTCATCTCAGAGAGTTGAACCTTTCTTTTTTTTGAGTAGTTTGGAAAGAGTCTTTTTGTAGAATCTGTACAAGGATATTTGTGAGTGCTTGGAAGCCTGTGGTGAAAAAGGAAGTATCTTCACATAAAAATTAGACAGAAGCATTCTGAGAAACATCTTTTTGATGTGTGCATTCATTTCACAGAGTTCAACCTTTCTTTTGATGCAGGAGTTTGGAAACAGTCTTTCTGTAGAATCTGCAAAAGGATATTTGTGAGCGTTTTGAGGCCTACGGTGAAAAAGGAAATATCTTCATATAAAAGGTAGACAGAAGCCTTCTGAGAAACTTGTTTGTGATCTGGGCATTTATCTCAGACAGTTGAAACTTTCTTTTGAATGAGCATAAGTTGAAAAAGGAAATATCTTCAAATTAAAACTAGATAAAAGCATTCTGAGACACTACTTTGTGACGTGTGCTTTCATCTCACAGAGTTGAACATTTATTTTGATTGAATGGTTTTTAAACGTCTTTTTTGTAGTGTCTGTAAAGGGATATTTGGAGCACTTTTGGGCCTTTGGTGAAAAAGGAAATATCTTCACATAAAAATGAGACAGAACCTTTCTGAGAAAGTTGTTTTTGATGTGTCCATTCATCTCATGGTGTTGAAATTTTCCTTTGATTGAGCAGTATGGGAACAGTCTTTTTGTAGTATCTGCAAAAGGATATTTGGAGCAGTTTAGGCCTATGTTGAAAAAGGTAATACATTTATGTAAAAACTAGACAAAAGCTTTCTGAGAAATTTCTTTGTGATGTGTGCATTCATCTCACAGAGTTGAACCTAGCTTTTTATTGCGCAGTTTGGAAACGGTCTTTTTGTAGAATCTGCAAAGGGATATTTGGAGCACTTTGAGGCATATGGTGAAAAAGGAAATATCGTCAAATAAAAACTAGGCAGAACCTTTCTCAGAAACTACTTTGTGATGTGTGCATTCATCTCACAGAGTTGAACCTTTCTTTTGATGGAGCAGTGTGGAAACAGACTTTTTGTAAAATCTGCAAAGCAATATTTGTGGGAGGTTTGAGGCCTATGGAGAAAAAGCAAATATCTTCACATAAAAACTAGACGGAAGCATTCTGAGAAACTTGTTTGTGACATTAGCTTTCATCTCACAGAGTTGAACCTTTCTTTTGATTGAGCAGTTTAGATACAGTCCTTTTATAGTATCTGTAAAGGGATATTTGTGAACCCTTTGAGGCCTGTGGTGAAAAAGGAAATACCTTCAGATGAAAACCAGACAGAAGCTTTCTGAGAAACTTCGTTGTAATGTGTGCATTCATCTCAAACAGCTGAAACTTTCTTTTGATTTGGGCAGTTTGAAAATAGTCTTTTTGTGGATTCTGCAAAGGGCTGTTTCTGAGCCCTTTGTGGCCTATGGTGAAAAAGGAAATATCTTCACATAAAAACTAGACAGAAGTTTTTTCAGAAACTTTTTTGTGATTTTTGCATTCATGTCAGAGTTGAAACTTTCTTTTGATTGAGCAGTTTGGAAACCATCCTTTTGTAGGATCGGCAAAGGGAAATTTGTGAGCACTTTGAAGCCTATGGTGATAAAGGAAATATATTCACATAAAAAGTAGACAGAACTTTTCTGAGAAACTTCTTTGTGATGTGTGCATTCATCTCACAGAGTTGAACCTTTCTTTTGATTGAGTAGTTCAGAAACAGTCTTTTTGTGGAATATGTAAAGGGATATTTGTGAGCCCTTTGAGGTATATGTTGAAAAAGGAAATATCTTCAAATAAAAACTAGTTCTCAGATTTTTTTTTCTCAGATTCTTTTTCTCAGATTTCTGAGAAACTTCTTTGTGATGCTTTGTGATGCTTGCATTCATCTCCCAGAGTTGAAACATTCTTCTCATTGAGCAGTTTGGGAACAGTCCTTTTGTAGAATCTGCAGATGGATATTTGGAGTGCTTTGAGGCCTATGGTGAAAAACGATGTATCTTCACATAAAAACTAGACAGAAGCTTTCTGAGAACCTTATTTGTGATGTGTGCATTCATCTCACAGTGTCGAACCTTTCTTTTGACTGAGGAGTTTGGAAACAGTCTTTTTGTAGAACTTCCCAAGTTATATTTGTGAGTGGATTGAGGCCTATGGGAAAAAGGAAATATCTTCACATAAAAACTAGACAGAAGCGTTTTCAGAAACTTCTTTGCAATGTGTGCATTCATCTCACAGGGCTTCCTTTTGATTGAGCAGTTTAGAAACAGTCTTTTTGTATTATCTGCCAAGTGATATGTGGAGTGCTTTGATAATATCTTTATGGAAATTGTAATATCTTTATGGAAAAATTAGAGAGGCTTTCTGAGAAACGTCTTTCTGATGTGTGCATTCATCTCTCAGAGCTGAAACTTCTTTTATTGAGCAGTTTGGACACATTCTTTTTGTAGATTCTGCAAAGGGATATTCCTGAGCACCTTGAGTCCTGTGGTGAAAAAGAAAATATCTTCACATAAAAACTAGACAGAAGCTTTCTGAGAAACTCCTTTGTGATATGTGCTTTTATCTCACAGAGCTGAAACTTTCTTTTGATTGAACAGTTTGGAAACCGTCTTTTTGTAGAATCTGAAAAGGGGTATTTGGAGCACTTTGAGGCCTATGATGAAAAAGGAAATAACTTCACATAAAAACTAGACAGAAGCTTTCTGAGAAACTGCTTTGTGATGTGTTCATTCTACTCACAGAGGTAAAAGTTTTTTTCATTGGGCAGATTGGAACTCCGTTCTTGTAGAATCTGCAAAGTGACATTTGTGAGCGTTTTGAGGCCTATAGTGAAAAAGGAAATATCTTCACATAAAAACTAGACAGAAGCTTTCTGAGAAACTTCTTTTTGAAATGTGCATTCATCCCACAGAATTGAACCTTGTTTTTGATTGAGCAGTTTGGAAACACTTTTTGTAGAATCTGCAAAGGGATATTTGTAGTGCTTTGAGGACTATGGTGAAAAAGGAAATATCTTCACTTAAAAACTAGAAAGCATTTTTCTGAGAAACTTTGTGAAGTGTGCCATCATCTCTCAGAGTTGAACCTTTCTTCTGATTGAGCGGTTTGCAAATAGTCATTTTGTAGAATCTGCTAGAAGATGATTGTTAGAGGTTTGAGGCCTATGGTTGAAATGGAAATATCTTCACATAAAAACTAGACAGAAGCTTTCTGAGAAACTTTTTTGTAATGTGCGCATTGATCTCACAGACTTGAATCTTTCTTTTGATTGAGCAGTTTGGAAACAGCCTTTTTGTGGAATCCACAAAGGGATATTTGTGAACCCTTGGAGTCCTATGGTGAAAAAGGATATATCTTCATGTAAAAACTAGACAGAACGTTTCTGAGAAACTGCTTTGAGTTGTGTAAATTCTTCTGACAGAGGTAAATGTTTCTTTTCATTGATCAGATTGGGAACTCTGTTTTCATGTAATCTGCAAAGGGATTTGTGATAAATTTCAGGCCTGTGGTGATAAAGGAAATATCTTTACATAAAAACTAGACAGAACGTTTCTGAGAAACTTCTTTGGTATGTGTGCACTCATCTCACAGAGTTGAGCATTTCTTTGATTGAGCAGTTTGGACACAGTCTTTCTGTAGGATCTGAAAAGGTATGTTTGTGAGCTGTTTGAGGACTATGGTGAAAAAGGAAATATCTTCACATAAAAACTAGACAGACGGTTTCTGAGAAACTTCTTTGTGATGGGTGCATTCATCTCACAGTGTTGAAACTTTGTTTTGAATAAGCAGTTTGGAAAGAGTCTTTTTGTAGAATCTGCAAAGTGATAATTCTGAGCCCTTTTGAGGCCTATGGTGCAAAAGGAAATAACTTCACATTAAAACTAGAAGTAAGTTTCTGAGAAAATTCTCTGTGATGTGTTCATTCATCTCACAATGTTGAACTTTTCTTTTGATTGAGCAGTTTGGGAAAAGACTTTTTGTAGAAATTGCAAAGGAATATTTGTGACCGCTTTGAGACTATGTTGAAAATGGAAACATCTTCACATAAAAACGAGACAGAGGCTGTCTGAGAAACTTCCTTGTGATGTGTGCATTAATCTCACAGAGTTGAATCTTTCTTTTGATTGAGCAGTTTGGTAACAGTCTTTTTTCACAATCTGCAAAGGGATATTTGTGAGCACTTTGAGGTCTATAGTGAAAATGAAAATATCTTCACATAAAAATTAGATAGAAGCTGTCTGAGAAACTTCTCTGTGATGTGTGCATTCATCTCACAGAGATGAAACTTTCTTTTGATTGAGCAGTTTGGGACCATTCTTTTTTTAGAATCTTAAAAGGAATACTTTTGAGTACTTTGCAGCCTATGTTGAAAACGGAAATATCTTCACATAAAAAAGAGACAGAAGCATTCTGAGAAAATTCTTTGTGATGTGTGCATTCATCTCTCAGAGTTGAACCTTTCTTTTGATTGAACAGTTTTGAAACAGTCTTTCTGTAGAATCCGAAAAGCAATATTTGTGCAGTTTGAGACCTATGGTGAAATAAGAAATACCCTCAAATAAAAACTAGACAGAAGATTTCTGAGAAAATTATTTGTGGTGTGTGCAATAATCTCACAGAGTTGAACCTGTCTTTTGATTGTGCAGTTTGGAGACAGTCTTTTTCTTGGTTCTACAAACGGATCTTTGTGAGTGCTTGAAGGCCTATGTTGAAATGCGAAGTATAATAATATAAAAACTAGGCAGAAGATTTCTGAAGAATTTCCTTGTGATGTGTGCATTCATCTCACAGAGATAAACGTTTCTTTTCATTGAGCTGATTGGAGACTCTGTTCTTGTAGAACCTTCAAAGGAATATTTTTGAGCTCTTTGAAGCTTATGTTGAAAACGGAAGTATCTTCACATAAAAACTAGACAGAAGCTTTCAAAGAAAAGTCTTTGTGATGTGGGCATTCATCTCAGAGGTTTGAACCTTTCTTTTGAATGAACAGTTTTGAGTCTTTGTGTAGAATCTGCAAAGAGATATTTGTGAGCCATTTGAGGCCTATGGTGAAAAAGGAAATATATTCATGTAAAAACTATACAGAAGTTATCTGAGAAACTGATTTGTGATGTGTGCATTCAACTCACAGAAGTAAACGTTTCTTTTTGTTGAGTATATTGGAATCTGTGTTCTTGAAGAATCTGAAAAAAGATATATGGGAATGATTTGAGGCCCATTGTGACAAAGGAAATATCTTCACATAAAAACTAGACAAAAGGATTCTGTGAAACGTCTTTGTGATGTGTGCATTCATCTCACAGAGTTGAATATTTCTTTTGATTGAGCAGTTTGGAAACAGCCTTTTTGTACAATCTGCAAAGGGATATTTTTGAGCGATTTGAGGCCTATGTTGAAAAAGGAAATATCTTCACATAAAAACTAGGCAGAAGCTTTCCAAGAAACTTTTTTGTGATGTGCACATTCATCTCACAGAGATGAACCTTACTTTTGATTGAGCAGTTTGGGAACAGTCTTTTTGTAGGATCTGCAAAGGGATATTTGTGATCCCTTTGAGGCCTATGTTGAAAAAGGAAATATCTTCACATAAACTAGAGAGATGGTTTCAGAGAGACTGATCTGTGATGTGTATTCATCTCACAGAGGTAAAAGTTTATTTTCATTGAGCAGATTGAAACCTCTGTTCTTGTAGAACCTGCAAAGCGTTATCTGTGAGTGCTTTGAGGCCTATGGTGAAAAAGGAAATATCTTCACATAAAAGGTAGACAGAAGCTTTCTGAGAAACTTGTTTGTGATGTGGCAATCATCTCAGAGATTTGAAAATTTCTTTTAAAGGAGCAGTTTGGAAACAGTCTTTTTGTAGTATCTGCAAAAGATTATTTGTGAGGCCTTTGAGGTCAAAGGTGAAAAAGGAAATATCTTCATATAAAAACTAGACAGAAGGATTTTCAGAAACTGACTTGTGATGTGTGCATTCATCTCACAGAGGTAAACATTTCTTTTCACTGAGCAGATTGGAAACTCTATTCTTGTAGAATCTGCAAAGGGATATTTGTGAGCACTTTGAGGCATATGGTGAATTAGGAAATATCTTTACATAAAAAGTAGACAGAAGGATTCTGATAAATTTCTATGTGATGTGTGCATTCATCTCACACAGTTGAACATTTTTTTTGATTGAGCAGTTTGGAAACGGCATTTTTGTAGGATCTGCAAAGGGATATTTTTGAGCCCTTTGAGGCTTGTGGTGAAAAAGGAAATATCTTCACTTTAAAACTAGACAGAAGGTTTCTGAGAAACTTATTCGTGATGTGTGCATTCATCTCACAGAGCTGAACCTTTCTTTGAGCAGTTTGGGAACACTGTTTTTGTAGAATCTGCAAAGGAATATTTGTGAGCGCTTTGAGGCATATATGGAAAACGGAAATAACTTCACATAAAAACCAGACAGAAGCTTTCTTAGAAACTTTTTTGTGATGTGTGCATTCATCTCAAAGAGTTGAAACCTACTTTTGGTTGAGCAGTTTGGAAACAGTCTTTTTGTAGAATCTGCAAAGGGATGTTTGTGAGAGGTTTGAGGCCTATGGTGAAAAAGGAAATATCTTCACATAAAAACTAGACAGAAGATTTCTGAGAAACATCTTTGTGATGTGTGCTTTCATCTCACAGAGTAGAACTTTTCTTTTGACTGAGCAGTTTGGAAACTGACCTTTTTGTAGAATCTGCCAAGAGAAATTTGGAGCATTTTGAGGCCTATGGTGAAAAACGAAATACCTTCACATAAAAACTAGACAGAAGTTTTCTTAGAAACTGCTTTGTGATGTGTGCATTCATCTCACAGAGATAATAGTTGGTTTTCATTGAGCAGATTGGAAACCCTGTTCTTACAGAATCTGCAATGGGATATTTGTGAGAGGTTTGGGGCCTGTTGTGAAAAACAAAATATCTTCACATAAAAACTGAACAGAAGGTTTCTGAGAAATTTATTTGTGATGTGTGCAATCATCTCACAGATTTGAACCTTCCTTTTGATTGAGCAGTTTGGAAACAGTCTTTTTCTAGGATCTGCAAAGGTATATTTGTGAGCACTTTGAGGCCTACGGTGGAAAACAAATATCTTAACATAAAAACTAAACAGAATGTTTCTGAGAAACTTAATTGTGATGTGTGCATTCATCTCACAGAGTTGAAACTTGCTTTTGATTGAGCAGTTTGGAAACAGTTTTTCTGTAGGATCAGCAAAGGGATGTTTGTGAGTGGTTTGAGACCTATGGTGAAAAAGGAAATATCTTCACATAATAACTAGACAGAAGATTTCTGTGAAACTGATTTCTGATGAGTGTATTCATCTCACAGAGGTAAATGTTTATTTTCATTGAGCAGATTGTAACATCTGTTCTTGTAGAATCTGCAAAGGGATATTTGTGAGCGCTTTGAGGCCTATGGTGAAAAAGGAAATATATTCACATAAAAAGTAGACAGAAGCTGTCTGAGAAACTTCTTTGTGAAGGGGCAGGGTTGAACCTTTGTTTTGAATGAGCAGTTTGGATACAGTCTTTTTGTAGGATCTGCAAGGGGATGTTTGTCAGCCTTTGTGGCCCTATGGTGAGAAAGAAAATAACTTCACATTAAAACTAGACAGAAGGTTTCTGAGAAACTGCTTTGTGATGTGTGCATTCATCTGACAGAGTTAAAGTTTTTTTTCGTTGAGCAGATTGGGAAGTCTGTTCTTGTAGAATCTACAAAGGGATATTTGTTAGCACTTTGAGGCTCATGGTTAAAAAGGAAATTTCTTCATATTAAAACTGTACAGAATATTTCTGAGAAACTTCTTTGTAATGTGTGTATTCATCTCAGAGAGTTAAAACATTCTTTTGATTGAGAAGTTTGGAAACAGTCTTTTTGTATAACCTGCAAAGGGATATTTGTGAGTAGATTGAGGTCTATGGTGAAAAAGGAAATATATTCACATAAAAATAGACAGAAGCTTTCTGAGATACTTCTTTGTGATGTGTGCATTCATCTCATAGAGATGAATCTCACTTTCAATTGAGCAGTTTGGAAGCAGTCTTTTTGTAGAATCTGCAAAGGGATATTTCTGAACCCTTTGAGGTCTGTGGTGAAAATCGAAATACCTTCACATAAAACCTGGACAGAAACTTTATGAGAAACTTCTTTGTGATGCATTCATTCATGTCACAGATTTTAAATTTCTTTTGATTGAGCAGTTTGGAACCAGTTTTTTTTAGAATCTGCAAAGGGATATTTGTCAGCCTTTTCAGTACTATGGTGAAAAAGAAAATAGCCTCATAAAAAAACTAGACAGAGGGTTTCCAAGAAGCTGCTTTGTGATGTGTAGATTCATCCCAGATAGGTAAAAGTTTCTTCTCATTGAGCAGATTGGAAACTCTCTTGTTGTACAATCAGCAAAGGGATATTTGTGAGCCCTTTGAGGCCTATGGTGAAAAAGGAAATATCTTCACATAAAAAGTAGAGAGAAGCTTTCTGAGAAACTGTATTTTTACTTGTGCATTCAGCTCACAGTGTTGATCCTTTCTTTTGATTGAGCAGTTTGGAAACAGTCTTTTTGTAGACTCTGCAAAGGGATATTTGTGAGCCCTTTGATGCCTTTGGGGAAAAAGGAAATGTCCTCACATAAAAATTAGACAGAATTTTCTGAGAAACTTCTTTGTGATGTGTGTATTCAACTCACAGGGTTGAACCTTCCTTTGATAGAGCAGTTTTGAAACACCCTTTTAGTACAATCTGCAAGTGGATATTTGGAGCACTTTGAGCCTATTCTGGAAAAGGAAATATCTTCACATAAAAACTAGACAGAAGCATTCTCATAAACTTCTCTGTGCTTTGTGCATTCGACACACAGACTTGAACCTTCCTTTTGATAGAGCAGTTTTGAAACACTCTTTTTGTAAAATCTGCAAGTGGATATCTGGAGTGCTTTGAGGCCTGTGCCGGAAAAGGAAATCTCTTCAAATAAAAACTAGGAAGCAGCATTCTAAGAAACTTCTTTCTGATGTGTGCATTCAACTCACAGAGGTGAACATTCCTTTTCATAGAACAGTTTGTAAACAGTCTTTTTGTAGAATCTGAAAATGGATACTTGGAGCACTTTGAGACCTATGGTGAAAAAGGAAATATCTACACATAAAAACTAGACAGAAGCTTTCCGATAAACTTCTTTGTTATATGTGCATTAATCCCAGGGATTTGAACTTTTCTTTTGGTTAAGTAGTTTGGAAACAGTCTTTTTGTAGAATCTGTAAAGGGATATTTCTGAGCAGTTTGACACTTATAGTTGATAAAGGAAATATCTTCACATAAGAACTAGACAGAAGCTTTCTGAGAATCTTCTTGGTGATATGTGCATTCATCTCACAGAGTTGAACCTTTCTTTTGATTTAGCAGTTTGGAAACAGCCTTTTTTACAATGTGTAAATGGATATTTGTAAGCCCTTTGATGCCTATGGTGAAAAAGGAAATATCATCACATAAAAACTAGAAAGAAGCTTTCTGAGAAACTTCTTTGTGATGTGTGCTTTCATCTCATAGACTTAAATCTTTATTTAGATTGAGCAGTTTAGAAAATGTCTTTTTGCAGAATCTGCAAGGGGACATTTTTGAGCCCATGAGGCCTATGGTGAAAAACGAAATATCTTCACATAAAAACTAGACAGAAACTTTCTGAGAAACTTCTTTGTGATGTGTGTTTTCATCTCACAGAGGTAAACGTTTCTTTTCATTGAGCAGATTAGTTACTGTTCTCATAGAGTCTGCAATGGGCATATTTGAGTGCTTTGAGGCCTATGGTGAAAAAGGAAATATCTTCAAATAAAAAGTAGATAGAAGCTTTCTGAGAAGCTTCTTTTGATGGGTGCATTCATCTCACAGAGCTGAACCTCAATTTCGATTTAGCAGTTTGGAAACAGTCTTTCTGTAGAATCCACAAAGTGATATTTGTGAGCAGTTTGAGGCCTATGGTGAAAAAGGAAATATCCTCACATAAAAACTAGACAGAAGCTTTCTGAAAAACTTCTTTGTGCTGTGTGCATTCATCTCACAGAATTGACCCTTTCTTTTGATTCAGCATTATGGAAACAGTCTTCTTGTGGAATCTGCAAATGGATATTTGGAGCACTTTGAGGCCTATTGTGAAAAAGGGAATAACTTCACATAAAAAATAGACAGAAGCTTTCTGTGAAACTGCTTTGTGATGTGTAGATTCATCTCATGGAGTTGAACCTTTCTTTTGATTGAGCACTTTGGAAACAGTCTTTTCATAGATTCTGCAAAGGGATATTTGTGAGCCCTTTCAGGCCTATGGTGAAAAGGGAAATATCTTCAAATAAAATCTAGACAGAAGCTTTGTGGGAAACTGCTTTGTGATGTGTCCATTCATCTCACAGACTTGAAACTTTCTTCTGATTGAGCATTTTGGAAACACACTTTTTGTAGAATCTGCAAAGGGATATTTGTGAGTGCTTTGAGGACTTTGGTGAAAAAGGTAATATCTTCACATAAAAATTAGACGGAAGTTTTCTGAGAAAGTTCTTCTTTTGAGAGAGCAGTTTCTAAACAGTATTTTTGTAGAATCTGCAAAGGGATATTTTTGATCCCTTTGAGGCCTAAGGCGACAAATGAAATAGCTTCAAAAAAAACTAGATGGAAGCTTTCTAACAAACTTCTTTGTGATGTGCGATTTCAGCTCACAGAGTTGAAACTTAGTTTTGATGGAGCAGTTTGGAAATAGTCTTTTTGTAAAATATGGAAAGGGATATATGTCAGCAGATTGAGGCCTAAGGTGTAAAAGAAAATAACTTCACATAAAAACTAGACAGAAGATTTCTGAGAAACTCCTTTGTGATGTATGCATTCATCTCAGAGACTTGATCCTTTCTTTTGATTGAGCAGTATAGAAACAGACTTTATGAAGAATCTGCAAAAGGATATTAGTGAGTGGTTTGAGGCCTATGGTGTAAAATGATATATCTTCACAGAAAAACTAGACAGAAGCTTTCTGAGAAACTTCATTGTTATGTGTGCATTCATCTCACAGAGTTGAACCTTACTTTTGATTGGGCAGTTAGGAAACAGTCTTTTTGTAGTATCTCCCAAGAGATATTTGGAACGCTTTGAGGCCTACAGAGAAAAAGGAAATATCTTCACATAAAAACTAGATAGAAGCTTTGTGAAAAACTTCCCTGTGATGTGTGCATTCATCTCACACTTCTATGTGATGTATGCATTCATCTCACAGAGTTGAACCTTTCTTTTGAGCAGTTTGGAAACAGTCTTTTTGTAGAATCAGCAAAGGAACATTTGGAGCGTTTTGAGACATATGGTGGAAAAGGAAATATCTTCACATAAAAAGCAGACCAAAGTTTTCTGAGAACTTCTTTATGATGTGTGCATTAATCTCACAGAGTTGAACATTTCTTTTGATTGAGCAGTTCAGAAACAGTCTTTTTGTGGAATCTGTAAAGGGATATATGTGAGACCTTTCTGGCCTGTGGCGAAAAATGAAATATCTTCACAGCAAACTAGACAGAAGCTTTCAGAGAAACTTCTTTATTATGTGTGCTTTCATCTCACAGAGTTGAACCTTCCTTTTCATTGAGCAGTTTGGAAACAGTCTTTTTGTAGAATCTTCCAGGTGATATTTGGACGGCTTTCAGGCCTATAATGAAAAAGAAATATTGTCACATAAAAACTAGTCAGAAGCTTTCTGAGAAACTATTTTGTGAAATGTGCATTCATCCCACAGATTTGAACCTTTCTGTTCATTGAGCAGTTTGGAAACAGTCTTTTTGAGGAATCTGCAAAGGGATGTTTGTGAGCCCTTTGAGGCCTGCAGTGAAAAAGGAAACATCTTCACATAAAAACTAGACAGAAACTTTCTGAGAAACTTCCTTGTGATCTTGCATTCACCTCACCCTGATGAACCCTTCTTCTGATTGAGCAGTTTTGAAACAGTCTTATTGTAGGATCTGCAAAGGGATATTTTAGAGCAGTTTGTGGCCTAGAGTGAAAAAGGATATAGCTTCACATAAAAACTAGACAGAAGATTTTTGAGAAACTTTTTTGTGATGTGTGCTTTTCTCTCACAGAGTTGAAAACTTCTTTTGATGGAGCAGTTTGGAAACAGTCTTTTTGTAGCATCTGCCAAGGGATATTTGGAATGCTTTGTGGCCTATGGTGAAAAAGGAAATATCTTCACATAAAAACTAGACAGAAGCTTTTTCAGAAACTTCTTTGTGATATGTGCATTCATCTCACAGAGTTGAAACTATCTTTTGATTGAGCACTTTGGAAAGAGTCTTTTCATAGAATCTACAAAGGGATATTTGTGAGTGGTTTGAGGCCTGTGGTGAAAAAGGAAATACCCACAAATAAAATCTAGACAGAAGCTTTCTGAGAAACTTCTTGGTGATGTGCACATTCATCTCACAGAGTTGAACATTTCTTTTGGTTGAGCAGTTTGGAAATAGCCTTTTTATAGATTCTGAAAAGGGATATTTGTGAGCGCTTTGAGGCCTATGGTTAAAAAGGAAATATCCACAAATGAAATCTAGAAAGAAACTTTGTGAGAAATTTTCTTGTGATGTGTGCATTCACCTCACAGATTTGAACCTTTCTTTTTATTGAGTAGTATGGAAATAGTGTCTTTGTGGAATCTACAAAGTATTGCCTGTGAACGCTTTGAGGCTTAGGTGAACAAGTAAATATCTTCACATAAAAATTAGACAGAAGCTTTATGAGAAACGTCTTTGGGATGTGTGCATTCATCTCACAGAGTTGAACCTTTCTTTTCATTGAGCAGTTTGGAAACACTCTTTCTGTAGAATCTGCAAACAGCTATTTATAGGCAGTTTGAGGCATGTGGTGAAAAAGGAAATGTCTTCACATAAAAACTACACAGAAGCTTTCTGAGAAACTTCTATGTGATGTGTGCATTCATCTCACACAGTTGAATGTTTCTTCTGATTGAGCAGTTTGAAAACAGTCTTTTTGTAGAATCCACAAAGGGACATCTGAGAGTGCTTTGAGGCCTGTGGTGAAAAAGTAAAAATATTCACATAAAAAGTAGACAGAAGTTTTCTGATAAACTTTGTCATAATGTTTGCATTCATCGCAAAGAGTTTAACCTTTCTTTTCATTGAGCAGTTAGGAAACAGTCTTTTTGTTGAATCTGCAAAGGGATATATGTAGGCAGTTTGAGTCCTATGGTGAAAAATGAAATGTCTTCACATAAAAACTAGACAGAAGCTTTCTGAGAAACTTCTTTGTGCTATGTGCATTCATCTCACAGACTTGAATCATTCTTTTGACTGATGATTTGGGAAACTGTCTTTTTGTAGAATCTGCATAGGGAGATTTGTGAGCCCATTTAGGACTATGGTGAAAAAGAAAATATCTTCACACAGAAACTAGACAGAAGCTTTCTGAGAAACTTCTTTTTGATGTGTGCATTCATCACACAGAGATGAATCTTTCTTTTGATTCTGCAGTTTGGAAATAGTCTTTCTGGAGAATCTGCAAAGGGATATTTGTGAGCGATTTGAGGTCTATGTTGAGAAAGGAACTATTTTGACATGAAAACTAGACAGAAGCTTTCAGAGAAACTTCTCTATAATCTGTGCATTTTTCTCACAGAATTGAACCCGTCCTTTGATTGATCAGTTAAGAAATGCTCTTTTTTTAGAATCTGCAAAGTGATATTTGTGAAAGATTTGAGGCTTCTGTTGAGAAACGAAATATCTTCACATAAAAACTAGACAGAAGCTTTCTGAGAAATGTCTTTGGGATGTGTACATTCACTTCATAGAGTTTAATATTTCTCTTGATTGAGCAGTTTGGAAACAGTCTTTTTCTAGAATCTGCAAAGGATATTTATAGACGGTTTGAGGCATGTGCTGAAAAAGGAAATATCTTCACATAAAAGCTAGACAAAAGCTTTCTGAGAAAGTACTTTGTGATGTTTGCATTCATCTCACAGAGTTGAGCCCTTCTTTTGATCGATCATTTGGGAAACAGTCTTTTTGTAAATTCTACAAAGGGATATTTGTGAGTGCTTTGAGGCCTGTGGTGGAAAAGGATATATATTCACATAAAAAGTAAACGAAATATTTCTGAGAAACTTCTTTGTGTTGCGTGCATTCATCTCACAGAGTTGAACATTTCTTTTGATTGAGCAGTTTGTAAACAGTCTTCTTGTGGAATCTGCAACTGGATATTTGGAGCACTTTGAGGCCCATGCTGAAAAAGGAAATAACTTCATATAAAAACTAGAGAGAACCATTCTGAGAAACTTCTTTTTGATGTGTGCATTTATCTCACAGAGTTTAACTTTTCTTTTCATTGAGCAGTTTGGAAACCGTGTGTTTGGAGAATCTGCAAAGGGACATTTGTGTGCAGTTTGAGGTCTATCTTGAAACGGTTTGAGGTCTATCTTGAAAATGGAAATATCCACAAATAAAATCTAGACAGAAGCTTTCTGAGAAGCTTCTTTGTGATGTGTGCATTCATCTCAAAGACTTGGAGGTTTCTTTTGATTGAGCAGTTTGGAAACAGTCTTTTTCTAAAATCTGCAAAGAGATATTTGACAGCGGTTTGAGGCCTATGGTGAAAATGGAAATATCCACAAAAGAAATTTAGACAGAAGCATTTTGTGAAACTTATTTGTGATGTGTGCATTCTTCTCACAGAGTTGACAAGTTCTTTTGATTGAGCAGTTTGGAAAGTGTCTTTTTGCAGAATCTGCAAAGTGATATTTGTGAAGGTTTTGAGACCTATGATGAAAAAGAAAATAGCTTCACATAAAAACTAGACAGAAGGTTTTTGAGAACCTTCTTTGTGATGTGTGCATTCATCTCACAGATTGAACCTTTCTTTTGATTGAGCAGTTTGGAAACAGTCTCTTTGTAGGATCTGCAAAGGGACATTTGTGAGTGCATTGAGGCCTGTGGTGAAAAAGGAAATATCTTCACATAAAAACTAGACAGAAGCTTTCTGAGAAACTTCTTTGGGATGTGTGCATTTATCTCACAGAGTTGAATCTTTGTTTTGATTGAGCATTTTGGAATCCATCTTTTTGTAGTATCTGCATAGGGATATTTGTGAGCCCTTTGAGGCCTATGGTGAAAAAGGAAATATCTTCACAGAAAAACTAGACACAAGCTTTCTGAGAGACTTCTTTCTGATGTGTGCTTTCATCTCACAGAGTTGAACCGTTATTTTGATTGAACAGTTTGGAAACAGTCTCTTTGTAGAATCTGCAAATGGATATTTGGAGTGCTTTGAGGCCTGTGGTGAAAAGGGAAATATCTTCACATAAAAACTAGACAGAAGCATTCTGAGAAACTTCTTTGTGATGTGTGCATTCATCTCACAGTGTTGAACCATTCTTTTGATGGAGCAATTTTGAAATATTCTTTTTTTAGTATCTTCCGTAGGATATTTTTGAGGGTTTTAAGGCCTATGTTGAAAAGGAAACAACTTCATATAAAAACTAGACAGAAGCATTCTGAGAAATGTCTTCATGATGTGTGCATTCATGTCACAGAATTGAGACTTTCTTTTGATTAAGCAGTTTGGAAACAGTCATTTTATAGAATCAGCAAAGGGATGTTTTTGAGCCCTTTGTGGCCTATGGGGAAATAGGAAATATCTTCACATAAAAACTAAACAGAAGCATTCTGAGAAACTTCTTTGTTATGTATGCATTCATCTCACAGGGTTGAATCTTTCCTTTGTTTGAGCAGTTCTGAAACACTTTTTTTGTAGTATCTGCAGAGGGATATTTATGAGTGGTTTAAGGCCTATGGTGAAAAAGGAAATGTCTTCACATAAAAACTAGACAGGAGATTTCTGAGAAACTTCTTTGTGATGCGTGCATTCATCTCACAGTGTTGAACCATTCTTTTGATTGAGCAGTCTGGAAACCGTCTTTTTGTAGAATCTGCAAAGGGATATTTTGGAGCACATTGACACCTATGGTGAAAACTGAAATATCTTCACATAAAAACTACAAAAAAGCTTTCTGAGGAACTGTTTCATGATGTGTGCATTCATTTCACAGAGTTAAAAGTTTCCTTTCATTGTGAAGTTTTGAAAGTCTGCTCTTCTACAATTGGCAAAGGATATTTTTGAGCACTTTAAGGCTTATGGTGACAAATGAAATATTTTCACATAAAAACTATACAGAAGCTCCCTGGGAAAATTCATTGTGATGTGTGAATTCAACTCCAAAAGATGAACCACTCCTTTGATTGAGCAGTTTGGACACAGTCTTTTTGTAGAATCTGCAAAGGGATATTTGGGAGCGCGTTGAGGTCTATGGTGAAAAGAGAAATATATTCACATAAAAACTACAAAGAACTTTTCTTAGAAACTGCTTTGTGACGTGTGAATTCATCTCCCAGAGGTAAACGTTTCCTTTCACTGGAAAGTATGCTGTTCTATAATCAGCAAGGGGATATTTGTGAGCACTTGAGGCCTATGGTGAAAATGAAATATCTTCACATAAAAACTAGACAGAAGGTTTCTGAGCTACTTCTATATGACGTGTCCATTCATCTTATAGTGTTGAACCATTATTTTTAATTAGCAGTTTGGACACAGCCTTTTTGTAGAATCTGAAAATGGATATTTGGGAGTGCGTGGAGGCCTATGGTGAAAAAGGAAATATCCTTACATAAAAACTATAAAGAAACTGCCTGAGAAACTGCCTTGTGATGAGTGCTTTCATCTGACAGAGGTAAAGGTTACATTTCATTGAGTGTACAGTAAAAGTTGTTATTCTGTAATCAACAAAGGGATATTTGTGTCCGCTTTGAGGACTATGATGTAAATGGAAATATCTTCACATAAAAAATAGACAACAGCTTTCTGGGAAAATTCTTTGTGATGTTTGTATTAAACACAAAAAATTGTAATACTCTTTTGATTGAGCAGTTTGAAACAGTCTTTTTGTAGTATCTGCAAAGGGATATTTTTGAGTGCTTTGAGGCCTATGGTGAAAAAGGAAACATCGTCACATAAAAACTAGAAAGACGCTTTCTGAGAAACTGCTTTGTGATGGGTTCATTCATCTCACAGGTTTAAAGGTTTCTTTTTATTGAGAACTTTGGAAACTCTGTTCTTCTAGAATTGGCAAAGGGATATTTTTGAGTGCTTTGAGGCCATTGTTGAAAAAGGAAACATCTTCACATAAAAATTAGACAGAATCTTTATGGCAAACTTCTTTGTGATGTGTGCATTCATCTCACAGAGCTGAACCATACTTTTGGTTGAGTAGTTTGGGAACAGTCTTTTGTAGAATCTGCAAAGGGATATTTGTGAGCGCTTGAGGCCTACAGTGAAAAACGAAATATGTTCACATAAAAACTAGACACAAGAGTTCTGAGAAACTTCTTTCTGATGTGTGCATTCATCTCACAGTATTGAATGATCTTTTGATTGAGCAGTTTGGAAGAAGTCTTTCTGTAGAATCTGCAAAGGAATATTTGGGAACCTGTTGAGGCCAATGGTGAAAAAGAAAATATCTTCACATAAAAACTAGACAGAAATTTTTGGAAAAACTTTTTTGTGATGTCTCCATTCACCTCACAGAGATGAACCATTCTTTTGATGGATCAGTTTTGAAACTGTCTTTTTGTAGAATCTGCAAAAGGATATTTTGGAGCACGTTGAGGCCTATGGTGAAAAAGTAAATATCTCCCCATATAAAACTATAAAGAAGCTTTCAGGGAAACTTCTTTGTGATGTGTGCATTTATCTCACAGAGGTAAAAGTTTCTTTTCATTGAGAAGTTTGGAAACTCTGTTCTTCTAGAATCTGCACAGGGATATTTGTGAGTGCATTGAGGTTTGTGGTGAAAAAGTAAATGTCTCACCACAAAAACTACAAAGAAGGTTTCTGAGAAACTGCTTTATGATGTGTACCTTTATCTCACTGAGGTAAAAGTTTCTTTCCATTGGGCATTTTGGATACTCTGTGCTTCTAATATCTGCAAGGGGATCTTTGTGAGTGCATTGAGGTCTATGGTGAAAAATGAAATATCTTCATAAAAGCTAGAAAGAAGCTTTCTGAGTAACTGCTTTGTGATGTGCACATTCATATCACAAAGGTAAATGTTTATTTTCATTGGGCATTTTGGATACTCTTTGCTTCTAGAATTGGCAAAGGGATACTTGTGAGCATTTTGAGGCCCATGGTGAAAAAGGAAATATCGTCACATAAAAACTAGACAGAAGCTTTATGAGAAACCCCTTTGTGTTGTGTGCATTCTTGGCACAGATTTAAACCATTCTTTTAATTCAGCAGTTTGGAAACAGTCTTTTTGTAGAATCTGCAAAGGCATATTTTAGAGCGTGTTAAGTCCCATGCTGTAAAAGGAAATATCTTCACATAAACACTAGAAAGAAGCTTAATGAGATACTGCTTTGTTATGTGCACATTCATCTCACAGAGGTAGAGATTTCTTTTCATTGAGTAGTTTGAAACTCTGTTATTCCAGAATCAGCAAAGGGATATTTGTGAGCACTTTGAGGCCTACATTGAAAAAGGAAATATCTTCACATAAAAACCAGACAGAAGCTTTCTGGGAAAATTCTTTGTGATGAGTGCAATAATCTCATAAGGTTGAACCATTCTTTTGATTGAGAAGTTTGGAAACAGTTGTTTTGTAGAATCTGCAAAGGGATATGTGGGAACATGTTGAGGCCTATGCTGAAAAATGATATATCTTCACAAAAAAACTAGAAAGAAGGTTTCTGATAATCTAATTTGTGATGTGTGTATTCATCTCACAGGGTTAAGTGTTTCTTTCTAGTGAGCAGTTTGGAAACTCTGTTCTTCTTGAATTGGGAAAAGAATATTTGTGAGCTCTTTCAGGCCTATGGTGAAAAAGTAAATATCTTCACATAAAAACTACACAGAAGCTTTCTGAGAAACTTCTTTGTGATAAGTGCATTCATCTCATGGAGTTGAACCATTGTTTTGATTGAACACGTTCACAACTGTCTTTTTGTAGAAACTGCAAAGGGATATTTGGGAGTGTGCTTAGGACTATAGTGAAAAAGGAAATATCGTCACATAAAAACTAAAAAGAAGCGTCTGAGAAACTGCTTTGTGATGTGTGCATTCATCTCACAGAGGTAAAAGTTTCTTTTCATTGAGCAGTTCCAAAACTCTTCTAAAATCAGAAAAGGGATATTTGTGAGTGCTTTGAGGCCTATGGTGTAAAAGGAATTATCTTCACATAAAAACTAGACAAGCTTTCTGGGAAAATTGTTTGTGATATGTGCATTCACCTCACAAAGTTGATCCATTCTTTTCATTGAGCAGTTTGGAAACAGTCTTTTTGTGGAATCGGCAATGGGATATTTGGAAGTAATTTGAGGCCTATGGTGAAAAAGGAAATATTTTCATATGGAAACTAGACAGAAGCTTCCAGAAAAACTTCTTGGTGATGTGTGCATTAATCCCATGCAGTTGAACCATCCTTTTCATTGATCAGTTTGGAAACAGTCTTTTTGTAGAATCTGCAAAAGGACATTTGGGAGTGCATTGAGGCCTATGGTGAACAAGGAAATATTTTCACATAAAAATTATGAAGAAGTTTTCTGAGAAACTGCTTTGTGATGTGTGCATTCACCTCACAGTAGTAAACATTTCTTTTCATTGAGCATTTTGGAAACCCTTTTCTTCTAGTATCTGCAAAAGGATATTTGTGAGTGCTTTCAGGCCTATGGTGAAAAAGAAATATCTTCACATAAAAACTCGACAGAAGCTCTCTGAGAATCTTCTTTGTGATGTGTGCATTCATCTCACAGAGTTGAACCTTTCTTTTGATGGAGCAGTTTGGAAAGATTCCTTTTGTAGAATCTGCAAAGGGATATTTGTAGGCAGTTTGAAGCTTATGGTGAAAAAGGAAATACCTCACATAAAAACTGGACAGAACCTTTCTGAGAGACTTCTTTGTGATGTGTGCATTCATCTCACAGAGTTGAACCATTCTTTTGATTGAGTAGTTTGTAAAGAGTCTTTTTGTACAATCTGCAAAGGATACTTGTGACAGTGTTGAGGCCTATTTTGAAAAAGGAAAAATTTGCACATAAAGACTAGAAAGATGCTTTCTGAGCAACTGTTTTCTGATGTGTTCTTTCATTTCACAGAGGTAAACATTTCTTTTCACTGAGCCGTTTGGAAACTCTTTTCTTCTAGAATCTGCAAAGGGATATTTGTGAGTGCTTGGAGGCCTATAGTGAAATAGGAAGTATTTTCACATCAAACCTAGAAAGAAGCTTTCTGGAAAACTGCTTTGTGATGTGTGCATTCATCTCACAGAGGTAAACACTTCTTTTCATTGAGGACATTGAAAACTCTGCTCTTGTTGAATTGGCAAAGAGATATTTGTGAGTGCTTTCAGGAAAATGGTGAAAAAGGAAATATCTTCACATAAAAGATAGAGAGAAGCCTTCTGGGAAAATTCTTCATGATGTGTGCATCATCTCACAGAGATGAAATATTCTTTTGATTGAGCAGTTTGGAAATAATCTTTTTGTAGAATATGCAAAGGGAAATTTGGGAGTGCATTGAGGCCTATTATGGAAAAGGAAATATCTTCACATGAAAACTAGAAAGAAGCTTTCTGAGAAACTGTTTTGTGAAGTGTTCATTCATCTCACAGAGTTTAAAGTTTCTTTTCAATGAGCAGTTTGGAAAATCTGTTCTTATAGAATCTGCAAAGGGATACTTGTGAGCGCTTTGAGGCCTACAGTGAAAAAGGTAGTAACTTCACAGAAAAACTAGACAAAAGCTTTCTGAGAAACTTTTTTGTGATATGTGCATTCATCTCACAGAGTTGAACCATTCTTTTGGTTGAGCAGTTTGTAGACCATTTTTTGTAGAATCTGCAATGGGATATTTGTGAGCACGTTGAGGTCTATGGTGAAAAATTAAATGTCTTAAAATAAAAACTAGAAAGAAGCTTATTCAGAAACTGCACTGTGGTGTGTGCATTCATCTCACAGAGGTAAAAGTTTCTTTTCATTGAGCATTTTTGAAACTCTGTTCTTCCACTATCGGCAAAGGAATAGTTGTGAGTGCTTTGAGGCCAATGGTGAAAAACGAAATATCTTCACATGAAAACTGGACAGAAGCTTTCTGAGAAACTGCTTTGTGATGTGTGCATTCATCTCACAGAGTTGAAACTTTGTTTTCAATGAGCAGTTTGGAAACAGTCTTTTTGTAGGATCTGCAAAGGGACATTTTTGAGTGCTTTGAGGCCTAAGATGAGCAAGGAAATATCTTCACATAAGAACTAGACAGAAGCATTCTGAGAAACCCCTTTGTGATGTGTGCATTCATCTCACAGAATGGTACCTTTCTTTTGATTGAGCAGTTAGGAAGAAGTCTTTTTCTAGAATCTGCAAATGGATATTTGTGAGTGCTTTTTGCCCTGTGGTGAAAAAGGAAATATCAAAAAATAAAATCTAGACAGAATGTTTCTGAGAAACTTCTTTGTGATCTGTGCATTCATCTTACAGAGTTGAAATTTTCTTTTGGTTGGGCATTTTGGAGACAGTCTTTTTGTAGAATCGGCAAAGAGATATATTTGAACACTTTGAGGCAGATGGTGAAAAATGAAATATCTTCACCTAAAAATTAGACAGAAGATGTCTGAGAAACTACATTTTGATGTGTGCATTCATCTCACAGATTTGAACCTTTCTTTTGAATGAAGAGTTGGGAAAAAGTCTTTTTGTTGAATCTGCAAGGGATAATTTCGAGTGGTTTGATGCATATGGTGATAAAGGAAATGTCCACAAATAAAATCTAGACAGAAGCTCTCTGAGAAACTTCTGTGACGTGTGCATTCATATCACAGAGTTGAAGATTTCTTTCAATTGAGCAGTTTGGATACCATTTTTTGTAGAATCTGCAAAGTGATATTTGTGAACACTTTGAGGCTTATGGTGAAAAAGGAAATATCTTCACATAAAAATTAGAAGTTTTCTGAGTAACTTCTTTGTGATGTGTGCATTCATCTCACAGAGTTGAACTTCGTTTTCATTGAGCAGTTTGGAAACAGTATTTATGGAGAATCTGCAAAGGGACAATTGTGATAACATTTTTGCCTATGGTGAAAAAGGAAATGTCTTCACATAAAAACTATACAGAAGCTTTCTGAGAAACTTCCTTGTGATGTGTGCATTCATCACACAGATTTGAAGGTTTCCTTTGATTGAGCAGTTTGGAAACAGTCTTTTTGGAGAATCTGCAAAGGGATATTTGTGAGCTGTTTGTGGCCTATGGAGAGAAAGGAAATATATTCACATAAACACGAGACAGAAGCTTTCTGAAAAACTTCTTTGTGATGTGTACATTCAACTCACAGTGTTGAATCTTTCTTTTTATTGAGCAGTTTGGAAACAGTATTTTTGTAGAATCTGCAAAGGGATATTTTTCCTCCATTTTTGCCCTATGGTGAAAAAGGAAGTGTCTTCCCATAAAAACTAGACAAAACAATTCTCAGAAACTTCTCTATGATGTGTCCATTCATCTCACAGAGTTGGAACTTTTCTTTGATTTAGAAGGTTGGAAACAGTCTTTTCATAGAATCTGCAAGGGGACATTTCTGACTGCTTTGAGACCAATATTGAAAGTGGAAATATCTTCACATAAAAACTAGATAGAAGCTTTCTGAGAAACTTCTTTGTTATGTGTGCATTCATCTCATAGAGTTGACCCTTTCTTTTGATTGAGCAGTTTGGAAACACCTTTTTGTGGTATCTGCAAAGTGACATTTGCGAACGCTTTGAGGCTTACAGTGAAAAAGGAAATACCCTCACATAAAAACTAGACAGAAACTTTCTGAGAAACTTCCTTGTGATGTGTGCATTCATCCCACAGAGTTGAACCTTTGTTTTGATCGAGCTGTTTGGAAACAGTCACTTGGTAGATTCCACAAAGGGACGTTTGTGATCTCATTGAGGCCTGTGGTGAAAAAGGAAATATCATCACATAAAAACTAGACAGAAGCTTCCTGAGGAACTTCTTTGTTATGTGAGCATTCATCTCACAGAGTTGAACCTTTGTTTTAATTGAGCATTTTGGAAATATTCTTTTTGTATAATTGGTAAAGGGAAATTGTTCAGTGCTTTGATGCCTATTGTGAAAAAGAAAATATATTCACATAAAAAGTAGATAGAAGTTTTCTGAGAATCTTCTTTGTGATGGGTGCATTCAATTCAAAGAGTTGAACCTTTCCTTTGATTGAGCAGTTTGGAAAAAATCTTTTTGTAGAATCTGCATAGTGATATTTGTGAGCCCTTTGAGGCCTATGGTGAAAGAGGAAATATCTTCACATAAAAACTAGACTGTAGCTTTCTGAGAAATTTCTTTGTGATGTGTGCATTCATCTCACAGATTTGAATCTTTGTTTTAATTGAGCAGTTTGGAAACATTCTTTTTGCATAATCGGCAAAGGGAAATTTGTCTGCGCTTTGATGCCTATTGTGAAAAAGGAAATAAATTCACATAAAAAGTAGACAGAAGTTTTCTGAGAATCTTCTTTGTGATGAGTGCATTCAACTCAAAGAGTTGTATGTTTCTTTTGATTGAGCAGTTTGGAAACAGTCTTTTTATAGAAACTACAAAGGGATATTTGTGAATGGTTTGAGGCTTACGGTGAAAAAGGAAATACCTACTCGTTAAAACTAGACAGAGCTTTCTTAGAAACTAATTTGTCATGTGTGAATTCATCTCACAGCGTTGAACCTTTCTTTTGATTGAGAAATTTGGAAACAGTCTTGTTGTAGAATCTGAATAGGGACATTTATGAGCACTTTGTGACCTATGGTGAAAAAGGAAATATCTTCACATAAAAACTAGACAGAAGTTTTCTGAGAAACTTCTTTGTTGTGTGTGCATTCAGCTCACAGATTTGAAGATTTCTTTTGATTGAGCAGTTTGGAAACAATCTTTTTGTAGAATCTGCACAGGGATATTTGTGAGCCCTTTGTGGCGTATGGTGAAAAAGTAAATAACTTCACATAAAAACTAGACAGAAGCTTTCTCAGAAACTTCTTTTTGATGTGTGCATTCATCTCACAGAGATGAACCCTTGCTTTGATGGAGCAGTTTGAAAACTGTCTTTTTGTAAAATCTGCAAAGGGATATTTGTGAGTGTTTTGAGGCTTATGGGGAAAAAGGAAATATCTTCACATAAAAACTAGACAGAATCTTTCTGAGAAACTTCTTTGTGATGTGTGCATTCATCACACGGAGTTGAACATTTCTTTTGATTGAGCAGTTTGGAAACAGTCTTTTTGGAGAATCTGCAAAGGGATATTTGTGAGCGGTTTGAGGCTCATGGTGAGAAAGGAAATATATTCACATAAACACTAGAGAGAAGCTTTCTGAGAAGCTTCTTTGTGAAGTATTCACTCATCTCAGTGAGTTGAACTGTTCCTTTGATTGAGCAATTTGGAAACAGACTTTTTTAAGAATCTGCAAAATCATATTTGTGAACGCTTTGAGGCTCATGGTGAAAAAGAGGAAATATCTTCACATAAAATTTACACAGATACTTTCTGAGATACTTCTTTGTGAGGTGTTCATTTGTCTCACAGTGTTGAACAGTTCTTTTAACTGAGCAGTTTCAAAACAGTCTTTTTTTTTGAAACTGAAATGTGATATTTGTGAACGCTTTGAGGCTTATAGTGAAAAAGGAAATATCTTCAAATAAAAACAAGATAGAAACTTTCTGAGAAACTTCCTTGTGATATCTGCATTCTTCTCAGAGAGTTGAATCTTTCTTTTCATTGGGAAGTTTGGAGACATTCAGTTTGTAGAATCTGCAGAGGGATACATGTAGGCAGTTTGAGGCCTATGTTGAAATAGGAAATATCTTCACATAAAAGCACGACAGAAGCTTTCTCAGAAACTTTTTTGTAATGCGTTCATTCATCTCATGGTGTCAAAAAATTCTTTTGATTGAGCAGTTTTGAAACAGTCTTTTTTTAGAATCTGAAATGTGATATATTTAAACACTTTGAAGCTTATGGTGAAAAAGGAAATATCTTCACATAAAAACAAGACAGAATCTTTCTGAGGAACTTCTTTGAGATGTGTGCATTCATCACACAGAGTTGAAAACCTGTTTTGACTGAGTAGTTTGTAAACAGTCTTTTTGTAGAATCTGCAAAGGGATATTTCTGAGATGTTTGAGGAGTATGGTGAAAAGGAAATATCTTCACATAAAAAATAGAAAGAAGGTTTCTGAGAAACTTCTTTGTAATGTGTGCATTCATCTCACAGAGTTGAACCTTTCTTTTGCTTGAGCAGTTTGCAAACACACTTTTCGTACAATCTGCAAGTGGATATTAGGAGCGCTTTAAGGCCTATTATGGAAAAGGAAATATCTTCATATAAAAACTACACAGAAGCATTCTGAGAAACTTCTCTGTGATGTGTGCACTCAAATCACAGAGTTGAACCTTTCTTTTGATTGAGGAGTTTTGAAACACCCTTTTTGTAGAATCTGCAAGTGGATATTTGGAGCTCTTTGAGGCCTACGGAGGAAAAGGAAATAACTTCATATAAAAACTACACAGAAGCATTCTCAGAAATTTCTTTGTGATGTGTGCATTCAAATAACAGAGTTGAACCTTTCTCTTGATTGAGCAGTTTGGAAACACCCTTTTAGTAGAATCTGCAAACAGATATTTGGAGTGCTTTGAGGCCTATTATGTCAAAGGAAATATCTTCACATAAAAACCAGACAGACGCTTTCTCAAAAACTTCTTCGTTGTGTGTGCATTCAACTCACAGAATTGAACCTTCCTTTTGATAGAGCAGTTTTGGAACACTCTTTTTGTAGAATCTTCAAGTGTATATTTGGAGCACTTTGAGGCCTATGGTGGAAAAGGACATATCTTCACATAAAAACTAGACATAAGCATTCTCAGAAACTGCTTTGTTATATGTGCATTCAACTCACAGAGTTGAACCTCCTTTTGATAGAGCAGTTTTGAAACACTCTTTCTGTACAATCTGCAAGTGAATATTTGGAGCGCTTAGAGGCCTAAGGTGGAAAATGAAATAACTTCACATAAAAGCTAGAGAGAAGCATTCTCAGAAACTTCTTTGTGATGTGTGCATTCAAATCACAGAGTTGAACCCCTTCCAATACCTAGAGCAGATTTAGAGCACTCTTTTTGTAGAATCTGCAAGTGTATATTTGGAGTGCTTAGAGGACTATGCTGGAAAAGGGAATATTTTTACAAAAAAAGTAGTCTGAAGCACTCTCAGAAGTTTCTTTGTGATTTGGGCATTCATCACACAGAGTTGAACCTTCCGTTTGATAGAGCAGCTTTGAAACACTCTTTTTGTACAATCAGCAAATGGATATTTCGAGTGCTTTAAGGCCTATCCTGAAAAAGGAAATATCTTCACATAAAAAGTAGACAGAAGCATTCTCAGAAATTTGTTTGTGATGTGTGCATTTAACTCACAGAGGTGAACCGTCTTTGGATAGAGTAGTTTTGAAATACTCTTTTCGTAGAATCTGCAAGTGGCTATTTCAATCACTCTGAGGCCTGTGCTGGAAATGGAAATATCTTCACATAAAACTAGACAGAAGCATTCCCAGAAACTTCTCCATGATGTGTGCATTCAAATCACAGAGTTGAAACTTCCTTTGTTAGAACAGTTTTCAAACACTCTTTTTGTAGAATCCGCAAGTGGATATTTGGAGAGTTTTGAGGCCTATGATGGAAAATGTAATATCTTCACATAAAAACTAGACAGAAGAATTGTCAGAAACTTATTTGTGGTGTGTGCATTCAACTCACGGAATTGAACTTTCCGATGGTAGAACAGTTTTGAAACACTCTTTTTGCAAAATCTGCAAGTGGATATTTGGAGCCCTTTGAGACCTACGGTGGAAAAAGACATATTTTCACATTAATAGTAGACGGAAGCATTCTCAGAATCTTCTTTATGATGTGTGCATTCAACGCTCAGAGTTGAACCTTCCTTTTGACAGAGCAGTTTTGAAACACACTTTTTCTAAAATCTGCAAGTGGATATTTGGAGTGCTTTGAGGACTGTGCTGGAAAAGGTAATATTTTCACATAAAAACGAGACAGAAGCATTCTGAGAAACTTCTTTTTTATGTGTGCATTCAACTCAGAGAGTTGAAACTTCTTTTGAAAGAGCTGTTTTGAAATACCATTTTTGTACCACCTGCAAGTGGATATTTTGAGCGCTTTGAAGCCTATGCTGGAAAAGGAAATATCTTCACATAAAAACTAGAGAGAAACATTTTCAGAAACTTCTATGTGATGAGTACATTCAACTCACAGAATTGAATATTTCTTTTCATAGAGCAGTTCTGAAACACTCTTTTTGTGGAAATGGCAAGTGGATATTTGGAGCGATTGTGGCCTGCAAAGGAAAAGGAAATACCTTGAAATGAAAACTAGACAGAAACTTTCTCAGAAACTTCTTTATGATGAGTGCATTCAACTCACAGGGTTGAACCTTCTTTTTGATAGAACAGTTTTGAAACACTCTTTTTGTAGAATCTTTAAGTGGATATATGTAGCACTTTGAGGTCTATGCTGGAAAAGGAAATATCTTCATATAAAAACGAGACAGAAGGATTCTCAGAAACTTCTTTGTGATGTGTGCATTCAACTAACAGAGTTGAACCTCAATTTTGATAGAGCAGTTTTGAAACACTCTTTTTGTAGAATCTGCAAGTGGATATTTGGAGGGTTTGAGGCCTAAGCTGGAAAACGAAATACCTTCACATAAAAACTAGACAGAAGCATTCTCAGAAATTTCTTTGTGATGTGTGCATTCATCTCACAGAGTTGAACCTTCCTTTTGATAGAGCAGGTTTGAAATACTCTTTATGTAGAATCTGCCAGTGGATATTTGGTACGATTTGAGGCCTAGGTTGGAAAAGGAATTATCTTCACATAAAAAGTAAACAGAAGCATTCTCAGTAACTTATTTGTGATGTGTGCATTCAACTCAAGGAGTTGAACCCTCCTTTTGATAGAGCAGTTATGAAACAACCTTTTTGTAGAATCTGGAAGTGGATATTTGGAGGGATTTGATGCCTATGCTGGAAAATGAAATATCTTCTCATAAAAACTAGACAGAAACATTCTCAGAAACTTCTTTGTCATGTGTGCTTTCAATGCACAGAGTTGAACCTTCCTTTACCCAGAGCAGTTTTAGAACATTCTTATTTATTTATTTATTTATTTATTTTTATTATTATTATACTTTAGTTATATCTCCCAAATGCTATCCCTCCCCCCTACACCCACCCCACAACAGTCCCTGAAGAGTGATGTTCCACTTCCTCTGTCCCTGTGTTCTCATTGTTCAGTTCCCACCTATGAGTGAGAATATGCGGTGTTTGGTTTTTTGTTCTTGTGACAGTTTACTGAGAATGATGATTTCCAATTTCATCCATGTCCCTACAAAGGACATGAACTCATCATTTTTTATGGCTGCATAGTATTCCATGGTTTTTATGTGCCACATTTTCTTAATCCAGTATAACATTGTTGGGTATTTGGGTTGGATCCCAGTAATGGGATGTCTGGGTCAAATGGTATTTCTAGTTCTAGATCCCTGAGGAATCGCCACACTGACTTCCACAAGGGTTGAACTAGTTTACAGTCCCACCAACAGTGTAAAAGTGTTCCTATTTCTCCACATCCTCTCCAGCACCTGTTGTTTCCTGATTTTGTATGATTGCTATTCTAACAGGTGTGAGATGGTATCTTATTGATTTGCATTTTGATTTGCATTTGATTTGCATTTCTCTGATGGCCAGTGATGGTGAGCATTTTCTCATGTGTTTTTTGGCTGCATAAATGTCTTCTTTTGAGAAGTGTCTGTTCATGTCCTTTGCCCACTTTTTGACGGGGTTGTTTGTTTCTTTCTTGTAAATTTGTTGGAGTTCATTGTAGATTCTGGATATTAGCCCTTTGTCAGATGAGTAGGTTGCGAAAATTTTTTCCCATTCTGTAGGTTGCCTGTTCACTCTGGTGGTAGTTTCTTTTGCTGTGCAGAAGCTCTTGAGTTTAATTAGATCCCATTTGTCAATTTTGGCTTTTGTTGCCATTGCTTTTGGTGTTTTAGACATGAAGTCCTTGCCCATGCCTATGTCCTGAATGGTAATGCCTAGGTTTTCTTCTAGGGTTTTTATGGTTTTAGGTCTAACGTTTAAGTCTTCAATACATCTTGAATTGATTTTTGCATAAGGTGTAAGGAAGGGATACAGTTTCAGCTTTCTACATATGGCTAGTCAGTTTTCCCAGCACTATTTATTAAATAGGGAACCCTTTCCCCATTCCTTGTTTTTCTCAAGTTTGTCAAGGATCAGATAGTTGTAGATATGTGGTGTTATTTCTGGGGGCTCTGTTCTGCTCCATTGATCTATATCTCTGTTTTGGTACCAGTACCGTGCTGTTTTGGTTACTGCAGGCTTGTAGTATAGTTTGAAGTCAGGTAGTGTGATGCTTCCAGCATTGTTCTTTTGGCTTAGGATTGACTTGGGGATGTGGGCTCTTTTTTGGTTCCATATGAAATTTAAAGTAATTTATTCCAATTGTGTGAAGAAAGTCATTGGTAGCTTGATGGGGATGGCATTGAATCTGTGAATTACCTTGGGCAGTATGGCCATTTTCATGATATTGATTCTTCCTACCCATGAGCATGGAATGTTCTTCCATTTGTTTGTATCCTCTTTTATTTCCTTGAGCAGTGGTTTGTAGTTCTCCTTGAAGAGGTCCTTCACATCCCTTGTCAGTTGGATTCCTAGGTATTTTATTCTCTTTGAAGCAATTGTGAATGGGAGTTCACTCATGATTTGGCTCTCTGTTTGTCTGTTATTGGTGTATAAGACTGCTTCTGATTTTTGTACATTGAGTTTGTATCCTGAGACTTTGCTGAAGTTGCTTATCAGTTTAAGGAGATTTTAGGCTGAAACGATGGGGTTTTCTAGATATACAGTCATGTCATCTGCAAACAGGGACAATTTGACTTTCTATTTTTTTAATTGAATACCCTTTATTTCCTTCCCCTGCTTAATTGCCCTGGCCAGAACTTCCAACACTATGTTGAATAAAAGTGGTGAGGGAGGGCATCCCTCTCTTGTGCCAGTTTTCAAAGGGAATGTTTCCAGTTTTTCCCCATTCAGTGTGATATTGGCTGTGGCCTTGTCATAGGTAGCTCTTTTTATTTAGAGATAAGTCCCATCAATACCTAATTTATAGAGAGTTTTTAGCATGAAGGGTTGTTGAATTTTGTCAAAGACCTTTTCTGAATCTATTGAGATAATCATGTGGCTTTTGTCTTTGGTTCTGTTTATATACTGGATTACATTTATTGATTTGTGTATATTGAACCAGCCTTGCATCCCAGGGATGAAGCCCACTTGATCATGGTGGATAAGCTTTTTGATGTGCTGCTGGGTTTGGTTTGCCAGTATTTTATTGAGGATATTTGCATCAATGTTCATCAAGGATATTGGTCTACAATTCTCTTTTTTGGTTGTGTCTCTGCCAGGCTTTGGTATCAGGATGATGCTGGCCTCATAAAATGAGTTAGGGATGATTCCCTCTTTTTCCATTGTTTGGAATAGTTTCAGAAGGAATGGTACCAGTTCTTCCTTGTAACTCTGGTAGAATTCGGCTGTGAGTCCATCTGGTCCTGGACTCTTTTTGATTGGTAAGCTATTGATTATTGCCACAATTTCAGCGCCTGTTATTGGTCTATTCAGAGATTCAATTTCTTCCTGGTTTAGTCTTAGGAGAGAGTATGTGTCGAGGAATATATCCATTTCTTCTAGATTTTCTAGTTTATTTGCGTAGAGGTGTTTGTAGTATTCTCTGATGGTAGTTTATATTTTTGTGGGATCGGTTTTGATATCCCCTTTATCATTTTTTATTTTGTCTATTTGATTCTTCCCTCTTTTTTTCTTTATTAGTCTTGCTAGCAGTCTATGAATTTTGTTGATCCTTTCAGAAAACCAGCTCCTGGATTCATTAATTTTTTGAAGGGTTTTTTGTGTCTCTATTTCCTTCAGTTCTGCTCTGATTTTAGTCATTTCTTGCCTTCTGCTAGCTTTTGAATGTGTTAGCTCTTGCTTTTCTAGTTCTTTTAACATTGATGTTAGGGTGTCAATTTTGGACCTTTCCTGCTTTCTCTTGTGGGCATTTAGTGCTATAAATTTCCCTCTACAAACTGCTTTGAATGTATCCCAGAGATTGTGGTATGTTTTGTCTTCGTTCTCGTTGGTTTCAAAGAACATCTTTATTTCTGCCTTCATTTCGTTATGTACCCAGTAGTCATTCAGGAGCAGGTTGTTCAGTTTCCATGTAGTTGAGTGGTTTTGAGTGAGATTCTTAATCCTGAGTTCTAGCTTGATTGCACTGTGATCTGAGAGATAGTTTGTTATAATTTCTGTTCTTCTACATATACTGAGGAGAGCTTTACTTCCGAGTATGTGGTCAATTTTGGAATGGGTGTGGTGCTGAAAAAAACATATATTCTCTTGATTTGGGGTGGAGAGTTCTGTAGATGTCTATTAGGTCCGCTTGGTGCAGAGCTGAGTTCAATTCCTGGGTATCCTTGTTAACTTTCTGTCTCGTTGATCTGTCTAATGTTGACAGTGGGGTGTTAAAGTCTCCCATTATTACTCTGTGGGAGTCTAAGTCTCTTTGTAGGTCACTCAGGACTTGCTTTATGAATCTGGGTGCTCCTGTATTGGGTGCATATATATTTAGGATAGTTAGCTCTTCTTGTTGAATTAATCCCTTTACCATTATGTAATGGCCTTCTTTGTCTCTTTTGATCTTTGTTGGTTTAAAATCTGTTTGATCAGAGACTAGGATTGCAACCCCCGCCTTTTTTTGTTTTCCATTTGCTTGGTAGATCTTCCTCCATCCTTTTATTTTGAGCCTATGTGTGTCTCTGCACGTGAGATGGGTTTCCTGAATACAGCACACTTATGGGTGTTGAGTCTTTATCCAATTTGCCAGTCTGTGTCTTTTAATTGGAGCATTTAGTCCATTTACATTTAAATTTAATATTGTTATGCGTGAATTTGATCCTGTCCTTATGATGTTAGCTGGTTATTTTGCTCGTTAGTTGATGCCATCTCTTCCTAGTCTGGATAGCCTTTACATTTTGGTATGATTTTGCAGTGGCTGGTACCGGTTGTGCCTTTCCTTGTTTAGCGCTTCCTTCAGGAGTTCTTTTAGGGCAGGCCTGGTGGTGACAAAATCTCTCAGCATTTGCTTGTCTGTAAAGTATTTTATTTCTCTTTCACTTATGAAGCTTAGTTTGGCTGGATATGAAATTCTGGGTTGAAAATTCTTTTCATTAAGAATGTTGAATATTGGCCCCCACTCTCTTCTGGCTTGTAGGGTGTCTGCCGAGAGATCCGCTGTTAGTCTGATGGGCTTCCCTTTGAGGGTATCCCGACCTTTCTCTCTGGCTGCCCTTAACTTTTTTTCCTTCATTTCAACCTTGGTGAATCTGACAATTATGTGTCTTGGAGTTGCTCTTCTCGAGGAGTATCTTTGTGTCATTCTCTGTGTTTCCTGAATCCGAATGTTGGCCTGCCTTGCTGGATTGGGGAAGTCCTCCTGAATAATATCCTGCAGAGTGTTTTCCAACTTGGTTCCATTCTCCCCGTCACTTTCAGGTACACCAATCAGACATAGATTTGGTCTTTTCACATAGTCCCACATTTCTTGGAGGCTTTGCTCGTTTCTTTTTATTCTTTTTTCTCTAAACTTCCCTTCTCACTTCATTTCATTCATTTCATCTTCCATGGCTGTTATCCTTTCTTCCATTTGATCGCATCATCTCCTGAGGCTTCTGCATTCTTCACGTAGTTCTCGAGCCTTGGTTTTCAGCTCCATCAGCTCCTTTAAACACTTATTTGTATTGGTTATTCTAGTTCTACATTCTTCTAAATTTTTTCAAAGTTTTCAACTTCTTTGCCTTTGGTTTGAATATCCTCCCATAGCTCAGAGTAATTTGATCGTCTGAAGCCTTCTTCTCTCAGCTCGTCAAAGTCAATCTCCGTCCAGCTTTGTTCCATTGGTGGTGAGGAACTGTGTTCCTTTGGAGGAGGAGAGGCACTCTTCTTTTTAGAGTTCCCAGTTTTTCTGCTCTGTTTTTTCCCCATCTTTGTTGTTTTATCTACTTTTGGTCTTTGATGTTGGTGATGTACAGATGGGTTTTTGGTGTGGATGCCCTTTCTGATAGTTTTCCTTCTAACAGACAGGATCCTCAGCAGTGGGTCTGTTGGAGTACCCGGCCGGCCGTGTGAGGTGTCAGTCTGCCCCTCCTGGGGGGTGTCTCCCGGTTAGGCTGCTCAGGGCTCAGGTGTCAGGGACCCATTTGAGGAGGCAGTCTGCCCGTTCTCAGATCTCCAGCTGCATGCTGGGAGAACCACTGCTCTCCTCCAAGCTGTCAGACAGGGACATTTAATTCTGCAGAGGTTACTGCTGTCTTTTTGTTTGTCTGTGCCCTGCCCCCAGTGGTGGAGCCTACAGAGGCTGGCAGGCCTACTTGAACTGTGGTGGGCTCAACCCAGTTCAAGCTTCCCGGCTGCTTTGTTTACCTAAGAGAGCCTGGGAAATGGCGGGCGCCCCTCCCCCAGCCCCACTGCTACCTTGCTGTTTGCTCTCAGACTGCTGTGCTAGCAATCAGTGAGACTCCGTTGGCATAGTACCCTCTGAGCCAGGTGTGGGCTATAATCTCCTGGGGCACCGTTTCCTAAGCCCGTCGGAAAAGCACAGTATTCAGGTGGGAGTGGCCCGCTTTTCCAGGTGCCCTCTGTCACCCCTGGAAAGGGAACTCCCTGACCCCTTGTGCTTCCCAAGTGAGGCAATGCCTCGCCCCTGCTTCGGCTGTTACACAGTGCTCTCATCCACTGACCTGCGACCACTGTCTGGCACTCCCTAGTGAGATGAACACGGTACTGACCCATCTTCTGCGTCGCTCACCATGGGACCTGTAGACCAGAGCTTATCCTATTCGGCCATGTTGGCTCCTCCCCCGGAAATATCCTCACATAAAAACTACACAGAAGCATTCTCAGAAACTTCTCTGGTATGAGTGCATTCAACTCACAGAGTTGAAGCTTCCTTTTGATAGAACAGTTTTGAAACACTCTTTTTGTAGAATCTGCAAGTGGATATTTGGAGTGCTTTGGGTCCTACAGTGGAAAAGGAAATATCTTCACATTAAAACTAGACAGAAGAAGTCTCAGAAACTTCCCTGTGCTTTATGCATTCAACTAACAGAGTTGAATCTTGCTGTTCATAGAGCAGTTCTGAAACAGTCTTTCTTTGGAAACATCAAGTGGCTATTTGTTGCGATTGCTTCCTCTAGTGGAAAAGGAAATACATTCAGTTGAAAACTTGACAGAATCATTCTCAGAAACTTCTCTTTGATGAGTGCATTCAACTCACAGAGTTGAACCATCCTTTTGATAGAAGAGTTTTGAAACACTCTTTTTGTTGAATCTGCAAGTGGATGTTTGGAGCTTTTCGAGGCCTATGCTGGAAAAGGGTATATCTTCACATAAAAACTAGACAGAAGCATTCTCAGAAACTTCTTTGTGATGTGCGCATTCAATTCACAGTGTTGTACCTTCCTTTTCATAGAGCAGTTCTGAAACACTCTTTTTGTGGGAACGGAAATTGGATATTTGGTGCGATTGCGTCCTCTGGTGGATAATGAAATACATTCAGATGGAAACTAGACAGAATCATTCTCACAAACTGCTTTGTGATGAGTGCTTTCAACTCACAGAGTTGAATCTTTCTTTTGATAGAATAGTTTTGAAACACTCTTTTAGCAGATTCTGAAAGTGGATATTTGGAGTGCTTTGAGGCATACATTGGAAAAGTAAATATCTTCACATAAAAACTAGAAGCATTCTCAGAAACTTCGTTGATATGAGTGCATTCAACTCACAGACTTGAAACTTCCTTTTGATAGAACAGTTTTGAAACACTATTTTGTAGATTCTGCAACTGCACATTTTGAGCACTTTGAGGCCTTTGGTAGAAAAGGAAATATCTTCACATAAAAACTAGACAGAAATATTGTGAGAAACTTATTTCTAATGTGTGCATTCAACTCACAGAGTTGAAACTTCGTATTGATAGAGCAGTTTTGAAACACTCTTTTTGTAGAATGTGTAAGTGGATATTTGGAGCGATTTGAAGCCTACTGTGGAAAAGGGAATATCTTGACATTAAAACTAGACAGAAGCATTCTCAGAATGTTCTTTCTGATGTGTACATTTAACTCACAGACTTGAACCTTTCTTTTGATAGAGCAGTTTAGAAACACTCCTTTTTTTCAGATCTGCAAGTGGACATTTTGAACAATTAGAGTCCTATGGTGGAAAATGAAATATATTCAAATAAAAACTAGACAGAAACATTCTCAGAAACTTCTTTTTATGGTTGCATTCAACTCACTGAGTTGAACCTTCTTTTTCATAAAGCAGTTTTGAAACATTCTTTTTGTAGAATCTGCCAGTGGATATTTGCATTCCTTTGAGGCCTACGTTGGAAATGAGAATATCTTCACAGAAAAACTAGACAGAAGCATTCTCAGAAACTTCTTTATTATGTTTGCATTCAACTCACAGAGTTGAACCTTCCATTTGATAGAGCAATTTTGAAATATTCTATTTGTAAAATCTGCAAGTGGACATTTGAGGCGCTTTAAGGCCTATGTTGTAAACGTGAGTATCTTCACAGAAAAACTAGACAGAAGCATTTTCAGAAACTCCTTTGTGAGGTGTGCATTCAACTAACAGAGTTTAGCCTTTCTTTTGATAGAGCAGTTTTGAGACAATCTTTTTGTAGACTCTGCAAGTGGATATTTGGACTGCTCTGAGGCCTACATTGGTAAAGGAAATATCTTCAAATAAAAATTAGATAGACCCATTCTCTGAAACTACTTTGTGATTTGTACATTCAACTGATAGAGTTGAACCTTTCCTTTGATAGAGCAGTTTTGAAAAACTCTTTTTGTAGAATCTGCAAGTGGATATTTGGACTGCTTTGAGGCCTACCGTTGAAAAGGAAATATCTTCACATAAAAACTAGACAGAAGAATTCTCAGAAAACACTTTGTTACGTTTGCATTCTACTCACAGAGTTTAACCTTCCTTTTGATAGAGCTGATTTGCAACATTCTTTTGTAGAATCTACAAGTGGATATTTGGAGTTATTTGAGGCCTACGTTGGAAACGGGAATACTTTCACAGAAAAACTAAACAGAAGCATTCTCAGAAACTTCTTTGTGATAAGTGCATTCAACTAACAGAGTTGAAGCTTCCTTTTGAAAGAGCAGTTTTGAAACACACTTTTTGTAGTATCTGCAAGGGGACATTTGCAGTGCTTTGATTCCTACCGTGGAAAAGGAAATATGTTCACAGAAATACTAGACGGAAGCATTCTCAGAAACTTCTTTGTGATGTGTGCATTCAGCTCATAGAGTTGAAACTTTCATTAGATTGAAAGGTTTTGAAACTCTCTTTTTTGCAGAATCTGCATTGGGACACGTGTAGTGCTTTCAGACCCACGGTGCAAACGGGAATATGTTCATATAAAAACTAGACAGAAGGATTCTCAAAAACTTCTTTTTGATGTTTGCATTCAACTCACAGAGTTGATCCGTTCTTTCAATAGTGCAGTTTTGATACACTCTTTTTGTAGAATCTGCAAGTGGATATTTGGAGCGCTTTGAAGCTTACTGGGAAAAAGGAAATATCTTCACATGAAAAGTAGAGAGAAGCATTATCAGAAAGTTTTTTGTGTTGTGTGCATTAAACTCACAGAGTTAAACCTTCCTTTTGATAGAACAGTTTTGAAACACTCTTTTTGTAGGATCTGCAAATGGACATTTTGAGCACTTTGACACGTAAGGTGGAAAAGGAAATATCTTCACATAAAAACTAGACAGACGCATTCTCAGAAACTTCTTTGGTATGTTTGAATTCAACTCTCAGAGTTGTACCTTCCTTTTCATATAACAATTTTTAAACATTCCTTTGTAGAATCTGCAAGTAGATATTTGTAGTGCTTTTTAGTCTACGTTAAAAATGGGAATATCTTACAAGAGAAATTAGGCAGAAGCATTCTCAGAAACTTCATTGTTATGTTTTTATTCAACTAACAGTGTTGAAGCTTCTTTTTGATGGAGCAGTTGTGACATAATCTTTTTTAAAATCTACAAAGAATATTTGGAGCTATTTTAGGCAAACTTTGGAAATGGCAATATCTTCACAGAAAACTAGACAGAAGCATTCTTAGAAAGTCCTTTGTGATGTGTGCATTCAGTCATCAGATTTGAACCATTCTTTTGATAGAGCAATGTTGAAACCCTCTTTTTGTAGAATCTGCAAGTTGATATTTAGACCGTTTTGAGGCCTACCTAGGTAAATGAGATATCTTCACAAAAAAACTAGACAGAAGCATTCTCAGAAACTACTTTGTTGTGTATGCATTCAACTCAAAGAATCGAACCATCCTTTTGATAGGGCAGTTTTGAAACATTCTTTTTCTAGAATCTGGAAGAGGATATTTGGAGCGCTTTGAGGCCTACGATGGAAACGGGAGTATCTTCACATAGAAACTAGACAGACTCATTCTCAGAAACTTTTTGTTTTGTGTGCATTCAACTCACAGTGTTCAACTTTCTTTTGATACAGCAGTTTTGAAACACTCTTTTTGTAGAATGTGTAAGTGGATATTTGGATTGCTTTGAAGCCTACTGTGGAAAAGGGAATTCTGAACATGAAAACTAGACAGAAGCATTCTCAGAATGTTCTTTATGATGTGTACATTCAACTCACACTGTTTAACCTTCCCTTTGTTAGAGCAGTTTTGAAACACTCATTTATAGAATCTGCAAGGGGTAATTTGGAGTGCTTTGAGGCCTATGATGGAAACGGGAATATCGTCACATAAAACCTAGACAGAAGCAGTCTGACAAACAACTTTGTGATGTGTACATTTAATTCAGATTGAACCTTCCTTTTGATAGAGCAACTTTGAAACACTCTTTTTGTAGAATCTGCAAGTGGATATTTGGACTGCATTGAGGCCTACCATGGAAAAGGAAATATCTTCTCATAAAATCTAGAAAGAAGCATTCTCAGAAACTTCTTTGTAATGTGGGCATTCAGCTCACAAAGTTGAAACTTTCTTTTGATAGAGCAGTTTTGAAACACTCTTTTTGTAGATTCTGCAAGTCGACATTTTGAGCACTTAGCAGCTTATAGTGGAAAAGGAAATATCTTCACATAAAAATTAGACAGAAGGATTCTCAGAAACTTTTTTGTTATGTATGCATTCAACTCACAGAGTTGAACCATCCTTTTGATAGAGAAGTTTTGAAACATTCTTTTTGTAGAATCTGTAAACTGATATCTGGAGGGCTTTGAGGCCTACGTTGGAAACGGAATATCTTCACAGAAAAACTAGACAGAAGCATTCTCAGAAACTTCTTTATTATGTTTGCAATCAACTCACAGAGTTTTACCTTCCTTTTGATAGAGCAGTTTTGAAACATTCTTTTGTAGAATCTACAAGTGGATATTTTGAGCGCTTTGAGGCATACGTTGGAAACGGGAAAATCTTCACAGAAAAACTAGACAGAAGCATTCTCAGAAAATCCTTTGTGATGTGTGCATTGAACTAACAGAATTGAACCTTTTTTTTGATAGAGCTGTTTAGAAACACTCTTTGTAGAATCTGCAAGTGGATATTTGGACCACTTTGAGGCCTACCTTCGTAAAGGAAATATCTTCACATAAAAATTTGACAGACGCATTCTCAGAAACTTCTTTGTGATGTGTGCATTCAACTCATAGAATTGAAACTTTATTTGATAGAGCACTTTTGAAACAGTTTTTTGTAGAATCTGCAAGCGGATATTTGAACTGATTTGAGGTCAACCGTTGAAAATGAAATATCTTCCCAGAAAAACTAGACAGAAGTATTCTCAGAAACTTCCTGGTTAGGTTTGCATTCAACTCACAGAGTTGAACCTTCCTTTTGATAGAGCTGCTTTGAAACATTCTTTTCTAGAATCTACAATGAATGTTTGAAGCGTTTTGAGGCCTACGTTGGAAAAGGGAATTCCTTCAAAGAAAAACTAGACAGAAGCATTCTCAGAAACTTCTTTGTGATGTGTGCATTCAACTAACAGAGTTGAAGCTTCCTTCTGATAGAGCAGTTTTGAAAAACTCTTTTTGTAGAATCTGCAAGGGAACATTTGTAGTGCTTTGAGGTCTACCGTGGAAAAGGAAATATATTCCCAGAAAAACTAGACAGAAGAATTCTCAGAAACTTCTTTGGGGTGAGTGCATTCAGCTCACAGATTTGAAACTTTCTTTTCATAGAGCGGTTTTGAAACAGTATTTTTGTAGCATCTGCATGGGGACACTTGGAGTGCTTTCAGACCTATGGTGGAAATGAGAATATCTTCATATAAAAACTAGACAGAAGCATTCTCAGAAACTTTTTTGGATGTGTGCATTCAACTCACAGAGTTGAACTTTTCTTTTGATAGAGCAGTTTTGATACACTCTTTTTGTAGAATCAGCAAGTGGATATCTGGTGCGCTTTGAAACCTACTGTGGAAAAGGAAATATCTTCACATAAAAATTAGACAGAAGCATTCTCAGAAAGTTATTTGTGATGTGTGCATTCAACTCACAGAGTTGAACCTTCCTTTTGATAGAGCAGTTTTGAAACACTCTTTTTGTAGGATCTGCATGTGGACATTTTGAGCACTTTTATACCTATGTTGGAAAAGTAAATATCTTCAAATAAAAACAAGACAGAAGCATTCTCAGAAACTTCTTTATGTTTGCCTTCAACTCACAGATTTGAGCCTTCCTTTTGATAGAGCAGTTTTGAAACATTGTTTTCGTAGAATATGCAAGTGGAATTTTGAAGTGCTTTGAGGCCTATGTTGGAAAGTGGAATATCTTCACAGAAAAACTAGACAGAAGCATTTTGAGAAACTTCTTTGTGATGTGTGCATTAAACTAACAGAGTTGAAAATTTCTTTTGATAGAGCAGTTTTGAAACACTCCTTTTGTAGAATCTGCAAGTGCATATGTGGAGCACTTTGTGGCCTTTTATGGAAAATGAAATATCTTCACTTAAAAACTAGATAGAAGCATTCTCAGAAACTTCTTTGTTATGTATGCATTCAACTCACAGAGTTGACCCTTCCTTTTCATAGAGCACTTTTGAAACATTCTTTTTGTAGAATCTGCAAGTGGATATTTTGACTGCTTTGAGGCATAACTTGGTAAAGGAAATATGTTCACATAAAAACTAGACAGACACATTCTCAGAAACTTCTTTGTGATATGCGAATTCAACTCATAGAGTTGAACTTTTACTTAGATAAAGCAATTTCAAAACACTCTTTTTGTAGAATCTGCAAGTAGATATTTGGACAGCTTTTTGACCTACCATGGAAAAGGAAATACCTTCACATAAAAACTAGACAGAAGCATTCTAAGAAACTTCTTTGTTATGTTTGCATTTAACTCACAGATTTGAAACTTTCCTTTGATAGAGCCGTTTTGAAACACTCTTTTTGGAGGATTTGCATATGGACACGTGGAGTGCTTTGAGGCCTACAGTGGAAACCGGAATATCTTCACATAAAAACTAGACAGACGGATTCTCAGAAACTTCTTTGTGATGTGTGCATTCAACTCACAGAGTTGAACCATTCTTTTGATAGAGCAGTTTTGAGGCACTTTTTTGTGCAATCTGCAAGTGGATATTTGGAGAGCTTGGAAGCCTACTGTGGAAAAGGAAATATCTTCACATAAACTAGACTGAAGGATTCTCAGAAAGTTATTTGTGATATGTGCATTCAACTCACAGAGTTGAACCTTCCTTTTGATAGAGTAGTTTTGAAACAATCTTTTTGTAGGATCTGCAAGTGGACATTTTGAGCACTTTGTGTCCTATGGTGATAAAGGAAATACCTTGACATAAAAACTAGACAGAAGCATCCTCAGAAACTTCTTTGTTATGTTTGCCTTCAACTCACAGAGTTGAACCTTCCTTTTCACAAAACTGTTTTGAAACATTCCTTCGTAGAATCTGCAAGTGGATATTATGAGCTCTTTGGAAGTAGGAATACCTTCACAGAGAAACTAGGCAGCAGCATTCTCAGAAACTCCTTTGTTATGTTTTCATTCAACTAACAGAGTTGAACCTTCCTTTTGATAGAGCAGTTTTGACGCATTCTTTTTGTAGAATCTGCAAGTGGATATTTGGAGCACTTTGAGACCTACGTTGGAAACGGGAATGTCTTCACAGAAGAGCTAGACAGAAGAATTATCAGAAAGTACTTTGTGATGTGTGAATTCAAGTAACAGATTTGAATCACTCTTTTGATAGTGCAGTTTTGAAACACACTTTTTGTAGAATCTCCAGGTGGATATTTAGACCGCTTTGAGTCCGACCATGGTAAAGGAAATATCTTTACAAAAAAACTAGACAGAAGCATTCTCAGAAACTTCTTTGTTATGTTTGCATTCAACACAAAGAGTTAAACTTTCCTTTTGATAGCGCAGTTTTGAAACATTCTTTTTGTAGTATCTATAAGTGGATATTTGGAGCACGTTGAGGCCTAATTTGGAAACGGGAATAGCTTCACAGAAAACTAGACAGAAGCATTCTCAGAAACTTCTTTGTTATGTTTGCATTCAACACAAAGAGTTAAACTTTCCTTTTGACAGCGCAGTTTTGAAACATTCTTTTTGTAGAATCTGCAAGTGAACATTTGGAGTGCTTTGAGGTCTACGTAGGAAATGGGAATATCTTCACAGAAAAACCAGACAGAAGAATTCTCAGAAACTTCTTTGGGTTGTGGGCATACAATTCACAGGTTTGAACTTTGTTTTGATAAAGGAGTATTGAAACACTTTTTTTGTAGAATGTGCAAGTGGGTATTTTGAGCCCTTTGAAGCCTACTATGGAAAAGGAAATATCTTAACACGAACACTAGACGGAAGCATTCTCATAAAGTTCTTTGTGATGTGTGCATTCAACTCACAGAGTTGACCCTTCCTTTTGATAGAGCAGTTTTTAAACACTCTTTTTGAGGATCTGCAAGGGTTAATTTGGAGTGCGTTGAGGCCTACGATGGGAACGGGAATATCTTCACATAAAACATAGACAGAAGCATTCTCAGAAATTTCTTTGTGATATGTACATTGAACTCACAGAGTTGAATACTCGTTTTGATAGAGCAGCTTTGAAACACTCTTTTGGTAGAATCTGCAAGTGGATATTTTTACCGCTTTGTGGCCTACCGTGGAAAAGGAGATATCTTCACATAAAATCCAGAAGGAAGCATTCTCAGAAACTTCTTTGTGAAGTGTGCATCCAACTCACAGAGTTGAAGATTCCATTTGATAGAGCAGTTTTTAAACACTCCTTGTGTAGAATCTGCAAGCAGACATTTTGAGTGCTTTGAGGCCTACCATGGAAAAGGACATATCTTCACATAAAAACTAGACAGAAGCATTCTCAAAAACTTCTTTGTGACGTATGCATTCAACTCACAGAGTTGAAACTTCTCTTTGATAGAGCAGTTCTGAAAAACTCTTCTTGTAGAATCTGCAAGTGGATATTTGAAGCTCTTTGAGGACTATGGTGGAAACAAGAATGTCTTCACATAAAATCTAGACAGAAGCATTCTCAGAAACTACTTCATTATGTATGCATTCAACTCACAGAGATGAACCTTCCTTTTCATAGAGCATTTTTGAAATATTCTTTTTGTAGAATTTGTAGGTGGATATTTGGAGGGCATTGAGGCCTACGTAGGATACTGGAATATCTTCACAGAAAAACTAGACAAAAGCATTATCAGGAAGTTCTTTGTGAAGTGTGCATTCAACTAACAGTGTTGAACCTTTGTTTTCATAGAGCAGTTTTGAAATACGGTTTTTGTAGAAACTGCAAGGGGACATTTTTAGTGCTTTGAGGCCTACCATGAAAAGGAAATATATTCACGCAAAAACAAGACTGAAGCATTCTCAGAAAGTTCTTTGTGATGTGTGCATTCAGCTCAAAGTGTTGAACCTTTCTTTTGATAGAGCGATTTTGAAACATTCTTTTTGGTGAGTCTGCATGGGGACATGTGGAGTGCTTTGAGGCCTATGGTGGAAACGGGAATATCTTCACATGTAAACTAGACTGAAGCATTCTCAGAAATTTCTTTCTTATGTTTGCATTCAACTCAGAGAGTTCAACGTTCCTTTTCATAGAACAGTTTTGAAACACTCTATTTGTAGAATCTGCAAGTGGACATTTTGAGCTCTTTGAGGCCTATGGTGGAAAAGGAAATATCTTCACACAAAAACTAGACAGAAGTATTCTCAGAAACTTCTTTTTTATGTTTTCATTCAACTCACAGAGTTGAACCTTCCTTTTCAGAAATCAGTTTTGAAACATTCTTTTTGTAGAATCTACAATTATATATTTGGAACACTTTGAGGCCTATGTTGGAAACGGGAATATCTTCACATGGAAACTAGATAGAGGCATTCTCAGAAACTTCTTTGTGATGTGTGCATTCAACTCACAGGGTTCAACCTTTCTTTTGATAGAGCAGTTTTAAAACACTCTTTTTGTAAAATGTGCAAGTGGATATTTGGAATGCTTTGAAGCCTACTGTGGAAAAGGAAATATCTTAACATGAAAACTAGACAGAAGTATTCTCAGAAAGTTATTTGTGATGTGCCATTCAACTCACGGAGTTGAAACTTCCTTTTGATAGAGCAGTTTTTGTAGAATCTGCAAGGGGTAATTTGGAGTGCTTTGAGGCCTACCATGGAAAAGGAAATATCTTCACATAAAATCTAGAAAGAAGCATTCTCTGAAACTTCTTTGTGATGTGAGTATGAAACTCACAGAGATGAAACTTTCTCTTGATAGAGCACTTTTGAAACACTCTTTTTGTAGCATCTACAAGTGGACCTTTTTAGCACATAGTGTCCGGTGGTGGAAAAGGAAATATCTTCACACAAAACCAGATGGAAGCATTCTCAGAAATTTCTTTGCTATGTTTGCATTCAACAAACAGAGTTGAAACTTCCTTTTCTTAGAGCAGTTTTGAAACATTCTGTTTGTAGAATCTGCACGTGGACCTTTGTAGCACTTTGAGGTCTAAGTTGGAAACGGGGATACCGTCACAGAAAAACTAGACAGAAGCATTTTCAGAAAGTTCTTAGTGATGTGTGCATTCAACTAACAGAGTTGAAGCTTTCTTTGCATAGAGCAGTTTTGAAACAGTGTTTTTGTAGAATCTGCAAAGGGACATTTGTAGTGCTTTGAGGCCTACCATGGAAAATGAAATATATTCACAGAAAAATTAGACTGAAGCATTCTCAGAAACTCCTTTGCGATGTGTGCATTCAGCTCACAGAGTTGAACCTTTCCTTTGAAAGAACGGTTCTGGAACACTCTTTTTGTTGAATATTCATTGGGACATGTGGAGTGCTTTGAGGCCTACTGTAGAAACAGGAATATCTTCACATAAAAACTAGACAGAAGCATTCTCAGAGACTTCTTTTTTACATGTGCATTCAACTCACAGAGCTCAAACTTTCTTTTGATGGAGTCATTTTGAAACATTGTTTCTGTAAGATATGCAAGTTGATATGTGTAGAGCTTTGAGGCATACGTTGCAAACGGGTATAACTTCATGTAAAGCTAAACAGAAGCATTCTGAGAAACTTCTTTGTTATGTTTGCATTCAACTTAGAGAGTTGAACCTTCCTTTTGATAGACAAGTTTTGAAACATTCTTTTTGTAGAATCTGCAAGTGGATGTTTGGAGCACTTTAGGCCTACGTTGGAAACGGGGTTATCTTCACAGAAAAACTAGACAGAAGCATTCTCAGAAAGTTCTTAGTGATGTGTGTATTCAACTAACAGTGTTGAACCTTTGTTTTCAAAGAGCAGTTTTGATACACTCTTTCTGTAGAATCTGCAAGGGAACATTTGTAGTGCTTTGAGGCCTACCGTGAAAAAGGAAATATATTCACAGATAAACTAGACTGAAGCATTCTCAGAAACTCCTTTGTGATGTGTGCATTCAATTCATAGAGGCGAACCTTTCCTTTGACAGAGAAGTTTTGAAACACTCTTTCTGTAGAATCTGCAAGTGGATATTTGGACCGCTTTGAGGCCTACTGTGGAATAGGAAATATCTTCACATAAAAACTAGGCAGAAGCATTCTCAGAACCTTCTTTGTTATGTTCACCTTCAACTCACAGAGTTGAACCTTCCCTTTCATAGAGCAATTTTGAAACATTCTTTTTGTAGAATTAGCAATTGCATAGTTGGTGCCATTTGTGGCCTTCGTTGGAAACGGGAATACCTTCACAGAAAAACTAGACAGAAGCATTTTCAGAAACTACTTTGTGAAGGGTGCATTCAACTCACAGAATTGAATATTCCTTTTGATAGAGCAGTTTTGAAACACTCTTTTTGTAGAATCTGCAATCGTCTATTTGGAGTGCTTTGATGCCTATGTTGGAAACGGGGATATCTTCACAGAAAAACTAGACAGAAGCATTCTCAGAAAGCTTAGTGATGTGTGCATTCAACTAACTGAGTTGAACCTTTCTGTCCATAGAGCAATTTTGAAACACTGTTTTTGTAGTATCTGCAAGGGGACATTTGTAGTGCTTTGAGGCCTACCGTGGAAAAGGAATTATATTCACAGAAAAATAGACTGAAGCATTCTCAGAAACTTCTTTGTGATGTGTGCATTCATCTCAGATTTGAACCTTTCTTTTGATAGAGCAGTGTTGAAACACTCTTTTTGTTGAATCTGCATGGGAACATGTGCAGTGCTTTGAGGTGTACGGTGAAAACGAGAATATATTCACATAATAACTAGACAGAAGGATTCTCAGAAACTTCTTTCTTATTTTGGCATTCAATTCACAGAGTTGAAACTTTCTTTTGATAGAGCAGTTTTGAAACAGTCTTTTTGTAGAGTCCGCAAGGGGATATACAGAGCACTTTGAGACCTATGGTGGAAAATGAAATATCTTCACATAAAGATTAGACAGAAGCATTCTCAGAAACTTCTTTGTTATGATTGCATTCAACCACAGAGTTGAAACTACCTTTTCATATAGCAGTTTTGAAACATTCTTTTTGTAGAATCTGCAAGTATATATTTGGAGTGCTTCGAGGCCTATGTAGGAAACGGGAATATCTTCAAAGAGAAACTAGACTGAGGCATTCTCAGAAATTTCTTTGTTATGTGTGCATTCAACTCACAGGGTTGAACATTTCTTTTGATAGAGCAGTTTTGAAACACTGTTTTTGTAGAATGTGCAAATGTGTATTTGGAGCACTTTGAAGCCTACTGTGGAAAAGAAAATAACTTAACACGAAAACTAGGTAGAAAAATTCTCAGAAAGTTTTTTGTGATGTGTGGATTCAACTCACAGAGTTGAACCTTCCGTTTGATAGTGCAGTTTTGAAACACTCTTTTTGCAGAATCTACAAGGGGTAATTTGGAGTGTTTTGAGGCCTACGGTGGAAATGGGAATATCTTCACATAAAACCTGGACAGACGCATTCTCAGAAATGTCTTGGTGATGGGTACATTGAAATCACACAGTTGAAACTTCCTTTAAATAGAGCACCTTTGAAACACTTTTTTTATACAATCTACAACTGGATATTCCGACCGCTGTGAGGCCTACCGTGGAAAAGGAATTATCTTCAAATAAAATCTAGAAGGAATCATTCTCAGAAACTACTTTGTGATGGGAGCATTCAACTCACAGAGTTGAAACTTTCTTTTGATAGAGCAGTTTTGTAACACTCTTTTTGTAGAATCCGCAAGTGGACATTTTGAGCACTTTGAGGAGTATGGTGGAAAATGAAATATTTTCACATAAAAAATAAAAAGAAACATTATCAGAAACTTCTTTGCTATGCATGCATTCAACTCACAGAGTTGAAACTTCCTTTTGATAGAGCAGTTTTGAAACATTCTTTTTGTAGAATCTGCAAGTGTATATTTGGAGCCCTTTGAGGCCTGTGTTGGAAACGGGAATATCTTCACAGAGAAAGTAGATAGAAGCATTCTCAGAAACTTCTTTGTTATGTTTGCATTCAATTCACAGTGTTGAAGCTTGCTTTTGATAGAGCAGTTTTGAAACGTTCTTTTTGTAGAATCTACAATTCAGTATTTGGAGCGCTTTGAGGCCTACGTTGGAAAAGGGAATATCTTCACATAAAAACTAGACAGAAGTACTCACAGAAACTTCTTTGTTATGTTGGAATTCAACTTGCAGAGCTGAACCTCCCTTTTGATTGAGCAGTTTTGAAACATTCTTTTTGTAGAATCTGCAAGTGGACACTTGGAGCACTTTGAGGCCTACGTTGGAAACGGGAATATCTTCACATAAAAACTGGACGGAAGCATTATCAGAAAGTTCTTTGTGATATGAGCATTCAAATCAAAGAGTTGAAATTTTCTTTTGATAGAGAAGGTTTGAAACATTCTTTTTGTAGAATCTGCAAGTGGACATTTTGAGCACTGTGAGGCCTATGGTGGAAAAGGAAATATCTTCAAATAAAAACTAGGCAGAAGAATTCTCACAAACTACTTTGTTATATTTGCATTCAACTCACAGAGTTGAAACTTTCTTTTCATAGGGCAGTTTTGAAACATTCTTTTTGGAGAATCTGCAAGTGGATATTTGGAGGGCTTTGAGGCCTACGGTGGAAACAGGGATATCGGCACATAGAAACTAGACACAAGCATTACCAGAAAATTCTTTGTGATGTGAGCGTTCAACTCACAGAGTTGAAACTTTCTTTTCAAAGAGCAGTTTTGAAACACTCTTTTTGTAGAATCTGCAAGTTGATATTTTCTCTGCTTTGAGGCCTACAGAGCAAAAGGAAATATCTTCACATAAAAAGTAGACAGAAGCATTCTCAAAAACTTCTTTGTTGTGTGTGCATTCAACTCACAGAGTTGAACATTCCTTTAGATGGAGCAGTTTTGAAACATTCTTTTTGAAGAATCTGCAATCGGATATTTGGATTGCTTTTAGGCTTAGGTTGGAAACGGGAATACCTTCACAGAAAGTCTAGACAGAAGCATTGTCAGAAACTTCTTTGTGATGTGTGCATTCAACTCACAGAGTTGAACATTCCTTTTGACAGAACAGTTTTGAAACACTCTTTTTGTAGGATCTCCAACGGACATTTTGAGCGCTTTGAGGCTTACTGTGGAAAGGGAAATATCTACACCGAAAAACTGGCAGAAACATTCCCAGAAACTACTTTGCGATGTGTACATTCAACTCTCAGAATTGAAATTTTCTTTTGATAGAGCAGTTTCAAAACACTCCTTTTGTAGGATCTGCTGTTGGATATTTGGATGGATTGTGGCCTCTGTTGGAAAAGGAAATATCTCCACATGAAAACTACACAGAAGCATTCTTAGAAACTTCTTTGTATAAGAATGCTTGTGATTTTTGTACATTGATTTTGTATCCTGAAACTTTGCTGAAGTTGCTTATCAGCTTAAGGAGATTTTGGGCTGAGACAATGGGGTTTTCTAGATATACAATCATGTCATCTGCAAACAGGGACAATTTGACTTCTTCTTTTCCTAATTGAATACCCTTGATTTCCTTCTCTTGCCTAATTGCCCTGGCCAGAACTTCCAACACTATGTTGAATAGAAGTGGAGAGAGAGGGCATCCCTGTCTTGTGCCAGTTTTCAAAGGGAATGCTTCCAGTTTTTGCCCATTCAGTATGATATTGGCTGTGGGTTTGTCATAAATAGCTCTTATTATTTTGAGATATGACCCATCAATACCTAATTTATTGAGAGTTTTTAGCATGAAGGGTTGTTGAATTTTGTCAAAGGCCTTTTCTGCATCTATTGAGATAATCATGTGGTTTTTGACTTTGGTTCTGTTTATATGCTGGATTAAATTGATTGATTTGCATATATTGAACCAGCCTTGCATCCCAGGGATGAAGCCCACTTGATCATGATGAATAAGCTTTTTGATGTGCTGCTGGATTCTGTTTGCCAGTATTTTATTGAGGATTTTTGCATCAATGTTCATCAAGGATATTGGTCTAAAATTCTCTTTTTTTGTTGTGTCTCTGCCAGGCTTTGGTATCAGGATGATGCTGGCCTCATAAAATGAGTTAGGGAGGATTCCCTCTTTTTCTATTGATTGGAATAGTTTCAGAAGGAATGGTACCAGCTCCTCCTTGTACCTCTGGTAGAATTCGGCTGTGAACCCATCTGGTCCTGGACTTTTTTTGGTTGGTAAGCTATTGATTATTGCCACAATTTCAGCTCCTGTTATTGGTCTATTCAGAGACTCAACTTCTCCCTGGTTTAGTCTTGGGAGGGTGTATGTGTTGAGGAATTTATCCATTTCTTCTAAATTTTCTAGTTTACTTGCGTAGAGGTGTTTGTAATATTCTCTGGTGGTAGTTTGTATTTCTGTGGGATCAGTGGTGATATCCCCTTTATCATTGTTTATTGCATCTATTTGATTCTTCTCTCTTTTTTTCTTTATTAATCTTGCTAGTGGTCTATCAATTTTGTTGATCCTTTCAAAAAAAACAGCTCCTGGGTTCATTTATTTTTTGAAGGGTTTTTTGTGTCTCTATTTCCTTCAGTTCTGCTCTGATTTTAGTTATTTCTTGCCTTCTGCTAGCTTTTGAATGTGTTTGCTCTTGCTTTTCTAGTTCTTTTAATTGTGATGTTAGGGTGTCAATTTTGGATCTTTCCTGCTTTCTCCTGTGGGCATTTAGTGCTATAAATTTCCCTCTACACACTGCTTTGAATGCATCCCAGAGATTCTGGTATGTTGTGTCTTGGTTCTCGTTGGTTTCAAAGAACATCTTTATTTCTGCCTTCATTTGGTTATGTACCCAGTAGTCATTCAGGAGCAGGTTGTTCAGTTTCCATGTAGCTGAGCGGTTTTGAGTGAGATTCTTAATCCTGAGATCTAGCTTGATTGCACTGTGATCTGAGAGATAGTTTGTTATAATTTCTGTTCTTTTACATTTATTGAGGAGAGCTTTACTTCCAAGTATATGGTCAATTTTGGAATAGGTGTGGTGTGGAGCTGAAAAAAATGTATATTCTGTTGATTTGGGGTGGAGAGTTCTGTAGATATAGAGAATAAAATACCTAGGAATCCAACTTACAAGGGATGTGAAGGACCTCTTCAAGGAGAACTACAAACCACTGCTCAAGGAAATAAAAGAGGATACAAACAAATGGAAGAACATTCCATGCTCATGGGTAGGAAGAATCAATATCATGAAAATGGCCATCCTTCCCAAGGTAATTTACAGATTCAATGCCATCCCCATCAAGTTACCAATGACTTTCTTCACAGAATTGGAAAAAACTACTTTAAAGTTCATATGGAACCAAAAAAGAGCCCGCATTGCCAAGTCAATCCTAAGCCAAAAGAACAAAGCTGGAGGCATCACACTACCTGACTTCAAACTATACTAAAAGGCTACAGTAACCAAAACAGCATGGTAATGGTATCAAAACAGAGATATAGATCAATGGAACAGAACAGAGCCGTCAGAAATAATGCCACATATCTACAACTGTCTGATCTTTGACATACCTGACAAAAACAAGAAATGGCGAAAGGATTCCCTGTTTAATAAATGGTGCTGGGAAAACTTGCTAGCCATATGTAGAAAGCTGAAACTGGATCCATTCCTTACACCTTATACAAAAATCAATTCAAGATGGATTAAAGACTTAAATGTTAGACCTAAAACAATAAAAACCCTAGAAGAAAACCCAGGCAATACCATTCAGGACATAGGCATGGGCAAGGACTTCATGTCTAAAACACCAAAAGCAATGGCAATAAAAGCCAAAATTGACAAATGGGATCTAATTAAACTAAAGAGCTTCTGCACAGCAAAGGAAACTGCCATCAGAGTGAACAGGCAACCTACAAAATGGGAGAAAATTTTCGCAACCTACTCATCTGACAAAGGGCTAATATCCAGAATCTACAATGAACTCCAACAAATTTACAAGAAAAAAACAAACAACCCCATCAAAAAGTGGGCGAAGGACATGAACAGACACTTCTCAAAAGAAGACATTTATGCAGCCAAAAGACACATGAAAAAATGCTCACCATCACTGGGCATCAGAGAAATGCAAATCAAAACCACAATGAGATACCATCTCACACCAGTTAGAATGGCAATCATTAAAAAGTCAGGAAACAACAGGTGCTGGAGAGGATGTGGAGAAATAGGAACACTTTTACACTGTTGGTGGGACTGTAAACTAGTTCAACCCTTGTGGAAGTCAGTGTGGCGATTCCTCAGGGATCTAGAACTAGAAATTCCATTTGACCCAGCCATCCCATTACTGGGTATATACCCAAAGGACTATAAATCATGCTGCTATAAAGACACATGCACACGTATGTTTATTGCGGCATTATTCACAATAGCAAAGACTTGGAACCAACCCAAATGTCCAACAATGATAGACTGGATTAAGAAAATGTGGCACATATACACCATGGAATACTATGCAGCCATAAAAAATGATGAGTTCATGTCCTTTGTAGGGACATGGATGAAATTGGAAATCATCATTCTCAGTAAACTATCACAAGAACAAAAAACCAAACACCGCATATTCTCACTCATAGGTGGGAATTGAACAATGAGAACACATGGACATAGGAAGGGGAACATCACACTTCGGGGACTGTTGTGGGGTGGGGAGAGGGGGGAGGGATAGCATTGGGAGATATACCTAATGCTAGATGACGAGTTGGTGGGTGCAGCGCACCAGCATGGCACATGTATACATACGTAACTTACCTGCACGTTGCGCACATGTACCATAGAGCCTAAAGTATAAATAATAATAATAATAATAATAATAAAAAGAAGAAAAAAAAAGAAACTTCTTTGTTATGTTTGCATTCAACTGACAGAGTTGAACATTCCTTTTGATAAAGCAGCTTTGAAACACTCTTTTTGTAGAATCTGTAAGGGGACATTTGGAGTGCTTTGAGGCCTACCTTGGAAAGGTAATATATTCACAGAAAAAAAGGACAGAAGCATTCTCAGAAACTTCTTTGTGATGTGTGCATTCAAGTAACAGTGTTTCACCTTCCTTGTGATAGAGCAGTTTTGGAACACTCTTTTTGTAGCATCTACAAATGGATATGAGGAGCGCTTTAAGGCCTACTTTGGAAACGGGCTTATCTTCACAGAAAAATTAGACAGAAGCATTCTCAGAGACTTCTTTGTGATGTGTCCATTCAGATCACAGAGTTGAACTGTCCTTTTGACAAAGGAGACTGGAAACACGCTTTTCGTAGAATCTCCACGGCGACATTTGGAGAGATATGAGGCCTACGGTGGAAGTGGGGTATCCTCACCTAGAAACTACACAGAAGCATTGCAGAAACTTCTTTGTGATGTGTGCATTCATCTCACCGAGTTGAACATTCCTTTTGATGGAGCAGTTTTGTAACACTGTTTTTGTAGAATCTGCAAGTGGATATTTGGTCCGCTTTGAGTCCTACTGTGGAAAAGGAGATATCTTCAAATAAAAACTACACAGAAACATTCTCAGAAACCTCTTTGTGATGTGTCCATTCAAATCACAGGGTTGAACCTTCCTTTGGAAAGATCAGTTTTTAAACACTCTTTTTGTAGAATTTTCAAGGGGACATTTGGAGTCCTTTGAGGTCTATGATGGAAAACGAAATATCTTCACAGAAAAACTAGACAGAAGCATGCTCAGACACTTCTTTGTGATGTGTGCATTCAATTTACAGGGGAGAACCTTTCTTTTGATGCAGCAGTTTTGAAACACTCTTTTTGTAGGATCTGCAATGTGTAGTTCGACCTTTTTAAGGCCTACCGTGGAAAAGGAAATATGTTCACATAAAAACTAGACAGAAGCATTCTCAGAAACTTCTTTGTGATGTGTGCATTCAATTTACAGGGGAGAACCTTTCTTTTGATACAGCAGTTTTGAAACACTCTTTTTGTAGAATCTGCAATGTGTAGTTTGACCTTTTTAAGGCCTACCGTGGAAAAGGAAATATGTTCACATAAAAACTAGACAGAAGCATTCTCAGAAACTTCTTTGTGATGTGTGCATAGAACTCACAGAGTTGAAGCTTCCTTTTGTTTTTATTTTTTATTTTATTATTATTATTATTATTATTATTATTATTATTATTATACTTTAGGTTTTATGGTACATGTGCACAATGTGCAGGTAAGTTACGTATGTGTACATGTGCCATGCTGGTGCGCTGCACCCACTAACTTGTCATCTAGCATTAGGTATATCTCCCAATGCTATCCCTCCCCACTCGCCCCACCCCACAAGAGTCCCCAAAGTGGGATGTTCCCCTTCCTATGTCCATGTGTTCTCATTGTTCAGTTCCCATCTATGAGTGAGAATATGCGGTGTTTGGTTTTTTGTTCTTGCGATAGTTTACTGAGAATGATGATTTCCAATTTCATCCATGTCCCTACAAAGGACATGAACTCATCATTTTTTATGGCTGCATAGTATTCCATGGTGTATATGTACCACATTTTCTTAATCCAGTATAACATTGTTGGACATTTGGGTTGGTTCCAAGTCTTTGCTATTGTGAATAGTGCCGCAATAAACATACATGTGCATGTGTCTTTATAGCAGCATGATTTATAGTCCTTTGGGTATATACCCAGTAATGGGATGGCTGGGTCGAATGGAATTTCTAGTTCTAGATCCCTGAGGAATTGCCACACTGACTTCCACAATGGTTGAAGTAGTTTACAGTCCCACCAACAGTGTCAAAGTGTTCCTACTTCTCCACATCCTCTCCAGCACCTGTTGTTTCCTGACTTCTTAATGATTGCCGTTCTAACTGGTGTGAGATGGTATTCATTGTGGTTTTGATTCGCATTTCTCTGATGGCCAGTGATGGTGAGCATTTTTTCATGTGTTTTTTGGCTGCATAAATGTCTTCTTTTGAGAAGTGTCTGTTCAAGTCCTTCGCCCACTTTTTGATGGGGCTGTTTGTTTTTTTTTCTTGTAAATTTGTTGGAGTTCATTGTAGATTCTGGATATTAGCGCTTTGTCAGATGAGTAGGTTACGAAAATTTTCTCCCATTTTGTAGGTTGGCTGTTCACTCTGATGGCAGTTTCCTTTGCTGTGCAGAAGCTCTTTAGTTTAATTAGATCCCATTTGTCAATTTTGGCTTTTGTTGCCATTGCTTTAGGTGTTTTAAACATGAAGTCCTTGCCCATGCCTATGTCCTGAATGGTAATGCCTAGGTTTTCTTCTAGGGTTTTTATTGTTTTAGGTCTAACATTTAAGTCTTTAATCCATCTTGAATTGATTTTTGTATAAGGTGTAAGGAAGGGATCCAGCCTTGTACTGTAGTTTGAAGTCAGGTAGCGTGATGCTTCCAGCTTTGTTATTTTGGCTTAGGATTGACTTGGTGATGCAAGCTCTTTTTTGGTTCCATATGAAGTTTAAAGTAGTTTTTTCCAATTCTGAGAAAGTCATTGGTAATTTGATGGGGATGGCATTGAATCTGTAAATTTCCTTGGGCAGTATGGCCATTTTCATGATATTGATTCTTCCTACCCATGAGTATGGAATGTTCTTCCATTTGTTTGTATCCTCCTTTATTTCCTTGAGCAGTGCTTTGTAGTTCTTCTTGAAGAGGTCCTTCAAGTCCCTTGTAAGTTGGATTCCTAGGTATTTTATTCTCTTTGAAGCAAGTGTGAATGGGAGTTCACTCATGATTTGGCTCTCTGTTTGTCTGTTTTTGGTGTATCAGAATGCTTGTGATTTTTGTACATTGATTTTGTATCCTCAGACTTTACTGAATTTGCTTATCAGGTTAACGAGATTTTTTGGCTGAGATGATGGGGTTTTCGAGATATACAATCATGTCGTCTGTAAACAGGGACAATTTGACTTCCTCTTTTCCTAATTGAATACCCTTGATTTCCTTCTCCTGCCTAATTGCCCTGGTGAGAACTTCCAACACTTTGTTGAATAGGAGTGTTGAAAGAGGGCATCCATGTCTTGTGCCAGTTTTCAACGGGAATGCTTCCATACTTTTCTCATTCAGTATGATATTAGCTGTGGGTTTGTCATTGATAGCTCTTATTATTTTGAGATACGTCCCATTAATACCTAATTTATTGAGAGTTTTTAGCACGAAGTGTTGTTGAATTTTGTCAAAGGCCTTTTCTGCATCTATTGAGATAATCATGTGGTTTTTGTCTTTGTTTCTGTTTATATGCTGGATTACTTTTATTGATTTGCATATATTGAACCAGCCTTGCATCCCAGGGATGAAGCCCACTTGATCATGGTGGATAAGCTTTTTAATGTGCTGCTGGATTCTGTTTGCCAGTATTTTATTGAGGATTTTTGTATCAACGTTCATTAAGTATATTGGTCTAAAATTCTCTTTTTTGATTGTGTCTCTTCCAGGCTTTGGTATCAGGATGATGCTGGCCTCATAAAATGAGTTAGGGAAGATTCCTTCCTTTTCTAGTGATTGGAATAGTTTCAGAAGGAATGGTATCAGTTCCTCCCTGTACCTCTGGTAGTATTCGGCTGTGAATCCATCTGGTCCTGGACTCTTTTTGATTGGTAAGCTATTGATTATTGCCACAATTTCAGATCCTGTTATTGGTCTATTCAGAGATTCAACTTCTTCCTGATTTAGTCTTGGGAGGGTATATGTGTCGAGGAATTTATCCATTTCTTCTAGGTTTTCTAGTTTATTTGTGTAGAGGTGTTTGTAGTATTCTCTGATGGTAGTTTGTATTTCTGTGGGATCATTGGTGATATCCCCTTTATCATTTTTTATTGCATCTTTTTGATTCTTCTCTCTTTTTCTCTTTATTAGTCTTGCTAGTGGTCTACCAGTTTTGTAGATCCTTTCAAAAAACCAGCTCCTGGATTCATTAATTTTTTGAAGGGTTTTTTTGTGTCTCTATTTCCTTCAGTTCTGCTCTGATTGTAGTTACTTCTTGCCTTCTGCTAGCTTTTGAATGTGTTTGCTCTTGCTTTTCTAGTTCTTTTAATTGTGATGTTAGGGTGTCAATTTTGGATCTTTCCTGCTTTCTCTTGTAGGCACTTAGTGCTTTAAATTTCCCTCTACACTCTGCTTTGAATTTATCCCAGAGATTCTGGTATGTTGTGTCTTGGTTCTCGTTGGTTCATCTTTATTTCTGCCTTCATTTTGTTATGTACCCAGTAATCATTCAGGAGCAGGTTGTTCAGTTTCCATGTATTTGAGCAGTTTTGAGTGAGATTCTTAATCCTGAGTTCTAGTATGTTTGCACTGTGATCTGAGAGATAGTTTGTTATAATTTCTGTTCTTTTACATTTGCTGAGGAGAGCTTTACTTCCAAGTATGTTGTCAAATTTGTAATAGCTGTGGTGCTGAAAAAAATGTATATTCTGTTGATTTGGGGTGGAGAGTTCTGTAGATGTCTGTTATGTCCACTTGATGCAGAGCTGAGTTCAATTCCTGGGTATCCTTGTTGACTTTCTGTCTCGTTGATCTGTCTAATGTTGACATTGGGGTGTTAAAATCTCACATTATTTATGTGTGGGGGTTGAAGTCTCTTTGTAGGTTACTAAGGATTTGCTTTATGAATCTGGGTGCTCCTGAATTGGGTGCATATATATTTAGCAAAGTTAGCTCTTCTTGTTGAATTTATCCCTTTACCAATATGTAATGGCTTTCTTTGTCTCTTTTGATCTTCGTTTGTTTAAGTCTGTTTTATCAGAGACTAGGATTGCAACCCCTGCCTTTTTTTGCTTTCCATCTGCTTGTTAGATCTTCCTCCATCCTTTGAGCCTATGTGTGTCTCTGCAAGTGAGATGGGTTTCCTGAATACAGCACACTGATTGGTCTTGACTGTTTATCCAATTTGCCCATCTGTGTGTTTCAATTGGAGCATTGAGTCCATTTACATCTAATGTTAATATTATTATGTGTGAGTTTGATCCTGTCATTATGATGTTAGCTCCTGATTTTCCTCATTAGTTGATGCAGTTTCTTCCTAGCCTTGATGGTCTTTATATTTTGGCATGATTTTGCAGTGGCTGGTACCGGTTGTGCATTTCCATGTTTAGTGCTTCCTACATGAGCTCTTTTAGGGCAGTCCTCGTAGTGACAAAATCTCTCAGCATTTGCTTGTCTGTAAAGTATTTTATTTCTGCTTCACTTATTAAGCTTAGTTTGGCTGGATATGAAATTCTGGGTTGAAAATTCTTTCTTTAAGAATGTTGAATATTGACCCCCACTCTCTTCTGGCTTGTAGAGTTTTTGCCAAGAGATCCGCTGTTAGTCTGATGGGCTTCCCTTTGAGGGCATCCCGACCTTTCTCTCTGGCTGCCCTTAACATTTTTTCCTTCATTTCAACTTTGGTGAATATTACAATTATATGTTTTGGAGTTGCTCTTCTCGAGGATTATCTTAGTGGCGTTCTCTGTATTTCCTGAATCTGAATGTTGGCCTCCCTTGCTAGACTGGGGAAGTTCTCCTGGATAATATCCTGCAGAGTGTTTTGCAACTTGGTTCCATTCTACCCGTCACTTTCAGGTACACGAATCAGAGGTAGATTTGGTCTTTTCACATAGTCCCATATTTCTTGGAGGCTTTGCTCGTTTCTTTTTATTCTTTTTTCTCTAAACTTCCCTTCTTGCTTCATTTAATTCATTTCATCTTCCATCGCTGATACACTTTCTTCCATTTGATCACGTCGGCTCCTGAGGCTTCTGCATTCTTCACGTATTTCTCAGGCCTTGGCTTTCAGCTCCACCAGCTCCTTTAAGCACTTCTCTGTATGGTTATTCTAGTTATACATTCTTCTAAATTTTTTTCAAAGTTTTCAACTTCTTTGCCTTTGGTTTGAATATCCTCCCGTAGCTCAGAGTAATTTGATTGTCTGAAGCCTTCTTCTCTCAGCTCATCAAAGTCATTCTCTGTCTGGCTTTGTTCCGTTGCTGGTGAGGAACTGCATTCCTTTGGAGGAGGAGAGGCACTCTACTTTTCAGAGTTTTCAGTTTTTCTGCTCTGTTTTTTCCCCATATTTGTGGTTTTATCTACTTTTTGTCTCTGATGATGCTGATGTACAGATGGGTTTTTGGTGTGGATGTCCTTTCTGTTTGTTAGTTTTCGTTCTAACAGACAGGACCCTCAGCTGCAGGTCTGTTGGTGTACCTGGCCGTGTGAGGTGTCAGTCTGCCCCAGCTGGGGAGTGCCTTCCAGTTCGGCTGCTCAGGGATCAGGGGTCAGGGACCCACTTGAGGAGGCAGTCCACCCGTTCTCAGATCTCCAGCTGTGTGCTGGGAGAACCACTACTCTCTTCAATGCTGTCAGACAGGGTCATTTAAGTCTGCAGAGGTTACTGCTGTCTTTTTGTTTGTCTGTGCCCTGCCCCTAGAGGTGGAGCCTACAAAGGCAGGCAGGCCTCCTTGAGCTATGGTGGCCTCCACCCAGTTCGAGATTCCGGGCTGCTTTGTTTACTTAAGCAAGCCTGGGCAATGACGGGTGCCCTTCCGCCAGCCTGGCTGCTGCCTTGCTGTTTGATATCAGACTGCTGTGCTAGCAATCAGAGAGACTCCGTGGGCATGGGACCCTCTGAGCCAGGTGCGGGATATAATCTCCTGGTGGGCAGTTTTTTAAGCCTGTCGGAAAAGTGGAGTATTCGGGTGGGAGTGACCGTATTTTCCAGTTGCCGTCTGTCACCCCTTTCTTTGACTAGGAAAGAGAACTCCCTGTTCCCTTGCACCTCCCGAGTGAGGGAATGCCTCTCCCTTCTTTGGCTGTTGCATGGTGCCTGCACCCACTGACCTGCGCTCACTGTCTGATACTCCCTAGTGAGATGAACCTGGTACCTCAGACGGAAATGCAGAAATCACCCGCTTATACTTCACTCACGCTGGGAGCTTTAGACCGGAGCTGTTCCTACTCAGCCATCTTGACTCCCGACCCTGAAGTACTCTTTTTGTAGAATCTGCAAGTGGATATTTGGAGTGCTTTCAGGCCTACGTTGGAAACGGCAATATCGTAACTGAAAAACTAGACAGAAGAATTCTCAGAAAGATTTTTGTGATATGTGCATTCAACTCACAGAGTTGAACATTCGTTTTGATAGAGCAACTTTGAAACAATCTTTTTGTACAATCTGCAAGGGGACATTCAGAGTGCTTTGAGGCCTGTCGTGGAAAAGGAAATATGGTCACAGAAAAGCTAGACAGGAGAATTCTCAGAAACTTCTTTGTGATATGTGCATTAAACTCACAAAATTGAACCTTTCTTTTGATAGAGCAGTTTCAAAACAATCTTTTTGTAGAATCAGCAAGTGAACATTTTGAGCTCTCTGAGGCCTATGGTGTAAAAGAAAATATCTTCACATAAAAACTAGACAGAAGCCATCTCAAAAACATCTTTGTTATGTTTGCATTCAACTCAGAGAGTTGAACCTTCCTTTTCGTAGAGCAGTTTTGAAACATTCTTTTTGTAGAATCTGCAAGGGGACATTATGAGCACTTTGAGGCCTATGGTGGAAAAGGAAACATCTTCACATAAAAACTAGAGGGAAGCATTCTTAGAATCGTCTTTGTTATGTTTGTGTTCAACTCAAAGAGTAGAAATTCCCTCTCATAGAGCAGTTTTGAAGCATTTTTTTTGTAGAATCTGCAAGTGGATATTTGGAGTGCTTCGAGGCTTACATTGGAAACTAGAATATCTTCACAGAAAAACTAGACAGAAGCATTCTCAGAAACTTCTTTGTGACATGGGCATTCAACTCACAGAGTTGAAACTTCCTTATGATAGACCATATTTGAGACACTCTTTTGATAGAATCATAAAGGGGATATTGGGAGGTCTTTGAGGCCTATGGTGGAAACAGGGTATCTTCACATGGAAACTAGACAGATGCATTTTCAGAAAATTCTTTGAGATGTGTGCATACATCTCACAGAGTTGAACCTTCCTTTTGATAGAACAGTTTTGAAACACTCTGTTTTTTAAAATCTACATGTGAATATTTGGAGCGCTTAGAGGCCTATCTTGCAAAAGGACATATCTTCACATAAAAACTAGACAGAAGAATTCTCAGAAACGTCTTTGTGACGTGTCCATTCAACTCACAGGATTGAACATTCCTTCTGATAGAGTAGTTTTGAAACACACTTTTCGAAGTATCTGCAAGTGGATATTTGGAGAGCTCTGAGTTTTATGGTGGAAAAGGAAATATCTTCAAATAAAAACTAGACAGACGCATTCTCAGAAACTTTTATGTGATGTGTGCATTCAACTCACAGAGGTGAACCTTTCTTTTGATAGAGCAGTTTTGAAACACTCTTTTTGTAGAATCTGCAAGTGGATATTTGGAGTGCTTTGAGGCCTATGGTGGAAAAGGAAATATCTTCACATGAAAACTAGACAGAAGAATTCTCAGGAAATCCTTTGTGATGTGTGAATTCAACTCACAGAATTGAACCTTCTTTTTGAAAGAGCAGTTTTGAATCATTCTTTTTGTAGAATCTGCGAGTGGATATTTGAAGTACTTTGAGGCCTATATTGGAAATGAGAATATCTTCACTGAAAAACTAGACAGAAGCAATCTCAGAAACTTCTTTCTTATCTGTGCATTCAACTCACAGAGTTGTACCTTCCTTTTGATAGAGTAGATTTGAAAATCCCGTTTTGTAGAATCTGCAAAAGGATATTTGGAGAACTTTCTGGTCTACATCAGAAAAGGGGAATATCTTCATAGAAAAACTAGACACAAGAATTCTCAGGAATTTCTTTTTGTTGTGTGCATTTAACTCACAGAGTTGAACCTTCCTTCTGATAGAGCAGTATTGAAGCACTCCTTTTGTAAAATCTGCAAGTGGATATTTTGTGTGCTTTCATGCCAATGGTGGGAAAGGAAATATCTTCTCATAAAAACTTGACAGAAGCATTCTCAGAAACTTCTATGTGGTATGCACATTCAACCCATGGAGTTGAACATTCCTTTTGGTGGAGCAGTTTTGAAACACTCTTTTTGTAGAATTTGAAAGTGGATAATTGGAGTTATTTGAGGCTTATATTGGAAACGGGAATATCTACACAGAAAAAGTAGACGGAAGCATTGTCAGGAACTTCTTTGTGATGTGTACATAGAACTCACAGAACTGAAATTTTCTTTTGATAGAGCAGTTTTGAAACACTGTTTTTGTAGAATGTGCAAGTGGATATTTGGAGTGCTTTGGGCCCTATGATGGAAATGGGAATGTCTTCAGAGAAAAACTACACAGAAACATTTTCAGAAACTACTTTGTGATGTTTGCATTCAGATCACAGAGTAGAACTTTTGTCTTGATAGAGTAGTTTTGAAACACCCTTATTGTAGTATCTGCAAGTGGATATTTTGACCTCTTTTAGGACTACTGTGGAAAAGGAAATATCTTCACATAAAAACTAGACAGAAGCATTTTCAGAAACTTCTTTGTTATGTTTGCATTCAACTCACAGGTCTGAACCCTCTGTTTCATACAGCAGTTTTGAAATACTCTTTTTGTAGAATCTGCAAGTGAATATTTTTAAGAGCTTTAAGCCCTACAGTGGAAATGGGAATATCTTCACAGAAAAACTAGACCGAAAAATTCTCAGGAACTCCTTTGTGATTTGTGCATTCAACTAACAGTGTTGAAACTTACTTTTGATCGAGCAGTTTTGAAACACTGTTTTTGTAGTATCTGCAAGTGGATATTTGGAGCACTTTGAGGCTTGCCATGGAAAAGGAAATATCTTCACATAAAAACTAGGCAGAAGCATTCTCAGAAACTTCTTTGTTATGTTTGCATTCAACTCATGGAGTTGAACCTCCTTTTAGATAGAGTAGTTTTGAAACACTTTTTTTGTAGAATCCTCAAGTGGATATTTGGTGTGCTTTGAGGCCTTCATTGGAAACGGGAATATCTTCCCAGAAAAAGTATTCAGAAGCATTCACAGGAACTTCTTTGTGATGTGTCCACAGAACTCACAGAGTTGAACGTTTCTTTGGATACAGCAGTTTTGAAACTTTTTTGGTAGAATCTGCAAGTGGATATTTGGAACTCTTTAAGGACTACTGTGGAAAAGGAAATATCTTCACATAATAAATAGATGGAAGCATTCTGAGAATCTTCTTTGTGATTGGTGCATTCAATTCAAAGGGTTGAACGTTTGTTTTAACAGAGTAGTTTTGAAACACTCTTTTTGTAGACTCTGGAAGTGGATATTTGGAATGCTTCGAGACCTACGTTGGAAACGGGAATATCTTCACAGAAAAAGTAGAAGCATTCTCAGGAACTTCTTTGTGATGTACACATAGAACGCAGATAGTTGAACCTTTCTTTTGATACAACACTTTTGAAACACTCTTTTTGTAGAATCTGCAAGTGGATATGTGGAGCGCTTTGAGCCCTATGGTGGAAACTGGAATATCTTCACAGAAAAACTAGACAGAAGCATTCTCAGAAAATTCTTTGTTATGTTTGCATTCAACTCACAGGTTTGAAACTTCTGTTTCATAGAGCAGTTTTGAAATACTCTTTTTGTAGAATCTGCAAGTGGATATTTTAAGCACTTTCAGCCATACGGTGGAAATGGGAATATCTTCACAGAAAACCTAGACAGAAGAATTCTCAGGAACTCCTTTGCGATGTGTGCATCAACTCACAGTGTTGAAACTTCCTTTTTATAGAGTAGTTTTGAAACACTGTTTTTGTAGTATCTGCAAGTGGATATTTGGAGTGATTTGAGGCCTACCGTGGAAATGGAAATATCTTCACATAAAAACTAGACAGAAGCATTCTCAGAAACTTCTTTGTTATGTTTGCATTCAACTCACGCAGTTGAACATCCTTTTAGATAGAGCAGTTTTGAAACACTCTTTTTGTAGAATACTCAAGTGGATATTTGGAGTGCTTTGAGGCCTTCATTGAAAACAGGAATATCTTTACAGAAAAAGTAGTCAAAAGCATTATCAGGAACTTCTTTGTGATGTGTCCATAGAACTCACAGAGTTGAACTTTCTTTGGATACAGCAGTTTTGAAACACTTTTTTTTGTAGAATCTGCAAGTGGATATTTGGAAATCTTTAAGGCCTACTGTGGAAAAGGAAATATTTTCACATAAAATCTAGACAGAAGCATTCTCGGAAACTTCTTTGTGATGTGTGCATTCAATTCACAGGGTTGAACGTTTGTTTTAACAGAGTAGTTTTGAAACACTCTTTTTGTAGATTCTACAAGTGGATGTTTGCAGCACTTCGAGGCCTACATTGGAAACGGGAATATCTTCACAGAAAAAGTGGAAGCATTCTCAGGAACTTCTTTGTGATGTACACATAGAACTCACAGAGTTGAACCTTTCTTTTCACAGAGCAGTTTTGAAACACTCTTTTTGTAGAATCTGCAAGTGGATATGTGGAGCGCTTTGAGCCCTATGGTGGAAAATGTAATATCTTCACAGAAAAACTAGAAAGAAGCATTGTCAGAAACTTCTTTGGGATATGCGAATTCAACTCACAGAGATGAACCTTCCTTTGGTAGAGCAGTTTTGAAACACTCTTTTTGTAGAATCCGCAAGGGGACATTTTCAATGCTTTGAGGTCTATGGTGGAAAAGGAAATATCGTCACAAGAAATCTAGACAGAAGCATTCTCAAAAACTTTTTTGTGATGCCTGCATTCCACTCACAGAGTTGAACCTTCCTTTTGATAGAGCAGTTTCGAAACACACTTTTTGTAGAGTCTGCAAGTGGATATTTGCAGCGCTTTGAGGTCTACGGTGGAAACGGGAATATCTTCACATAAAAACTAGACAGAAGAATTCTCAGAAACTTCTTTGTTATGTTTGCATTCAACTCACAGAGTTCAACCTTCTTTTTGATAGAGAAGTTTTGAAAAACTCTTTTTGTAGAATCTTCAGGTGGATATTTGGAGCGCTTAGAGTTCTTCGTTGGAAACGGGAATATTTTCACAGAAAAAGTAGAGAGAAGAATTCTCAGGAACTTTTTCTGATGTGTATACAGAACTCACAGAGTTGAACATTTTTTTTGATAGAACCGTTTTGAAACACTCTTTTTGTTGAATCTGCAAGTGTATATTTGGAGCACTTTAAGGACTATGGTAGAAAAGGAAATATCTTCATATAAAAACTAGACAGAAGCATTCTCAGAAACTACTTTGTGATGTCTGCATTCAACTGACAGAGTTGAACCTCTCTTTTGATGGAGCATTTTTGAAACACTCTTTTTGTAGAATCTGAATGTGGACATTTGGAGCGCTGTGAGGCCAATGGTGGAAAAGGAAATATCTTCACATAAAAACTACACACAAGCATTCTGAGAAACTTCTTTGTGACATTTGCATTCAACTCACAGAATTGAACATTTGGACCTTCTTTAGGAATTCGTTGGAAACTGTATATCCTCACACAAAAACTAGACAGAAGCATTCTCACAAACTTCTTTGTGATGTGTGCATTCAACTCACCGAGTTGAATGGTTATTTTCATGGAGCAGTCTTGAAATACTGCTTTTGTAGAATATGAAAGGGGACAATTGGAGAGATTTGAAGCCTGTGGTAGAAAAGGAAATATCCTCACATATAACCTAGAAGGAAGCATTCTTAGAAACTACTTTGTGATGTTTGCATTCAACACACAGAGTTGAACATTCCTTTTGTTAGAGCGGTTTTGAAACACTCTTTTTGTGTAATCTGATAGTGGACATTTGGAGAGCTTTGAAGCCTCTGGTGGAAAAGGAAATATTTTCACATAGAACCTAGAAAGAAGCATTCTCAGAAACTAGTTTATGGTGTTTGCATTCAACACACAGAGTTGAACATTCCTTTTGTTAGAGGAGTTTTGAAACACTATTTTGTAGAATCTGCAAGTGGATATTTGGACCAGTTACAGGAAAACGTTGTAAACGTGATAAACTCATATAAAAACTAGACAGAAGCATTCTCACAAACTTCTCTGTGATGGTTGCATTCAACACACAGAGGTGAACCTTCTTTTGACAGAGCAGTTTTGAAACACTCTCTTTCTAGAATCTGCAAGTGAATATTTGGAGCACTTTGAAGCCTGTGGTGGAAAAGGAAATATCTTCATATAAAAAGTAGACAGAAGCATTCTCTGAAACTTCTTTGTGGTGTGCGCATTCAATTCACAGAGTTTAACATTCCTTTTGACAGAGAAGTTTTGTTACACTGTTTTTGTAGAATCTGGAAGAAGATATTTGGAGGGCTTGAAGGAATTCGTTGGAAACGGGATATCCTCACACAAAAACTAGAAAGAAGAATTCTCACAAACTTCTGTGTGATGTGTGCACTCAAGTCACAGAATTGAACATTTCTTTTCATGGGCCAGTTTTGAAACACTCTTTTTATAGAATCTGCAAGTGGATATTTGGACAGCTTTCAGGCCTGTGGTGGAAAAGGAAATATCTTCACATAAAAACTAGAAAGAAGCATTCTCAGTAACTACCTTGTGATGTTTGCATTCAAGTCACAGAACTGTACATTCTTTATGTAGAGAAGTTTTGAAACACTCTTTTTGTAGAATCTGCAAGGGGATATTTGTACGGCTTATAGGAATTCGTTGGAAACGGGATATCCTCACAGAAAAACTAGACAGAACAATTCTCACAAACTTCTTTGTGATGAGTGCATTCAACTTACAGAGTTGAACCTTTCTTTTCATGGGCCAGTTTTGAATCACTCTTTTTGTAGTATATGCAAGTGGACATTTGGAGGGTTTTGAGGCGTGTGGTGGAAAAGGAAATATCTTCACATAAAAACTAGGCAGAAGAACTATCTGAAACTTCTTTGTGTTGTGTGCATTCAACTCACAGAGTTGAACATTCCTTTTGACAAAGAAGTTTTGAAATATTTTTTTTTGGAGAATCTGCATGTGGATATTTGGACCACTTTCAGGCCTCTGGTGGAAAAGGAAACACCTTCACATAAAACCTAGAAAGAAGCATTCTCAGGAACTAATCTGTGATGTTTGCATTCAACTCACAGAGTTGAACATTATTTTCGTTAGAGCAGTTTTGAAACTCTTTTTGTAGAATCTGAAAGTGGAAATTTGGAGTGCTTTGAGGCCTATGGTGGAAAAGGAAATATCTTCACATAGAAACTACAAAGAAGCATTCACAGAAACTACTTTGTGACATTTGCATTCAACTCACAGAGTTGAACATTCTTTTTTATAGAGCAGTTTTGAAACACTCTTTTTGTAGAATCTGCAAGTGGATGTTTGGACCGCTTATAGGAATTAGTCAGAAACGGGATATCCTCACAGAAAAACAGGACAGAAGCATTCTCACAAACTTCTTTGTGATGTGTGCATTCAACTAACAGACTTGAAACTTTCTTTTCATGGAGCAGATTTGAAACATTGTTTTTGTAGTATGTGCCAGTGGACATTTAGAGAGCTTTGAGTCCTGTGGTAGAAAAGGATTTATCTTCACATATAACCTAGAAAGAAGCATTCTCTGAAACCACTTTGTGATGTTTGCATTCAACTCACAGAGTTGAACATTTCTATTGTTAGAACAGTTTTGAAACACTCTTTTTGTACAATATGCAATTGGACATTTAGAGAGCTCAGAAGACTGTGGTGGAAAAGGAAATATCTTCACATAAAAATTAGGCAGAAGCATTCTCTGAAACTTGTTTGTGGTGTGTGCATTCAACTCACAGATTTGGACAATCCTTTTGAAAGAGAAATTTTGAAACACTCTTTTTGTTGAATCTGCCAGTGGATATTTTGACCGATTTCAGGCCTGTGGTGGAAAAGGAAATATCTTCACATAAAACCTAGAAAGAAGCATTCTCAGAAACTACTCTGTGATGTTTGCATTCACCTCACAGAGTTGAACATTCCTTTTGTTAGAGCAGTTTTGAAACACTCTTTTTGTAGAATTTGAAAGTGGATATGTGGACCACTTAGAGGAATTCGAGGGAAACGGGAATACCTTCACATACAATGTAGGTAGAAGAATTCTCAGAAACTTATTTGTGATGTGTGCATTCAACTCACAGAGTTCAAACTTTCTTCTGATACAGCCGTTTTGAAACACTCTTTTTGTAGAATCTGCAAGTGGATATTTGGAGCGCTTTGAGGCCTATGATAAAAAAGGAAATATCATCATATAAAAACTTGACAGAAGCATTCTCAGAAACTACTTTATGATGTGTGCATTCAACTCACAGAGTTGAACCTTTCTTTTGATAGAGCAGTTGTGAAGCACTCTTTTTGTAGTATCTGCAAGTGGATATTTGGACCGCTTTTAGGAATTCGTTGGAAAGGCTATACCCTCACACAAAAACTAGACAGAGGCATTCTCACAAACTACTTTGTGATGTATGCATTCAACTCACAAAGTTGAACTTTTCTTTTCCTGGAGCAATTTTGAAACACTCTTTTTGTAGTATATGCAAGGGAATATTTGGAGAGCCTTGAGGCCTGTGGTAGATAAGGAAATATCTTCACATATAATGTAGAAAGAAACATACTCAGAAACTACTTTGTGATGTTTGCATTCAACTCGCAGATTTGAAAATTCCTTTTGTTAGAGCAGTTTTGAAAGACTCTTTTTGTAGAATATGCAATTGGACATTTGGAGAGCTCTGAAACCTGTGGTGGAAGAGGAAATATCTTCACAAAAAACCTAGAAAGAAGCATTCTCAGAAATTACTTTTTGATGTTTGCATTCAATTCAAAGAGTTGAACATGCCTTTTGTTAGAGCAGTTTTGAAACAATCTTTTTGTAGAATCTGCAAGGGGATATTTGGACCGCTTACAGGAAGTCTTCGGAAAAGGGATATCTTCACATAAAAACTAGACAGAATAATTCTCAAAAATTTCTTTGTGATGTATGCATTCAACTCAGAGAGTTGAACCTTTTGTTAGAGCAGTTTAGAAACTCTTTTTCTAGAATCTGCAAGTGGACATTTGGAGCACTTTGAGGACTGTGGTGGAATAGGAAATATCTTCACTAAAAGCTAGACAGAAGCATTCTCTGAAACTTCATTTTCTTGTGTGCATTCAACTCACTGTGTTGAACATTCCTTTTGACAGAGAAGTTATGAAACTCTCTTTTTGTATAATCTGCCGGTCGATATTTGGACCGCTTATAGGAATTCATTGGAAAAGGGATATCCTCACACAAAAACTAGACAGAAGCTTTCGCACAAACTTCTGTGTGATGGGTACATTCAGCTCACAGAGTCGAACCTTTCTTTTAATTGGCCAGTTTTGAAACAGTCTTTTTGTAGAATCTGCAAGTGGACATTTGGAAGGTTTTGCACCCTGTGGTGGAAAAGGAAATATCTTCACATAAAAACTAGTCAGAAGCATTCTCTGAAACTTCTTTGTGATGTTTGCATTCAACTCAGAAAGTTGAAACTTTCTTTTCATGGGACAGTTTTGAAACACTCCTTTGTAGAATCTGCAAGTGGACATTTGGAGGACTTTGAAGCCTGTGGTGGAAAAGGAAATATCTTCACATAAAAACTAGGCTGAAGAATTCTCTGAAACTTCTTTGTGGTGTGTGCATTCGACTCATAGAATTGAACATTCCTTTTGACAGAGAAGATTTGAAACACTCTTTTTGTATAATATGCAAGGGGATATTTGCAACACTTTCAGGCCTGTGGTGGAAAAGGAAATATCTTCACATAAAACCTAGAAAGAAGCATTCTCAGAAAATACTCTGTGATGTTAGCATTCAACTCACAGAGCTGAACACTCCTTTTGTTAGAGCAGTTTTGAAACACTCTTTTTGTAGAATCTGAAAGTGTACATATGGAACGCTGAGGGGAATTCAATGGGAAAGGGAATATCTTCACATAAAATGAAGACAGGAGCATTCTCAGAAACTTATTTGTGATGTGTGCATTCAACTCACAGAGTTGAACATTTCTTCTGATAGTGCCATTTTGAAGCACTATTTTGTAGAATCTGCAAGTGGATATTTGGAGCGCTTTGAGGCCTGTGGTAGAAAAGGATATATCTTCATATAAAAACTAGACAGAAACATTCTCTGAAACTTCTTTGTGGTGTGTGCATTCAACTCACAGAGCTGAACCTTTCTTTTGATAGAGAAGTTTTGAAACACTGTTTTTGTAGAATCTGCAAGTGGATATTTGGACAGCTTATAGGAATTCGTTGGAAAGGGGAAATCCTCACACAAAAAGTAGACAGAAGTATTCTCACAAAGTTCTGTGTGATGTGTGCTTTCAACTCACAGAGTTGAACCTTTCTTTCCATGGGCCAGTTTTGAAACACTCTTTTTTAGAATCTGCAAGTGGACATTTGGAGGGCTTTGAGACCTGTGGTGGAAAAGGAAATATCTTCACACAAAAACTAGGCAGAAGCATTCTCTGAAAATTCTGTGTGGTGTGTGCATTCAACTCACAGAGTTGAACATTCCTTTTGACAAGGAAGTGTTTAGACACTCTTTTTCTACAATCTGCAAGTGGATATTTGGAATGCTTTCAGGCCTGTGGTGGATAAGGAAATCTCTTCACATAAAATCTAGAAAGAAGCATTCTCAGAAACTGCTCTGTGATGTTTCCATTCAACTCACAGAGTTGAACATTCCTTTTGTTGGAGCAGTTTGAAACACTCTTTTTGTAGAATCTGAAAGTGGATATATGGACCGCTTTGTGGAATTCGTTGGAAACGGGAATGTCTTCACATAAAATGTAGATAGCAGCATTCTCACAAACTCCTTTGTGATGTATGTATTCAACTCACAGTGTGGAAGCTTTTTTCTTATAGCGCCTTTTGAAACAATCTGTTTGTAGAGTCTGAAAGTGGATATTTGGAGCACTTTGAGGCCTATGGTAGAAAAGGAAATATCTTCATATAAAAACAATACACAAGCATTCTCAGACACTACTTTGTGATGTGTGCATTCAACTCACACAGTTGAACCTTTCTTTTGACAGAGCAGTTTTGAAATTCGCTTTTTCTAGAATCTGCAAGAGGACATTTGGAGCGCAATGAGGCCTGTGGTGGAAAAGAATATATCTTCACATGAAAACTAGATAGAAGCATTCTCAGAAACTTCTTTGTGACGTTTCTATTCAACTCCCAGAGTTGAATATTCCTTTTGATAGAGTAGTTTTAAAACAACCTTTTTGTAGTGTATGCAAGTGGACATTTGGACTGCTTGTAGGATTTCGTGGGAAAAGGGAAATCCTCACATGAAAACTAGGCAGAGGCATTCTCACAAACTTCTTTGTGATGTGGGCATTCAACCACAGAGATAAACCTTTCGTTTCTTGGAGCAGTTTTGAAACACTCTTTTCTAGAATCTGCAAGTGGACATTTGGAGCACTTTGAGGCCTGTGGTGTAAAAGGAGATATCTTCACATAAAAACTAGACAGAAGCCTTCTCTGAAATTACTTGATTTTGTGTACATTCAACTCACAGAGTTAAACATTCCTTTTGACAGAGAAAATTTGAAACACTCTTTTTGTAGAATCTGCAATTGGATATTGTTCCACTTATAGGAAATCGTTGGAAATAGGATATCCTCACGTAAAAACTAGACAGAAGCATTCTCACAAATTACTTTGTGATGTGTGCATTCAACTCAAAGCATTCTCACAAATTACTTTGTGATGTGTGCATTCAACTCAAAGAGTTGAAACTTTATTTTGATAGAGCAGTTTTGAAACACTCTTTTTGTGGAATCTGCAAGTGGACATTTCGAGCACTTTGAGGCCTGTGGTGGAAAAGGAAATATCTTCACATAAAACTAGACAGAAGCATTCTCTGAAATTTCTTTGTAATGTGTGCATTCAACTCACAGAGTTGAACATTCCTTTTGACAGAGAAGTTCTGAAACACTCTTATTATAGAATCTGCAAGTAGACATTTGGACCACTTTCAGGCCTGTGGTTGAAAAGGAAATATCATCACATAAAACCTAGAAAGAAGCATTCTGAGAAACTAGTCTATGATGTTTGCATTAAACACAGAGTTGAACATTCATTTTGTTAGAGCAGTTTTGAAACACTCTCTTTGTAGAATCTGCTAGTGGACATTTGAAGGGCTTTGTGGCCTGTAATGGAAAAGGAAATATCTTCACATAAAAACTAGGCAGAAGCATTCTCTGAAACTTCTTTGTGGTGTGTTCATTCAACTCATAGAGTTGAACATTCCTTTTGACAGAGAAGTTTTGAAACACTCTTTTTGTAGAATCTCTAATTGGATATTTGGACCGCTTTCAGGACGGTGGTCTAAAAGGATGTATCTTCACTTAAAAACTACAAAGAAGCATTCTCATAAACTACTCTGTGGTGTTTGCATTCAACTCACAGAGTTGAGCATTGCTATTGTTACAGCAGTTTTGAAACACTCCTTTTGTAGAATCTGCAAGTGAATATTTGGACCGCTTATACGAATCGTTGGAAACGGGATATTCTCACATAAAAACTAGACAGAAGCTGTCTAGCAGACTTCTTTGGGATGCGTGCATTCAACTCACAGAGTTGAACTTTCCTTTTGAAAGAGAATATTTGAAACACTCTTTTTGTAGGATCTTCAAGTTTATATTTGGACCGCATATAGGAATTATTTGGAGACAGGATATCCTCACAAAAAATCTAGACAGAAGCATTCTCACAAACTTCTGTGTGATGTGTGCATTCAACTCAGAGAGTTTAACCTTTATTTTCATGGGGAAGTTTTGAATGACTCTTTTTGTAGAATCTGCAAGTGGCTATTTGGAGATCTTTGAGGCCTGTGGTGGAAAAGGAAATATCTTCACATAAAAACTAGACAGAAGCATTTTCTGAAAATTCTTAGTGGTGTTTGCATTCAACTCACAGAATTGAACATTCCTTTTGACAGAGAAGTTTTGAAACACTCTTTTTGTAGAATCTGCAAGAGGATATTTTTACCACTAATAGGAATTCGTTGGAAACGGGACACCCTCACACAAAAACTAGACAGAATCATTCTCACAAACTTCTGTGTGATGTGTGCATTCAACTCACAGAGTTCAACCTTTCTTTTCATGGGCCACTTTTGAAACACTCTTTTTGTAGAATCTGCAAGTGTACATTTGGAGGGTTTTGACTCATGTGGTGGAAAAGGAATATCTTCACATAAAAACTAGGCAGAAGCATTCTCTGAAACTTCTTTGTGGTGTGTGCATTCAACTCACAGAGTTGGACATTCGACAGAACAGTTTTGAAACACACTTTTTGTAGAATCTGCAAATGGATATTTGGAGAGCTCTGAGGACTGTGTTGGAAAAGGAAATATTTTCACATAAATCCCAGAAAGAAGCATTCTCAGAAACTACTTTGTGATGTTAGCATTCAACTCACAGAGTTGAACATTCCTGTTGTTAGAGAAGTTTTGAAACACTTTCTTTGTAGAATCTGCAAGTGGACATTTGGAGGGCTTTGTGGTCTGTAGTGGAAAAGGAAATATCTTCACATAAAAACTAGGCAGAAGCATTCTCTGAAACTTCTTTGTGGTGTGTGCATTCACCTCATAGAGTTGAACATTCCTTTTGCTAGAGAAATTTTGGAACACAGTTTTTGTAGAATCTGCAAGTGGATATTTGGAGCACTGTGTGGTCTATGGTAGAAAAGGATATATCTTCATATAAAAACTAGACAGAAGCATTCTCAGAAACCACATTGTGATGTGTGCATTCAACTCACAGAGTTGAACATTCCTTTTGTTAGAGCAGTTTTGAAACAGTGTTTTTGTATAATCTGCAAGTGGATATTTGGACCGCTAATAGGAATTCGTTGGAAAAAGTATATCATCACAAAAAAACTATATAGAGGTATTCTCACAAACTACTTTGTGATGTGTGCATTCAACTCACAGAGTTGAACCTTTCTTTTCATGGAACAGTTTTGAAAGACTCTTTTTGAAGAATATGCAAGTGGACATGTGGAGAGCTTTGAGGCCTGTGGTAGAAAAGGAAATATCTTCACATATAAACTAGAAAGAAGCATTCTCAGAACAACTTTGTGATGTATGCATTCAACTCACAGAGTTAAACGTTCGTTTTCTTACCGCAGCTTTGAAACACTCTTTTTGTAGAATCTGTAAGTCGACTTTTGGAGAGCTTTTATGTCTGTGGTGGAGAAGGAATTATCTTCACATAAAAACTAGAAAGAAGCATTCTCAGTAACTACTTTGTGATGCTTACATTCAAGTCACAGAACTGTACATTCCTTTTTTTAGAGCAGTATTGAAACACTCTTTTTGTAGCATCTGCAAGTGGATATTTGGACCGCTTATAGGAATTCGTTTGAAATGGGATATCCTCACACAAAAACTAGACAGAAGCATTCTCAGAAACTTCTTTGTGATGTGCACATTCAACTCACAGTCTTGAACCTTTCTTCTGATAGATCAGTTTTGAAACACTCTTTTTTTAGAATCTACAAGTGCACGTTTGGAGCGCTTTGTGGCCTGTGGTGGAAAAGGAAATATCTTCACATAAAAACTAGACAGAAGCATTCTCTGAAACTTCATTGTGTTGTGTGCATTCAACTCACAGAGTTGAACATTCCTTTTTACAGAGAAGTTTTGATACACTCTTTTTGTAGAATCTGCAAGTGGATATTTGTACTGCTTTCAGGCCTGTGGTGGAAAAGGAAATATCTTCACATAAAACCTAGAAAGAAGCTACTTTGTGATGTTTGCATTCAACTCATGGAGTTGCACATTCCTTTAGTTAGAGCAGTTTTGAAACACTATTTTTGTAGAATCTGAAAGAGGATATATGGACCGCTTAGAGGAATTTGATGGAAACAGGACTATCTTCCTATAAAATATAGATAGAATCATTCTCAGAAACTTCTTTGTGATGTGTGCATTCAAGTCATAGAGTTGAACCTTTCTTTTCATAGAGCCTTTTTGAAATAGTCTTATTGTAAAATCTGCAAGTGGATATTTGGAGCGCTTTGTGGCCTATAGGAGAAAAGGAGATATCTTCATATAAAAACTAGACAGAAACATTCTCAGAAACTAATTTTTGATGTGTGCATTCAACTCACAGTGTTAAACCTTTCTTTTCATAGAGCAGATTTGAAACACTCTTTTTGTAGAATCTGAAAGTGGACATTTGGAGGGCTTTGAGGAATATTTTGGAAAAGGAAATATCTTCACTAAAAATTACACAGAAGCATTCTCAGAAACTTCTTTGTGACGTTTGCATTCAACTCACAGAGTAGAACGTTCCTTTTGATAGATTAGTTTTGAAGCATTCTTTTTGTAGGATCTGCAAGTGGATATTTGGACGGCTTATAGGAATTCTTTGGAAATGGGTATCCTCACAAAGAACAAGACAGAAGCATTCTCTTAAACTTCTCTGTGATGTGTGTATTCAACTCATAGAGTTGAACTTCACTTTTCAAGGATTAGTTTTGAAAAACTCTTTTTTTAAAATATGCGAGTGGACATTTCGAGAGCTTTGAGGCCTGTGATAGAAAAGGAAATATCTTCACATATAACCTAGAAAGAAGCGCTCTCATAAACCACTTTGATGATTTCATTAAAATCACTGAGTTGAACCTTTCTTTTGATAGAGCACTTTTGAAACAGTCTTTCTGTAGTATCTGTAATTGGATATTTAGAGTGCTTTCAGTCCTGTGGTGGAAAAGGAAATATCTTCACATAAAACTTAGAAAGATGCATTCTCAGAAAATACTTTGGGATGTTTGCAATCAACCCACAGAGTTCAACATTCCTTTTCTTAGAGCGATTTTGAAACACTTTTTTTGTAGAATCTGCATGTGGATATTTTGACCGCTTATAGGAATTCATTGGAAAAGGGATATCCTCACATAAAAACTAGACAGAAGCATTCTCAAAAACAGCTTTGTGATGTGTGCTTTCAACACACAGAGTTGAAACTTTCTATTTATAGAGCAGTTTTGAAACACCCTCTTTTTGTAGAATCTGCAAGTGGACATTTGGAGCCCTCTGAGGCAGGAAGTTTTGAAGAAAACTTTTGAGGCAGGAAGAGGTAGTTTTGAAACACTCTTTTTGTAGAATCTGCAGTTCGATATTTAGACAGCTTATAAGAATTGGTTGGAAACGGGATACCCTCACACAAAAAATAGACACAAGCATTCTCACAAACTTCTGTGTGATGTGTGTATTCAACTCACAGAGTTGAACGTTTCTTTTCATGGAGCAGTTTTGAAACACTCTTTTTGTATAATATGCAAGTGGACGTTTGGAGAGCTTTGAGTCCAGTGGAAGAAAAGGAAATATCTTCACATATCACCTGGAAAGAAACATTTTCAGAAAAAACTTTGTGATGCTTGCATTCAACTCACAGAGTTAAACATTCGTTTTGTTAGAGCAGTTTTGAAACACTCTTTTTGTAGAATCTGCAATTGGATATTTGGAGCTCTTTGAGGCCTATGTTGGAAAAGGAAATATCTTCACATAACAACTACACAGAAGCATTCTCAAAAATTTCTTTGTGACGTTTGTATTCAGCTCACATATTTGAACATTCCTTTTGATAGAATAGTTTTGAAACACTCTTCTTGTAGAATCTGCAAGTGGATATTTGGACCACTTATAGGAAATCTTTGGAAACGAGATATCCTCACATAAAAACTAGACAGAATCCGTCTCACACACTTCTTTCTGATGTGTGCATTCAACTCACAGAGTTGAACATTTCTTTTGATAGAGCAGTTTCGAAAAACTATTTTTGTAGAATCTGCAAGTGGACATTTGGAGCGCTTTGTGGCCTGTGGTCAAAAAGGTAATATCTTCACATAAAAACAACACAGAAGCATTCCCTGAAACTTCTTTGTGGAGTGTGCTTTCAACTCAAAAGTTGAATATTCCTTTTGACAGAGAAGTTTTGAAACACTCTTTTTGTAGAATCTGAAGTGGATATTTTAACCACTTTCAGGCCTGTGGTGGAAAAGGAAATATCCTCACATAAAACCTAAAAAGAAGCATTCTCAGAATCTACTTTGTGATGTGTGCATTCAACTCATGGAGTTGAACATTCCTTTGATTAGAGCAGTTTTGAAACACTCTTTTTGTAGAATCTGAAATTGGATATATGAACCGCTTAGGGGAATTCAATGGAAATGAGTTTATCTTCACATAAAATGTAGATAGAAGCATTCTCAGAAACGTCTTAGTGATGTTGGCATTCAACCCACAGAGTTGAACTTTTATTTTGATAGAGCCGTTTTGATACAGTCTTTTTGTAGAATCTGCAATTGGATATTTGGAGTGCTTTGAGGCCTATGGTAGAAAACAAAATATCTTCATGTAAAACCTAGACAGAAGAATTCTCAGAAACTACATTTTGTTGTGTGCAAACAACTCACAGAGTTGAATCATTCTTTTGAGATATCAATTTTGAAACACTTTTTTGTAGAATCTGAAATTGGACTATTGGAGCGCTTAGAGGCCTATGTTGGAAAAGGAAATATCTTCAAATGAAAACTACACAGAAGCGTTCTGAGAAACTTCTTTGTGTCGTTTGCATTCAACTCACATAGTTGAACATTCTTTTTGATACAGTAGCTTTGAAACACTGTTTTTGTAGAATCTGCAAGTGATATTTGGACCGCCTATAGGAATTCGTTGGAAACGGGATATACTCACAAAAACACCAGACAGAAGGATTCTCACAAACTTCTTTGTAATGTGTGCATTCAACTCACAGACTTGAACCTTTCTTTTCATGGAGCAATTTTGAAACACTCTTTTTGTAGAATATGCAAGTTGACATTTGTAGCGCTTTGAGGCCTGTGGTTCAAAAAGAGATATCTTCACATAAAAACTAGACAGAAGCATTTTCTGAAACTTCTTTGCTGTTTGTGTACTCAACTCACAGAGTTGAAACTTTCTTTTCTTGAAGCAGTTTTGAAACACTCTTTTTGTGGAATATGCTAGTGGACATTTGGAGAGCTTTGAGGCCTGAGGTAGAAAAGGAAATATCTCCACATATAACGTAGAAAGAAGAATTTTCAGAAACTACCTTGTGATGTTTGCATTCAACTCAGAGAGTTGAACCTTTCTTTTGATAGAGCAGTTTTGGAACACTCTTTTTGTAGAATCTGCAAGTGGACATTCGGAGTGCTTTGAGACCTGTCTTCGAAAAAGAACTATCTTCACATAAAAACTAGAGAGAAGCAATCCATGAAACTTCTTTGTGGTGTGTGCATTCAACTCAAAGAGTTGAACATTCCTTTTGACAGAGAAGTTTTGAAACACTATTTTTGTAGTATCTGAAAGTGGACATTTGGAGAGCTTTGAGGCCTGGGGTGGAAAAGGAAATATCTTCACATAAAACCTAGAAAGAAGCATTCTGAGAAACTACTTTGTGATGTTTGAATTCAACTCACATAGTTGAACCTTTCTTTTGATAGAGTAGTTTTGAAACAGTCTTTTTTTAGAATCCGCATGTGGACATTTTGAGAGCTTTGTGGCCAGTGGTGGAAAAGGAAATATCTTCACATAAAAACTAGACAGAAACATTCTCTGAAACTTCTTTGTGGTCTGTGCATTCAACTCACACAGCTGCACATTCCTTTTGACAGAGAAGTTTTGAAACACTCTTTTTGTAGAATCTGCAAGTGGATATTTGGATCGCTTTCGGGCCTGTGGTGGAAACTGAAATATCTTCACACAAAACCTAGACAGAAGTATACTCAGAAACTAAATTGTGATGTTTGCATTCAACTCAGAGAGTTGAACATTCCATTTGTTAGAGCAGTTTTGAAACACTCTTTTTGTAGAATCTGAAAGTCGACATATGGAACGCTTAGGGGAATTTGATGTAAACGGGAATATCATCAAATAAAATGTAGATAGAAGCACTCTCAGAAACTTCTTTGTGATGTGTGCATTCAACTCACAGAGTTGAAAGTTTATTTTTGATAGAGCCGTTTTGAAACACTCTTTTTGTAGAATCTGCAAGTGGATATTTGGAGCGATTTGTGGCCTATGGGAGAAAAGGAAATATCTTCACGTAAAAACTAGACAGAAGAATTCTCAGAATCTACTTTGTGATGTGTGCAAACAACTAACAGAGTTGAACCTTTTTTTTGATAGTGCAGTTTTGAAACAATCTTTTTGTAGTATGTGAAATTGGACATTTGGAGTGCTTTGAGGCCTCTGGTGGAAAAGGAAATATCTTCACATAAAAACAACACGGAAGCATTCTGAGAAACTCCATTGTGACGTTTGCATTCAACTCACAGAGCTGAACGTTCCTTTTTGTTAGAGCAGTTTTGAAACACTGTTTTTGTAGAATCTGCAAGTAGATACTTGGATTGATCATAGGAATTCGTTGGAAATGGGATATCCTCACACAAAAACTAGGCAGAAGCATTCTCGCAAACTTCTCTGTGATGTGTGCATTCAAATCACAGAGTTCAACCTTGCTTTTCCTGGAACAGTTTTGAAACACTATTTTTGTAGAATAGGCAAGTGGATATTTGGAGAGCTTTGAGGCCTGTGGTAGAATAGGAAATATCTTCACATATAACCTAGAAAGAAGCATTCTCACAAATCACTTTGACGCTCGCATTCAACTCACAGTGTTGAATATTCATTTTGTTAGAGCAATTTTGAAACATTCTTTTTGTACAATTTGCAAGTGGAGTTTTGGAGAGCTTTGAAGCCTGTGGTGGAAAAGGAAATATTTTCACATACAACATAGAAAGATGCATTGTCAGAAAATAATTTGTGATGTTTGCATTCAACTCACAGAGTTGAATCTTCCTTTTGTTAGAGCAGTTTTGAAACCCTCTTTTTGTAGCATCTGCAAGTGGATATTTGGACCACTTACAGGGATTCTTTGGAAATGTGATATCCTCACACAAAAACCAGACAGAAGTATTCTCAAAAACTTCTTTCTGATGTGTGCATTCAACTCACAGGGTTGAACCTTTCTTTTCATGGGCCAGTTTTGAAACATTCTTTTTGTAGAATCTGCAAGTGGACATTTGGAGCGCTTTGAGGCCTGTGGTGGAAAAGGAAATATCTTCACATAAAAACTACACAGAAGCAATCTCTGAAACTTCATTGTGGTGTCTGCATTCAGCTCACAGACTTGAACATTCCTTTTGACAGAGAAGATTTGAAACACTCTTTTTGTAGAATCTACAAGTGGATATTTGGACTGCTTTCAGGCCTGTGGTGGAAAAGGATATATCTTCATATAAGACCTAGAAGGAAGCATTCTCAGAAACTAATTTGTGATGTTTGCATTCATCTTACACAGTTGCACATTCCTTTTGTTAGAGTAGTTTTGAAACACTCTTTTTGTAGAATCTGAATGTGGATATATGGACCGCTTAGGGGAATTCAATGGAAACGGGAATATCTTCACATAAAATGTAGATAGAAGCATTCTCAGAAACTTCTTTGTGATGTGTGCATTTAACTCACAGAGTTGAACCCCTATTCTGATAGAGCCGTTCTGAAACACTCTTTTTGTAGAATCTGCAAGTGGATATTTTTAGCGCTTTGAGGCCTATGGTAAAAAACGAAATATCTTCATATAAAAACTAGACAGAAGCATTCTCAGAAACCACTTTGTGACGTGTGGATTCAACTCACAGAGTTGAACTTTTCTTATGATGGAGCCGTTTAGAAACACTCTTTTTGTAGAATCTGAAAGTGGACATTTGGAGTGTTTAGAGGCCTATGATGGAAAAGGAAATATCTTCACATAAAAACTACCCAGAAGCATTATCAGAAACATCTTTGTGACGTTTGCATTCAACTCACAGAGTTGAACATTCCTTTGGTTAGAGTAGTTTTGAAACACCCTTTTTGTAGAATTTGCAAGTGGATATTTGGACCACTTACAGGAATTCGTTGGAAACGGGATATCCTCACACAAAAAATTAGTCAGAAGCACTCTTACAAACTACTTTGTGATGTGTGCATTCAACTAACAGAGTTGAACCTATCTTTTCATAGAGCAGTTTTGAAACACTCTTTTTGTAGATTATGCAAGTGGACATTTGGAGAGCTTTGAGTCCTGTGGTAGTAAAGGAAATATCTTCACATAAAACATAGAAAGAAGCATTCTCAGAAACTACATTGTGATGCTTGCATTCAACTCACAGAGTTGAACATTCCTTTTGTTAGAGCAGTTTTAAAACACTCTTTTTGTAGAATCTGCAAGTGGACATTTGGAGAGCTTTGTGATCTGTGGTAGAAAATTAAATATCTTCACATAAAACCTAGAAAGAAGCATTCTCAGAAACTGTATTGTGATATTTCCTTTCATCTCACAAAGGTGAACCTTTCTTTTGATAGAGCCGTTTTGAAACACTCTTTTTGTAGAAAATGCAAGTGGATATTTGGATGGTTTGAGGCCTTTTGTAGAAAAGGAAATATCTTCATATAAAAACTAGAGGGAAGAATTCTCAGAAACCTCTTTGTGATGTGTGCATTCAACTCACAGAGTTGAAGCTTTCTTTTGAAATAGCAGTTTTGAAACAATCTTTTTTAAGAATCTGAAAGTGGACATTTGGAGCACTTTGAGGCCTATGGTGGAAAAGATAATATCTTCACATAGAGACTACATAGAAGCATTCTCAGAAACTTCTTTCTGACGTTTGCATTCAACTCACAGAGTTGAACATTCCGTTTGATAGAGTAGTTTTGAAAAACTCTTTTTGTAGATTCTGCAAGGGGATACTTGGACCGCTTATAGGAATTCGTAGGAAACGGGATATCCTCACATAAAAACTAGACAGAAGCATTCTCACAAACTTCTTTATGATGTGTGCATTCAACTCACAGAGTTGAACCTTTCCTTTGATATAGCCGTTTTGAAACACTCTTTTTCTAGAAGCTGCAAGTGGACATTTGGAGCGCTTTGAGGCCTGTGGTGGAAAAGGAATTATCTTCACATAAAAACTACACAGAAGCATTCTCTGAAACTTCTTTTTGGTGTGTGCATTCAACTCACTGAGTTGAACATTCCTTTTGACAGAGAAGTTTTGAAACACTCTTTTTGTAGAATCTGCAATTGTATATTTGGACCACTTATAGGAATTCGTTGGAAACGGTATTACCTCACACAAAAACTAGACAGAAGCATTCGCACAAACTTCTGTGTGATGTGTGCCTTCAACTCACAGAGTGAAACCTTTCATTTCATGGGACAGTTTTGAAACATTCTTTTTGTAGAATCTGCAAGTGGACACTTGGAGGGCTTTGAAGCCTGCAGTGGTAAAGGAAATATCTTCACATAAAAACTAGGCAGAAGCATTCTATGAAACTTCTTTGTTGTGTGTGCATTCAACTCACAGAATTGAACGTGACTTTTGACACAGAAGTGTTGAAACACTCTTTTTGTAGAATCTGCAAGTGGATATTTTGACCCCTTTCAGGCCTGTGGTGGAAAAAAAAATATCTTCAAATAAAACCTAGAAAAAAGCATTCTCAGAAACTACTCTGTGACTTTGGCATTCAATGCAAAGAGTTGAACATTGCTTTTGTTAAAGCAGTTTTGAAACACACTTTTTGTAGAATCTGAAAGTGGATATATGGACCGCTGAGGGGAATTAGATGGAAAAGGGAATACCTTCACATAAAATGTACATAGAAGCATTCTCAGAAACTTCTTTGTGATGTGTGCATTTAACTCACAGAGTTGAACCTCTATTCTGATAGAGCCGTTTTGAAACACTCTTTTTGTAGAATCTGCAAGTGGACATTTTTAGCACTTTGAGGCCTATGGTAAAAAACGAAATATCTTCATATAAAAACTAGACAGAAGCATTCTCGGAAACTACTTTGTGATGTGTGCATTCAACTCAGAGTGTTGAACCTTTCTTTTCATAGAGCAATTTTGAAACACTGCTTTCTAGAATCTGCAAGTGGATATTTGGAACGCTTATAGGAATTTGTTGGAAAGGGGATATCGTCACACAAAAACAAGACAGAAGCATTCTCACAAACCACTTTGTGATGTGTGCATTCAATTCAGAGAGTTGAACCTTTCTTTTCATGGGCCAGTTTTGAAACACCCTTTTTGTAGAATCTGCAAGTGGACATTTGTAGGGATTTGAGGCATGTGGTGAAAAAGGAAATATCTTCACATAAAAACTGTGCAGAAGTATCATCTGAAACTTCTTTGTGGTGTGTGCATTCAACTCACAGAGTTGAACATTGCTTTTGACACAGCAGTTTTGAAAAACTCTTTTTATAGAATCTTCAAGTGGATATTTGGTCGGCTTTCAGGCCTGTGGTGGAAAAGGAAATATTTTCTCATAAAATGTAGAAAGCAACATTGTCAGAAACTAGTCTGTGATGTTTGCATTTAACTCAGAGAGTTGAACATTCCATTTGTTAGAGCAGTTTTGAAACACTCTTTTTGTAGTATCTCAAAGTGGATATATTGACCGCATAGGGGAATTCAATGGAAACGGGAATATCTTCACATAAAATGTAGATAGACGCATTCTCAGAAACTCCTTTGTGATGTGCGCATTCAGCTCACAGAGTTGAACGTTTCTTTGGATAGAGCAATTTAGAAAGACTCTTTATTTACAATCTGCAAGTGGATATTTGGACCGCTTTGACACCTGTGGTGGAAAAGGAAATATCTTCACATAGAATCTACACAGAAGCATTCTCAGAATCTTCTTTGTGACGTTTGCATTCAACTCACAGATTTGAACATTCCTTTTGATAAAATAGTATTGAAAAACTATTTTTGTAGAATCTGCAATTGGACATTTGGAGAGCTGTGAGGCCTCTGGTGGAAAAGGAAATATCTTCACATAAAACATAGAAAGAAGCATTCTAAGAAACTACATTGTGATGTTTGCATTCAACTCACAGAGTTGAACATTCCTTTTGTTAGAGCAGTTTTAAAACACTCTTTTTGTAGAATCTGCAAGTGGATATTTGGACCGCTTACAGGAATTCATTGGAAATGAGATATCCTCACATAAAAACTAGACAGAAGCATTCTCACGAACTTCTTTGTGATGTGTGCATTCAACTCACAGAGTTGAACATTTCTTTTCATGGAGCAGTTTTGAAACACTCTTTTTCTGGAATCTGCAAGCGGACATTAGGAGCGCTTTGAGGCCTGTGGTGGAAAGGGAAATATTTTCACATAAAAACTACACAGAAGCATTCTCTGAAACTTCTTTGTGATGTGTGCATTCAACTCACACAGTTGAACCTTTATTTTCATGGAGCAGTTCTGAAACACGCTTTTTGTAGTATATACAAGTGGACATTTGGAGTGCTTACAGGCCTGTGGTGGAAAAGGTAATATCTTCATATAAAGACAAGACAGAAGCATTCTCTGAAGCTTCATAGTGGTTTGTGCATTCAACTCACAGTGTTGAAAATTCCTTTTGACAGAGAAGTTATGAAGCACTCTTTTTGTAGAATCTGCTGGTGGATATTTGGACGGCTTGCAGAATTCATTGGAAACGGGATATCCTAACAAAAAAACTAGACAGAAGCATTCTCACAAAATTCTGTGATATGTGTGCATTCAACTCACAGAGTTGAACCTTTTTTTCTTGGCGGAGTTTTGAAACACTCATTTTATAGAATCTGCAAGTGGATATTCAGACCGCTTTCAGGCCTGTGGTGGAAAAGGAAATATCTTCACATAAAACTTAGAAAGAAGCATTCTGAGAAACTACTCTTTGATGTTTGCATTCAGCTCACAGAGTTGAACATTCCTTTTGTTAGAGCAGTTTTGAAACGCTCTTTTTGTAGAATCTGAAAGTGGATATATGTACCTCTTAGGGGAATTCGATGGAAACGGGATTATCTTCACATAAAATGGGGATAGAAGCATTCTCAGAAACTTCTTTGTGATGTGTGCATTCAACTCACAAAGCTGAAACTTTTTTCTGATAGAGCCGTTTTGAAACACTTTTTGGAAAATCTGGAAGTGGATATTTGGAGTGCTTTGAGGCCTATGGTAGAAAAGGATATATCTTCATATAAAAACTAGACAGAAGCATTCTCAGAAACTACTTTGTGAATTGTGCATTCAACTCACACAGTTGAACCTTTCTTTTGATAGAGCAGTTTTGAAACACTCTTTTTGTAGAATCTGAAAGTGGACACTTGGAGCGCTTTGAGGTCTATGGTGGAAAAAGAAATATCTTCAAATAGAAACTACACAGAAGGATTTTCAGAAACTTCTTTGTGACGTTTCCATTCAAATCACAGAGTTGAACATTCCTTCTGATACAGTAGTTTTGAAACACTCTTTCTGTACAATCTGCAAGTACATATTTGGACCGCTTAGAGGAATTCATAGGAAAGTGGATATCCTCACAAAAAAACTAGACAGAAGCATTCTCACAAACTTCTAGTGATGTGTGCATTCAACTCACAGAGTTGAACCTTTCATTTGATAGAGCAGTTTTGAAACACTCTTTTCCTAGAATCTGCAAGTGGACATTTGGAGCGCTTTGAGGCCTGTGGTGGGAAAGGAAATATCTTCACATAAAAACTACACAGAAGCATTCTCTGAAACTTCTTTGTGGTGTCTGCATTCAACTCACAGAGTTGAACATTACTTTTGACAGGGAAGTTTTGAAACACTCTTTTTGTAGAATCTGCAAGTGGATAATTGGACCGCTATCAGGCCTACAGTGGAAAAGGAAATATCTTCACATAAAACCTAGAAGGAAGTATTCTCGGAAACTACTTCTTGATGTTTGCATTCAACTCACAGAGTTTAGCATTCTTTTTGTTAGAGCAGTTTTGAAACACTCTTTTTCTTGAATCTGAAAGTGGATATATGGACCGCTTAAGGGAATTCGATGTAAACGGGAATATCTTCAAATGAAATGTAGATAGAAGCATTCTCAGAAACTTCATTGTGATGTGTGCATTCAATTCACAGAGTTGAACCTTTCTTTTCATAGAGCCGTTTTGAAACACTCTTATTGGAGAATCTGCAAGTGGATATTTGGAGCGCTTTGAAGCCTTTGGTAGAAAAGGAAATATCTTCAAATAAAAACAAGACAGAAGCATTCTCACAAACTTCTGTGTGATGTGTGCATTCAGGTCACAGAGTTGAACTTTTCTTTTGATAGAGCAGTTTTGAAACACTCTTTTTGGAGAATCTGCAAGTGGACATTTGGAGCGATTTGTTGCCTGTGGTAGAAAAAGAATTATCTTCACATAAACACTAGACAGAAGAATTCTCTGATACTTCTCTGTGGTGTGTGCATTGAACACACAGAGTTGAACATTCCTTTTGAAAGAGAAGTTTCAAAAGACTCTTTTTGTAGAATCTGCAAGTGGATATTTGACCGCTTATAGGAATTCATTGGAAAAGGGATATCCTCACACAAAAACTAGACAGAAGCATTATCACCTACTTCTTTGTGATTTTGCATTCAACTCAGAGAGCTGAACCTTTCTTTTCATGGAGAAGTTTTGAAACACTCATTTTGTGGAATATGCAAGTGCCCATTTGGAGTGCTTTCAAGCCTCTGGAAGAAAAGGAAATATCTTCACATATAACCTAGAAAGAAGCAGTCTCAGAAACTACATTGTGATGTTTGCATTCAAAACACAGAGTTGAACATTCCTCTTATTAAAGGAGTTTTGAAACACTCTTTTTGTAGTAAATGCAAGTGGACATTTGGAGAGATTTGAGGCCTGTGGTGGAAAAGGAAATATCTTCACATAAAAAGTAGACAGAAGCATTTTCCGTAACTTCTTTGTGGTATGTGCCTTAAACACACGGAGTTGAACATTCCTTTTGACAGAGAAGTTTTGAAACCCTCTTTTTGTAGAAACTGCAAGTGAATATTTGGACCGTTTTAGGAATTAGTTGGAAAGGGTATATCCTCACACAAAAACTAGAGAAAAGCATACCCACAAACTACTTTGTGATGTGTGCATTCAACTCAGATAGTTGAACCTTTGTTTTCATGGAGCTGTTTTGAAACACTCTTTTTGTAGTATATGCAAGTGGACATTTGGAGAGCTATGAGGCCTGTGGTAGAAAAGGAAATATCTTCACATATAATCTAGAAAGAAGTATTTTCAGAAACTACTTTGTGATGTTTGCATTCAACACACAGAGTTGAACATTCCTTTTGTTAGAGCAGTTTTGAAGCACTCTTTTTGTAGAATCTGCATTTGGACATTTGGAGAGCTCTGAGGCCTTTGGTGGAAAAGGAAATATCTTCACATAAAACCTAGAAAGAAGCATTCTCAGAAACAACTTTGTGATGTTTGCTTTGAACTCACAGTGTGGAACATTCCTTTTGTTAGAGCAGATTTGAAACAATCTATTTGTAGAATGTTCAAGTAGATATTTGGACCGCTTATAGGAATTCGTTGTAAATGGGATATCCTCACCTAAAAACTAGACAGAAGCATTCTCACAAACTTCTTTGTGATGTGTGCATGCAACTCACAGAGGTGAACCTTTCTTTAGATATGGAAGTTCTGAAACACTCTTTTTGTAGAATTTTTAAGTAGATATTTGGAGCGCTTTGAGGCCTTTAGTGGATAAGGAATTATCTTCACAGAAAAACTAGACAGAAGAGTTCTCTGAAACTTCTTTGTGGTGTGTGCATTCAAATCACAGAGTTGAACATTCTTTTTGACAGAGAAGTTTGAAACACTCTTTTTGTAGAATCTTCAAGTGGATATTTGGACCGCTTGTAGGAATTCGTTGGAAACTGCATATCCTCAAACAAAAACTAGACAGAAGTATTCTCACAAACTTCTGTGTGATGTGTGCATTCAACCCACAGAGGTGAACCTTTCTTTTCATGGGCCAGTTTTGAAACACACTTTTTGTAGAATCTGAAAGTCGTCATTTGGAGGGCTTTGAGGCCTGTGGTGGAAAAGGAAATATCTTCACACAAAAACAAGGAAAGAGCATTCTCTGAAACTTCTTTGTGGTGTGTGCATTCAACTCACAGATTTGAACATTCCCTTTGTTAGAGCAGTTTTCCTTTTGTCAAAAGGAAAACATTCCTTTTGACAGATAAGTTTTGAAACACTCTTTTTGTAGAATCTACAAGTGGGTATTTGGACCGCATTCAGGCCTGTGGTGGAAAAGGAAATATCTTCACATAAAACATAGAAAGAAGCATTCTCAGAAACTACACTGTGATGTTTGCATACAACTCACAGAGTGGAGCACTCCTTTTGTTACAGCAGTTTTGAAACACTTTTTTGTAGAATCTGCAATTGGACATTTAGAGAGCTCTGAGGCCTGTGGTGGAAAAGAAAATATCTTCACATAAAAACTAGAAAGAATCATTCTCAGAAACTACTTTGTGATGTTTGCGTTCAACTCACAGAGTTGAATAATTCTTTTTTAGAGCAGTTTTGAAACACTCTTTCTGTAGAATTTACAAGTGAATATTTGTACTGCTTATAGGAACTCGATTTAAAACACGGTATCCTCACATAAAATCTAGACCGAAGTATTCTCACAAACTTCTTTGTGTTGTGTGCATTCAACTCACAGAGTCGAACCTTTCTTTTGGTAGAGCAGTTTTGAAACAGTCTTTTTCTAGAATTTGCAAGTGGACATTTCGATCACTTTGAGGCTTGTGGTGGAAAAGGAAATACCTTCACATAAAAATTAGACAGAATCACTCTCTGAAACTTCTTAGTGATGTGTGCATTCAACTCACAGAGTTGAACATTCCTTTTGAAAGAGAAGATTTGAAACACTCCTATTGTAGAATCTGCAAGTGGATATTTGGAATGCTCACAGGAATTCGTTGGAAACGGGATATCCTCACACAAAAACTAGACAGAAGCATTCTCACAAACTTCTGTGTGATGTGTTCATTCAACTCACAGAGTTGATCCTTTCTTTTAATGAGCAAGTTTTGAAACACTCTTTTTGTAGAATCTGCAAGTTGGCATTTGGAGGGATTTGAGGACTGTGGTGGAAAAGGAAATATTTTCATTTAAAAACTAGGCAGAAGCATTCTCTGAAACTTCTTTGTGCTGTGTGCATTCAACTCACAGAGTTCAACATTCCTTTGGACAGATAAGTTTTGAAACACTCTTTTTGTAGAATCTGCAAGAGGATATTTGGACCACATTGACTCCTGTGGTGGAAAAGGAAACACCTTCAAATGAAATCTAGAAAGAAGAATTCTCAGAAACTACTCTAGAATGTTTGCGTACAACTCACAGAGTTGAGCATTCCTTTTGTTAGTGCAGTTTTGAAACACACTTTTTATAGAATCTGCAATTGGACATTTGGAGAGCTCAGAGTCCTGTGGTAGAAATGGAAATATCTTCACATAAAACCTAGAAAGAAGCATTCTCAGAAAGCACTTTGTGATGTTTACATTCAAGTCATGGAGTTGAACATTCCTTTTGTTAGAATAGTTTTGAAACACTCTTTTTGCAAAATCTGCAAGTGGATATTTGGACCGCTTTGAGGAATTCGTTGGAAACTGGATATCCTCCCATAAAAACTGGACAGAAGCATTCTCACAAACTCCTTTGTGATGTGTGCATTCGACTCACAGAGTTGAACCTTTCTTTTGATAGAGCAGATTTGAAACATTCTTTTTCTAGAATCTGGAAGTGGACATTCGGAGTGCTTTGAAGCCTGTGGTGGAAAAGGAAATATCTTAATATAAAAACGAGACAGAAGCATTCTCTGAAACTTATGTGTGTTGTGTGCATTCAACCCACAGAGTTGAACATTCCTTTTGACAGAGAAGTTTTGAGACACTCTTTTTGTAAAATCTGCAAGTGAATATTTGGACCGCTTATAGGAATTTTTGGAAACCGGATATCCTCACACAAAAGATAGACAGAAGCCTTCTCACAAACTTCTGTGTCATGTGTGCATTCAACTCACCGAGTTGAACCTTTCTTTGCATGGGCAAGTTTTGAAACACTCCTTTTGTGGAATCTGCAAGTGGACATTTGGACCACTTTCAGGCCTGTGGTGGAAAAGGAAATATCTTCACATAAAAACCAGAAAGAAGCATTCTCAGAAACTATTCTGTGATGTTTGCATTCTACTCACAGAGTTGAACATTTGTTTTGTTAGAGAACTTCTGAAACACTCTTTTTTTTTGAATCTGCAATTGGATATTTGGAGATCTCTGAGGCCTGTGGTGGAAAAGGAAATATCTTCACATAAAACTTAGAAAGAGGCATTCTCAGAAACTACCTTGTGATGTTTGCATTCAACTCATAGTGTTGAACAATCCTTTTGTTAGAACAGTTTTGAAACACTCTTTTTGTAGAATCTGCAAGTGGATATTTGGACGGCTTTCAGTCCTGTGGTGGAAAAGGAAATATCTTCACTTAAAACCTAAAAAGAAGGATTCTCAGAAACTACTTTGTGATGTTTGCATTCAACTCATAGAGTTGAACATTCCTTTTGCTAGAGTAGTTTTGAAACACTCTATTTGTAGAATCTTCAAGTGGATATTTGTACCGCTTATTGGAATTCGTTGGAAACGGGATATCCTCACATAAAAACTAGACAGAAGCATTCTCACAAACTTCTTTGTGGTGTGTGCATTCAGCTCACAGAGTTGAACCTTTGTTTTGACAGAGCAGTTTTGAAACACTCTTTTCCTGGAATCTGTAAGTGGTCATTTGGAGTGCTTTGAGGCCTGTTGTGGAAAAGGAAATATCTTCATACAAAAACTAGGCAGAAGCATTCTCTGAAACTTCTTTGTGGTGTCTGCATTCAAGTCACAGAGGTGAACATTTTGTTAGAGCAGTTTTGAAACACTCTTTTTGTATGACCCACATGTGGATATTTGGACGGCTTTCAAGCCTGTGATGGAAAAGGATATATCTTTACATTAAGCCTAGAAGAAGAATTATCAGAAACTTCTCCGTGACGTTTGCATTCAACTCACAGAGTTAAGCATTACTTTTGTTAGAGCAGTTTTGAAACACTCTTTTTGTATGACCCACATGTGGATATTTGGACGGCTTTCAAGCCTGTGGTGGAAAAGGATATATCTTTACATTAAGCCTAGAAGAAGAATTATCAGAAACTTCTCCGTGACGTTTGCATTCAACTCACAGAGTTAAGCATTACTTTTGTTAGAGCAGTTTTGAAACACTCTTTTTGTTGAATTTGCAATTGGACATTTGGAGAGCTCTGAGTCCTGTGGTGGAAAAGGAAATATGTTCACATAAAACCTAGAAAGAAACATTCTCAGAAACTGTTTGTGATTTTCGCATTCAACTCTCAGAGTTGAATTTTCCTTTTCTTAGAGCAGTTTTGAAACACTCTTTTTGTAGAATCTGCAAGTGTATATTTGGATCGCTTATAGGAATTCGTTGCTAACGGGATATCCTCACATAAAAACTAGACAGAAGCATTCTCTGAAACTTATTTGTGTTGTGTGCATTCTACTCACAGAGTTGAACCTTTCTTTTCATAAGGCAGTTTTGATACACTGTTTTTATAGAATCTGCAATTGTATATTTGGACTGCTTATAGGAATTCGTTGGAAACGGGATATCCTCACACAAAAACTAGACAGTGGCATTCTCACAAACTTCTGTGTCATGTGTGCATTCAACTAACAGAGATGAACCTTTCTTTTCATGCGCAAGTTTTGAAACACTCTTTTGTAGAATCTGCAAGTGGACATTTGGAGGGCTTTGAGGCCTGTGATGGAGAAGTAAATATTTTCACATAAAAACTAGGCAGAAGCATTCTCTGAAACTTCTTTGTGGTGTGTGCATTCAATTCACAGAGTTAAACATTCCTTTTGATAGAGCAGTTTTGAAACACTCTTTTTGTAGAATCTGCAATTGGACATTTGGAGAGCTCTGAGCCCTGAGGTGGAAAAGGAAATATCTTCACATAAAACCAAGAAAGAAGCATTCTCAGAAACTGATTTGTGATGTTTGCATTCAACTCACGGAGTTGAACATTTCTTTTCTTAGAGCAGTTTTGAAACACTCTTTTTGTAGAATCTGCAAGTAGATATTTGGACTGCTTATAGGAATTCATTGAACACGGGATATCATCACACAAAAACTAGACAGAAGCATTCTCACAAACTTCTTTGTGATGTGCGCATTCAACTCACAGAGTTGAACTTTTCTTTTGACAGACCAGTTTTGAAACACTCTTTTTCTAGGATCTGAAAGTGGACATTTGGAGCGCTTTGAGGTCTGTGGTGGAAAAAGAAATATGTTCACATAAAAACTAGACAGAAGCATTCTCTGAGACTTCTTTGTGGTGTGTGCATTCAACTCACAGCGTTAAACATTCCTTTTGACAGAGAAGATTTGAATCACTCTTTTTGTAGTATCTGCAGTGGATAGTTGGATAGCTTATACGAACTCGTTGGAACCGGGATATCTTCACACAAAAACTAGGCAGAAGCATTCTCACAAACTTCTGTGTGATGTGTGCATTTAACTCACAGAGTTGAACTTTTCTTTTCATGAGCCAGTTTTGAAACACTCTTTTTGTAGAATCTGCAAGTGTATATTTGGATCGCTTATAGGAATTCGTTGCTAACGGGATATCCTCACATAAAAACTAGACAGAAGCATTCTCTGAAACTTATTTGTGTTGTGTGCATTCTACTCACAGAGTTGAACCTTTCTTTTCATAAGGCAGTTTTGATACACTGTTTTTATAGAATCTGCAATTGTATATTTGGACTGCTTATAGGAATTCGTTGGAAACGGGATATCCTCACACAAAAACTAGACAGAGGCATTCTCACAAACTTCTGTGTCATGTGTGCATTCAACTAACAGAGATGAACCTTTCTTTTCATGCGCAAGTTTTGAAACACTCTTTTGTAGAATCTGCAAGTGGACATTTGGAGGGCTTTGAGGCCTGTGATGGAGAAGTAAATATTTTCACATAAAAACTAGGCAGAAGCATTCTCTGAAACTTCTTTGTGGTGTGTGCATTCAATTCACAGAGTTAAACATTCCTTTTGATAGAGCAGTTTTGAAACACTCTTTTTGTAGAATCTGCAATTGGACATTTGGAGAGGTCTGAGCCCTGAGGTGGAAAAGGAAATATCTTCACATAAAACCAAGAAAGAAGCATTCTCAGAAACTGATTTGTGATGTTTGCATTCAACTCACGGAGTTGAACATTTCTTTTCTTAGAGCAGCTTTGAAACACTCTTTTTGTAGAATCTGCAAGTAGATATTTGGACTGCTTATAGGAATTCATTGAACACGGGATATCATCACACAAAAACTAGACAGAAGCATTCTCACAAACTTCTTTGTGATGTGCGCATTCAACTCACAGAGTTGAACTTTTCTTTTGACAGACCAGTTTTGAAACACTCTTTTTCTAGGATCTGAAAGTGGACATTTGGAGCGCTTTGAGGTCTGTGGTGGAAAAAGAAATATGTTCACATAAAAACTAGACAGAAGCATTCTCTGAGACTTCTTTGTGGTGTGTGCATTCAACTCACAGCGTTAAACATTCCTTTTGACAGAGAAGATTTGAATCACTCTTTTTGTAGTATCTGCAGTGGATAGTTGGATAGCTTATACGAACTCGTTGGAACCGGGATATCTTCACACAAAAACTAGGCAGAAGCATTCTCACAAACTTCTGTGTGATGTGTGCATTTAACTCACAGAGTTGAACTTTTCTTTTCATGAGCCAGTTTTGAAACACTCTTTTTGTAGAATCTGCAAGTGGACATTTGGAGGGATTTGAGGCCTGTGGTGGAAAAGGAAATATCTTCATATAAATCCTAGGAAGGAGCAGTCTCAGAAACTACTCTGTGATGTTTGTATTCAACTCACAAATTTAAACATTCCTTTTGTTAGAGCAGTTTCAAACACTCTTTTTGTAGAATCTGCAATTGGACATTTTTAGAGCTCTGAGGCCTGTGGAGGAAAAGGAAATATCTTCACATAAAACCTAGAAAGAAGTGTTCTCAAAAACTACTTTGTTATGTTTGCATTCAACTCAGAGAGTTGAACATTCCTTTTGTTAGAGCAGTTTTGAAACACTCTTTTTGCAAAATCTGCAAGTGGATATTTGGTCCGTTTATAGGAATTCGTTGGAAACGGGATACACTCACATAAAAACTAGGCAGAAACATTCTCACAAACTTCTTTGTGATGTGTGCATTCAACTAAAAGAGTTGAACTTTCTTCTGATAGAGCAGTTTTGAAACACTCTTTTTCCAGAATCTGCAAGTGGACATTTGCAGCCCTTTGAGGTCTGTGTTGGAAAAGGAAATATCTTCACATAAAAACTAGGCAGAAGCATTCTCTGAAACTTCTCTGTGTTGTGTGCATTCATCTCACAGAGTTTAACATTGCTTTTGACAGAGAAGTTTTGAAACACTCTTTTTGTAGAATCTGCATATGGATATTGGGACCGCTTATAGGAATTCGTTGGAAACGGAATATCCTCACATAAAAACTAGACAGAAGCATTCTCTGAAACTTCTTTGTGGTGTGTGCATTCAACTCACAGAGTTGAACATTCCTTTTGGCAGAGAAGTTTTGAAACACTCTTTTTGTAGGATCTGCAAGTGGATATTTGGACTGCTTGTAGGAATTCGTTGGAAACGGGATATCCTCACATGAAAACAAGACAGAAGCATTCTCACAAACGTCTTTGTGATCTTTGCATTCAAATCACAGTGTTAAACCTTTCTTTTGATAGAGCAGTTTTTAGAAACTCTTTTTCTAGGTTTTGCAAGTGGACATTTGGAGCGCTTTGAGGCCTGTAGTGGAAAAGGAAATATCTTCGCATAAACACTAGATGGAAGCATTCTCAGAAAGTTCTCTGTGGTGTGTGCATTCAACTCACAGAGTTGAGCATTCCTTTTGTGAAAGCAGTTTTGAAACACTCTTTTTGTTGTATCTGCAATTGGACATTTGTAGAGCTCTGAGGCATGTGGTGGAAAAGCAAATATCTTCACATATAACCTAGAAAAAAGCATTCTCAGAAACCACTTTGTGATATTTGAATTCAACTCAGAGGGTTGAACATTCATTTTGTTATTGCAGTTTTGAAACACTCTTTTTGAAGAATCTGCAAGTTTATATTTGGACCGCTTATAGGAATTTGTTAGAAATGGGATATCCTCACGTTATAACTACACAGAAGCATTCTCACAAACTTCTTTGTGACGTGTGTATGCAACTCACACAGTTGAACCTTTCTTTTGATAGAGCAGTTTTTAAACACTCTATTTCTAGAATCTGCAAGTGGACATTTGAAGTGCTTTGTGGCCTGTCGTGGAAAAGTAAATACCTACACATAAAAAACAGACAGAAGAATTCTCTTAATCTTCTTTGTGCTGTGTGCATTCAAATCACAGAGTTGAACATTCTTTTGATAGAGAATTTTTGAAACACTCCTTTGTAGAATCTGCAAGTGGATATTTCCACCGCTTTCAGTCCTGTGGTGGAAATGTAAATATCTTCACATAAAATCAAGAAAGAAGCCTTCTCAGAAACTACTTTGTTATGTTTGAATTCAACTTACAGTGTTGAACATTCCCTTTGTGAGAGCAGTTTTTTGTGGAATCTGCAAGTGGATATTTCAATCGCTTATAGGAATTCGTTGGAAACTGGATATCCTCACATAAATACTAGACAGAAGCATTATCACAAACTTCTTTGTGATGTGTGCATTCAACTCACAGAGTTGAACTTTTCTTTAGACAGAGAAGTTTTGAAACACTCTTTTTGCAGAATCTGCAATTGGATATTTGGACCGCTTATAGGAATTCGCTGGAAACGGGATATCCTCACACAAAAACTAGACAGAAGCATTGTCACAATCTTCTGTGTGATGGGTGCATTCAACTCACAGAGTTGAACATTCGTTTTCATGGGCCAATTTTAAAACACTCTTTTTGTGGAATCGGCAAGTGGACATTTAGAAGGCTTTGAGGCCTGTGGTGGAAAAGGAAATATCTTCACATATAAACTAGGCAGAAGCATTCTCTGAAACTTCTTTGTGGTGTGTGCATTGAAATCACAGACTTGAACATTCCTTTTGACAGAGAAGTTTTGATACACGTTTTTTTTTAGAATCTGCAAGTGGATATTTGAACCTCTATCAGGCCTGTGGTGGAAAAAGAAATAACTTCACATAAAACCTAGAAAGAAGCATTCTCAGAAAATTCTCTGATGTTTGCATACAACTCACAGAGTTGAGCATTCCTTTTATTAGCGCAGTTTTGAAACTCTCTTTTTGTAGAATCTGCAATTAGACATTTGGAGAGCTCTGAGGCCTGTGGTGGAAAAGGAAATATCTTCACATAAAACCTAGAAAGAAGCATTCTGAGAAACTACTTTGTGATGTTTGCATTCAACTCACAGAGTTGAACATTCGTTTTGTTAGAGCAGATTTCAAAAACTCTTTTCGGAGAATCAGCAAGTGGATATTTGGACCGCTTATAGGAATTCGTTGGAAACGTGATATCCTCACATAAAAACTAGACAGAAGCATTCTCACAAATTACTTTGTGATGTGTGCATTCAACTCAAAGAGTTGAAACTTTATTTTGATAGAGCAGTTTTGAAACACTCTTTTTGTAGCATCTGCAAGTGGACATTTTGAGCGCTTTGTGGCCTGTGGTGGAAAAGGAAATATCTTCACATAAAACTAGACAGAAGCATTCTCTGAAATTTCTTTGTGATGTGTGCATTCAACTCAGAGAGTTGAACATTCCTTTTGACAGAGAAGTTTTGAAACACTCTTTTTGTACAATCTGCAAGTGGATATTTGGACCACTTATAGGAATTCTTTGGAAACGGGATATCTTCACACAGAAACTAGACAGAAGCATTCTCACAAACTTCTGTGTGATGTGTGCTTTCAACTCACAGAGTTCAACCTTTCTTTTCATTGGCAAGTTTTGAAACACTCTTTTTGTAGAATCTGCAAGTGGACATTAGGAGGGCTTTGATTCCTGTGGTGGAAAAGGAAATATTTTCACTTAAAAACTAGGCAGAAGCATTCTCTGAAACTTCTTTGTGCTGTGTGCATTCAACTCACAGAGTTGAACATTCCTTTTGACAGAGAAATTTTGAAACACTCTTTTTGTAGAATCTGCAAGTGGATATTTGACCGCATTCAGGCATGTGGTGGAAAAGGAAATATATTCACATAAAACTTAGAAAGATGCCCATGCCTATGTACTGGATGGTATTGCCTAGGTTTTCTTCTAGGGTTTGTATGGTTTTAGGTCTAACATTTAAGTCTTTAATCCATCTTGAATTGATTTTTGTATAAGGTGTAAGGAAGGGATCCAGTTTCAGCTTTCTACATATGGCTAGCCAGTTTTCCCAGCACCATTTATTAAATAGGGAATCCTTTCCCCATTTCTTGTTTTTGTCAGGTTTGTCAAAGATCAGATAGTTGTAGATATGTGGCATTATTTCTGACGGCTCTGTTCTGTTCCATTGATCTATATCTCTGTTTTGGTAGCAGTACCATGCTGTTTTGGTTACTGTAGACTTGTAGTATAGTTTGAAGTCAGGTAGTGTGATGCCTTCAGCTTTGTTCTTTTGGCTTAGGATTGACTTGGCGATGCGGGCTCTTTTTTGGTTCCATATGAACTTTAAAGTAGTTTTTTCCAATTCTGTGAAGAAAGTCATTGGTAACTTGATGGGGATGGCATTGAATCTGTAAATTACCTTGGGAAGGATGGACATTTAAGCAATGGCAACAAAAGCCAAAATTGCCAAATGGGATCTAATTAAACTAAAGAGTTTGTGCACAGCAAAGGAAACTACCATCAGAGTGAACAGGAAACCTACAAAATGGGAGAAAATTTTCGCAACCTGCTCATCTGACAAAGGGCTAATATCCAGAATCTACAATGAACTCAAACAAATTTACAAGAAAAAAACAAACAACCCCATCAAAAAGTGGGTGAAGGACATGAACAGACACTTCCCAAAAGAAGACATTTATGCAACCAAAAAACACATGAAAAAATGCTCACCATCACTGGCCATCAGAGAAATGCAAATCAAAATCACAATGAGATACCATCTCACACCAGTTAGAATGGCAATCATTAAAAAGTCAGGAAACAACAGGTGCTGGAGAGGATGTGGAGAAATAGGAACACTTTTACACTGTTGGTGGGACTGTAAACTAGTTCAACCCTTGTGGAAGTCAGTGTGGCGATTCCTCAGGGATCTAGAACTAGAAATTCCATTCGACCCAGCCATCCCATTACTGGGTATATACCCAAAGGACTATAAATCATGCTGCTATAAAGACACATGCACACGTATGTTTATTGCGGCATTATTCACAATAGCAAAGACTTGGAACCAACCCAAATGTCCAACAATGATAGACTGGATTAAGAAAATGTGGCACATATACACCATGGAATACTATGCAGCCATAAAAAATGATGAGTTCATGTCATTTTTAGGGACATGGATGAAATTGGAAATCATCATTCTCAGTAAACTTTCGCAAGAACAGAAAACGAAACACTGCATCTTCTCATTCATAGGTGGGAATTGAACAATGAGAACACATGGACACAGGAAGGGGAACATCACACTTCGAAGACTGTTGTGGGGTGGAGAGATGGGGGAGGGATAGCATTGGGAGATATACCTAATGCTAGATGACGAGTTAGTTAGTGGGTGCAGTGCACCAGCATGGCACATGTATACATATGTAACTTACCCGCACATTGTGCACATGTACCATAAAACCTAAAGTATAATAATAATAATAATAATAAATGAAAAAAAGACAAAAAAAAACTTAGAAAGCTGCATTCTCAGAAACTACTCTGTGATGTTTGAATTCAACTCGCAGAGTTGAGAATTCCTTTTTAGAGCATTTCTGAAACACTCTTTTTGTAGAATCTGCATTTGGATATTTGGACCGCTTTTAGGCCTGTGGTGGAAAAGGAAATATGTTCACATAAAACCTAGAAAGAAGCGTTCTCAGCAACTACATTGTGATGTTTGCATACAACTCACAGAGTTGAGCATTCCTTTTATTAGAGGAGTTTTGAAACACTCTTTTTGTAGAATCTCCAATTGGACATTTGAAGAGCTCTGATGCCTGTGGTGGAAAAGGAAATACATTCACATAAATCCTAGAAAGAAGCATTCTCTGAAACTACTTTGTGAAGTTTCCATTCAACTCACAAATTTGAATGGAAATTCCTTTTGTTAGAGCAGATTTCAAAAACTCTTTTGGCAGAATCTGCAAGTGGATATTTGAACCGCTTATAGGAATTCATTGGAAAGGTGATATCCTCTCATAAAAACTAGAGAGAAGCATTCTCACCAACTTCTGTGTGATGTGTGCCTTCAACTCACAGAGTTGAATCTTTCTTTTCATGGGCAACTTTTGAAACACTCTTTTTGTAGAATCTGCAATTGGACATTTGGAGGGCTTTGAGGCCTGTGGTCGAAAAGGGATTATCTTCACATAAAAACTAGGCAGAAGCATTCTCTGAAACTTCTTTGTGGTGAGCGCGTTGAAGTCACAGAGTTGACCATTCCTTTTGACAGAGAAGTTTTGAGACCCTCTTTTTGTGGAATCTGCAAGTGGATATTTGGACTGCTTTCAGGCCTGTGGTGGAAAAAGAAATATCTTCACATAAAATCTAGAAAGAAATATCCTCAGAAACTTCTCTGAGATGTCTGCATTCAACTCACAGAGTTGAGCATTCCTTTTGTTAGAGCAGTTTTGAAACACTTATTTTGTAAAATCTGCAAGTAGACATTTGGAGAGCTCTGAGGCCTGTGGTGGAAAAGGAAATATCTTCACATTAAACCTAGAAAAAAGAATTCTCAGAAACTAATATGTGACTTTTTCATTCAACTCACAGACTTGAACATTCGTTTTTTTAGAGCAGTTTTCAAAAACTGTTTATGTAGAATCTGAAAGTGAATATTAGGACAGCTTATAGGAATTCGTTGGAAACGGGATATCCTCACATAAAAACTAGACAGAAGAATTCTCACAAACTTCTTTGTGATGTGTGCCTTCAACTCACAGGGTTTAAACTTTCTTTTGATACAGCAGTTTTGAAACCCTCTTTTTCTAGAAACTGCAAGTGGACATTTGGAGCGCATTGAGGCTTGTGGTGGAAAAGGAAATATCTTCACATAAAAACTAGACAGAAGCATTCTCTGAAACTTCTTTATGGTGTGTGCATTCAACTAACAGAGTTGAACATTCTTTTGACAGAGTTTTGAAAAACTCTCTTTGTAGAATCTACTAGTGGATATTTGGACCGTTTTTATGCCTTTGGCGGAAAAGAAAATGTCTTCATATAAAACCTAGAAAGAAGTATTCTCAGAAAGAACACTGTGGTGTTTGCATATATCTCATACAGTTGAGCATTACTTTTGTTAGAGTAGTTTTGAAACACCCTTTTGTAGAATCTGCAACTGGACATTTGGGGAGCTCTGAGGCCTCTGCTGAAAAGGAAATATCTTCGCCTAAATCCTAGAAAGAAGCATTCTCAGAAACTACTTCGTGATGTTTGCATTCAACTCACAGACTTAAACATTGGTTATTTGAGAGCAGTTTTCAAAAACTCTTTTTGTAGAATCTGCAAGTGTATATTTGGACCACTTATAGGAATTCGTTGGAAACGGGATATCCTCACATAAAAACTAGACAGAAGCATTCTCACAAACTTCTTTGTGATGTGTGCATTCAACTCACAGAATTGAACCTGTCGTTTGATAGAGCAGTTTTGAAACACTCTTTTTCTAACATCTGCAGGTGGACATTTGGAGGGCTTGGAGGCCAGTGGTGGAAAAGGAAATATCTTCACATAAAAACTAGACAGAAGCGTTCTCTGAAACCTCTTTGTGCTGTGTGCATTCAAATCACACTGTTGAACATTCCTTTTTACAGAGAACTTTTGAAACACTCTTTTTGTAGAATCTGCGTGTGGATATATGGATAGCTTATACGAATTCTTTGGAAACGCGATATCCTTACACAAAAACTAGACAGAAGCATTCTCACAAACTTCTTTGTGATGTGTGCATTCAACTCACAGAGTTGAACCTTTCTTTTGATAGAGCAGTTTTGTAACTCTCTTTTTCTAGAATCTGCAAGGAGACATTTGGAGTGCTTTGAGGCCTATGGTGGAAAAGGAAATATCCTCACATAAAAACTAGGCAGAAGCATTCTCTGAAACTTCTTAGTGATGTGTGCATTAAACTCACAGAGTTGAACAGTCCTTATGAGAGAGAAGTTTTGAAACACTGTTTATGTACAATGTGCAAGTGGATATTTGGACCGCTTATAGGAATTTGTTGGAAACGGGATATCTTTGCACAAATACTAGACAGAAGCATTCTCTGAAACTTCTGTGTCATGTGTGCATTCAACTCACTGAGTTGAAACTTTCCTTTAATAGAGCAGTTTTGAAACACTCTTTTTCTAGAATCTGCAATTGGACATTTGGAGCGCTTTGGGGCCTGTGGTGGAAAGGTGAATATCTTCACATAAAAACTCGACTGAAGCGTTTTCTGAATCTTCTTTGTGGTGTGTGCATTCAACTCACAGAGTTGAGCAGTCCTTTTGACAGAGTTTTGAAACACTCTTTTTGAATAATCTGCAATTGGACAATTGGAGAGCTCTGAGACCTGTGGTGGAAAAGGAAATATCTTCGCATAAAACCTACAAAGAAGCAGTCTCAGAAACTACTTTGTGATGTTTGCATTCAACTCACAGAGTTGAACTTTCCTTTTGTTAGAGCAGTTTTGAAACACTCTTTTTGTAGAATCTGCAAGTGGATATTTGGACCGCTTATAGGAATTCGTTGGAATCGGGATATCCTCACATAAAAACCAGACAGAGGCATTCTCACAAACTTCTTTGTGATGTGTGCATTCAACTCATAGAGTTGAACCTTCCTTTAGACAGAGCAGTTTTGAAACACTCTTTTTTTAGTATCATCTGCAAGTGGACATTTGGAGCACTTTGAGGCCTGTAGTGTGAAGGGAAATATCCTCACATAAAAACTAGATAGAAGCATTTTCTGAAACTTCCTGGTGGTGTGTGCATACAACTCACACAGTTAAACATTCCTTTTGAGAGAGAAGTTTTGAAACTCTCTTTCTGTAGTATCTGCATGTGGATATTTGGACCGCTTATAGGAATTCGTTGGAAAACAGGGTATCCTCACACAAGTATCTGCATGTGGATATTTGGACCGCTTATAGGAATTCGTTGGAAAACAGGGTATCCTCACACAGAAGCATTCTCACAAACTTCTTTGTGATGTGTGCTTTCAACTCACAGAGTTGAACCTTTCTTTTGATAGAGCAGTTTTGAAACACTCTTTTTCTAGAATCTGCAAGTGCACATTTGGAGCGCTTTGAGGCCTGTGGTGGAAAAGGAAATATTTTCACATAAAAACTGGACAGAAGCACTCTGTGAAACTTCTTAGTGATGTGTGCATTGAACTCCCAGAGTTGAACATTCCTTTAGACAGAGAAGTTTTGAAACACTCTTTTTGAAGGATCTGCTAGTGGATATTTGGACCACTCACAGGAATTGGTTGGAAACGGGATATACTCAAACAAAAACTAGACAGAAGCATTCTCACAAACTTCTGTGTGATGTGTGCGTTCAACTCACAGAGTTGAAACTTTCTTTTAATGAGCAAATTTTGAAACACTCTTTTTGAAGAATCTGCAAGTGGATATTTGGACCACTTAGAGGAATTCGTTGGAAACTGGATATCCTCACATAACAACTGGACAGAAGCATTCTCACAAACTACTTTGTGATGTGTGCATTCAACTCACTGAGTTGAACCTTTCTTTTGATAGAGCAGTTTTGAAACACTCTTTTTCTAGAATCTCCAAGGGGACATTTGAAGCACTTTGAGGCCTGTGGTTGAAAAGGAAATATCTTCACAGAAAACTAGGCAGAAGCATTTTCTGAAACTTCTTTGTGGTGTGTGCATTCAACTCGCAGAGTTGAACATTCCTTTTGACAGAGAAGTTTTGAAACACTCTTTTTTTAGAATCTGCAAGTGGATATTTGGACCGCATTCAGGCCTGTGGTGGAAAAGGAAATATCTTCACATAAAACCTAGAAAGAAGGATTCTCAGAAACTACTCTGTGATGTCTGAATTCAACTCAAAGAGCTGAGCATTCATTTTTTAGAGCAGTTTTGAAACACTCTTTTTGTAAAATCTGCATTTGAATATTTGGACCCCTTTCAGGCGTGTGGTGGGAAAGGAAATATCTTCACATAAAACCTAGAAGGAAGCATTCTCAGAAACTACTTTGTGATGTTTGCATACAACTCACAGAGTTGAGCATTCCTTTTATTAGAGGAGTTTTGAAACACTCTTTTTGTAGAATCTGCAAGTGGACATTTGGAGAGCTCTGAGGCCTGTGGTGGAAAAGGAAATATCTTCACATAAAACGTGGAAAGAAGCATTCTCAGAAACTACTTTGTGATGTTTGCAATCAATTCACAGAGTTGAACATTCGTTTCATTAGAACAGATTTCAAAAACTCTTTTTGTAGTATCAGCAAGTGGATATTTGGACGGCTTATAGGAATTCGTTGGAAACGTGATATCCTCACATAAAAACTAGACAGAAGCATTCTCACAAACTTCTTTGTGATGTGTGCATTGAACTCACAGAGTTGAACCTTTCTTTTGATAGAAAAGTTTTGAAAAAGTCTCTTTCAAGGATCTGCAAGTGTACATTTGGAGCGCTTTGAGGCCTGTTGTTGAAAAGGAAATATCTTCACATAAAAACTAGACAGAAGCATTCTTTGAAACTTCATTGTGATGTGTGCATTCAACTCACAGAGTTGAACATAACTTTTCATCGAGCAGTTTTGAAACTCTCTGTTTGTAGAATCTGCAAGTAGATATTTGGACCGCTTTGAGGCCTTTCTTGGAAACGGGAATATATTGAAATTAAAACAAGACAGAAGCATTCTCAGAAACTTCTTCGTGATGTGTGCTTTCAACTCACAGAGTTGAACCTTCGTTTTGTTAGAGCTGTTTTGAAACACTCTTTTTGTAGGATCCGCAGGTGGATATTTGAAGCACTTTGAGGCCATCGTTGGAAATGGGAAAATCTTCAAATAGAAACTAGACAGTAGCATTCTCAGAAACTACTTTTTGATGTGTGCACTCAACTCACAGAGTTGAACTTCCTTTTGATAGCGCAGTTTTGAATCACTCTTTTTGTAGAATCTACAAGTGGATATTCTGAGCGCTTTCAGGCCTGTGGTAGAAAAGGAAATATCTTCGCATAAAAACTAGGCAGAAGAATTCTCAGAAAATTATTTGTCATGTGTGCATTCAACTCACAGAGTTGAACTTTCATTTTGGTAGAAGCATTTTGAAACTCTCTTTTTGTAGGATCTGCAAGTGTATGTTTGGAGTCCTTTGAGGCCTTCATTGGAAATGGGAATATCTTCAAATAAAAACTGGACAGAAACATTCTCAGAAACTTCTTTTGGATGTATGCATTCAACTCCCAAATTTGAACCTTCCTTTTGATAGAGCAATTTTGAAACACTCTTTTTGGAGAATCTGCAATTGGACATTTGGAAAGCTTGGAAGGCTTTGTTGGAAACGGGAACACCTTAAAGTAACAATTACACAGAAGCATTCTCAGAAACATCTTTGTGATGTGTGCATTCAACTCGCAGAATTGAACCTTTGTTTTGTTAGAGCTGTTTTGAAACAGTCTTTTTGTAGGATCCGCAAGTGGATATTTGAAGCTCTTTGAAGCCTTTGTTGGAAATGATAATGCCTTCAAATAAAAACTAGACAGTAGCATTCTCAGAAACTACTTTTTGATGTGTGCATTCAACTCACAGAGTTGAACCTTCCTTTTGATAGACCAGTTTTGAATCACTGTTTTTGTAGAATCTGCAAGTGGATAATCGGAGTGCTTTCAGGCCTGTGGTAGAAAAGGAAATATCTTCACATTAAAACTAGACGTAAGCATCTCACAAACTACTTTGTGATGTGTCCATTCCACTCGCAGATTTGAACCTTCCTTTTGATAGAGGAGTTTTGAAACATTCTTTGTAGAACCTGCAAGTCGATATTTGTAGCGATTTGAGGCCCATGGTAGAAAAGGAAATATCTTCACATAAAAACTAGACAGAAGCATTATCAGAAACTTCATGGTGATGTGTGCATTCAATTCTCAGAGTTGAAACTTCCTTTTGATAGAGGAGTTTTGAAACACTCTTTTTGTATAATCTGCAAGTGGATATTTAAAGCGCTTTGAGACCTATGGTAGAAAAGGAAATATCTTAACATAAAAACTAGACAGAAGCATTCACAGAAAATACATTGTGATGTGTGCATTCAACACACAGGGTTGAACCTTTGTTTTGATAGAGAAGCTTTGAATCACTCCTTTTGTAGAATCTGCAATTGGACATTATTATCGCTTTGAGGGCTATGGTGGAAAAGGAAATATCTTCAACTAAAAACTAGACAGAAGCATTCTCAGAAACTTCTTTTTGATGTTTGCATTCAAGTCACAGAGTTGAGCATACCTTTTCATAGAGCAGTTGCAAAACACTCTTTTTGAAGAATCTGCAACTGGATATTTGGACCGATTTGAGGTCTTCATTGGAAAAGAGAATACCTTCACATAAAAACTAGACAGAAGCATTCACAGAAACTCCATTGTGATGCGTGCATTCAACTCACAGAGTTGAACAGAACTTTTCATAGAGCAGTTTTGAAACACTCTTTTTGTAGAATCTGCAAGTGGACATTATTATCGCTTTGAGGGCTATGGTGGAAAAGGAAATATCTTCAACTAAAAACTAGACAGAAGCATTCTCAGAAACTTCTTTTTGATGTTTGCATTCAAGTCACAGAGTTGAGCATACCTTTTCGTAGAGCAGTTGCAAAACACTCTTTTTGAAGAATCTGCAACTGGATATTTGGACCGATTTGAGGTCTTCACTGGAAAAGAGAATAACTTCACATAAAACCTAGACAGAAGCATTCACAGAAACTCCATTGTGATATGTGCATTCAACTCACAGAGTTGAACAGAACTTTTCATAGAGCAGTTTTGAAACACTCTTTTTGTAGAATCTGCAAGTGGACATTATTATCACTTTGAGGGCTATGGTGGAAAAGGAAATATCTTCAACTAAAAACTAGACAGAAGCATTCTCAGAAACTTCTTTTTGATGTTTGCATTTAAATCACAGAGTAGAACCTTCCTTTTGATAGACCAGTTTTGAAACACTCCTTTTTGAGGATCTGCAAGTGGATATTTGGAGCGCTTTGAAGCCTTCATTGGAAACGGGAATATCTACAAATAAAAACTAGACTGAAGCATTCTCAGAAACTTCATTGTGATGTGTGCATTCAACTCACAGAGTTGACCCTTTCTTTTGATAGAGCAGTTTTGAAACACTCTTTTTGTAGAATCTGCAAGTGGATATTTGGACCGCTTTGAGGACTTCATTGGAAACGGGAATCTATTCAAATAAAAACTAGACAGAAGCATTCTCACAAACTTCTTTGTGATGTGTGCCTTCGATTCACAGAGTTCAACCTTTCTTTTCATAGAGGAGTTTTGAAACACACTCTTTGTAGAATCTGCAAGTAGACAGCTGTAGCGCTTTGAGGGCTACAGTGGAAAAGGAAATATCTTCAAATAAAAATTAGACACAAGCATTCTCAGAAAATTCTTTGAGATGTGGGCATTCAACTCACAGAGTTGATCCTTCCTTTGATTTCGCAGGTTTGAGACACTCTTTTTGCAGAATATGCAAGTGAATATTTGGAGCGCTTCGAAGCCCTTGTTGGAAATGGGAATATCTTCAATAAAAACTAGACAAAGCGTTCTCAGAAACATCTTTGTGATGTGTGCATTCAACTCACAGAATTGAACATTCCTTTTAATAGAGCAGTTGTGAAACACTCTTTTTGAAGAACCTGTGAGTGGATACTTGGAACTATTTGAGAACTTCTTTGGAAATGGGAATATCTTCAGAAAAAAACTAGATAGAAACATTCTCAGAAACTTCATTGTGGTGTGTGCATTCAGCTCACAGAGTTGAAACCTCTTTTTGATAGAGCAGTTTAGAAACACTCTTTTTGTATAATGTGCAAGTGGATATTTGGAGCGCTTTGAAGCCTTCGTTGGAATCGGGAATATCTTCACATAAAAACTACACAGAAGCATTCTCAGAAAGTTCTTTGTCATGTGTGCATTCAACTCACAGATTTGAACCTTCGCTTTTCTCAGAGCTGTTTTGAAACACTCTTTTTGTAGGATCTGCAAGTGGATATTTTCAGCTCTTTGAAGCCTGCGTTGGAAACGGAAATATCTTCAAATAAAAACTAGACAGAAGCATTCTCAGAAACACCTTTGTGATGTCTGCATTCAACTCACAGAGTTGAACATACCTTTTCATAGAACAGTTGTGAAATACTCTTTTTGAAGAACCTACAAGTGTATATTTCGACTGGATTTGTGGTTTCATTGGAAACGGGAATATCTTCATCTAAAAACTAGACAGAAGAATTCTCAGAAACTACTTTTGGATGTGTGCATTCAACTCAGAAAGTTGAACCTTCCTTTTGATAGAGCAGTTTTGAAACACTCTTTGTGTAGAATCTGCAAGTGGATATTTAGAGCGCTTTGAGGCCTATGGTAGAAAAGGAAATATCTTTACATAAAAACTAGACAGAAGCCTTCTCAGAAACTTCTTTGTGATGTGTGCATTCAACACCCAGGGATGAACCTTTCTTTTGATAGAGAAGTTTTGAATCACTGTGTTTGTAGAATCTGCAAGTCGACTTTATTATCGCTTTGAGGGCTATAGTGGAAAAGGAAATATCTTCAACTAAAAAATTGACAGAAGCATTCTCAGAAACTTCTTTTTGATGTTTGTGTTCAAATCACAGTGTTGTGCATACCTTTTCATCGAGCAGTTGCAAAACACTCTTTTAGAAGAATCTGCAACTGGATATTTGGACTGTTTTGAGGCCTTCTTTGGAAATGAGAATACCTTCAAATAAAAACTAGACAGATGTATTCTCAGAAACTTCATTGTGATCTGTGCATTCAACTCACAGAGTTGAACATAACTTTTCATAGAGCAGTTTTGAAACACTCTTTTTGTAGAATCTGCAAGTGGATATTTGGACTGCTTTGAGGCCTTCATTGGAAACGGGAAAATATTCAAATAAAAACTAGACAGAAGCATTCTCAGAAACTTCTTTGTGATGTGTGCATTCAACTCACAGAGTTGAACCTTTCTTTTGATAGAGCAGTTTTGAAACACTCTCTTTTTAGAATCTGCAAGTGGACAGTTTTAGTGATTTGAGGGCTATGGTGGACAAGGAAATATCTTCAAATAAAAATTAGACACAAGCATTCTCAGAAACTTCTTTGAGATGTGTGCATTCAACTCACAGAGTTGAACCTTTCTTTTGATAGCACAGTTTTGAAACACTCTTTTTGTAGAATATGCAAGTGGATATTTGGAGAGCTTCGAATCCTTCATTGGAAAGGGGAATATCTTCCAATATAAAATAGACAAAGCATTCTCAGAAACATCTTTGTGATGTGTGCATTCAACTCACAGATTTCAACACACGTTTTAATAGAGCAGCTGTGAAACACTCTTTTTGAATAACCTGAGAGTGGATATTTCGAAAGATTTGAGAACGTCGTTGGAAACGGGAATATCTTCACCAAAAAAACTAGATAGAAGCATTCTCAGAAACTTCTTTGTGATGTCTGCATTCAGCTCACAGAGCTGAAGCTTCCTTTTGATACAGCAGTTTAGAAACACTCTTTTTGTAGAATCTGCAAGTGGATATTTGGAGCGCTTTGAAGCCTTCGTTGGAAAAGGGAATATCTTCACAGAAAAACTAGACAGCAGTATTCTCAGAAAGTTCTTTGTTTTGTGTGAATTCAACTCATAGAGTTGAACCTTCGTTTTGTTAGAGCTGTTTTGAAACCCTCTTTTGTAGGATGTCCAAGTGGATATTTGGAGTGCTTTGAAGCCTTCGTTGGAAAAGGGAATATCTTCACAGAAAAACTAGACAGAAGTATTCTCAGAAAGTTCTTCGTTTTGTGTGAATTCAACTCACAGAGTTGAACCTTCATTTTGTTAGAGCTGTTTTGAAACACTCTTTTGTAGGATGTCCAAGTGGATATTTGGAGCGTTTTGAAGCCTTCCTTGGAAACGGGAATATATTCAAAGAAAAACTGGACAGAAACATTCTCAGAAACTATTTTGTTTTGTGTGCATTCAACTCACAGATTTGAACATACCTTTTCATAGAGCAGTTGTGAAATACTCTTTTTGAAGACCTGCAAGTGAATATTTGGACCGGATTTGTGGTCTTCGTTGTAAATGGGAATATCTTCATCTAAATACGAAACAGAAGCATTCTCAGAAACTACTTTCGGATGTGTGCATTCAACTCACAAAGTTGAACCTTCCTTTTGATGGAGCAGTTTTGAAACACTCTCTTTGTAGAATCTGCAAGTGGATATTTAGAGCGCTTTGAGACCTATGGTAGCAAAGGAAATATCTTCTCATAAAAACTAGACAGAAACATTCTCAGAAACTTCTTTGTGATGTGTGCATTCAACCCACAGGGGTTAACCTTTCTTTTGGTAGAGAAGTTTTCAATCATTCTTTTTGTAGAATCTGCAAGTGGACATTATAATCGCTTTGAGGGCTATGGTGGAAAAGGAAATATCTTCAACTAAAAACTAGACAGAAGCATTCTCAGAAACTTCTTTTTGATGTTTGCATTCAAATCACAGAGATGAGCATACCTTTTTGTAGAGCATTTGTGAAACACTCTTTTTGAGGAATCTGCAACTGGATATTTGGACGAATATGAGGCCTTCATTGGAAACGAGAATACCTTCACATGAAAACTATACAGAAGCATTCTCAGAAACTTCAGTGTGATGTGTGAATTCAACTCAGATAGTTGAAGATAACTTTTCATAGGGCAGTTTTGAAACACTGTTTTTGTAGAATCTACAAGTGGATATTTCAACTGCATTGAGGCCTTCATTGGAAACGGGAATATATTCAAATAAAAACTAGACAGAAGCATTCTCAGAAACTTCATTGTGATGTGTGCATTCAACTTACAGAGTTGAGCTTTTCTTTTGATAGAGCAGTTTTGAAACACTCTCTTTGTAGGATCTGCAAGTGGACAGTTGTAGCGCTCTGAGGGCTACAGTGGAAAAGGAAATATCTTCAAATAAAAATTAGACACAAGCATTTTCAGAAACTTCTTTGCAATGTGTGCATTCAACTCACAGAGATGAACCTTCCTTTTCATAGTGCAGTTTTGAAACACTCTTTTTGTAGAATATGCAAGTGGATATTTGGAGCACTTCAAAGCCTTCATTGGAAACGGGAATATCTTCAAATAAAAACCAGACAAAGCATTCTCAGAATCATCTTTATGATGTGTGCATTCAACACGCAGATTTGAACATAATTTTTAATTGAGCAGTTGTGAAATCCTCTTTTTGAAGAACCTGTGAGTGGATATTTGGATCGATATGAGAACTTCATTTTAATCGGGAATATCTTCACAAAAAAACTAGATAGAAGCATTCTCAAAAACTTCTTTGTGATGTGTGCATTCAGTTCACAGATTTGAAACTTCCTTTTGGTAGAGCAGTTTAAAAACACTCTTTTTGTAGAATCTGCATGTGGATATTTGGAGCGCTTTGAATCCTTCGTTGGAAACGGGAATATCTTCACATTAAAAAGTAGACAGAAGCATTCTCAGAAAGTTCTTTCTCATGCGTGCATTAAACTCACAGAGTTGAACTTTCATTTTGATAGAGCTGTTTTGAAACACTCTTTTTGCAGCATCTGCAAGTGGATATTTAGAGCGCTTTTAAGCTTTCATTGGAAAGGGGAACATCTTCAAATAAAAACTAGACAGCAGCATTCTCAGAAACTACTTCATGATGTGTGCATTCAACTCACAGAGTTGAACACACCTTTTCATAGAGCAGTTGTGAAATACTCTTTTTGAAGCACATGCAAGTAGATATTTGGACCGGATTTGTGTTCTTCATTGGAAACAGGAATATCTTCATCTAAAAAGTAGACAGAAGCATTCTCAGAAACTTCTGTGTGATGTGTGCATTCAACTCACAAAGTTGAACCTTCCTTTTGAAAGAGAAGTTTTGAAATACACTTTCTATTGAATCTGCAAGTGGATATTTAGAAGGCTTGGAAGCCTTCATTGGAAACGGGAACACCTTCAAATAAAAATTACACAGAAACATTCTCAGAAACTTCTTTGTGATGTGTGCATTCAACTCACAGAGTTGAACCTTCGTTTTGTTTGAGCTGTTTTGAAACATTCTTTTTGTAGGATATGCAAGTGGATATTTGAAGCGGTTTGAAGCCTTTGATGGAAACGTGAATATCATCAAATAAAAACCAGACAGTAGCATTCTCAGAAACTTCTTTTTAATGTTTGCATTCAACTCACAGAGTTGAACCTTCTTTTTGATAGACTAGTTTTGAATCACTCTTTTTGTAGAATCTGCAAGTTGATATTCGGAGCGGTTTCAGGCCTGTTGTGGAAAAGGAAATATCTTCATATTAAAACTAGACATAAGCAATCTCAGAAACTTCGTTGTGATGTGTGCATTCAACTCTCAGAGTTGAAACTTCCTTTTGATAGAGTAGTTTCGAAACACTCTTCATGTAGAATCTGCAAGTGGATATTTAGAGCGCACTGAGTTCTGTGGTTGAAAAGGAAATATCTTCACATAAAAAATAGACAGAAGCAGTCTCAGAAAGTACTTTGTGATGTGTGCATTCAACACACAGGGTTGAATCTGTCTTTTGATAGAGAAGTTTTGAATCACTCTTTTTAGAGAATCTGCAAGTGGACATTTTTATCGCTTTGAGGGCTATGGTGAAAAAGGAAATATCTTCAACTAAAAACTAGACAGAAGCATTCTCAGAAACCACTTTGTTGTTTGCATTCAAGTCACAGAGTTGAGCATACCTTTTCGTAGAGCAGTTGCAAAACTCTGTTTTTGAAGAACCTGTAACTGGATATTTGGACCGATTTGAGGGCTTCACTGGAAACGAAAATACCTTCACATAAAAACTAGACAGAAGCATTCTCAGAAACTTCTTTGTGATGTGTGCATTCAACCCACAGAGTTGAACCTTCCTTTAGATAGACCAGTTTTGAATCACTCTTTTTGTAGAATCTGCAAATGGATATTCAGAGCACTTTCAGGAATGTAGTAGAAAAGGAAATACCTTCACATTAAAACTAGATATAAGCATTCTCACAAACTACTTTGTGATGTGTGCACTCATCTTGCAGAGTTGAACCTTCCGTTTGATAGTGCAGTTTTGAAACACTCTTGTAGAATCTGCAAGTGGATATTTGGACGGCTTTGAGGCATTTGATGGAAATGGGAATATATTCAAATAAAAACTAGACAGAATCATTCTCAGAAACTTCATTTTCATGTGTGCATTCAACTCATAGAGTTGAACATTTCTTTTCATAGAGCAGTTTTGAAACACTCTCTTTGTAGAATCTGCAAGTGGATATTTGGAGCGCCTTCAGGAATGTAGTAGAAAAGGAAACACCTTCACATTAAAACTAGACATAAGCATTCTCACAAACTACTTTCTGATGTGTGCATTCAACTTGCAGAGTTGAACCTTCCCTTTGATAGAGTAGTTTTGAAACACTCTTTTTGTAGAACCTGCAAGTGGATATTTGGACCGCTTTGAGGCCTTCGTTGGAAACAGGATTATCTTCAAATAAAAACTAGACAAAGCATTCTCAGAAACACCTTTGTGATATCTGCATTCAACTCACAGATTTGAGCACATCTTTTAATAGAGCAGTTGTGAAACACTCTTTTAGAAGAACCTGTGAGTGGATATTTGGAACGATTTGAGAACTTCATTGAAAACTGGAATATCTTCACAAAAAATCTAGATGGAAGCATTCTCAGAAACTTCCTTGTGATGTGTGCATTCAGCTCTCAGATTTGAAACTTCCTTTTGATAGAGCAGTTTAGAAACACTCTTTTTGTAGAATCTGCAAGTGGATATTTGGAGCACTTTGATGCCTTCATTGTAAACGGGAATATCTTCACGTAGAAACTAGAGAGAAGCATTCTCAGAAAGTCCTTTGTCATGTGTGCATTCAACTTACACAGTTGAACCTTCATTTTTTTAGAGCTGTTTTGAAGCACTGTTTTTGTAGGATCTGCAAGTGGATATTTGGAGCGCTTTGAAGCCTTCCTTGGAAACGGGAATATCTTCAAATAAAAAGTAGACAGAAGCATTCTCAGAAACTACTTTGTGATGTGTGCATTCAACTCACAGAGTTGAACATACCTTTTGATACAGCAGTTGTGAAATACTCTTTTTGAAGAACCTGCGAGTGGATATTTTGACCAGATTTGTGGTCTTCATTGGAAACGGGAATATCTTGATCTAAAAACAAGACAGAAACATTCTCAGGAACCACTTTGTGATGTTTGCATTCAACTTTCGGAATTCAAACTTCCTTTTGATAGAGCAGTTTTGAAACACTCTTTTTGTAGAATCTGCAAGTGGATATTTAGAGTGCTTTGAGGCCTATGGTAGAAAAGGAAATATCTTCACATAAAAAATAGACAGAAGCATTCTCAGAAACCCCTTTGTGATGTGTGCATTCCACACACAGGTTTGAATCTTTCTTTTGGTAGAGAAGTTTTGAATCACTCTTTTTGTAGAATCTGCAATGGATATTTGGAGCGATTTGAGGCCCAGGGTAGAAAAGGAAATATCTTCACATAAAAACTAGACAGAAGCATTCTCAGAAACTTCGTTGTGATGTGTACATTCAACTCTCAGAGTTGAAACTTCCTTTTGATAGAGCAGTTCTGAAACACTCTTTTTGTAGACTCTGCAAGTGGATATTTAGAGTGCATTGATGCCTATGGTAGAAAAGGGAATATCTTCACATAGAAACTAGACAGAAGCATTATCAGAAACTTCTTTGAGATGTGTGCACTCAACTCACAGAGTTGAAACTTCCTTTTGATAGCGCAGTTTTGAAACACTCTGTTTGTAGAATATGCCAGTGGATATTTGGAGCGCTTTGAAGCCTTCGTTGGAAATGGTTATATCTTCAAATAAAAGCTAGACAAACATTCTCAGAAAAATATTTGTGATGTGTGCCTTCAACTCACAGATTTGAACATACCTTTTAATAGAGCAGTTGTGAAACACTCTATTTGAAGAACCTGAGAGCGGATATTTGGGACGATTTGAGAATTTCATTGGAAACGGGAATATCTTCACAGAAAAACTAGGTAGAAGTATTCTCAGAAACTTCTTTGTGATGTGTGCATTCAGCTCACAGAGTTGAAACTTCCTTTTCATAGAGCAGTTTAGAAACACTCTTTTTGTAGAATCTGCAAGTGGATATTTGGAGCGCTTTGAAGCCTTCATTGGAAGTGGGAATATCTTCAAATAAAAACTATACAGAAGCATTCTGAGAAACTCCTTTGAGATAAGTGCATTCAACTCACAGTGTTGAACATACCTTTTCATAGAGCAGTTGTGAAATACTCTTTTTGAAGGACCTGCAAGTGGATATTTGGAACGGAATTTTGGTCTTTATTGAAAATGGGAATATGTTCATCTAAAAACTAGATAGAAGCATTCTCACAAACTTCTTTGGGATGTGTGCATTCAACTCACAATCTTGAACCTTCCTTTTGATAGAGCAGTTTTGAAACACTCTTTTTGTAGAATCTGCAAGTGGATATTTAGAGTGATTTGAGGCCTATGGTAGAAAAGGAAATATCTTCACATAAAAACTGGACAAATGCATTCTCAGAAACTTATTTGTGTTGTGTGCATTCAGCACAAAGGGTTAAACCTTCTTTTGATAGAGAAGTTTTGTATCACTCTTTTTGTAGAATCTGCAAGGGGACATTATTATCACTTTCAGGGCTATGGCAGTAAAGGAAACATCTTCAACTAAAAACTAGAGAGAACCATTCTCAGAAACTTCTTTTTGATGTTTGCATTCAAATCACAGAGTTGAGCGTATCTTTTCGTAGAGCAGTTGCAAAATACTCTTTTTGAATAATCTGCAACTGGATATTTGGACCAATTTGAGGCTTTCTTTGGAAACGAGAATAGCTTCACATAAAAACTAGACAGAAGCATTCTCAGAAACTTCATTTTGATGTGGGCATTCAACTCAGAGAGTTGAACATAACTTTCATAGAGCAGTTTTGAAACACTCTTTTTGTAGAATCTGCAAGTAGATATTTGGACCGCTTTGAAGCCTTCGTTGGAAACGGGATTATATTCAAATAAGAACTAGACAGAAGCATTCTCGGAAACTTCTTTGGGATGTGTGCATTCAACTCACAGAGTTGAACCTTTCTTTTGATATACTAGTTATGAAACACTCTCTTTGTAGAATCTGCAAGTGGACAGTTGTAGTGCTTCGAGGGCTGTGGTGGAAAAGGAAATATCTTCAAAGAAAAATTAGACACAAGCATTCTCAGAAACTTCTTTGAGATGTGTGCATTAAACTCACAGAGTTGAACCTTCCTTTTGATAGCGCGGTTTTAAAACACTCTTTTTGTAGAATATGCAAGTGGATACTTGAAGTGATTCATAACCTTCTTTGGAAAGGGGAATATCTTCAAATAAAAGCTAGACAAAGCATTCTCAGAAACTACTTTGTGATGTGTGCATTCATCTCACAGTGTTGAACATACCCTTCCATAGAGCAGTAGTGAAATACTCTTTTTGAAGAACCTGCAAGTGGATATTTGGACAGGATATGTGGTCTTCATTGGAAAAGTGAATATCTTCCTCTAAAAACTAGAAGGAAGCATCCTCAGAAACTGCTTTGGGATGTATGCATTCAACTCACAGAGTTGAACCTTCCTTTTGATAGAGCAGTTTTGAAACACTCTTTTTGTAGAATCTGTAAGTGGATATTCGGAGTGCTTTCAGGCATGTGGTAGAAAAGGAAATGTCTTCACATTGAACAAGACATAAGCATTCTCACAAACTACTTGGTGATGTGTGCATTCAACTTGCAGAGTTGAACCTTTCTTTTGATAGAGGAGTTTTGAAACATTCTTTTTATGGAAACTGGAAGTGGATATTTGGAGAGATTTGAGGCCCATGGTAGAAAAGGAAATATCTTCACATAAAAACTAGACAGAAGCATTCTCAGAAACTTGGTTGTGTTGTGTGCATTCAAGACTCAGAGTTGAAACTTCGTTTTGATAGAGCAGTTTTGAAACACTCTTTTTGTAGTATCTGCAAGTGGATATTTAGAGAAATTTGAGGCCCATGGTAGAAAAGGAAATATCTTGACATAAAAACTAGACAGAAGCATTCTCAGAAACTTCTTTGGGATGTGTGCATTCAACTCACAAAGTTGAACCTTCCCTTTGATAGTGCAGTTTTGAAACACTGTCTTTGTAGATTCTGTAAGTGGATATTTGGAACGCTTGGATGCCTTCATTGGAAACGGGAACACCTTCAAATAAAATTACACAGAAGCATTCTCAGAAACTTCTTTGTGATATGTACATTCAACTCACAGAGTTGAACCTTCATTTTGTTACAGCTGTTTTGAAACACTGTTTTTGTAGGATCCGCAAGTGGATATTTGAAGTGCTTTGAAGCCTTCTTTTGAAACGGGAATATCTTCAAATAAAAACTAGACAGTAGCATTCTCAGAAACTACTTTTTGATGTGTGCATTCAGCCCACAGAGTTGAACCTTCCTTTTGATAGATCAGTTTTGAATCACTCTTTTTGTAGAATCTGCAAGTGGATAGTCGGAGAGCTTTCAGGCCTGTGGTAGAAAAGGAAATATCTTCACATTAAAACTAGACATAAGAATTCTCCTAAACTATTTTGTGATGTGTGCATTCAACTCGCAGAGTTGAACCTACCTTTTGATAGAGGAGTTTTGAAACATTGTTTTTGTAGAACCTGCAAGTCGATATTTGGAGCGATTTGATGCCCATGGTAGAAAAGGTCATATCTTCACATAAAAACTAGACAGATGCATTCTCAGAAACATCCTTGTGATGTGTGCATTCAAGTCTCAGAGTTGAAACTTCCTTTTGATAGAGCAGTTTTGAAACACTCTTTTTGTAGAATCTGCAACTGGACATTATTATCACTTTGAGGGCTATGGTGGAAAAGGAAATATCTTCAACTAAAAACTAGACAGAAGCATTCTCAGAAATATCTTTTTATGTTTGCATTCAAATCACAGAGTTGAGCATACGTTTATGTAGAGCAGTTGTGAAACACTCTTTTCAAGAATCTGCAACTGGGTATTTGGACCGATTTGAGGCCTTCATTGGAAACGAGAATACCTTCACATAAAAGCTAGACAGAAGCATTCTCAGAAACCTCATTGTGATGTGTGCATTCAACTCAGAGAGTTTAGCATAACTTTTCATAGAGCAGTTTTGAAACACTCTTTTTGTAGTATATGCAAGTGGATATTTGGTCCGATTGGAGGCCTTCATTGGAAACGGGAATATCTTCACCTAAAAACTAGACAGAAGCATTCTCCAACACTTCTTCATGATGTGTGCATTCAACTCAAAGATTTGAACTTTTCTTTTGAGAGAACAGTTTTGAAACACTCTCTTTGTAAAATCTGCAAGTGGACAGTTGTAGCGCTTTGTGGGCTACGGTGGAAAAGCGACTACCTTCAAATAAAAATTAGACACAAGCATTCTGAGAAACTTATTTGAGATGTGTGCATTCAACTCACAGAGTTGAACCTTCCTTTTGATAGCACAGTTTTGAAACACTCTTTTTGTAGAATATACATGTGGATATTTGCAGTGCCTCGAAGCCTTTGTTGGAAAAGGGAATATCTTCAAATATAAACTAGACAAAGCATTGTCAGAAACATCTTTGTGATGTGTGCATTCAACTCACAGATTTGAACATACCTTTTAACAGAGAAGTTATGAAACACTCTTTTTCAAGGACCTGTGAGTGGATATTTGGAAGGACTTGAGAACTTCATTGGGAAGGGGAATATCTTCACAAAAATAATAGATAGAAGCATTCTCAGAAACTTCTTTGTGATGTACGCATTCAGCTTACAGAGTTGAAACTTCGTTTTGATAGAGCAGTTTATAAAACTCTTCTTCTATAATGTGCAAGTGGATATTTGGAGCACTTTGAAGCCTTCGTTGGAAACGGGAATATCTTCACGTAAAAACTAGACAGAAGCATTCTCAGAAATTTCTTTGTCATGTGTGCATTCAACTCACAGAGTTGAACCTTCATTTTGTTAGAGCTGTTTTGAAACACTCTTTTTGTAGGATCTGCAAGTGGATATTTGGAGCCCCTTGAAGCCTTCATTGGAAACGGGAATATCTTCCAATAAAAACTAGACAGAAGCATTCTCAGAAACTACTTTGTGATGTGTGCATTCAACTTACAGAGCTGAACATACCTTTTGATAGAGCAGTTGTGAAATCCTCTTTTTGAAGAACTTGCAAGTGGATATTTTGACCGGATTTGTGGTCTTCATTGGAAACGGGAATATCTTCATCTAAAAACCAGACAGAAGCATTCTCAGAAACCACTTGGGGATGTGTTCATTCAATTCACAATGTTGAACCTTCCTTTTGACAGAGCAGTTTTGAAACACTCTTTTTGTAGAACCTGCAAGTGGATATTTGGAACGCTTGGAAAACTTTGTTGGAAACGGGAACACCTTCAAATAAAATTACATGGAAGCAGAAACTCCTTTGTAATATGTGTATTCAACTCACAGAGTTGAACCTTCGTTTTGTTAGAGCTGTTTTGAAACCCTCTTTTTGTAGGATCCGCATGTGGATATTTGAAGAGCTTTGAAACCTTCGTTGGTAACAGGAATATCTTCAAATAAAAACTAGACAGTAGCATTCTCAGAAAGTACTTTCTGATGTGTGCATTCAACTCACCGTGTTGAACCTTCCTTTTGATAGACCAGTTTTGAATCACTCTTTTGTAGAATCTGCAAGTGGATATTCGGAGCGCTTTCAGACCTGTGGTAGAAAAGGAAATATCTTTACATTAAAACTAGATGTAAGCACTCTCACAAACTACTTTGTGATATGTGCATTCAACTCGCAGAGTTGAACCTTCCTTTTGACAGAGGAGTTTTGAAACATTCTTTTTGTAGAACCTGCAAGTCGATATTTGGAGCGATTTGAGGCCCATGGTAGAAGAGGAAATATCTTCACATAAGAACTAGACAGAAGCATTCTCGGAAACTTCTTTGTGATGTATGCATTCAACTCACAGGGTTGAACCTTTCTTTTGATACAGAAGTTTTGAGTCACTCTTTTTGTAGAATCTGCAAGTGGATATTATTATTGCTTTGAGGGCTATAGTGGAAAGCAAATCTCTTCAACTAAAAACTAGACAGAGACATTCTCAGAAACTTCTTTTTGATGTTTGCATTCAAATCACAGAGTTGAGCCTACCTGTCCATAGAGCAGTTGTGAAACACACTTTTTGAAGTATCTGAAACTGGGTATTTGGACAGATTTGAGGCCTTCATTGGAAACGAGAATACCTTCACATAAAAATTAGACAGAAGCATTATCAGACACTTCATTGTGATGTGTGAATTCAACTCAGAGAGTTAAACATAACTTTTCATTAAGCAGTTTTGAAACACTCTTTTTGTAGTATCTGCAAGTGGATATTTGGACGGCTTTGAAGCCTTCGTAGGAAATGGGAATATATTCAAATAAAAACTAGACAGAAGCATTCTCAGAAACTTCTTTGTGATGTGTGCATTCAACTCACAGAGTTGAACATTTCTTTTGATAGAGCAGTTTTGAAACACACTCTTTATAGAATCTGAAAGTGGACAGTTGTCGTGCTTTGAAGGCTACAGTAGAAAAGGCATATTTTCAAATAAAAATTAGACACAAACACTATCAGAAACTTCTTTGAGATGTGTGCATTCAACTCACAGAGTTGAACTTTTCTTTTGTTAGTGTAGTTTTGAAACACTCTTTTTGTAGAATACACAAGTGGATATTGGGAGTGCTTTGAAGCCTTCATTGGAAACGGGAATATCTTCAAAGAAAAACCAGACAAAGCATTCTCGGAAACATCTTTGTGACGTGTGCAGTCAACCCACAGATTTGAACATATCTTTTAAAAGAGCAGTTGTGAACCACTCTTTTTGAAGTACCTGTGAGTGGATATTTGGAAGGATTTGAGATCTTCATTGGAAACGGGAATATCTTCACAAAAAAACTAGGTAGAAGCATTCTCAGAAACTCCTTTGTGATGTGTGCTTTCAGCTCACAGAGATGAAACTTCCTTTTGATAGAGCAGTTTAGAAACACTCTTTTTGTAGAATCTGCAAGTGGATATTTTGACCGTGTGGAGGCCAAAGCTGGAAAGGGATATATCTTCACATAAAAACTAGACAGAAGCGTTCTCAGAATCTTCTTTTTGCTGTGTGCCTTCAACTCACAGAGTTGAACCGTCGTTTTGTTAGAGCACTTTTTAAACACTCTTTTTGTAGAATCTGCTATTTGGTATTTGGAGCTCTTTGAGGCCTATGCTGGAAAAGTGAATATCTTCACATAAAAACTAGACGGAATCATTCTCAGAAACTACTTTGTGATAGGTGCATCTAACTCACAGAGTTGAACATTTCTCTTGATAGAGTAGTTTAGAAATGCTCTTTTTGTACAATTTGCAAGTGTACATTTGTAGCGCTGTCAAACGTATGCTGGAAAAGGAAATATCTTCACATGAAAACTAGACAGAATTATTCAGAGAAACATTTTGTGATGTGTGCATTCAACTCATAAAGTTCCACCTTCCTTTTGACAGATCAGTTTTCCAACACTGTTTTTGAAGAATCTGCAAGTGGATGTTTTGTGCGCTTTGAGACCTATGCTGGAAAAGCAAATATCTTCACATAAAAACTAGACAGAAGCATTCTCAGAAACTTCTATGTGATGTGTGCGTTCACCTCACAGAGTTGAACATTCCTTTTGATACAGCACTTTTTTATTATTATTATAATTATACTTTAGGTTTTGTGGTACATGTGGGCAATGTGCAGGTAAGTTACATATGTATACGTGTGCCATGCTGGAGCTCTGCACCCACTAACTCGTCATCTAGCATTAGGTATATCTCCCAATGTTATCCCAACCCCCTCCCCCCACCCCACAACAGTCCCCGAAGTGTGATGTTCCCCTTCCTGTGGCCATGTGTTCTCATTTTTCAATTCCCACCTATGAGTGAGAATATGCGGTGTTTGGTTTTTTGTTCTTGTGATAGTTTACTGAGAATGATGATTTCCAGTTTCATCCATGTCCCTACAAAGGACATGAACTCATCATTTTTTATGGCTGCATAATATTCCACGGTGTATATGTGCCACATTTTCTTAATCCAGTCTATGATTGTTGGACATTTGGATTGGTTGCAAGTCTTGGCTATTGTGAATAATGCCGCAATAAACTTACGTGTGTATGTGTCTTTATAGCAGCATGATTTATAGTCCTTTGGATATATACCCAGTAATGAGATGGTTGGGTGAAATGGAATTTCTAGTTCTAGATCCCTGAGGAATCGCCACACTGACTTCCACAATGGTTGAATTAATTTACAGTCCCACCAACAGTGTAAAAGTGTTCCTATTTCTCCACATCCTCTCCAGCACCTGTTGTTTCCTGACTTTTTAATGATTGCCATTCTAACCGGTGTGAGATGGTATCTCATTGTGGTTTTGATTTGCATTTGATGGCCAGTGATGGTGAACATTTATTCATGTGTTTTTTGGCTTCATAAATGTCTTCTTTTGAGAAATGTCTGTTCATGTCCTTTGCCCACTTTTTGATGGGGTTGTTTGTTTTTTTCTTGTAAATTTGTTGGAGTTCATTGTAGATTCTGGATATTAGCCCTTTGTCAGATGAGTAGGTTGTGAAAATTTTCTCCCATTTTGTAGGTTGCCTGTTCACTCTGATGGTAGTTTCTTTTGCTGTGCAGAAGCTCTTGAGTTTAATTAGATCCCATTTGTCAATTTTGGCTTTTGTTGCCATTGCTTTTGGTGTTTTAGACATGAAGTCCTTGCCCATGCCTATGTCCTGAATGGTAATGCCTAGGTTTTCTTCTAGGGTTTTTATGGTTTTAGGTCTAACATTTAAGTCTTTAATCCATCTTGAATTGATTTTTATATAAGGTGTAAGGAAGGGATCCAGTTTCAGCTTTCTCCATATGGCTAGGCAGTTTTCCCAGCACAATTTACTAAATAGGGAATCCTTTCCCCATTTCTTGTTTTTCTCAGGTTTGTCAAAGATCAGATAGTTGTAGATATGTGGCATTATTTCTGCAGGCTCTGTTCTGTTCCATTGATCTATATCTCTGTTTTGGTACCAGTACCATGCTGTTTTGGTTACTGCAGCCTTGTAGTATAGTTTGAAGTCAGGTAGTGTGATGCCTCCAGCTTTGTTCTTTTGGCTTAGGATTGACTTGGCGATGTGGACTCTTTTTTGGTTCCATATGAACTTTAAAGTAGTTTTTTCCAATGCTGTGAAGAAAGTCATTGGTAGCTTGATGGGGATGGCATTCAATCTGTAAATTACCTTGAGAAGGATGGCCGTTTTCACAATATTGATTCTTCCTACCCATGAGCATGGAATGTTCTTCCATTTGTTTGTATCTTCTTTTATTTCCTTGAGCAGTGGTTTGTAGTTCTCCTTGAAGAGGTCTTTCACGTCCCTTGTAAGATGGATTCCTAGGTATTTTATTCTCTTTGAAGCAATTGTGAATGGGAGTTCACTCATGATTTGGCTCTCTGTTTGTCTGTTATTGATGTTTCAGAATGCTTGTGATTTTTGTACACCGATTTTGTATCCTGAGACTTTGCTGCAGTTGCTTATCAGCTTAAGGAGATTTTGGCCTGAGACAATGGGGTTTTCTAGATATACAATCATGTCATCTGCAAACGGGGACAATTTGACTTCCTCATTTCTTAATTGAATACCCTTGATTTCCTTCTCCTGCCTAATTGCCCTGGCCAGAACTTCCAACACTATGTTGAATAGAAGTGGTGAGAGAGGTCATCCCTGTCTTGTGCCAGTTTTCAAAGGGAATGCTTCCAGTTTTTGCCCATTCAGTATGATATTGGCTGTGGGTTTGTCATGGATAGCTCTTAATATTTTGAGTTGTGTCCCATCAATACCTAATTTATTGAGAATTTTTAGCATGAATGGGTGTTGAATTTTGTCAAAGGCCTTTTCTGCATCTGTTGAGATAATCATGTGGTTTTTGTCTTTGGTTCTGTTATATGCTGGATTACATTTATTGATTTGCATATATTGAACCAGCCTTGCATCCCAGGGATGAAGCCCACTTGATCATGCTGGATAAGCTTTTTGATGTGCTGCTGGATTCTGTTTGCCAGTATTTTATTGAGGATTTTTGCATCAATGTTCATCAAGGATATTGGTCTAAAATTCTCTTTTTTTGTTGTGTCTCTGCCAGGCTTTGGTATCAGGATGATGCTGGCCTCATAAAATGAGTTAGGGAGGATTCCCTCTTTTTCTATTGATTGGAATAGTGTCAGAAGGAATGGTACCAGTTCCTCCTTGTACCTCTGGTAGAATTCGGCTGTGAACCCATCTGGTCCTGGACTTTTTTTGGTTGGTAATCTATTGATTATTGCCACAATTTCAGTTCATGTTATTGGTCCATTCAGAGATTCAACTTCTTCCTGGTTTAGTCTTGGGAGGGTGTATGTGTTGAGGATTTCATCCATTTCTTCTAGATTTTCTAGTTTATTTGCGTAGAGGTGTTTGTAATATTCTCTGATGGTAGTTTGTATTTCTGTGGAATCGGTGGTGATATCCCCTTTATCATTTTTTATTGCATCTATTTGATTCTTCTCTCTTTCTTTCTTTATTAATCTTGCTAGCGGTCTATCAATTTTGTTGATCCTTTCAAAAAACCAGCTCCTGGATTCATTAATATTTTGAAGGGTTTTTTGTGTCTCTATTTCCTTCAGTTCTGCTCTGATTTTAGTTATTTCTTGCCTTCTGCTAGCTTTTGAATGTGTTTGCTCTTGCTTTTCTCGTTCTTTTAATTGTGATGTTAGGGTGTCAATTTTGGATCTTTCCTGCTTTCTCTTGTGGGCATTTAGTGCTATAAATTTCCCTCTACACACTGCTTTGAATGCATCCCAGAGATTCTGCTATGTTGTGTCTTTGTTCTCGTTGGTTTCAAAGAACATCTTTATTTCTGCCTTCATTTTGTTATGTACCCAGTAGTCATTCAGGAGCAGGTTGTTCAGTTTCCATGTAGTTGAACAGTTTTGAGTGAGATTCTTAATCCTGAGTTCTAGCTTGATTGCACTGTGATCTGAGAGATAGTTTGTTATAATTTCTGTTCTTTTACATTTATTGAGGAGAGCTTTACTTCCAAGTATATGGTCAATTTTGGAATAGGTGTGGTGTGGTGCTGAAATAAAATGTATATTCTGTTGATTTGGGGTGGAGAGTTCTGTAGATGTCTATTAGGTCTGCTTGGTTCAGAGCTGAGTTCAATTCGTGGGTATCCTTGTTGACTTTCTGTCTCGTTGATCTGTCTAATGTTGACAGTGGGTTGTTAATGTCTCCAGTTATTAATGTGTGGGAGAATAAGTCTCTTTGTAGGTCACTCAGGACTTGCTTTATGAATCTGGGTGCTCCTGTGTTGGGTGCATATATATTTAGGATAGTTAGCTCTTCTTGTTGAATTAATCCCTTTACCATTATGTAATGGCCTTCTTTGTCTCTTTTGATCTTTGTTGGTTTAAAGTCTGTTTTATCAGAGACTAGGATTGCAACCCCTGCCTTTTTTTGTTTTCCGTTTGCTTGGTAGATCTTCCTCCATCCTTTTATTCTGAGCCTATGTGTGTCTCTGCATGTGAGATGGGTTTCCTGAATACAGCACACTGATGGGTCTTGAGTCTTTATCCAATTTGCCAGTCTGTGTCTTTTAATTGGAGCATTTAGTCCATTTACATTTAAAGTTAATATTGTTATGTGTGAATCTGATCCTGTCATTATGATGTTAGCTGGTTATTTTGCTCATTAGTTGATGCAGTCTCTTCCTAGTCTCGATGGTCTTTACATTTTGGTATGATTTTGCAGTGGCTGGTACCGGTTGTGCCTTTCCATGTTTAGCACTTCCTTCAGGAGCTCTTTTAGGGCAGGCCTGGTGGTGACAAAATCTCTCAGCATTTGCTTGTCTGTAAAGTATTTTATTTCTCCTTCACTTATTAAGCTTAGTTTGGCCGGATATGAAATTCTGGGTTGAAAATTCTTTTCTTTAAGAATGTTGAATATTGGCCCCCACTCTCTTCTGGCTTGTAGGGTTTCTGCCGAGATATCCGCTGTTAGTCTGTTGGGCTTCCCTTTGAGGGTAACCCGACCTTTCTCTCTGGCTGCCCTTAACATTTTTTCCTTCATTTCAACTTTGGTGAATCTGACAATTATGTGTCTTGGAGTTGCCCTTCTCGAGGAGTATCTTTGTGGCGTTCTCTGTATTTCCTGAATCTGAATGTTGGCCTGCCTTGCTAGATTGGGGAAGTTCTCCTGGATAATATCCTGCAGAGTGTTTTCCAACTTGTTTCCATTCTCCCCGTCACTTTCAGGTACACCAATCAGACGTAGATTTGGTCTTTTCACATAGTCCCACATTTCTTGGAGGCTTTGCTCATTTCTTTTTATTCTTTTTTCTCTAAACTTCCCTTCTCACTTCATTTCATTCATTTCATCTTCCAGGGCTGATACCCTTTCTTCCATTTGATCGCATCGGCTCCTGAGGCTTCTGCATTCTTCACATAGTTCTCGAGCCTTGGTTTTCAGCTCCATCAGCTCCTTTAAGCACTTCTCTGTATTGGTTATTCTAGTTATACATTCTTCTAAATTTTTTTCAAAGTTTTCAACTTCTTTGCCTTTGGTTTGAATATCCTCCCATAGCTCAGAGTAATTTGATCATCTGAAGCCTTCTTCTCTCAGCTCGTCAAAGTCATTCTCCGTCCAGCTTTGTTCCGTTGCTGGTGAGGAACTGCGTTCCTTTGGAGGAGGAGAGGTACTCTGCTTTTTAGAGTTTCCAGTTTTTCTGCTCTGTTTTTTCCCCATCTTTGTGGTTTTATCTACTTTTGATCTTTGGTGACGGTGATGTACAGATGGGTTTTTGGTGTGGATGTCCTTTCTGTTAGTTTTCCTTCTAACAGACAGGACCCTCAGCTGCAGGTCTGTTGGAGTACCTGGCCGGCCGTGTGAGGTGTCAGTCTGCCCCTGCTGGGGGGTGCCTCCCAGTTAGGCTGCTCGGGGGTCAGCGGTCAGGGACCCACTTGAGGAGGCAGTCAGCCCGTTCTCAGATCTCCAGCTGCATGCTGGGAGAACCACTGCTCTCCTCAAAGCTGTCAGACAGGGACATTTAAGTCTGCAGAGGATACTGCTGTCTTTTTGTTTGTCTGTGCCCTGCCCCCAGTGGTGGAGCCTACAGAGGCAGGCAGGCCTCCTTGAGCTGTGGTGGGCTCCACCCTGTTCAAGCTTCCAGGCTGCTTTGTTTACCTAAGGGAGCCTGGGCAATGGCAGGCGCCCCTCCCCCAGCCTCGCTGCCAACTTGCTGTTTGATCTTAGACTGCTGTGCTAGCAATCAGCGAGACTCCGTGGGCATAGGACCCTCTGAGCCAGGTGTGGGCTATACTCTCCTGGGGCACCGTTTCCTAAGCCCGTCGGAAAAGCACAGTATTCGGGTGGGATTGTCCGGATTTTCCAGGTGCCGTCTGTCACCCCTGGAAAGGGAACTCCCTGACCGCTTGCGCTTCCTGTGTGAGGCAATGTCTGGCCCCTGCTTCGGCTGGTGCACAGTGCACTCACCCACTGACCTGCACCCACTGTCTGGCACTCCCTAGTGAGATGAACATGGTACCTCAGATGGAAATGCAGAAATCACCCATCTTCTGCATCGCTCACGCTGGGAGCTGTAGACCAGAGCTGTTCCTATTCGGCCATCTTGGCTCCTCCCCGCTCTCTAGTTTTCATCTGGGGTTATTTGTGTTTTCCCCATAGGCCACAATGAGCTTCCAAATATCCCTTCACAGATTCTACAGAAAGAGTGTTTCCAAAGGGGTTAATCAAAAGAAAAATTTAACTCTGTCAGATGAATCCTGACATCACCCAACAATTTCATGGAAAGCTTCTTTCTAGTTTTTATCTGGGGATATTCATTTTTTCCCTATAGGCCTCAATGGGCTCCCAAATATCCCTTCCAAGACTCTACAAAAAGATTGTTTCCAACCTGCTGAATCAAAAGAAACGTTTAATTGTGAGATGAATCCATAAATCACAAAGCAGTTTCACAGACAGCTTCTTTCTGGTTTTTATGTGGGGGATATGCTGTTTTTTTCCATAGGCCTCAATGACTCCCAAATGTTCCTTCACAGATTGTGCAAAAAGGGTGTTTCAAACCTGCTGAATCAAAAGAAAGGTTTAACTCTGTGAGACGAATCCAAACGTCATGAATCATTTTCACAGATATCTTATTTCTAGTTTTCATCTGTGGATATTCAGATTTTCCCCATAGGCCTCAATGGGCTCCCAAATGTCGCTTCACAGATTCTACAAAAAGAGTGTTTCCAATGGGTTAATCAAAAGAAAAATTAACCTCTAGCAGATGAATTCCAGCATCACCAAACAGTTTCACAGACAGCTTCTTTCTAGTTTTTATCTGGGTATATTTTTTTTTTCCTATATTCCTCTATGGGCTCCCAAAAGTCCCTTCAGAGATTCTACAAAAAGAATGTTTCCAAAATGTGAATCAAAAGAACAGTTTAACTCTGTGAGATGAATCCACAAATCACAAAACAGTTTCACAGATAGCTTCTTTCTGGTTTTCATCTAGGGATATTCAGTTTTTCTCCATAGGCCACAATGGGCTTCCAAATGCACCTTCACAGATTCTACAAAAGGAATATTTCCAACCCCCTGAGTCAAAAGAAAGTTTTATCTCTGTGAGATGAAGCCAACATCAGAAAGCTCTTTCACAGATAACTTCTTTCAAGTTTTTATCTGGGGATATTATGATTTCTTCCTAGGCTTTAATGGGGTCCCAGATGTCCCCTCACAGATTCTACAAAAACACTTTTTACAACCTGCTGAATGAAAAGAAAGGTTAAACACTTTGGGATGAGTCGACATATCACAAAGTAGTTTCCCAGATAGCTTGCTTTTAGTTTTTACGTGGGGATATTAGGTTTTCGTCTTAGGCCTCAATGTGCCACCAAAATTCCCTTCGCAGATTCTACAAAAAGAATGTTTCCAACCTGCTGAATCAAAAGAAAGGTGCAACTCTGTGAGATGAATTGACTCATCACAAAGAGGTTTTATAGATAGCTTTTTTCTAATTTTCATTTGGGGATACTCAGTCTTTTCCCAGAGGCCTCAATGGGCTCGCAAATGTCCCTTCACCGATTCTACAAAAAGAGTGTTTCCAACCTGCTGAATCAAAGGAAAGATTTAGCTTAGAAGGATGGATCCACACATTACAAGCAGTTTCACAGATTGCTTCCTTGTAGTTTTTATCTGGGGAAACTTTTTTTTCCCCACAGGCTTCAGTGGACTGTCAAATGTCGCTTCTCAGATTCTTCAAAAAGAGTGTTTCCAACATGCTAAACAAACAAAAAAAAAGGTTTAACTATGTAAGATGAATCCAAACCTCATCAAGCAGTTTCACATATAGCTGCTTTCTAGTTTTTACCTGGGAATATTCTGTCTTTTCCCATATGCCTCAATGGGTTCCCAAATGTACCTTTGCAGATTCTACAAAGGAGTGTTTCCAACATGCATAATCAAAAGAAAGGTTTAACTCTGTGAGAAGAATCCACACATCACAAAGCAGTTTCTCAGATAGCTTCTTTCTTTTTTCTGGGGATATTTGGTTTTTCCCCATAGGCCTCAATCAGCTCCAAATTTTTCTTCACATACTCTACAAAAAGAGTGTTTTCAACCTGCTAAATCAAAACAAAGGTTTAATTCTGTGAGATGAATTGACACATCACAAAGCAGATTCACAGATAGCTTCCTCCTAGATTTATATGGGGATAAGTGGTTATAGGCCTCAGTGGACTGCAAAATGTCCCTTCACAGACTACACAAAAAGAGCGTTTCCAGCCTGCTTAATGAAAAGAAAGGTTTAACTCTGTGAGATGAATCGACCTATCACAAAGCAGTTTCACAGATTGCTTCTTTCTAGATTTTATCTGGGGATATTCAATTTTTCCTCATAGGCCTCAATGGACTCCGATTAGTCCCTTTGCAGATTCTAAGAAGAATGTTTCCAACCTGCTGAATCAAAAGAAAGTTTTAACTTTGTGAGATGAATCCATAAATCACAAATCAGTTTCATAGATATTTCCTTCCTAGTTTTTATCTGGGGATGTTCGGTTTCTCCCTAAGTCCTCAATAGGCTCCCAAAAGCCCCTTTCCAGATTCTACAGAAAGAGTGTTTCCAACCTGCTAAATCAAAAGAAAGTTTTAACTTTGTGAGATGAATCCATAAATCACAAATCAGTTTCATAGATAGTTCCTTCCTGGTTTTTATCTGGGGATATTCCGTTTCTCCCTAAGTCCTCAATAGGCTCCCAAAAGTCCCTTTCCAGATTCTACAAAAAGAGTGTTTCCAACCTGCTGAATCAGAAGAAAGGTTTAAATCTGTGAGAATAACTCACACATCAAAAAACCTTTTTACAGATAGCTTCTTTCCAGGTTTTATCTGGGGATATTTTGTTTTTCCCCCATAGTCCTCAATGGGCTGTGAAATGTCCCTTTGAAAATATTACAAACAGAGTGTTTCCAACTGCTGAATCAAAAGAAAGGTTTAACTCTGTGAACTGAATCCACACATCACAAAGAAGGTTCCCAGAAAATTTCTTTCTAGTTTTTATCTGTGGATATCAATTTTTCCCCATGGACCTCAATGGGCTCCAAAGTGTGCCTTCAGAGATTCTTTAAAAAGAGTGTTTCCAACTTGCTGTATCAAAAGAAATGTTAAACTCTGTGAGATGAATCCACTCGTTAGAAAGCAGTTTCACAGATAGCTTCTTTCTAGTTTTTATCTCATGATATTCAGTTTTTGTAAAAAGGCCTCAGTGGGCTCCCAAATATCCCTTTGCAGATTCTACAAACAGAGTGTTTCCAACCTCCTGAAATAAAAGAAAGGTTTAACTCTGTGAGATGAATCCACACTTTACAAAGCAGTTTCACAGAGAGCTTCATTCTAGTTTTTATCTGAGAATAGTTGGTATTTCCCCATAGGCCTCAGTTTGCTCCCAAATGTCCCTTCAGAGACTCTACAAAATGGTGTTTCTGAACTGCTGAATCAAAAAAAAGGGTTACATAGTGAGATGAATCCACACAACACAAAGCAGTTTAAAAGAGAGATTCTTGCTAAATTTTATCTAGGGATACTTGGTTTTTACCCATAAGCCTCCATGGGCTCCCAAATGTCCTTCATAGATTGTATAAAAAGAGTGATTACATCCAGCAGAATCAAAGGAATGCTGTAAATCTGTGATATAAATACACACATCACAAAGTACTTTCATAGAGTGCTTCTTTCTAGTTTTTATGTGGGTTGTTTTTTTTCCATAGGGTTCAATGGGCCCCCAAATGTCCCTCCACAGATTTAACAAAAAGGGTGTATCCAACCTGACGAATCAAAAGGAAAATTAAATTCCATGAGATGAATAAGCACATCACTAAGCCGTTTCACAGATAGCTTCTTTCTAGTTTTTATCTGAAGATATTCAGTTTTTGTAAAAAGGCCTCAGTGGGCTCCCAAATGTCCCTTCGCAGATTCTACAAACAGAGTGTTTCCAACCTCCTGAAGTAAAAGAAAGGTTTAACTCTGTGAGATGAATCCACACTTTACAAAGCAGTTTCACAGAGAGCTTCATTCTAGTTCTTATCTGAGAATAGTTGGTATTTCCCCATAGGCCTCAGTTTGCTCCCAAATGTCCTTTCACAGACACTGCAAAATGGTGTTTCTGAACTGCTGAATCAAGAAAAAGGGTTACATAATGAGATTAACCCACACAACACAAAGCAATTTAAAAGAGAGATTCTTGCTAATTTTTATCTAAGGATACTTGGTTTTTCCCCATAAGCATCCATGGGCTCCCAAATGTCCTCCATGGATTGTACAAAAAGAGTGATTCCATCCAGCAGAATCAAAGGAACTTTTTAAATCTGTGATATAAATCCACACATCACAAAGTACTTTCACAGATAGATTCTTTCTAGTTTTTATGTGGGTTATTCGTTTTTTAATAGGGTTCAATGGGCCCCCAAATGTCCCTTCACAGATTTAACAAAAAGAGTGTATCCAACCTGATGAATCAAAAGGAAAATTAAACTCTGTGAGATGAATAAGCACATCACTAAGCTGTTTCACAGATAGCTTCTTTCTAGTTTTTATATGGGGATATTCTGTTTTCACTATATGCCCCAATGGCCTCCAAATATCCCTTCATAGATTGTACAAAAAGAGTGTTTCCAAGCTGCTGAATCAAAAGAAGTGATTAACTCTGTAAGATGAATCCACACATTGCCAGGCAGTTTCACAGATTCCTTTTTTCTAGTTTTTATCTGGGGATATTCTACTTTTCCTCATAGACCTCAATGGGCTTGAAAATGTCCCTCCACAGATTCTACAAAAGAGTGTTTCCAACAGCTGAATCAGAAGTAAGGTTTGCCTCTTGAGGTGAATCCGCACATCACAAAGCAGTTTTATGGATAGCTTTTTTCTAGTTTTTATCTGGGGATATTCTGTTTTTCCCCATGGGCCTCAAAGGGCTCCCATATGTCCCTTCACATATGCTACAAAAAAGTGTGTCCAACCTGCCGAATCAAAAAAAAAATAACTTTGTGAGAAGAATCCTCACATCACCAATCAGTTTCAGAGGTAATTTTCTTCTAGTTTTTTTCTGGGGATATTCTGTTTTTCCCCTTAGGCAATAGGTTCCAAAATGTCTCCTCAAAGATTTTACAACAATAGTGTTTCCTACCTGCTGAATCAAAAGAATGGTTTAACATGTGAAATGAATCTTCACATCACAAATCAGATTCACAGATACCTTCATTTTTTCTTGTATCTGAGAATTTTTCCTTTTCCCCTTAGGCCTCAATGGGCTCCCAACCGTCCCTTTGCAGATTCTACAAAAAGAGTTTCCAACCTGCTGAATCATAAGAAAGTTTTAACTCCATGAGATGAAACCACACATCACCAGTTTCACAGATAGCTTCTTTCTAATTTTTATCTAGTGACTTTTTTTCCCATAGGTGTCAGTGGTCTCCATATGTACGTTTGCAGATTCTACAAAACCAGTGTTTCCAACCTGCTAAATCAAAGGAAAGTTTAAACTCCATGAGTTGAATCCAGACATAACCAAGCAGTTTCACAGATAGCTTCTTTCTAGTTTTTATCTGGAGATATTCGTTTTCTCCCTGTAGGCCTCAATGGGCTCCCAAATGTCCCTTCCCAGGTTCTACAAAAGGAATGTTTCCAACCTGCTGAATCTAAAGAAATTTAACTCTGTGGAATAAATCCAGACATCACAGAGTACTTTTACAAATAGCTTTTTTCTAGTTTTAATCGGGGGATATTCCATTTTTCCCCATAGGCCTTAATGGGTTCCAAATGTCTTTTTGCATATTCTACAAACAGAGGATTCCAACCTGCCACAGCAAAATAAAGGTTTAACTCTGTGCAATAAATCTGCACATCACAAAGCAGTTTCACAGATATCTTCTTTCTAGTTTTTATCTGGGAATATTTGGTTTTTCCCCAGAGGCATCAATGGGCTTCAAAACGTACCTTTGCAGATTCTACAAAAAAAGTGTTTGCAACCTCCTGAATCAAGAGAAAATTTTAACTCTGTGAGATGAATTGACACATCACAAAGCAGTTTCACAGATGGCTTTTTGCAAGTTTTTATCTGAGGATATTCTGTTTTTCCCATAGGCCTCAAAGGGCTCCTGAATGTGTTTTTGCACATCCTACAAAAAGACAGTTTCCAACCTGCTTAATCAAAAGAAAGGTTTACCTCTGAGAGATACATGCACACATCACAAAGTAGTTTCACAGATACCATGTTTCTAGTCTTTATGTGGCAATATTCTGTTTTACCCCATAGGTCATAAGATGCTCCAAAATATCCCTTCACAGATTCTACAAATAGTGTTTCCAACCTGCTGAATCAAAAGAAAGGTTTAACTCTGTGAACTGAATCCACACATAACAAAGCTGTTTCGTAGATACCTTCTTTCTAATTTTTATGTGGGGATATTTTGTTCTTCCCCATCACCTAAATCAACTCCCAAATGTCCTTTTCCAGACTCTGTAAAAAGTGTTCCAACTGGCAGCATCAAAATAAAGATTTAACTCTGTGAGATAAATCCACCCATCACCAAGCAGTTTCACAGATGGCTTCTTTCTAGTTTTTATCTGGTGATATTTACTTTTTCCCCATAGGCCTTAATGAGCTCCCAAATTTCCCTTTGGAGATGCTACAAAAAGTTTTTCCAACATGCTGAATAAAAAGAAAGGTATAACTCTGTGATTTGAACTCACACATCCCCAAGCAGTTTCACAGATAGCCTCTTTCTAGTTTTTAACTCGAGATATTCAGTTTTTCCTTATAGGCATAAATAGGCTCCAAAATGTCACTTTGCAGATTCTGCAAAAATAGTGTTCTTGCCCACTGAATCAAAAGAAAGGGTTCAATTTGTGAGATGAATCCACACATCAACAAGCAATTTAACAGATAGCTTTTTTCTAGTTTTTATCTGGGGACACTCAATTTTCCTCCATAGGCCTCAATGGGCTCCCAAATGTCCCTTCACTGATTCTACAAAAAGGGTTTGTCCAACCTGCTGAATCAAAAGAAAGGTTTACCTCTGTGAGATGAATTGACCTATCACAAAGTGATTCACAGATTGCTTCTTTCTACTTTTTCGGGGGGGATACTTGGGTTTTCCCCTTAGGTGTATACGAAGTTTGAAAAGTCCCCTGCAGATTCCTCAAAAAAAAGTATTTCCAACCTGCTAAATCAAAAGAAACTTTTAGCTCTGTGAAGTGAATCCACATGTCACAAAGAAGTTTCACAGATAACTTATTTCTAGGTTTTATCAGAGAATATTAGTTTTTTTTTCCATATGCCTCGATGGGGTCCCAAATTTTCCTTCACAAAGTCTACAAATACAGTGAGTCCAACCTGCTATATCAATACAAAGGTTTAACTCTATGAGATTAATCCATACATCACCAAGAAGTTTCAAAGACAGCTTCTTTCTACTTTTTATCTTGGGATATTTGGCTTTCCCTGTAGTCCTCAATGGGCTCTAAAATGTCCCATCCCAGATTCTATGAAAAGAGTGTTCCCAATCTGGTGAATCAAAAGAGAGTTTCAACTCTGTGAGATGGATCCACACATTAAAGAGCAGCCTACCAGATACCTACTTTTTAGTTTTTATCTGGGGATATTGTGTTTTATTCCCATGGGCCCCAGTGGGCTCCCAAATGTCCCTTCCCAGTGTCTACAAAAAGAGTGTTCCAAACAGCTCAATCAAACAAAAGTCTTCACTCCGTGAGATGATTCCTCACATCACAAAGTAGTTTCTTCAATAGTTTTATTTCTAGTTTTTATCTGGGGATATTCAGTTTCTGTCTATAGGCCACAATAGGCTCTGAAGTGTCCCTTTACTGATACTGCAAAAACAGTGTTTCCAACCTGTTGAATCAAAACAATATTTCAACTCTGAGAGATTAATCTACACTTCACCAAGCAGTTTCACAGATAGCTTCTTTCTAGTTTTCATCTGGTGATATGCAGTTGACATTTATTATCTTGTTTTGCTGTCATGGGAGTTCCAAAAAAATTAAAATGGATGATGGGCCAGGATACTGTAGTAAAACATTTCAATAATTCTTAAATCAGTGGAAAATTACACATAAAACAAGAATCCTCTGTAATTCCCAAGGACAGGCCATAATTAAAAGAACTAATAAAACACTCAACACTCAATTGGTTAAACAAACAAACAAACAAACAAACAAAGACAGTAAAGAGTATAACACTCACCAGATGCAACTTAATCTAGCACTCTATACTTTACATTTTTTAACGTTTATAGAATTCAGACCACTACTTCTGCAGAACAGCATTTCACTGCTAAAAAGAACAGCCCACCTGAAGGAAAACTGATTTGGTGGAAAGACAACAAAAATAAAACATGGGAAATAAGAAAGGTGATAACGTGGGGGAGAGGTTTTGCTTGTATTTCCCCCAAAACAACCAGTTTCCAGTTTAGGTACCTACAACTTACAGAAGAAGTTATCATCCACCAAAAAATCAGAGCCACTGACTTGGGCACAATTAAAGAAGCTGACGCAGTTAGCTGAAAAAAGCCTAAAGAATGCAAGGGTAGTGCTAACTCCGGAGAATATGCTGCTTTCAGCTTTGATGATTGCATCAACAGTGTTAAGTCTCTCCATGTCTACAGGAACAGCTGTAGCTAATTATACTTACTAGGCCTGTGTGTCTTTCCCACCATTAATTCGGGTAGTCACATGGATGGATAATCCTATTAAAGTATATGTTAATAATAGTGCATGCGTACCAGGCTCCACAGATGATCGTTGCCCTGCCCCACCTAAAAAAGAAGGAATGATGATAAATATTTCCATTGGGTATCATTATCCTATTTGCCTAGGGAAGGCACCAGGATGTTTAATGCCTACAACCCAAAATTGGTTGGTGAAAGTACCTACTGTCAGTGTCACCAGTAGATTTACTTATCACATGATAAGTAGAATTTTACTCGACTCACAGATAAATAATTTACAGGACTCTTCTTATCAAAGATCATTAAAATTTAGGCCTAAGGTAAAGCCTTGCCCCAAGGAAATTCCCAAAAAATCAAAATGCCCAGAAGTCTTAGTTTGAAAAAAAAGTGTGGCTAACACTGTGGAGGTATTACAAAACAATAAATTTAAAACTATTATAGACTAGGCCCCTCAAGGCCAATTACATTGTAATTGTATGGGCCAGACTCACTCATATTCACAGGCCCCATCCATCTGGCCCATTAATCCGGCCCATAATAGTAATTTAACTGAAAGGCCAGACCAAGTTTATACAAGGTTAGAATCACTCTATCCATGGAAATGGGGTGAAAAGGAAATTTCATCACCTCGACCAAAGTCCTGTTACTGGTCCTAAACAGCCAGAATTATAAAAGCTTGTTGTGGCCTCACACCACATTAGAATTTGGTCTAAAAATCAAGCTACAGAAACAAGAGATTGTAAGCCATATTACACTATCAACCTAAATTCCAATCTGATAATTCCCTTACAAAGTTGTGCAAAAACCCCTTATAGGCTAGTTGTAAGAAACATAGTTATTAAACCAGATTCCCAAACTATAACCTTTAAAAATCGTAGATTGCTCACTTGCATTTATTTGACTTTTAATTGGCAACACCGTATTCTGCTAGTAAAGGCAAGAGAGCGTGTGGATCCCTGTGTTCATGGATCAACTGTGGGAGGCTTCGCCATCCATCCATATTTTAACAGAAGTATTAAAAGAAATTCTAACTAAATCCAAAAGGTGCATTTTTACTTTCATTGCAGTGACTATGGGTCTTACTGCAGTCACAACTACTGCTGTGGCTGCTGGAATTGCTTTACACTCCTCTATTCAAACTAGAAAATATGTAAGTAATCGGCAAAAAAAAATCCTCAAAATTGTAAAATACTCAGACCCAAATAGATCAAAAATTAACAAACCAAATTAATGATATTAGACTAACTGTCATTTGGATGGGAGATAGACTCATGAGCTTGAAATATCTTTTTCAGTTACAATGTGACTGGAATACCTCAGATTTTGGTATTACACCCTGAGCCTATAATAAGTCTGAGCATCACTGGGACATGGTTAGACGCCATCTACATAAAAAGAGAAGATAATCTTACTTTAGATATTTCAAAATTAAAAAAACAAATTTTTGAGGCATCAAAAGCCCATTTAAATTTGGTGCCAGAAAGTGAGACAATAGTAAAATCTGCTGATGACCTCACAAATCTTAGCCCCGTCACTTGGGTTAAAACCCTCAGAAGTTCCACTATTGTAATTTTTTTATTAAACCTTGTGTGCCTGTTCTGTCTGTTGTTAGTCTACAGGTGTATCCAGCAGCTCCAAAGAGACAGCGACCAGTGAGAATGAGCCATAATGACGATGGTGGTTTTGTCAAAAAGAAAAGGGGGATATGTAGGGAATAGAAAGAGAGATCAGACTGTTACTGTGTCTATGTAGAAAAGGAAGACATAAGAAACTCTATTTTGATCTGTACCCTGAGCAATTGTTTTGCCTTGAGATGCTGTTAATCTGTAACTTTAGCCCCAACCTTGAGCTCACAGAAACATGTGTTGTATGGAATCAAGTTTTAAGGGATCTAGAACTGTGCAGGTTATGCCTTGTTAACAATATGTTTACAGGCAGTATGCTTGGTAAAAGACTTCACCATTCTCCATTCTCTATTAACCAGGGGCACAATGCACTGTGGAAAGCCACAGGGACCTCTGCCCTGAAAAGGTGGGTATTGTCTAAGGTTTCTCCCCACTGAAAGAGCCTGATATATGGCCTCATGGGAAGGGAAAGAGCTTACCATTCCCCAGCCCGACATCCGTGAAGGGTCTGTGCTGAGGAGGATTAGTAAAAGAGAAAGGCCTCTTGCAGTTGATATAAGAGAAAGGCCCCTGTCTCCTGCATGCCCCTGGGAACGGAAAGTCTCAGTATTAAACCTGATTGTACATTTGTTCTATTATGAGATAGGAGAAAACTTCCCTGTGGCTGGATGTGATACATGCTAGTGGCGATGCTGCTGTTACTCTTTACTACACTGAGATATTTGGGTGGAGAGAAAAATAAATCTGACCTACATGCACATCCAGGCATATACCTTCCCTTGGACTTATTTCTGACACAGATTCCTTTGCTCACATGTTTTCTTACTGACCTTCTCCCCACTATCACCCTGTTCTCCTGCTGCATTCCCCTTGCTAAGATAGTAAAAACAGTAATCAAAAAATACTGAGGAAACTCAGAGTCCAGTGTCAGTGTGGGTCCTCCGTATGCTGAGTGCCAGTTCCCTTGGCCCACTGTTCTTTCTCTATATTTTGTCTCTATGTCTTATTTCTTTTCTCAGTCTCTTGTTCCACCTGAGGAAAAATAACCACAGGTGTGGAGGGGCTGGTCCCCCTTCATTTTTTACTGTAGGTTCCAATGGAAGCCTGAATGTCCCTTAGCAGATACTAGAAAAAGAGTGTTTCCAAACTGCTGAATCAAAAGAAAAAATTAACTCTGTGAGATGAATCCACACACTACAAAGCAGTTTCACCAATAGCTTCATTCTAGTTTTCATCTGGAGATATTCTGTTTTGCACCATAGGCACCATGGGCTTCATTGGGGTCTTGAATGTCTTTTTGCAGATTCTACAAAAGGAGTGTTTCTATCCTGCTGAATCAAAAGAAAGGTTTAACTCTGTGAGACGAATCCACACATCACAAAGCAGTTTCACAGACAGCTTCTTTTTAGTGTTTTTCTGGGGCTACTTTGTTTTGAAATATAGGACTCAATGGTCTCTGACTCTTTATTTGCAGATTTTACAGAAAGTGTGTTTCCAAACTTCTGAGTAAAAAAATGGTTTAGCCGTGTGAGATGAATCCACACATCACATATTAGTTTCACGGATACCTTCCTTCTTTTTTTTTTTTCTGGAAATATTCCATTTCTCACCATAGGCCTCAATCGTCTCTCGAATGTTCCTTCACAGATACTACAAAAATAGTGTCCCCAACATGCTAAATCAAAAGAAACGATGAACTCTGTTAGATGAATCCAGACATCACAAAGCAGTTTCACAGACACCTTCTTTCTAGTTTTTATCTGGGGACATATAGTTTTTCACCAGAGGCTTCAATGGGCTGCAGAATGTCATGTCAAACATTCTATAAAAAGAGTGTTTCCAAACTGCTTAATCAAAAGAAAGGTTTAACTCTATGAGATGAATTCACACATCACAAAGCAGTTTCACAGATCATTTCTTTCTACTTTTTATCAGGGAATTTTCAGTTTTTCACTATAGGCCTCAATGGGCTCCAAAATATCTCTTTGTAGATTCTATAAAAAGAGTTTCTCCAATGTGCTGAATCAAAAGAATGTTGAACTCTGTGAGATGAATCCACACATCAAAAAGCAGTTCCACAGATAGCTTTCTTCTTGTTTTTATCTGGCGATATTTGATTTTTCACCATAGGCCTCAATGGACTGTTTAATATTTCTACACAGATGACACAACAAGAGTGTTTCCAACCTACTTAATGAAAAAAAGGTTTAACTCTGCCAGATTAATTCACACATCACAAAGAGGTTTCACAGATAGTTTCTGTATAGTTTTTATCTGGGGCTATTCGGTTTTTCCCCATAGGCTTCAAAGTGCTCCCAAATGTCCCTTCACAGATTCTACAAAAAGAGTGTTTCCAACACAATGAAACTAAAGAAAGATTTAATTGTGTGATATGAATCCACACATCTGAAAGCAGTTTTACAGACGGCTTGCTTCTAGTATTTACCTGGGGGGTATCATGTTTTTGACCATGGGAGTCAATGGTCTCCCCAGCGTCCCTTCGCAGACTCTACAAACAGAGGGTTTTTAACCTACTGAATCAAAAGAAAGGTTTAACTCTGTAAAATGAATGCACATATCACAAAGCAGTTTCTTGGATAGCTTTTTACTAGTTTTTATTTGGAAATATTTGGTTTTTAACCATAGGCATAAATGGGCTTCTGAATGTCCTTTTGGAGATTCTACAAACAGAGTGTTTCCAACCTGCTGAATCAAAAGAAAGGTTTAACTTTGTGAGATAAATCCACACATTAAACAGCAGTTTCACAGATAGCTTCCTTCTTGTTTTTATCTGGGGATATTCTGTTTCTCACCAAATGACTCAATGGGCTCCTGAATGTCTCTTTGCACATTGTACATGATTAGTTTTCCAACCTTCTGAATGAAAAGAAAGGTTTAATCGTGTGAGATGAATCCACACATCAAAGAGCAGTTTCACTGATAGCTTCTTTCTAGTTTTTTTCTGGGACTATTCGGCTTTACACCATAGGACTCAATGTGCTCCCAAATGTCCCATCTCAGATTCCACAAGAAGAGTATACCTAACCTGCTGACTCTAAAGAAAGGTTCCATACTGAGAGATGAATCTGCCCTTCACAAAGCAGTTTCACAGATTGCTTCTTTCTAGTTTTTATTTGGTGATATTCTGTTTTTCACTGTAGCTTTAATGGGATCCCAAATGTCCCTTCACAGATATTACAAGAAAAGTGTTTCCAACATGCTAAATCAAAAGAAATGTTTAACACTGTGAAATGAATCCAGACATCCCAAGCAGTTTCACAGATAGCTTCTTTTAGTTTTTATCTGGGTGGATTCTTTTTTTCACCATAGGCATCAATGGGCTTTCAAATGTCCATTTGCAGATTCTACAAGAAGAGTGTTTCCAACCAGCTGAATCACAAGAAAGGTTTAGTTCGGTGAGATGAATCCATACATCACAAAGCAGTTTGACAGATAGCTTCTTTCTGGTTTTTATCTGGGGATATTGTGTTTTTCACTGCAGGCCTCAATGGGATCCAAAATGTCCCATCACAGATAGTACAAGTAGAGTGTCTCCAACCTGCTGTATCAAAAGAAAAATTTAACTCCATAAGATGAATCCAGACATCACAAAGCATTTCCACAGATAGAGTCTTTATGGTTTTTGTCTAGGGATATTTTGTTTTTCACTGAAGCCCTCAATGACCTTTGAAATGTCCCTTTGCATATTCTACAAAGAGAGTGTTTCCATCTGTTAATTCAAAAGAATTCTTTAACTCTGTGAGACGAATCCACACATGACCAAGAAGTTTCACAGATAGCTGCTTTCTCATTTTTATCTGGGGATATTTAGTTTTTCACCATTGGCGGCAATGGGCTCCCAAATGTCCCTACACAGGTTCTACAAGAACAGTGTTTCCAACCTTCTGAGTCAAAAGAAAGGATTAACACTGTGAGACAAATCCACACATACCAAGAAGTTTCACAGATAGCTTCTTCCTACTTTTTAACTGGGCATATTCCGTTTTTCACAATAGGCCTAAAAAGGCCCCCAAATGTCCCTTCACAGTTTCTACATGAAGAGTGTTTCCAACTTGCTTAATCAAAAGAAAGGTTTAAATTCAAAAAGGTTCCTTCAAGTTTTTACCTGGGGATATTCTGTTTTTCACAATAGACCTCAATGGGCTTCCAAATATCTCTTCGCAGATTCTACTAGAAGAGTATTTCCAACCTGCTGAATGAAAAGAAAAGTTTAACTGTGAGATAAAGCCACAGACCACAAAGCAGTTTCACAGACAGCTTCTTTCTATTTTTTATCTTTAAATACTCAGTTCCTCACCATAGGCCTCAATGGGCTTGCAATTGTCCCTTCACAGATTCTAAAAGAAGACTCTTTTTAACCTACTGTGTCAGAGGAAAGGTTATCTCTGTGAGATGAATCCACACAACAAAAAACAGTTTCACAGGTAGCTTCCTTCTAGTTTTTATCTGGTGATATTCGTTTTTTCACTAAGGGCCTCAATAGGTGCCCAAATGTCCATTCACAGATTCTACAAGAGGAGCGTTTTCAAACTGCTGAAAGAAAAAAAAGTTTAACTCTGTGAGATGAATCCATACATCACAAAGCAGTTTCACAGATAGCTTCCTTTTAGTTTTTATCTAGAGATATTTGCTTTTTCACCATAGGCACCCATAGGCTCCCAAATGTTCATTCGCAGATTCTATAAGAAGAATGTTTCAAACCAGCTTAATCAAAAGAATGTTTCAACTCTGTAAGATGAATCCACATGTCACAAAGCAGTTTCACAGATAGCTTATTTCTAATGTTTATCCGAGGATATTTTTTTTCACCATAGCCTGCAATGTGCTTCCAAGTATCCATTTGCAAATTCTACAAGAAGAATGCTTCCAACCTGCTGAATCAAAAGAAAGGTTTAACACCATTAGATGAATTGATACATAACCAAAATTTTCACAGATAGCTTCTTTCTAGTTTTTATTTGGGCATATTCTAATTTACATGCCTCAATGCACTCTCAAATGTCCCTTTGCAGATTCTACAAGAAGAGTGTTTCCAACCAGGTGAATCAAAAGAAAGGTTAAACTTTGTGAGATGAATCCTCATATCACAAAGCCGTTTTACATATGGCTGCTTTCTAGTTTTTATTTGGGGACATTCAGTAATTCACCATAGGCCTCAGTGGGTAACCCGATGTCCCTTTGCTGATTCTACAAGAAGAGTGTTTTCAACCTGCTGAATCAAAAGAAAAGTTTCACTCTGTGAGATGAATCTACACGTCACTAAGCAGTTCCACAGATAGCGTCTCTCTAGTTTTTATCTGGGGATATTCAGTTTTACACTGTAGGATTCAATAAACTTTCAAATGTTCCTTCGGAGATTAAACAAAAAGTGTGTTTCCAACGTGCTGAATCAAAATAAAAGCTTAATTTTGTTAAATGAATCCAGACATCACAAAGCAGTTTCAGAGATAGCTGCTTTTTAGTTTTTATCCGGACATATTTTGTTTTTCACCTTATGCCTCAAAGGACTCCCAAATGTCCCTTCACAGATTCTACAAGAAGAGTGTTACAACAATCTGAATCAAAAGAGAGGTTTAACACTGAGAGATAAATCTACACATCACAAAGCAGTTTCACAGATAGCTTTCTCTAGTTTTTATGTGGGGTTATTCTATTTATCACCACAGGCCTCAGTAGGCTCCCAAATGTCCATTTGCAGATTCTGCAAGAAAAGTGTTTCCAACCTGCTGAATTAAAAAAAGGTTGAATTTTGTGAGATGAATCCACACATCACAAAGCAGTTTCACCTATAGCTTCTTTCTAGGTTTTATCTGTTGATATTTGGTTTTTCATTGTAGGCCTCAATGGGCTCCAAAATGTCACTTCACAGATTCCACAAGAAGAGTATTTTCAACTTGCTGAATCAAAAGAAAGCTTCAACTCTGTGAGATAAGTCCACACATCACAAAGCATTTTTACAGATAGCTTCTTTCTTGTTTTTCTCTGGGGATATTCTGTTGTTCATGGATGGCCTCAATGTGCTCTCAAATGTTTCTTCAGAGATTCCACAAAAAGAGTTTTTCTAACTTGTTGAATCAAAAGAAAGATTTTACTTTGTTACATGAATCCACACATCACAAAGCAATTTCACAGATAACTTCCTTCAAGTTTTTACCTGGAGATATTAAATTTTTCTTGATAGGCCTCGATAAGCTCCAAAATGTCCCTTCACCCATTCTACAAGAAGAGTGTTTCCAACTTGCTGAATCAAAAGAAAATTTTAACTCTGTGAGATGAATCCACAAATCAGAAAGCAGCTTCAGAGATAACTTCTTTCTAGTTTTTATCTGGGAATATTCTCTTTTTCACCATATGCCTCAATGCGCTCCCAAATATCCCTTTGCAGATCCTACAAGAGAAGTGTTTCCAACCTGCTGAACCAGAAGAAAGGTTTTACTCTGAGATATATATCCATGGATCACAAAGCGTTTTCACAGATAGCTTCTTCTTAGTTTTTGTCTGGGGATATTCTGTTTTTCACCTTAGTTGTCAGTGGGCTCTCAGATGTCCCTTTGCAGATTCTACAAAAAGAGTGTTTCCAAGCAGCTGAATCAAAAGAAATGTTTAACTCTGTGAGATGAATCCATACATAACAAAGCAGTTTCAAAGATACATTCTTTCTTGTATTTTGTTTCTTTGAGATAGAGTCTCCCTCTGTCGTACAGGCTGGAGATCTGTGGCGCCATCTTGGCTCACTGCAAGCTCTGTCTCCCAGGTTCATGTCATTCTTCTGCATCTGCTTCCCAAGTAGCTGGGACTACAGGCACCTGCCACCACGCCTTGCTAATTTTTTTGTATTACTGGTAGAGATGGGGTTTCTCTGTGTTAGCCAGGATGGTCTCGATTTTCTGACCTTGTGATTTGCCGACATTGGCCTCCCAAAGTTCTGCGATTACAGGTGTGAGTGACAGCACCCAGCCTGCTTCTTTCTAATTTTTATTTGAAGATATTTAGTTTTTCATCATAAGCCTTAATTGGCTCCAAAGTGTCCCTTTGCAGATACTATATGAAGAGTTTTTCAAACCTGGTTAATAAAAAGAAAAGTTTAACTCTGTGAGATGAATCTACACATCACAAAGCAGTTTCACAGATAGCTTCTTCATTTTTTATCTTTGTATACTCAGGTTTCCACCACAGACCTCAAATGGCTCTCAAATGTCTCTTTGCAGAATCTATGAGAAGAGTGTTTTAACCTGCTGAATCAAAAGAAAAGTTTACGTCTGTGAAATGAATCCACACATGACAAAGCAGTTTCAGAGATAGCTTCTTTCTAGTTTTCAACTGGGGATAATCAGTTTTTCACCGGAGGTCTCAATGGGCTCCCAAATGTCCCTTCGCAGATTATACAAGAAAAGTGTTTTTAACCTGCTGAATGCAAAGAATGGTTTAAATCTGTGAGATGAATCCACACATCACAGAGCAGTTTCACAGACAGCTACTTTCTAGTTTTTAACTCGGGATAATGGGTTTTATACCATAGACCAAAAAGGGCTCCCAAATGTCCATTTGCAGATTCTACAAGAAGAGTGTTCTCAACCTTTTGAATCAAAAGAAATGTTTATCTCTATAAGATGAATTTACACAACACAAAGCAGTTTCACAAATAGTTTCTTTCTATTTTTTAATCTTGAAATATTTGGTTGTTCACCATAAACTTCAATGGTCTCTCAAATGTTTCATCACAGATTTTAAAAGAAGGGTGTTTCCAACCTGCTGAATGAAAAAAGAAGGTGTACACTGTGAAAAGAATTGACACATCCCCAGGGGTTTCACAGATATCTTCTTTCTACTTTTTATCTGAGCGTATTCTGTTTTTCACCATAGTAATCAATAGGCTCCCAAATATCAGTTCACAGATTCTACAAGAAGAATGTTTTTACCCTGCTGAACCAAAGCAATGGTTTCACTCTGTGAGATGAATCCACACCTCAGAAAGCAGTTTCACAAATAGCTTCTTTATAGTTTTTACTTTGGTATATTCGGTTTTTCACCTTAGACCTCAAAGGGCTCCCAAATATCCCATTGTAGATTCCACAAGAAGAGTGTTTCTAACCTGCTGAATCAAAAGAAAGTTTACACTTTCTGAGATGAATCCACATATCACAAAGCGATTTCACTGATTGCTTCTTTCCAGTTTTTATCTGTGGATATTCGATTTTTCACCATAGGCATCAATGGGTTCCCAAATGTTTCTTCACAGATTCTACAAGAAGAGTTTTTCCAATCTGCTGAATCAAAAGAAAGGTTTAACTCTGTGAGATGAATCAACACATAACAAAGCAGTTTTAGCGATAACTTCTTTCCAGTTTTTATCTGAGGATATACGGTTTTTCACCATAGGCCTCAAAGGTCTTGAAATGGCCCTTCACAGATTCTACAGGAAGAGAGTTTCCAACCTGCAGAAGATTTTACAGGAAGAGCGCTTCCAACCTGCTGAATCAAAAAGAGTTTCAATGCTGTTAAATGAATCCACACATCACAAAGCAGTTTCACGGGCAGCTTCTTTCTAGTTTTAAAGTGGGGATTTTTGCTTTTCCACCATAGGCCTCAATGGGGTCCCAAATGTCCCTTCACAGGTACTAAAAGAAGTGTTTCCACCCTGCTGAATAAAAAAGGTTCAACTCTGTGAGATGAAGCAACACATCACAAAGCTGTTTCACAGATAGCTTCTTTTTAGTTTTTATGTGGGTATATTCAGTTTTTCACTGGAGGCCTCAATGGGCTCCGAAATGACCCTTCGCAGATACTACAAGAAAAGTGTTTCCAACCTGCAGAGTCAAAAGAAAGGCTGAACACTGTGAGATGAATCCACACATCACAGGGCAGTTTCAAAGGTAGCTTCTTTCTATGTTTTATCTTGGGATATTCAGTTTTTCACCATAAACTTCAATGGGTTCCAAAATGTTTCATCGCAAATACTACAAGAAGATTGCTTACATCCTGCTGAATTGAAATAAGGGTTTAACTCTGTGAGATTAATTTACACATCACAAAGCACTTTCACATATAGATTCTTTGTAGTTTTTATCTTGGGATATTCGGTTTTTCACCTTAGGCCTCAATGGGCTCTCAAATGTCCCTTTGCAGAATTTTCGAAGAGAGTGGTTTCAACCTGGTGAATTAAAAAATTTAACTCTGTGAAATGAATCAACCTGTCACAAAGCAGATTCACCAATAGCTTCTTTATTGTTTATATCTGGGGATATTCAGTTTTTCACCGGAGACCTCAATTGGCTCCCAAATGTCCCTTTGCAGATTCTTCAAAAAAAGTATTTCCAACCAGCTGGATCAAAAGAAAGTTTAACTCTTTGAGATGAATCCACACATCACTAAGCATTTCCACAGACAGCTCCTTTTTAGTCTTTATCTGGGGATTTGTTTTTAACTGTAAGCCTCAATATACTCCCAACTGTAAGCCTCAATATACTCCCAATATCTCTTTGAAACTTTTAGAAAAAGAGTGTTTCCAACATGCTAAATCCAAACAAAGGTTTAACTCTGTGAGATGAATCCACACATCACAAAGCGGTTTCACAGGTAGCCTCTTTCTAGTTTTTGTTGAAGATATTCGGCTTTCCACCACAGGCCTCATTGGGCTCCAAAAAGACCCTTCACAGATTCTGCAAGAAGAGTGTTTCCAACCTGCTGAATGAAAAGAAAGGTTTACCTTTGTAAGATGAATTTAAACATCACAAAGCAATTTAAAAGATAGCTTCTTTCTAGTTTTTATGTGATGATATTCAGTTCTTTAACATTGGCCTCAATGGGGTCTAAAATTTTTGTGGAATATTCTACAGAGAGAGTGTTTCCAACCTGCTAAATTAAAACAAAGGTTTAACTCTGTTATATAGAGTCACACTTCACAAAGCAGTTTCAATGATATCTTCTTTCCAGTTTTTGTCTGGGGATGTATTGTTTTTGATCCTATGCATCTATGGGCTTTCAAATGTCCCACCACAGATACTAGAAAAAGACTAGTTCCAACCTATTGAATAAAAAATAATGTTCAACTCTTTGAGGAGAATCCACATTTCACAAAGCAGTTTTACAGATCACTTCTTTTTAGTTTTTATCTAGGGAAGCTCAGTTTTTCACCACAGGCCTCAATGGGCTCCCAAATGTCCATTTGCAAATTTTACAAGAAGAGTATTTTTAAACTGTTGAACCAAAAGAAAAGTTTAACATTCTGAAATGAATGACACATTTGAATGAGTTTCAGAAATAGCTTATTTCTAATTTTTATCTGGGCATATTTTGTTTTTCACCGTGGGCCTTAATTGCCTCCAAAGTGTTCCTTTGCAGATTCAGTGAGAAGAGCATTTCCAATCAGCTGACCAAAAAGAAAGGTTTATGTCTGTGAGATGAATCTACACATCACAAAGCAGTTTCACAAATAGCTTATTTCTAGTTTTTATCTGAGGATATTTAGATTTTCACCATAGGTCTCAATGGGCTCCTCAATATCCCTTAGCAGATTCTGCAGAAAGAGTGTTTCCAAGCTGCTGAACCAAAAGAAAAGTTGAAATCTGTGAGCTGAATCCACAAATCACAAACGGTTTCACAGATAGCTTCTTTTATAGTTTTTATCTGGAGATATTCAGTTTTTTATCATAGGCCTCATAGGCCTCATTTAGCACCCAAATGACCCCTCACAGATTTTACAAGAAGAGTGATTCCAACCTGTTGAATCAAAAGAATGGTTCAACTCTGTGAGACAAAACCACATATAACAAAGCTGTTTCTCAACTAGCTTCTTTCTAGTTTTTTGGGGGGATATTCAGCTTTTCACCATAGGCTTCAATGGGCTCCCAAATGTCCCTTCTCAAATTCTAGAAGAAGAGTGTTTCGAACATACTGAATCAAAATAGAGGTTTAACAGTGTGAGATGAATCCACACATCCCAAGAAGTTTCACAGATAGCTTCTATCTAGTTTTTAATCTGGGCATATACTCTTTTTCATCATAAGCCTCAATGGGCTCCAAAAAGCCCCTTCTCAGATTCTGTAAAAACAGTGTTTCCAATTTGCTGAATCAAAATCAACGTTTAACTCTGTGAGATGAATCCACACATTACAAGGAAGTTTCACCGATAGCTTCTTTCCAGTTTTTATCTGGGAATATTTGGTTTTCCATTTCAGGCCTCAATGGGCTCTTAAAAGTCCCTTTGCAGATTCTACAAGAAGAGTGTTTCCAACCAACTGAATCTAAAGAAAGGTTCAGCTTAATGAGATTAATCCCCACATCACAAAGCAGTTTCACAGATCACTTCTTTCTACTTTTTATCTGTGGACATTTTGTTTTTCACCGTAGGCCTCAGTGGGCTCCCAAATGAACCTTCACATATTCTACAAAAAGTGTGTTTCCACCTCCTGAATGAAAACGTAAGTTTAATTCTGTGAGATGAATTTACACATCACAAAGCAGTTTCAAAGACAGCTTCTTTTTAGTTTTTATATGGGGATGTTCTGTTTTTCACTGCTTGCCTCCATGGGCTTTCAAATGTGTTTTGGCAGATTCTACAAAGAGATCGTTTCCAACTAGCTGAATCTAAACAAAAGTTTAATTTTGTGAGATGATCCATACATCACAAAGCAGTTTCACAGAGCTTCTTTCTAGATTTTATCTGGGAATATTCGCTTTTTCACCCTAGGCCTCTATGGGCTTTCAAATGTCTCATCACAGATTCAACAAAAAAGTGTTTCCAACCTGCTGAATTAAAAGAGGTGTTCAACTTTTTGAGAAGAATCCACATATCACAAAGTAGCATCACAGATAGCTTCTTTCTAGTTTTTATCTGGGGATATTCTGTTTTTACCAGTAGGTCTCAATAAATTTCCAAATGTCTTTTTGTAGAAAAAGGGTGTTTCCAACCTGCTGAATGAAAAGAAAAATTTACCTCTCTGAGATGAATCTATCCGCCACGAAGCAGTTTCACAAATAGCTTCTTTCTAGTTTTTGTCTGGGGATATTTGGTTTTTAACCACAGGCCTCAATGAGCTCCCAAATGTCTCTTGGCAGATTCCACAAAAACACTGTTTCCAACCTGCTGAATCAAAAGAAAGGTTTAACACTGTGATATGAATTGATACATCTGAGGCAGTCTCACAGAAAGATTCTTTCTACTTTTTATCTGGGCATAATCTGTTTTTCACCCTAGGAATCCATGGGCTCCCAAATGTCTCTTGGCAGATTCTACAAACACACTGTTTCCAACCTGCTGAATCAAAAGAAAGGTTTAACAGTGTGATATGAATCGATACATCTGAAGGAGTTCCACAGAAAGCTTCTTTCTAGTTTTTATCTGGGCATATTCTGTTTTTCACCCTAGGAATCCATGGGCTCCCAAATGTCCATATGCAGATTCTACAAGAAGAGTGTTTCCAACCTGCTGAATAAAAAGAATGGTTTAACTCTTTGAGATGAATCCACACTCCACTAAGCAGTTTCACCAATACCTTATTTCCGGTTTTTATCTGGGGATATTTGATTTTCAATGTAGACCTCAATGGGCTCCCAAATGTACCTTGGCAGATTCTACAAGAAAAGTGTTTTCAACATGCTGATTCAAAATAAAAGTTTAACTTTGTGAGATGAATTTACATATCACAAAGCAGTTTATCAGATAACTACTTTCTAGATTTATCTGGGGATGTTTGGTTTTTCACCATAGATTTCAATGAGCTCCCAAATGTTCCATCACAGATACTACAAGAAGAGTGTTTCCAACCTGCTTAATTAAAAGAAAGGGTCACCTCAGTGAAATGAATCCACATATAACAAAGCATTTTCACGCATAGCTTCTTTCTAGATTTTATCTGGGAATATTCAGTTTTTCACCAAAGCCTCAATGGGCTCCCAAATGTTCCTTCACAGATTCTACCAGAATAGTGATTCCAACCTGCTGAATAAGAAGAAAGCCTTAACACTGTGAGGTGAATCCACATATCTCAAGAAGTTTAACAGATAGTTCTTTCTGGTTTTTATCTGGGCATATTCTCTTTTTCATCATAGGCCTCAATGGGCTCTCAAATGTCCTTTCACAGATTTTACAAGAGGAGTGTTTCTAACCTGCTGAATCAAAAAAAAAAAGGTTTAACTCTGTGAAGTAAATCTACACTTCAGAACACAGTTTCACGGGTAGCTTCTTTCCAGTTTTTATTTTGGCATATTCTAGTTTTTACCGTAGACCCCAATGGACTCTGAAATGTCCCATTGTATAGTATATAATAAGAGTGTTTCTAACCTGCTGAATGAAAAGAAAGTTTTAACTCTGTGAGATGAATCCACACATCAGAAAGCAGTTTCACAGATAGTTTCTTTCTAGTTTTTATTTTGGGATATTCAGTTTTTCACCATAGGCTTTAATGTGCTCCTAAATGAACATTCACATATTCTACAAGAAAGTGTTTTAAACCTTCTGAATCAAAAGAAAGTTTTAACTCTGTGATATGAATCCACACATCACAAAACAGTTTCACAGATATTTTCTTTCTAGTTTTTATCTTGGGAAATTCTGTTTTTCACTGTAGGCCTCAATGGACTCTTAAATGTCCCTTCCCAGATTCTACAAGAAGAGTTTTTCCAACCTGCTGAATCAAAAGCAAGTCTTAGCACTGTGAGACGAATCCACATATTTCAAGAAGTTTGACAAGCAGTTTCTTTCTTGTTTTTATCTTGGCATATTCTTTTCTTCACTATAGGCCTCAATGGTTTCTTAAATATCCGTTTGCAGATTGTAAAATAAGAATGTTTCCAATCTGCTGAACCATAAGAAAGGTTTAACTCTATGAGATGAATCCACCCATCACAAAACAGTTTCACCAATAGCTTCTTTTTAATTGTCATCTGGAGATATTCAATTTTTCATCAGAGGCATCAATGTGCTCCTAAATGTCCCTTCGAGTATTTTACAAGAAGCATGTTTCCAACATGCTGAATCAAAAGAAACATTTAACTCTCTGAGATGAATCTACACATATCAAAGCAGTTTCACGGTAAGTTCTTTCTACTTTTTCTTGGAATACTCTGGTTTTCACTGTAGGCCTCAATGGTCTCCCAAATGACCTGGCACAGATATTTCAAGAAGAGTGTTTCCAACCTGCTGAATCAAAAGAAAGTTTTAAATCTTTGAGATGAATCCACTCATCACAAAGCAGGTTGAAAGATACCTTGTTTCTACCTTTTATCAAAGGATATTTTGTTTTTCTCCATACGCCTCAAAGTGCTTCCCCATGTACATTCACAGATTCTACTAGAAAAGTGTTTCCAACCTGTGAAATCAAAAAAAAAAAAAAAAAAGGGTTTAACTCTGTGAGATGAATCCTCACATCACAAAGCAGGTTAGCAGATAGGTTTTTTTCAGTTTTTACTTGGGGATGTTCTGTTTTTCACAGTAGGCCTGAATGGGCTCCAAAATGTCTTTTTGCAGATACTACAAAAAGAGTGTTTTCAAAGTTCTGATTCAAAAGAACGGTTTACATCTGTGAGATGAATCCACACATCTGAAGTCAGTTTCACAGATAGCTTCTTTCTAGTTTTTTTCTGGGGATATTCATGTTTTTCACTGTAGGTCTCAATGGGTTCCCAAATGTCCCATCACAGATTCTAGAAGAAGACTGTTTCCAACCTCGTGAATCAAAAGAATGGTTCAACTATTGAGATTAATCCACATATGACAAAGCAGTTTCACAGTTAGCTTACTTTCAGTTTTTATCTGGGGCTACTCCCTAATGAATATTTGCAGATTCTACAAAAAGAGAGTTTTTGATGTGCTGAATGTAAATAAAGGTTTCACTCTGTGAAATGAATCCACACACCAGAAAGCAGTTTCACAGATAGTTTTGTTCTATTTTTTGTTTGGGATATTCGGATTTTCACCACAGTCTTCAATGGGCTCCAAAATTTGCCTTCACAGATTCTACAAGAAGAGTGTTTTCAACCTGCTGAATCAAAACATAGGTTTAACTCATTGACACGAATCCACTCATGAGAAAGCAGTTTCACAGATATCTTCTTTCTACTTTTTATCTGAGGATATTCAGTATATCACTGTATGTCCCAATGGGCTCCAAAATGACCCTTCAAAGATTCTACAAGAAGACTATTTCCAACCTGCAAAATCAAAAGAAAGGATTAGCACTGTTAGATGAATACACAACTCCCAAGAAGTTTCACAGATAGATTCTTTGTTGGTTTTCTCTAGGGATATTTTGTTTTTCACTGTTGACGTCAATGGGCTCCCAAATGTCCCTTCAGAGTGTCCACAAAAAGAGTGTTTTAAACCTGCTGAATTAAAAGAAAATTTTAACTCTATTATATGAATCCACAATTCAAAAAGCAGTTTCAGAGATTTTTTTTTTCAGTTTTTATCTGGAAATATTCGGTTTTTCACTGTAGGCCTCAATGGGATTCCAATTTGTCCCTTCACAGATTCTGCAAGAAGAGTGTTTCCAACCAACTGAATCAATGCAAAGATTTAAACTGTGAGATGAATCCCCACATCACAAGAAGTTTCATATATAGCTTCTTTCAAGTTTTTATCTAGGGATATTCATTTTTTTCACAATAGACCTCAATGGGCTCCCAAATATTTCTTCGCAGATTCTACCAGAAGAGTTTTTCCATCCTGCTAAATCAAAAGAAAAGTTTAAGTCTGTGAGATGAATCCGCACATCACAAAGCAGTTGCACAGATAGCTTGTTTCAATTGTTTATCTTTGGATACTCATTTTTTCACCATAAGTTTCAATTAGCTCCCATTTGTCACTTCACAGATTCCACAAGAACAATGTTTCCAACCTTTTAGTCAAAAGAAAGGTTTAACACTGTGAGATGAATGCACACATCACAAAGCAGTTTCACAGATAGATTCTTTCTAGTTTTGGTCTGGAAATATTCAGTTTTTCACCGTAGACCTCAGTGGGCTCCCAAATGTCCCCTTGCAGATTCTACAAAAAAAGTGCTTCCAACCTGGTGAATCAAAAGAAAAAAATTTGCACGGTGAGATGAATCCACAAACCGGAAAGCAGTTTCACAAATACCTTCTTTCTAGTTTTTTATCTGGGAATATTGAGTTTTTCACCATGGGCCTCAATAGTCTTACAAATGTACATTCGCAGATACTACAATAAGAGTGTTTCCAGCCTGCTGAATCAAAAAAAGGTTTAACTCTTTGAGATAAATCCACACCTCACAAAGCAGTTTCCCAGACAGCTTCTTTCTAGTTTTATCTGCACTATTTGTTTTTTTCACCACAGGCCTCAATAGGTTCCCAAATGTCCATACTCAGATACTACAAGAAGAGTGTTTCCAATCTGCTGAATAAAAGGAAAGGTTTAACTCTGTGAGATGAATCCACACATCAGGAAACAGTATCAGAGATAGCTTCTTTCTAGTTTTTAGCTGGGGATATTCAGTTTTTCACTGTAGGGCTCAATGGGCTCCCAAATGTCCCTTTGCCCATTCTACAAGAAGAGAGTTTTTAACCTGCTGAAGCAAAAGAAAGGTTTAATTCTGTGAGATGAATCCACACATCACAAAGGAGTTTCACAGATAGCTTCTCTCTCATTTTTGTCTGGGGATATTTGGTTTTTCACCATAAGCCTCAATGGGCTCCAAAATGTCCCTTCGCTAATTCTTCAACAAAAGTGTTTCCAACATTCTGAATAAAATGAAAGGTTTAGCTCTCTGAGATATATCCACATATCACATAGCAGTTTCACAGATAGTTCTTTTTTGTTTTTATCTGGAGATATTCGATTTTTCAATGTAGGCCTCAATAAGCTCCTTGTTTCCAACCTGGTGAGTCAAAAGAGTGGTTTAAATCTGTGAGATGAAGCCACATATGACAAGCAGTTTCACAGTTAGTTTCTTTCTAGTTTTTATCCACAAATATTCTGTTTTTGACCATAGGCCTCAATGGGCTCCAGAATGTCCCTTCGCAGATTCTACAAAAAGGGTGTTTCCAACCTGCTGATTCCAAATAAAGGTTTAGCTCTATGAGATGAATCCACACATCAAAAGGAAATTTCACATATAGCTTCCTTCTAGTTTTTATCTGAAGATAGTCGGTTTTTTATCAAAGGCTTCAGTGAGCTGCCAAATGTCCCTTAGCAGTTAATACAAAAAGAGGGTTTCCAACCTGCTGAATGAAAAGAATAGTTTGACTTTGTGAGAGGAATCCATGCATCCCAAAGAAATATCACAGATAACTTCTTTCTAGTTTTTATCTGGGGATATTCACCATAGGCCTCAATGGGCTCCTGAATGTCCCTTCACAGATACTAGAAAAAGAGTGTTTCCAACCTGCTGAATCGAAAGAAAGGTTTACCACTGTGATATGAATCCATACATCATGAAGCAGTTTCACAGACAGCGTCCTTCTAGTTTTTATCTGGGGATATTCTGTTTTTCATGATAGGCCCCAATGGCTTCTTAAATGTCCCATTGTAAATTTTACAAAAAGAGTGCTTCCAACCTGCTTAATCAAAAGAAAGATTCAACTCTGTGATATGAATCCACACATCACAACACAGTTTCACAGACAGCTTCTTTCTAGTTTTTATCTGGTATTTTCAGTTTTTCTTCATAAGCCTCATCGGGCTCCCAAATGTCCCTTTGCAGATTCTACAAATAGTGTTTCCAACCTGCTGAATCAATAGAATGGTTTAAATCTGTGAGATGAATCCACACATCACAAAGCAGTTTCACAGATAGCTTCCTTCTAGTCTTTATCTGGGGATATTCACTTTTTCAAAACAGGCTTCAATGGGCTCCAGAATGTCTCTTCAAAGATTCTATAAAAAGAGTTTTTTTAATTTGCTGGATCAAAAGAAAGGTTTAGCTCTCTGAGATGAATCCACACATCATAAAACAGTTTGACAGATAGCTTCTTCCTAGTTTTAATATGGCTATATTTAGTTTTTAACCACAGACCTCAATGGGCTCTCAAATGATTCTTTGAAGATTCTACAAAAAGCGTTTTTCCAACATTCTAAATAAAAAGAATGGTTTAACTCTATGAGATGAATTTGCACATCACAAAGCAGTTTCACAAATAGCTTCTTTCTAGTTTTTATCTGGGGATATTCAGTTTTTCACCATAGGCCTCAATGGCTTCCCAAATATCCCTCTGCAGACTCTACAAAAAGAGTATTTACAATCTGCTGAATCAAAAGAAAGTTTTATCATTTTGAGATGAATCCACACATCACAAACCGGATTCACAGATAACTTCTTTCTAGTTCTGGTCTCAAAGGGCTTCTGAATATTCCTTTGCAGATTCTACAAAAAAGTGTTTCCAACCTGTTGAATCAAAAGAAAGGTTTGACTCTGTGTGACGATTCTACTCATCACAAAACAGGTTCACAGACTGCTTCTTTTCAGTTTCTATCTGGTGATATTCAGTTTTTCACCATAGTCTTCAGTGGGCTTCCAAATGTACCATCACAGGTTTACAAAAACAGTGATTACAATCTGCTGAATCCATGTACAGATTTATCTCTGTGAGATGAATCCACACATCAAAAGGATGTTTCACAGATAGCTTCCTTCTAGTTTTTATCTGAAGATAATCAGTTTTTGACCAAAGTCCACAATGGGCTGCCAATTGTCTTTCTGCAGACCCTACAAAAATAGTATTTCCAATGTGCTGAATCAAAAGAAAGGTTTAACTCCATGAGACGAATCCACACCTTGCAAAGTCATTTCACAAATAGCTTGTTTCTAGTTTTTATCTGGGGATATTTGTTTTTTCACCATAGGCCTCAATGGGCTCTGAAATATCCCTTTGCAGATTCTACGAGAAGAGTGTTTCCAACCTGCTGAATCAAAAGAAAGGTTTGACTATGTGGTTTGAATCCACACATTGCAAAGCCGTTTCACAGATAGCTTCTTTCTAGCTCTTTATCTGTGGATATTCAGTTTTTCACCATAGGCCTCAAAGGGCTTCCAAATGTCCCTTAGCACAGTCCTCTAAAACAGTGTTTATAACGTGTTGAATCAAAAGAATGGTTTAACTCTGTGAGATGAATCAACACATCACATAGCCTTTTCACAGATTGCTTCTTTCTAGTTTTTATCTGGAGATATTCAGTTTTCCACAGTAGACAACAACGGGCTCCCAAATGTCTCTTTGTGGATTCTAAAAAAAAGAGTGATTCCAACCTGCTGAATTAAAAGAATGCTTTAAAACTATGAGATGCATCCACACATGGCAAAGCAGTTTCACAGGTGGTTTCTTTCTAGTTTTTATCTGGAGATATTCTGTTTTCACTGTAGACTTTACCGGTCTCCAAAATGTCCCTTTGCAGATTTTACTTGAAGAGTGTCTCCAACCTGCTGAGTTGAAAGAAAGGTTTAGCTCTCAGAGATAAATCCACACATCACAAAGCAGTTTCCCAGATAGCTTCTTTCTAGTTTTCATCTGGAGATATTTGGTTTTTACTATAGGCCTCAATCAGCTCCAAAATGTCCCATAGCAGATTTTACAAGAAGAGTATTTCCAACCTGCTGAATCAAAGAAAGGTTTAACTATTTGAGATGAATGCACACATCACAAAGCAGTTTCAGAGATAGATCCTTTGTAGTTTTTTTCTGGGGTATTCAATACTGCACCATTGGCACCAATGGGCTCCCAAATGTTTCTTCACAGATTCTACAAAAAGAGTATATTTCCAACCTGCTGAATCACAGAAAGATTTAACTCTGTGATATGAATTGACACATCATAGAACAGTTTCACAGACAGCTTCTTTTTAGTTTTCATCTTCAGATATTTTGTTTTTCATGGTAAGTCCCAATGGGCTCCCAAACATCCCTTCACAGATTCTACAAGAAGAATGTTTCCAAATTGCTGAATCAAAAGAAAGGTTTAACTTTGTGAGATGAATGCACCCGTCACATACCAGTTTCACAAATTGCCTCTTTCCAGTTTTTATCTGGGGATATTTGGTTTTCCACTGTAGGCCTTAATGGGCTCCCAAATGTCCCTTCTCAAATTCTACAATAAGAGTGTTTCCAACCTGCCAAATCAAAAGAAGGGTTTAACCCTGTGAAATGAATCCAAAAATCACAAAGCAGTGTGACAGATGTATTCTTTCTAGTTTTTATCTGGAGAAATTCGGTTTTCCACAGTAGGTCTCAATGGGCTCCCAAATGTCCCTATGCAGACAGTACAAGAAGAGTATTTCAAACATGCTGAATCAAAAGAAACGTTCAACTCTGAGAGATGAATCCACACATCATAAAGCAGTTTCACAGATAGCTTCTTTATAGTTTTTATCTTTTGATATTCAGTTTTTCACTATAGGCCTCTATGGGATACAAAATATCCCATCGCAGGTTATACAAGAAGAATGTATCCAACCTGCTGAATCAAAAGAGAGGTTCAACTCTGTGAGATGAATCCACATATCAAAAACCAGTTTCACAGATAGCTTCTTTCTAGTTTTCATGAGGGAATATTCAGTTTTTCACCATAGGCCTCAATGGGCATCTAAATGTTCCTTCACAGATTCTACAGAAAGTGTTTCCAGCCCGCTGAATAAAAAGAAATGTTTAACTCTGAGATGAATCAACACATCACAAAGCCGTTTTACAGATAGCTTATTTCTAGTTTTTTCTGGGAATATTCGGTCTTTCAACATTGGTCTCAATGGGCTTTCAAATATTCCTACACAGATTCTACAAAAAGAGTGTTTCCAATCTGATGAATTAAAAGTAAGATTTAAATCTGTGAGATGAATCTACACATCACAAAGCCGGTTCACAGGTAGCTTTTTTCTAGCTTTCATCTAGGAATATTCTGTTTTTCACCATAGGTCTCAATGGACTTCCAAATTTCCCTTTGCAGATTCTACAAAAGGAGTGTTTTCAACCTGCTGAATCAACAGAAATGTTTACCTCTGTGAGATGAATCCACACCTCACAAAGCCATTTCACTGATAGCTTCTTTCTAATTTTTATCTGGGAATATTTGGTTTTTTATCATAGGCATCAATGGGCTCCCAAATGTCCTTTCTCTAGTTCGACAAGAAAAATGTTTCCAACCTTCTGAGCCAAGGGAACAATTTAACTCTGTGAGATGAGTGAACACATCACAAAGGATTTTCAGAGATAGCTTCTTTCTAGTTTTCATCTGGGGATATTTTGTTTTTAATCATAGCCCTCAATGGGCTCCCAAATGTCCCTTCACAGATTCTATAAAAAGAGTTTTTCCAACCTGCTGAATCAACAGAAATGTGTAACTCTGTGAGATGAACCCACACATCACAAAGCTGTTTCACAGATGCCTTATTTCTAATTTTTATCTGTGGATATTTTGTTGTTCACCATAGGCCACAATGGGCTATGGAATGTCTTTTTGCAGATACTGCAAAAAGAGGGTTTTCAACCTGCTGAACAAAAGAAAGATTTAACTCGGTGTGATGGAGCCACACATCACAAAGCCTTTCACACATAGCTTCTTTTTAGTTATTATCTGGGGATATTCAGTTTTCACTGTAGGCGTTATTGGGCTCCCTAACTTCCTTTTGCAGATCCTTCAAAAAGAGGAAGTCCATTCTGCACAATCAAAAGAAAATTTCACTCTGTGAGATGAATCCACACATCCCAAAGCAGTTTCACAAATAGCTTCCTTCTAGTTTTCATCGGAAGATATTCGGTTTATCACCATAGGCCTCAAAGCGCTCCCAAATGTCTCTCTGCAGATTTTACAAAACAACTGGTTCCAACCTGCTGAATAAAGATTTAACTATGTGAAGTGAATACAATAATCACACAGCAGTTTCACAGATAGCTTCTTTCCAGTTTTTATCTTTGGATATTCAGTTTTTCACTGTAGGTCTCAATGGGCTCTTACATGTCCCTTTGCAGATTCTACAAAAAAAGTGTTTCCAAACACTGAAGAAAAAAGGAAGATTAACTCTGTGAGATGAATCCACACATCATAAAGGAGTTTCACAGATAGCTTCTTTGTAGTTTCCCACTTGGGGATATTCAGTTTTTCAACATAAGACTCAATGGGCTCCCCAATTACCCATCGCAGATTTTGCAAAAAGAGTGTTTCTAATGTGCTGAATCAAAGGAAAAGTTTAACACTGTGAGATAAATCCACACACCAAAAAGCAGTTTCAGAGATAGCTTCTTTCTAGTTTTTATCTGGAGATAGTCAGGTATTCACCTTAGGCCTCAATGGGCTCTTGAATATCCCTTCACAGATTATACAAAATAAGTGTTTCAAACCTGCTAAATCAAAAGACAGGTTAACTTCTGTGAGATAAATCCACACATCACAAAGGATCTTCACAGATAGCTTCTTTATAGTTTTTATCTGTGGTTATTCATTTTTGTTCCACAGGCCTAAATGGGCTTTGGGATGTCCCTTCACAAATTCTACTAAAAGTGTTTATGACTCTCTAAATCAAAAGAAAGGCTTAACTCTGTGAGATGAATCCACACACAACAAAGCAGTTTCACAGAAATCTTCTTTACAGTTTTTATCTGGGGATATTCAGTTTTTCTTCATAGGCCTTAAAGAGCTCCCAAATGTACCATTGCCAATTCTACAAAAAGTTAGTTTCCATCCTGCTGAAACGAAGGCAAGGTTAATCTCTGTGAGACATAAAAAGGCAGTTTCACAGACATCTTTTCCTAGTTTTTATCTGAAGATATTTGGTTTTTCTCCAAAAGCTTCAATGGGCTTCCAAATGTCTCTCTGCAGACTCTACAAAATAGTATTTCTAACCTTATGAATCAGAGGAAAGGCTTAACTCTGTGAGATGAATGTACACATCAGAAAGCAGTTTCAAAGATAGCTTGTTTCCTGTTTATATTTAGGGAAATTCCATTTTTCACCACAGGCCTCAATGGGTTCCCAAATGTCCCTTCAGAGAGTCTACAAAAAGAGTATTTCCAACCTGCTGAATCAAAAGAAAGGATGAATTTTGTGAGATGAATCCACCCATCACAAGGCAGTTTCACAGAAAAACGTTTTCCAGTTTTTATCTTGGTATATTCAGTGTTTCATCACAAGCCTCAACTGGCCCTCAAAGGTCCCATGCAGATTCTACAAAAAGAGTGTTTCCTACCTGCTGAATCTAAAGAAGTGTTTAACTCTGTGATATCAATCCACACATCACAAAGTAGTTTCACAGAAAGCTTCTTTCAATTTTTTTTCTGGGAATATTCTATTTTTCACCATTCGCCTCAAAGTGCTCCCAAATGTACCAACTCAGATTCTACAAAATGTGTGTTTTAAACCTGCTGAATCCAAGGAAAGGATTTTCTCTGTAAGAGAGGGCACACATCAAAAAACAGCTTCACAGATAGGTTGCTTCAAGTTTTTATCTGAGGATATTTGGATTTTCACAATGGGACTCAGTGGGCTTCAAAAGGCCCCTTTGCAGACTCGACAAAAAGAGTGTTTTCAAACTGCTGAATAAAAAGAAAGCTTTAACTCTGTGAGATGAATCCACACATCATAAAACAGTTTCACAGAAAGCATCTTTTCAGTTTTTATCTGGGGATATTTGTTTTTCACTGTAAACCTCAGTGGGCTCACAAATATCCCTTCACTGGTTCTACAAAAACAGTGTTTTTAACTGCTGAATGAAAAGAAAGGTTTAACTCTGTGAGATGAATCCACATATCACAAAGCAGTTTCACAGATAGCTTCTTTCTAGTTTATATCTGCGGATATTCGGTTTTCAACACAAGCCTCAATGAGCACAAAAATGTCCCTTCGCAGACTCTACAAAATAAGTGTTTCCAACCTGCTGACTCAAAAGAAAGGTTAAGCTCTCTGAGATGAATCCAATCCTCGCAAAAGCTGTTTCACAGATACCTTCTTTTTAGTTTTGATCTGGAGATACTCAGTTTTTAACCACAAGCCTCAATGCCCTTTCAAATGTCCCATAACAGACATTATAAAAAAAGTGTTTTCACCTGCTGAATAAAATGAAAGGTTTAGCTCTGTGAGATGATTTCACACATCACAAAGCAGTCTCTCAGATTTCTTCTTTCTAGTTTCTCTCTGGGGATATTCCGTTTTTCACCTTAGAATTCAATGGGCTTCAAAATATCCCTTCTCAGATTCTACAAAAAGAGTGTACCAACCTGCTGAATTCACAGAGAGGTTTCTCTGTGACGTGAATCCACACATCACAAAACAGTTTCACAGGTTGCTTTTCTAGTTTTTATCTGAAGATACTCAGTTTTTCACCGTAGGTCTCAATGGGTCCCAAAATGTCCCTTTGAAGTTTCTTCAAAAAGAGTGTTTCCAACCTGCTAAATCAAAAGAAAAGTTTAACTCTGTGAAGTGAATCCACACATCACAAAGAAGTTTCACATATCCTTCTTTCTACTTTTCATCTGGGGATATTCGGTTTTACACCATAGGCCTCAAGGGGCTCCCAAATTCCCCTTTGCAGATGCTGCAAAAAGAGGGTTTTTAATCTGCTGATTCAAAAGTAAGATTAAAAACTGTGAGATGCATCCACACATCAAAAAGCAGTTTCACAGATAGCTTCTTTCTAGTTTTTTTCTGGGGTTATATGGTTTTTTCCAATAGGCCTCAATGGGCTCTGGAATTTTCCTTTGCAAATGCTATAAAAGGAGTTTCCAACCTGCTGAATCAAAAGAAAGGTTTCGCTTATTTCTAGTTTTTATCTGAAGATATTTGGTTGTTCAAAAATGGGCTCCCAAATGTCCCTTTTCAGATACTACAAAAGGTGTGTTTCCATCCTGCCAAATCCAAAGAAAGGTTGAACTGGATGAAATGAATCCACACATCTCAAAGCCGTTTCACAGATGGCTTCTTTCTAGTTTTTATCTGAGGATTCTCGGTTTTTCACCACAGGCCTCAATGGGCTCCCAAATGTCCGTTTGTAGATACTACAAAAAGATGGTTTCCAACTTCCTGAATGAAAAGTAAAGTTCACATTTTTTAGATGATTTTACACATCACAAATTCGTTTCACAGATAGCTTCTTTCTAGGTTTTATCTGTCAATACTTGGTTTTTCATTGAAGGCTTCAATGGGCTTTCAAATGTCCCTTCATGGATCCTACAAAAGGAGTGTTTCCAACATGCTGAATCAAAATAATGGTTTAACACTGTGAGATAAATCTACACATCACAGAGACGTTTCACATATAGTTCTTTCTTGTTTTTATCTGGGGATATTCAGGTATTCACCATAGGACCCAATGGGATCCTAAATATCCCTTCACAGACTCTACAAAAGAGTGTTTGCAACCTGCTGAATCAAAAGAATTTTTTTATCTGTGAGATGAATCCAAACATTACAAAGCAGTTTCACAGGTGGCTTCCTTCTATTTTTTTATTGGAAGATATTCAATTATTCAATGTAGGCCTCAATACACTCGAAAATGTCTCTTTGCAGATACTAAAAACACGTGTTTCCAACCTGCTGAATCAAAAGAAAGGTTTAACTGTGTGAGATGAATCCACACATCACAGAGCAGTTTCACTAATAGATTCTTTCTCATATTTATTTGGGGATATTCTTTTTCTTTCTTTCTTTTTTTATTATTATTATACTATAAGTTTTAGGGTACATGTGCACAAAGTGCAGGTTAGTTACATACGTATACATGTGCCATGCTGGTATACTGCACCCATTAACTCGTCATTTAGCTTTAGGTATATCTCTTAATGCTATCTCTCCCCCCTCCCCCCAACCACAACGGTCCCCAGAGTGTGATGTTCCCCTTCCTGTGTCCATGTGTTCTCATTGTTCAATTCCCATCTATGAGTGAGAACAGGCAGTGTCTCTTTTTTTGTCCTTGCGATAGTTTACTGTGAATGATGATTTCCAATTTCATCCATGTAACTACAAACGACATGAACTCATCATTTTTTATGGCTGCATAGTATTCCATGGTGTACATGTGCCACATTTTCTTAATCCAGTCTATCGTTGTTGGACATTTGAGTTGGTTCCAAGTCTTTGCTATTGTGAATAGTGCCGCTATAAACATACGTGTGCATGTGTCTTTATAGCAGCATGATTTATAATCCTTTGGGTATATACCCAGTAATGGGATGGCTGGGTCAAATGGGATTTCTAGTTCTAGATCCCCGAGGAATCACCACACTGACTTCCACAAGGGTTGAACTAGTTTACAGTCCCACCAACAGTGTAAAAGTGTTCCTATTTCTCCACATCCTCTCCAGCACCTGTTGTTTCCTGACTTTTTAATGATTGCCATTCTAACTGTGAGATGGTAACTCATTGTGGTTTTGATTTGCATTTCTCTGATGGCCAGTGATGGTGAGCATTTTTTCATGTGTCTTTTGGCTGCATAAATGTCTTCTTTTGAGAAGTGTCTGTTCATATTCTTTGCCCACATTTTGATGGGGTTGTTTGTTTTTTTCTTGTAAATTTGTTGGAGTTCATTGTAGATTCTGGATATTAGCCCTTTGTCAGATGAGTAGATTATGAAAATTTTCTCCCATTTTGTAGGTTGCCTGTTCACTCTGATGGCAGTTTCTTTTGCTGTAGAGAAGTTCTTTAGTTTAATTAGATCCCATTTGTCAATTTTGGCTTTTGTTGCCACTGCTTTTGGTGTTTTAGACATGAAGTCCTTGCCCACGCCTATGTCCTGAATGGTAATGCCTAAGTTTTCTTCTAGGGTTTTTATGGTTATAAGTGTAACGTTTAAGTCCTTAATCCATCTTGAATTGATTTTTGTATAAGGTGTAAGGAAGGGATCCAGTTTCAGCTTTCTACATATGGCTAGCCAGTTTTCCCAGCACCATTTATTAGATACGGAATCCTTTCCCCATTGCTTGTTTTTCTCAGGTTTGTCAAAGATCAGATAGTTGTATATATGCGGCATTATTTCTGACGGCTCTGTTCTGTTCCATTGATCTATATCTCTGTTTTGGTACCAGTACCATGCTGTTTTGGTTACTGTAGCCTTGTAGTATAGTTTGAAGTCAGGTAGCATGATGCCTCCAGCTTTGTTCTTTTGGCTTAAGATTGACTTGGCAGTGCAGGCTCTTTTTTGGTCCCATATGAACTTTAAAGTAGTGTTTCCAATTCCATGAAGAAAGTCATTGGTAACTTGATGGGGATGGCATTGAATCTATAAATTACCTTGGGCAGTATGGCCACTTTCACGATATTGATTCTTCCTACCCATGAGCATGGAATTTTCTTCCATTTGTTTGTATCCTCTTTTATTTCATTGAGCAGTGGTTTGTAGTTCTCCTTGCAGAGGTCCTTCACGTCCCTTGTAAGTTGGATTCCTAGGTATTTTGTTCTCTTTGTGGCAATTGTGAATGGGAGTTCACTCATGATTCGGCTCTCTGTTTGTCTGTTACTGGTGTATAAGAATGCTTGTGATTTTTGCACATTGATTTTGTATCCTGAAACTTTACTGAAGTTGCTTATCAGCTTAAGGAGATTTTGGGCTGAGAAAATAGGGTTTTCTAGATATCATACTGAATGAGCAAAAACTGGAAGCACCCTTTGAAAACTGGCACAAGACAGGGATGCCCTCTCTCACTACTCCTATTCAACGTAGTGTTGGAAGTTCTGGCCAGGGCAGTTAGGCAGAAGAAGGAAATAAAGGGTATTCAATTAGGAAAAGAGGAAGTCAAACTGTTCCTGTTTGCAGGTGACTTCATTGTATATCTAGAAAACCCCATTGTCTCAGCCCAAAATCTCCTTAAGCTGACAAGCAACTTCAGCAAGGTCTCAGGATACAAAATCAATGTTCAAAAATCGCAGGCATTCTTATACAACAATAATGGACAAACAGAGAGCCAAATCATGAGTGAACTCCCATTCACAATTGCTTCAAAGAGAATAAAATACCTAGGAATTCAACTTACAAGGGATGTGAAGGACCTCTTCAAGGAGAGCTACAAACCACTGCTCAATGAAATAAAAGAGGATACAAGCAAATGGAAGAGCATTCCATGCTCATGGGTAGGAAGAATCAATATCGTGAAAATGGCCACACTGTCCAAGATATTCAGTTTTTCATCTTAGGCCTCAATAGGCTCCCAAATGTCCATTAGCAGATACTACAGAAAGGATGTTTCCAACCTGCTAAATCAAAAGAAAGGTTTAATTCTGTGAGATGAATCCACACATCAGAAGGCAGTTTCACTGATAGCTTCTTTTTCGTTTTTATTTGGGGATATTTTGTTTTTAACCATAAGCCTCAATGGGCTCTTAAACTTTCCTTCACCAATTACAAAAGTAGAGTGTTTCCAACCTCCTGAATAAAAAAAAGGTTTAACTCAGTGCAATGAATCCACACATCAAAAGCGGTTTCACAGATAGCTTCTTTCTGGTTTTAATCTGAGAATATTTTACTTTTCATCGTTAATTTCAATCAGCTCCGAAATATTCATTCACAGATGCTATAAGAAGAGTGTTTCTAACATGCTGAAACAAAGCAAATGTATAACTCTGTGAGAAGAATCCACACATCAGAAAGCAGTTTCACAAATAGCTTCTTTCTGCTTTTTATCCAGGGATTTGGTTTCTCACCATAGGCCTCAATGTGTTACACAATGTCCCATCTCAGATTCTATAAAAAGACAGTTTCCAACCTGCTGAATCAAAAGTAAAGTTTAACTCCTTGAGATGAATCTACACATCACAAAATGGTTTTACATATAATTCTTTCTAGTTTTTCTCTGGGTATATTCTGTTTTTCACCATAGGCCTCAACGGTCTTTCAAATTTCCCTTTGCAGATTCTACAAACAGAGTGTTTCCAACCAGCTGAATGAAAACAAAGGTTGAACTCTGTGACTTGAATCCACACATCACAAAGCAGTTTCACAGATAACTTCCTCTTAGTTTTTATCTGGGCATATTCATTTCTTTACCATAAGCCTCAATGGGTTCCAAAATGTTCCTTGGCAGATTCTACAAAAAGAGTTTTTCCAACCTGCTGAAACAAAAGAATGGTTCATTTCTGATGGATTATCCCACACATCATGAAGCAGGTTTCACAGAGAGCTTCTTTCAAGTTTTTATCTGGTAATATTCAGTTTTTCATCATAGGCATTAATGGTCTCTGAAATGTCCCATCACAGATTCTACAAGAAGAGTGTTTCCATCTTGTTGAAACAAAAGAAAGTTTTATCATTGTGAGATGAATCCACACATCACAAAGCAGTTTCACAGATAGCTTTTTTATAGTTTTTATCTGAGGATAGTCTGTTTTTTACCTTAGGCCTCAGCAGGCTCCCAGATGTCCATTTGCAGATGCTACAAAAAGAATGCTTCCAACCTGCTGAATCAAAAGAAAGGTTTAATTCTGTGAGATTAATCCACATATCAGAAGGCAGTTTCACAGGCAGCTTCTTTCTAGTTTTTATCCAGGGATATTTGGTTTTTAACCATAAGCCTTATTGGGCTCTTGAATGTTCTTTCACCAATTCTACAAGTAGAGTGCTTCCAACCAACTGAATAAAAAAGAGGTTTAACTCTCTGAGATGATTCCACACATCACAAAGCAGTTTCACAGATAGCTTCTTAGTTTTTATCTGGAACTATTTGAGTTTTCACACTAGGCCTCAAGGGGCTCCCATAGTCCCTTCACAGATTCTACAAAAAGAGGGTTTCCAACCTTCTGAATCAAAAGAATTGTTTAATTCTGTGACGTGAATCCTCCCAACACAAAGCAGTTTTACAGATAGCTTCTTTCTAGTTTTTATTTGGGGATATCCTGTTTTTCACCACAAATCTCAATAGTCTCCTAAATGTCTCTTTGCAGATTCTAAAAGAACAGTGATTCCAACCAGCTGAAACAACAGAAAGGTTTAGCTTTGTGAGAGGAATCCACACATAACAAGCAGTTTAACAGATAGCTTCTTTCTAGTTTTCATCTGAGAATATTTGGGTTTTCACCATAAATTTAAATAGGTTCCTAAATATCCATTGGTGGATACTACAAGAAGAGTGTTTCTAACCTGCTGAAACAAAAGAAAGGTTTAAATCTGTGAGATGAGTCCACACATCAGAAAGCAGTTTCAAAGATATCTTCTTTCCAGTTTTCATCTGGAGATAATCAGATTTTCACCACAGGCCTCAATAGGTTCCCAAATGTCCCTTCTAGAGTCTATAAAAAGATTGTTTCCAACCTGCTGAATCAAAAGAGACGTTTAACTCCTTGAGATGAATCTACACATCACAAAGCTGTTTCACAGATAGCTTTTTTCTAGTGTTCATCTGGGGGTATTCTGTTTTTCACCATAGGCATCAATGGTCTTTCAAATTCCCTTTGTGGTTTCTACAAAAAGAGTGTTTCTAACCAGCTGAATGAAAACAAAGGTTTAAATCTATGGCTTGCATCTACACATCGAAAAGCAGTTTCATAGATGGCTTCTTTCCTGTTTTTATCTGTGGATATTCGGTTTTTCACCATAGGCCTCAATGGGCTCCCGAATGTTTCTTCTAAAAAAGGATTGTTTCCCACCTGCTGAATCTAAAGAAAGGTTTAACTCTGTGAAATGTATCCACACATCAAAAAGCAGTTTCATAAATAGCTTCATTCTAGTTTTTATCTGGTTATATTCATTTTTTCAACAGAGGCCTTAATGGGCTCCCATAAAAGAGTGTTTTTAACTGGTGGATCAAAACGAAGCTTTAATTCTGTGAGGTGAATCCACACATCACAAATTTGTTTCACAGATGGCTTCTTTCTACTTTTTGTCTGGAAATAGTCCACTTTAAACCATAGGTTTAATGGGCTCCCAAATATCCCTTTGAAGATGCTTTAAAAAAAAGTGTTTTTAACGTGCTGAATCAAAAGAAAAGTTTAAATCTGTGAGGTGATTCCAACATCATAAAGCAGTTTTACAGGTAGCTTCTTTCTAGTTTTAATCTGGCAATATTCAGTTTTTAACCATAGGCCTCAATGGGCTCTTGAATGATCATTCACAGATTCTACAAGAAGAGTTTTTTCAACCTTCTGAATAAAAAGAAAGGTTTAACTCTGGGAGTTGAATCCACACATCACAAAAGAGTTTCAAAAATGCCTTCTTTCTAGTTTTTGCCTGGGGATATTCTGTTTTTCACCATAGGCCCCAAAGCCCTGTGAATTTTCCTTTGCAGACTGTATAATAAGAGTGTTTTCAATATGCTGAATCCAATTGAAGTTTTATCTCTGTAAGATGAATACACACATCAAAAGGCAGTTTAACAGACAGTATTCTTGTAGTTTTTATCTGAAGATATTCCATTTTTCACTGAAGGCCTCAAAAGGCTGCCAATTGTCCATTCACAGACTCTAGAAAAAGAGTGTTTCCAACCTGATGAACTGAAAGAAAGGTTTAACTCTGTGAAATGAATCCACACATCAGAAAGCAGTTTCACAGATACCTTCTTTCTAGTTTTTACCTTGGGATTTTTGGTTTACAACCATAGGTTTCAATGGTCTCCTGAATGTCCCTTCAAAGATACTAGAAAAAGAGTGTTTTTAAACAGCTGAACCAAAAGAAAGTTTTAACTATGTGAGATGAATCCGCACATTGCAAAGCATTTTCACAGATAGCTTCTTTCTAGTTTTTATCCTGAGATATTTTGTTTTTCACCATATGCCTCAATAGTCTCCCAAATATCCCTTCACAGATACTACAAAAAGAGTGTTTCTAATCTGATGTATCAAAATAAAGGTTTAACTCTGTGAGAGGAATGCACACGTCACAAAGCAGTTTCACAGATAGCTTATTTCCAGTTTTTATCTGGGGATGTTCAGTTTTTCACTGTAGGCCTCAATGGGCTTCTGAATGTCCCTTAACAGATTCTACAAAAAGAGTGTTTCCAACCTTCTAAATCAAAAGAAAATTTAACTCTGAGAGATGAATCCCCTCATGACAAAGGAATTTCACAGATAGCTTCTTTCTAGTTTTAATCTAATGATATTCAGTTTTTCTTTATTCGCTTCAATGGGTTCTGGAATGTCCCCTTGCAAACTCTACAAATAGAGCATTTCCAATCTGCTGAATCAAAAGAAAAGCTTAACCTTGTGAGAGGAATCCACACACTACAAAGCAATTTCACAGATGGTTTCCTTCTAGTTTTTATTAGGGGATATTTTGTTTTCACCATAGGCTTCAATGGGCTCCCAAATGTCCCTTTGCAGACTCCGTAACAAGAGTGTTTTTAACCTGCTGAATCAAAAAAAAAAAAAAAAAAGCTTTAAATTTGTGAGATGAATACACACATCCCAAAGCCGTTTCACAGAAATCTTCTTTCTAGGTTTTATATGGGGATATTTTGTTTTTCATCATAGTCCTCCATGGCCTCCCGAATGTTCCTACACAGACTTCACAGAAAGAGTGTTTCCAATCTGGTTAATCAAAGGAAAGGTTTAACTTTGTGAGATGAATCCACATCTCACAAAGCAGTTTCATGGATAGCTTTTTTCTATTTTTTATCTGGGGATATTCAGTATTCCATCATAGGCCTTAAAGTGTTACTGAATATCTATTGTCAGATTCTACAAATAGAGTTTTTTTAACCTGCTGATTCAAAAGAAACGTTTAATTTTGTGAGATGAATGCACACATCACAAAACAGTTTCACAGATAGCTTTTTTTTAGTTTTTATCTGGGGATATTTTTTTCTCACCATAGGCCTCAATGGTCTCCCAAATGCCCCTTGGCAGATAATGCAATAAGAGTGTTTCCAACGTGCTGAATCAAAAAAAGAGGTGTAACACTGTAAGAAAAATCAACACATCACAAACTATTTTCATAAATAGCTTCTATCTAGTTTTCATCTTGGGACATTCGGTTTTTCACCAGCAGCCTCATTTGGCTCTCATAGGCCCCATCATGGATTATACAAAAAGAGTGTTTCTAACCTGCTGAATCAAAAGAAATGTTTAAGCCTATAAGATGAATTCACACATCACAAAGCAGTATCACAGGTAGCTCTTTTCAAGTTTTTATATGAAGATATTCAGTTTTTCACCATAGGCTTCAATGGTCTCCTGAATGTCTCTTTGCTGATACTACAAACAGTTTTTCCAATCTGGTGAATAAAAAGAAAGGTTTAAATCTGTGAGATGAATAAAAAAACTCAAAGCAGTTTCACAAATAGCTACTTTCTACTTTTTATCTTGAAATATTCTGTGTTTCACCTTTATCCCCAATGGGCTCCCAAATGTCCCTTCGCTGATTCTACAAAAAGAGTTTTTGCAATGTGCTGAATCAAAAGAAAAATTAAACTCTGTGAGGTTAATTCACACATTATACAGTAGTTTCACAGATAGTTTCTTTCAAGTTTTTCAATGGTGATATTCAGTTTTTCACCATTTGCCTCAATGGGTTCCCAAATGTCCCTTGGCACATTCTACAAAAAGAGTTTTTTTTTTGTTTTTTTTTTTCCTGCTGAATCAAAAGAATGGGTTAACACTGTGAGATGAATCCACACATCACAAAGAAGTTTCACAAATAGCTACTATTTCATTTTCAACAGGGAATATTCTGTTTTTCACCATAGGCTTCAGTGGACTCCCAAATGTCCCGTCGCAGATACTTCAAGAAGAGTGCTACCAAAAATAATTTGACTTGCTAAATTAAATGAAAGGTTCAGCTCTGTGAGATGAATCCACATTTCACAAAGCGTTTTCACAAATAACTTCTTTCTAGTTTTTATCTGAGGATATTCAGTTTTTCAACATAGGCATCAGTGGGCTGCCAAATATTCCATCACAGATACTACAAGAAAAGTCTTTCCAACCTGCTGAATCAAAAGAAAGGTTTAACACTATGAGATGAATGCACATATCCTAAGAATTTTCACAGAATGCTTCTTTCTATTTTTTTATCTGGGCATATTGTTTTATACCTTAGGCCTCAATAGGCTCCCAAATTTCCCTTCACAGATTCTACAAGAAGATTGTTTGCAACCTGCTGAAACAATATTAAGGTTTAACTCTGTGAGATGAATCCACACATCACAAAGCAGTTTCACAGATAGCTTCTTTTTAATTTTTATATGGAAATATTTGGTTTTTATCCATCAGCCTCCATGGACTCCCAAAAGTCCATTCACAGATTCTACAAAAAGAGTGCTTCCAAACTGCTATATCAAAAGAAAAGTATTGCTGTGAATTGAAACAACCCATAACTAAGCAGTTTCATAAGTAGCTTCTTTCTGATTTTTATCTGGAAATATTAGGTTTTTTACAATAGGCCTCAATGGGCTCCCAAATGTCTCAAATGAATTGACACATCCCAAGGAGTTTCACAGAGAGCTTCTTTTTAGATTTTATCTGGGCATATTTACTTTTTCACCATAGGAAACAATGGGTTTGGTGATGTCTGGATTCATCTCACAGAGTTAAACCTTTCTTTTGAATCAGAAGGTTGGAAACACTTTTTTTGTAGCATCTGCAAAGGGTCGTTTGGGAACCCATTGAGATGTGTTCCCAACCTGTTGAGTCAAAAAAAATTTAAGACTGTGAAATAAGTTGACACTTCTCAAGGATTTTCACAGATAGCTTCTTTCCCTTTTTATGTGGGGATATTTGATTTTTCATTGTAGGCCTCAATGGGCTGCCTAATGTCCCCTTGCAGATACTGCTAGAAGACTGATTTAAAACTGCTGAATCAAAAGAAAGGTTTAAATCTGTGAGATGAATCCTCACATAACAAAGCAGTTTCACAGATAATTTCTTTCCAGTTTTTATCCTGTGATATTTTGTTTTTCCCCATAGGCTCCACTGAGCTCCAAAATGTCCCTTCGCAGATTCTACAAAAAGTGTGTTGTCATTATGCTGAATATAAATGACTGTTGATTTCTGTGAGATAAATCTGCACGTCACAAAGTAGTTTCACAGATAGCTTCTTTCTCGTTCTTATATGGGGATATTCTGTTTTTCACTGTTGGCCTCAATGGGCTCCCAAATATCCCACTGTAGATATGACAAGAAGAGTGTTTCCAGCCTGCTGAATGAAAATAAAGGTTTAACTCTGTCAGATGAATCCATATATCACAAAGCAGTTTCACAAATATCTTCTTTTTAGTTTTTTTATGGGGATATTCAGTTTTTCACCATAGGCCTCAATGGGATCCAAAATGTCCTTTTGCAGATTCTACAGAAGAGTGTTTCCAACCAGCTGAATCAAAACAAAGGTTTAACACTGTGAGATGAATCCACACATCACAATTAGTTTCACAGATAGCTTCTCTTTAGTTTTTATCTGGGGATATTCTCTTTTTCACCATAGGTCACAATGGGCTCCAAAATGTCCTTTCACAGATTCTACAAGAAGAGTATTTCCAACGTGCTGAATCTAAAGAAAGGTATAAGTCTTTGAGTTGAATCCACATATCACAAAGCAGTTTCACAGAGAGCTTCTTTTTAGTTTTTATCTTGGGATATTCTTTTTTTAACAGCAGGCCCCAATGCACTCCTAAATGTCCCTTTGCAGATGTTACAAAAGGAGTTTTCCCAACATGCTGAATCAAAAGAAAGGTTTATCTCTGTGATATAAATCAACCCTTCACAGTGCAATGTTACAAATTGTTTCTTTCTAGTTTTGATCTGAGGATATTTTGTTTTTCACCATAGGCCTCAAAGGGCAAATTCCAAGGAGTTTTAAAGATAGCTTCTTTCTAGTTTTTATTTGGGCATATTCTCTCTCTCACCATAGGAAAAAATGGGCTCCCAAATATCCCTTTTCAGATTCTACAAGAAGAGTATTTCCATCATGCTGAATTAAAAGAAAGGTTTAACGCTGCGAGATGAATGCACATATCACAAAGCAGTTTCACCAATAGCTTTTGGACAGTTTTTATATGGGGATATTTGATTTTTTATTGTCGACTCCAGTGGGCTTCCAAAAGTCCCTTCATAGATCCTACAAAAAGAGTGTTTCCAACTGTTGAATAAGATAAAATGATATTAACTCTCTGAAAATAATTACACATCACAACGCAGTTTCACAGACAGATACTTTCTAGTTTTTATGTTGGGATATACAGTTTTTCACCGTAGCCCTCAAAGGGCTCCCAAATGATCCATTGCAGATACTACAAAAGGAGTGTTTCCAATCTGCTAAATGAAGAGAAGATTTCAACTCTGTAAGATGAATCCAGATATTACAAAGTGGTTTCACAGATAACTTCTTTCTAGTTTTGATCTGGTGATATGTGGTTTTCACCATAAGCCTTAATGGGCTCTGAAATGTCTCTTTGCAGATTCTACAAGAAGACTGTTTCCAACTTCCTGAATCAAAAGAAAGGTTTAACCCTGTGAGATGAATCCACAGATGCCAAGAAATTTCACAGATAGCTTCTTTCTAGTTTTTGTCTGGGAATATTGTGTTTTTTACCATAGGTCTTAATGGGCTTTGAAATGTCCCTTTAAGTATTCTACAAGAAGAGTGTTTTCAACTTGCAGAAACAAAAGAAAGCTTTAAATCTGTGTGATGATTCCACACAACACAAAGCAGTTTCATCTATAGATTTATCTAGTTTTTATCTGGGGATATTTGGTTTTTCCACACATGTCTCAATGGGTTCCCAAACGACCCTTTGCAGATGCTACAAAAAAAGTGTTTCCAACCTTCTGATTCAAAAGAAAGGTTTAATTCTGTGAGATGAATCCGGACATCACCAAGCAATTTCACAAATAGGTTCTTTTTAGTTTTTTTCTGTGGACTGCCTGTTTTTCACCATAGGCCTCAATGGGGTGACAAATGTCCCTTTGCAGATTGTACAAAAAGTGTTTTTTTTTCTGCTGAATCAAAGAATGGTTTAACTCTGTGATATGAATCCGCACATGACAAAGCAGATTTTCATACAGCTTCTTTCTAATTTTTGTCTGGAGGTATTCGGTTTTTCACCACAGAACTCAATGGACTCCCAAATGTCCCTTATCAGATTCTACAAAAAGAGTGCTTCCAAACTACTGAATCAAAAGAAAGGTTTAACTCTGTGAGATAAATTAACTCGTCAGAAAGCAGTTTCACAAGTATCTTCTTTCTAGTTTATACCTGGGGATATTCAGTTTTGCACAAGAGGCCTTAACAAGCTCCCAAATGTCCCCTCACAGATTTTACAATAACAGTGTTTCCCACCTGATGAACGAAAAGAAGGGTTTAAATTTGAACTGAATTGACACATCCCAGGGAGTTTCACAAATAGCTTCTTTCTAGTTTTTATCTGAGCATATTCTGTTTTTCACCATAGGAAACAATGGGCTCCCAAATGTACCTTCACAGATTCTACAAGAAGAGTGTTTCCAACCGGCTGAATCAAAAGAAAGGTTCCACTCTGTGAGATCAATCCACATATCACAAAGCAGTTTCACATATAGCTTCTTTCCAGTTTTTACCTGTTCTTAATTGATTTTTTAATGTAGGACTCAATGGACTCCTAAATGTACCTTCAAAGATTTTACAAGAAGAAGGTTTCCAACCTGCTGAATAAAAAAAAAAAAAAAAAACCATGTTTAACTTTGTGAGATGAATCAACCCATCACAAAGCTGTTTCACAAATAGCTTCTTTCTAGTTTTTATTTGGGGATATTTGGTTTTTCACGATAGGCCTCAATGGGCTCCCAAATGTCCCTTCACACATTCTAAAAAGCAAGTGTTTTCCACCTGTTGAATCAAAAAAAGATTTAACACTGTAAAATAAATCAACACATCTTAAGGAGTTTCACAGATAGCTTCTTTCTAGTTTTTATCTGGGGATATTTGATTTTTCACCATAGGTCCCAATAGCCTCCCAAATATCCCTTTGCAGATCCTACAGGAACACTGTTTCCAACCTGCTGGATCAAATGAAAGCTTTAACACTGTGAGATGGGTCCTAACATTACAAAGCAGTTTCACAGATAATTTCTTTCTGGTTTTTATCTTGTGATATTCAGTTTTTCACCATAGGCCTCAATGAACTGCCAAATGTCCCTTTGCAGATTCTACAAGGAGAGTGTTTCCAACCTACTGAATCAAAAGAAAAGTCTAAAACTGTTAGCTGAATCCACGCATCCCAAGAAATTTCACAAATATCTTCTTTCTAGTTTTTATCTGGGCTTATTTGTTTTTTACCATAAGCCACATTGGGCTCCAAAATGTCCCTTGGCAGATTCTACAAGAAGAGTGTTTTGAACCTGCTGAATCAAAAGAAAAGCTTAACTCAGTGAGGTGAATTCATATATCACAAAGCAGTTTCAAAGATAACTTTCTTGTTTTTATCTGGGGATTTTCTGTTTTTCAGCATAGGCCTCAATAAGGTTTCAAATGTTTCTTCACAGATTTTACAAAAAGTGTGATTTTTCCTGCTGAATCATGTAATGGTTTAACTCTGTGAGGTAAATCCACACATCACAAAGTAGTTTCACACATAGCCTCTTTCTAGTTTTTATATGGGGATATTCGGTTTTTCACCTTTGGCCTCAGTGGGCTCCCAAAAGTCCCTTTACAGATTTGACAAAAAGAGTGTTTTCAACCCGCTGAATGAAAACAAAGTTTAAATTTGTAAGATGAATCCAAACATTGAAAAGCAGATTCACAGACAGGTTCTGTCTAATTTTTATCTGGGAGTATTTTGTTTTTCACCAGAGACCTCAATGGGTTCCCAAATGTCCTTTTGTAGATTCTACACAAATAGTGCTCCCAACCTGCTTAAAGAAAAGAAAGGTTTAACTCTCTGATATGGCTCAACCCATAAGAAAGCAGTTTCACAAATAGCTTCTTTCTAGTTTTTGTCTGGGGATATTTGCTTTTTCACTATAGGCCTCGATCAGCGTCCAAATGTCCTTTTGCATATTCTACAAAAAAGTGTTTCCAAGCTGTTGAATCAAAAGAAAGATTTAACCCTGTGGTCTCAATCCACACATCCAAAGCAGTTTCACAGATAGCTTCTTTGTAGTTTTTATCCGGCAACATTTGGTTTTTGAAAATAGGCCTCAAAGGACACCCAAATGTCCCTTAGCAGATTCTGCAAGAAGAGTGTTTCCATCCTGCTGAATCAAAAAGTTTAATTCTGTGAAATGAATCGACACATCACAACGCAGTTTCACAGACAGCTTTTTTCCAACTTTTTCTAGGGATATTCTGTTTTTCACCATTGGCCTCAATGTTCTCTGAAAAGTCCACATGCAGATTCTATAAAAAGAGTGTTTCCAACAAGCTGAATCAAAATAAAGTTTTAACTCTGTGAGATGAATCCACACATCAACATGAAGTTTCACAAATATCTTCTTCCTAGTTTTTATCTGGGGATATTCTGGTTTTCACCATATGCCTCAATGGGCTTCCAAAGTCCCATCACAGATTTTACAAAAAGATTATTTTTAACCTGCTGAATCAAAAGGAACATTACAATCTGTGAGATGAATCCACATATTTCAAAACAGCTTCACAGAAAGTTTCTACCTGGTTTCTATCTGTAGATATGTGGATTTTCAAAATAGGTCTCAATGGGCTCTCAAATGTCCCTTCACAGATGCTACAAGAAAAGTGTTCCCAACCTGTTGAATCAAAGGAAAGGTGTAACACTGTGAGATAAATCCACACATCCCAAAAAGTTTCACAGATATATTCCATCTAGTTTTTATCTGGGTATTTTACGTTTTTCACCATAGGCCTCAATGGGCTCTCAAATGTCCTTTTGTAGATTCTATAAAAGTGTTTCCCACATGCAGATTCAAAAGAAAGGTTCAACGCTTTGAGAGGAATCCACATATCACAAAGCAGTTTCACAGATAGCTTCTTTCCAGTTTTTGTTTATATTAGACTTTTCACTGTAGGCCTCAATGGGCTCCCAAATGTACCTTTGCAGATTTTACAAGAAGAGTGTTTCCAACCTGCTGAATCAAAAGAAAGGTTTAAATTTGTGAGATGAATCAACTTGCCACAAAGCAGTTTCACAAATAGCTTCTTTCTAGTTTTTATCTTGGGATATTCAGTTTTTCACTGTAGGTCTCAATGGGCTCCCAAATGTCCCATCACAGATTCTACAAGAAGAGTATTTAATGTTTCTAACTTGCTAAATCAAAAGAAAGGTTTAACAATATGAGAAAAATCCACACCTCACAAAGCAGTTTCACAGGTAGCTTTTTTTGAGTTTTTATCTGGGGATATTTGTTTTTTAACTGTAGGCCTCAATGGTCTCCCAAATGTCCCTTTGCTGATTCTACAAAAAGTGTACTTCTGAAGCTGAATCAAAAGAAAGATTTAACTGTGAGATGAATTGGCACATTGAAGGAGTTTCAAAGGTAGCGTTTTTTTGTAGTTTTTATCTGTGCATATTCTCTTCTTCACCATAGGAATAAATGGGCTCTCAAATGTCCCTTCACAGATTCTACAAGAAGAGTGTTTCCAACCTGAAGAATCAAAAGAAAGGTTCCACTCTGTGAGATGAATCCACATATCACAAAGCAGTTTCACAAATAGGGTCTTTTCAGTTTCTACCTGTTCATATTCGATTTTTCACTATAGGCCTCAATGGACTCCCACATGTACCTTCACAGGTTTTACCAGAAGAGTGTTTCCAACCTGCTGATACAAAAGAAAGATTTAACTCTGTGAGATGAATCAACTTGCCACAAAGCAGTTTTACAAATTGCTTATTTCTAGTTTTTATCTAGGGATATTTGATTGTTCACTGTAGGCCTCAATGGGCTCCAAAATGTCTTTTCAGAGATCCTACAAGAAGATTGTTTCCAACCTGCTGAATCAAAAGTAAGTTTGAACTCTGTGAGATGAATCCACACACCACAAGGCAGTTTCATTGATAATTTCTTTCTAGTTTTTATCTGGGGATGTTCTGTTTGTCTCCATAAGCCTCAATGGGCTGCCAAATATTCCTTCGCAGGTTTTACAAGAAAAGTCTTTCCAACCTACTGAATCAAAATAAAGGTATGACATTGTGAAATGAATCCACACATGTCAAGCAGTTTCACAGACAGTTTCCTTCTACTTTTTATCTGGGCATATTCTCTTTTTTCCCATAGGCCACAATGGGTTCCCAAATGTCCCTTCACAAATTCTACAAGAAGAGTGTTTCCAACCTGCTAAATCAAATGAAAAGTTTAATTTGTGAGATGAATCCATACATCATAAAGCCATTACACAGAAATCTTCTTTTAATTTTTTATCTGGGCCTATTTTGTTTATAACCATAGTCCTCAATGGTCTTTGAAATGTCCTTTTGCTGATTCTACAAAAACAGTTGTTACAAAGCTGAATCAAAAGAAAGATTTAACTCTATGAGAAGAATCAACCCATCACAAAGCAGTTTTACAATTAGCTTCTTTCTAGTTTTTATCTGAGGATATTCTTTTTTTCACCATAGGCCTCAATAAGCTCTCGAATGTTTTTTCGCAGATTCTACAAAAAGAGTGTTTCTAACCTTCTGAATCAAAAGAAAGATTTAACTCTGTGAGATGAATCCAGACATCACCAAACCCAAAGGAAGTCTCACAGATAGCTTCTTTCTGGTTTTTAATCTGGGGATATTCACTTTTTCAACATAGGCCTCAATGGACTCTCAAAATTCCCTTCAGAGATTCTACAAAAAAAAAGTGTTTCCAAGCTGCTGAATCAAAAGAAAGGTTTAACACTGTAAGATGAATCCACAAATCTCAAAAATTTCACAGAAAGCTTCTTTCTAGTTTTTACCCTGGCATATTCTCTTTTTCACCTTCGGCCTCAATGTGCTCCCAAATGTTTCTTCACAGATTCTACAAGAAGAGTTTTTCCAACCTGCAGAACCAAAAGAAAGGTTTAACTCCATTAGATGAATCCACACATCACAAAGTAGTTTCACAGGTAGCCTCTTTCTAGTTTTTATCTGGGGATATTACGTTTTTCACTGTAGGCCTCAATAGGCTCCAAAACTTCCCATCACAGATTCTACAAGAAGAGGGTTTCCAACCTGCTGAATCAAAAGATAGATTTAACTCTGTGAGATGAATCCACACATCATAAAGCCATTTCACAGACAGCTTCTTTTTTATTTTTACTTGTGGATATTCAGTTTTTAACCGTAGGCCTCAATGAACTCCAAAATGTCCTTTCACAGATTCTACAAAAAGAGTGTTCCTAACTGCCGAATCAAAAAAAAGGTTTAACTCTGTGAGATGAATCAACCCGTCACAAAGATGTTTCACAAGTAGCTTCCTTCTAGTTTTCAGTTGGAGATATTTGGTTTTTCATCATAGGCCTCAATTAGCTAAAAAATGACCTTTTGCAAATTCTACAAAAACAGTGTTTCCAACCTGCTGAATCAAAAGAAAGGTTTAACACTGTGAAATGATTTGACACATTCCAAGGAGTTTCACAGAGAGCTTTTTTCTTGTTTTTATCTATATTTCTTTTTTCACTCCAGGCCTCAGTTGGCTCCAAAATGTCCCATCGCAGACTATACAAGAAGACTGTTTAAAACTTGCTCAATCAAAAGAAAGGTTTAACTCTATGAGATTAACTCATACATCAAAAGAAGTTTCACAGATAGTTTCTTTCTTGTTTTTATCTGGGGATATGCTGTTTTTCACTTTAGGCCTCAGTGGGCTCTCAAATTTCCCTTCACAGATTCTGCAAACTGATTTTTTTTTCTGCTGAATCAAACCATGGTTTAACTCTGTGAAATGAATCCACACAACACAAATCAGTTTCACATATGGCTTCTGATTAGTTTTTATCTGGTGATATTTGTTTTTTTACCATAGGCCACTATCATCTCCCTAATGTGCCTTTAAAGATTCTACAAAAACAGTGTTTTCTACCTGCTAAATCAACAGAAAAGTTTAACTCTGTGAGATGAAATCACACATCACAAAGCATTTTCACAGATACCTTCTTTCTAGTGTTTATCTGGAGATACTGAGTTTTTCAAAATAGACCTCAATCGGCTCCCAACTGTCCCTTTGCAGATTCTACAAGAGTGGTTCCAGCCTGCTGAATAAAAAGAATGGATTAACTCTGTTTGATGAATCCACAAATCACAAAGCAGTTTCAGAGAGCTTTGTTCTAGTTTTTATCTGGGAATATTCGCTTTTTCACCATAGGACTCGCTAGGCTCCCAAACGTCCCAGTGTAGATTCTACAAGAAGAGTGTTTCCAGCCTGCTAAATCAAAAGAAAGGTTTAATACTGTGAGATGAATCCAAACATCCCAAGAAGTCTCCCAGACAGCTTCTTTATAGTTTTCATCTGGGCATATTCTGTTTTCCATTAAAGCCTAAAAGGGATTCCAAATGTCCCTTCACAGATTCTGAAAGAAGTGTGTTTCCAACCTGCTGAAACTAAAGAAAGGTTTAATACTGTGAGATGAATTCACCCATCACAAAGCAGTTTCACTGATAGCTTCTTTCTAGTTTTTATCGGGGGTACTCTTTTTTTCACCATAGATTGCAATGTGCTCCAAATATTTCTTCACGGATTTAACAAGAAGTGTGTTTCCAACCAGCTGAATCAAAAGAAAAGTTTAACTCTGTGAGATGAAACCACACATCACAAAGCAGTTTCACTGATAGCTTCTTTTTAGATTTTATCTGGGGATATTCAGTTTTTCAAAGTAGGCCTCAATGAACTTCCAAATGTCCCATTGCAGATTCTAGAAGAAGAGTGTTTCCAACCTGCTGACTCAAAAGTTTAACTCTGTGAGATGAATCAAAACATCACAATGCAGTTTCACAGATATTTTCTCTCTAGTTTTCATCTGGAAATATTCTGTTTTTCACCTTTGGCCTCAATGGCCTCCCACATCTTCCTTCATAGATTCTACAAAAAGAGTGTTTCCCACCTGCTTAATCAAAACAAAATTTTAACTCTAAAAAGTGAATCCAAACATCACAAGGCAGTTTCACAGATAGCTTCTTTCTTGTTTTTATCTGGGTATATTTGGGTTTTCACCATAGGCCTCAAATCACTCCCAAATGACCCATCGCTGTTTCTACAAAAAGAGTGTTTCCAACCTGCTGAGCCAAAAAAAAAAAAAGGTCTACTGTGTGAGAAGGATTTACATATCACAAAGCAGTTTCAAGGATAGCTTTTTTCTAGTTGTAACTGGAGATATTCACTTTTTCACTATAGGCCTCCACCAGCTCCTAAATATCTCTTCACAGATTATACAAGAAGTGTTTCCAGTCTGATAAATCTAAAGAAAGTTTCAACTCTGTGAGAAGAATTTGCATATCACAAAGCAGTTTCACAGATAGCATTTTTATCTGGGGATATTCGTTTTCTCACCATAGGATTCAATGACCTCCCGTAGGTCTCACTGCAGATTCTAAGAAAGTGTGTTTCCAACCTGCTGAATCTAAAGAAAGGTTCAACAGTGTGAGATGAATCAACATATCACAAAGCAGTTTCACAGATAGCTTCTTTCTAGTTTTTATCTGGGGATATTCTGCTTTTTACGATAGAACACATTGGGCTCACAAATCCCTTTGCAGGCTTTACAAGAAGAGTCTTTCAAACCTGATAAATCAAAAGAAAGGTAAAACACTGTGAAATGAATCCATTCATCCTAAGAAGTTTCCCAGATAAGTTGTTTCTAGTTTTTTTCTGGACATATTCTGTTTTTCACCATAGGCCACAATGTTCTCCCAAATGTCTCTTCACAGATTATACAAGAAGAGTGTTTCCAATGTGCCGAATCAAAAGAAAGGTTTAACTCTGTGAGATGAATCCACGCATCACAAAGAAGTTTCACAGATCGTTTCTCTCTAATTTTTATCTGGGGATGGTCAGTTTTTAAACCATAGGCCTCAATGGGCTCCCAAATGTCCTTTCGCAGATTCTACAAAATGAGTGCTTCCAAACTGCTGAATCAAAAGAAAGGTTTAACTTTCTGAGAATGAATCAATACATCACAAATAATTTTCATAAGTAGCCTCCTTCTAGTTTTCATCTAAGGATATTTGGTTTTTACCATAGACCTCAAAGGGCAAATGTCCCTTCGAAGATTCTAAGAAAACAGTGTGTCCAACCTGCTGAATCAGAAGAAAGGGTTATCACTATGAAATGAATCGACACATACCAAGGAGTTTTACAGGTAGCTTCTTTCTAGTTTTTATCTAGAGATACTTGGTTTTTCACCATAGGCATCAAGTGGTTTCCAAATGTCCCTTTGCAGATTTTACAAGAAGAGTGTTTCCAACCTAATGAATTGAAAGGAATGTTTAACTCTGTGGGCTGAATCCACACATAGCAAAGCAGTTTAACAGATAGCTTCCTTCTAGTTTTTAACTGGAGATATTTGGTTTTCCACCACAGGCCTCAAAGGCTCCCAAATGTCCCTTCTCAGATTGTACAATAAGAGTGTTTGTAAACATCTGAATAAAAAGAAAGATTTTCCTATGTGAGATGAGTCCACAAGTTTTCTGGGAATATTTGCTTTTAAACCATATACCTCAATGGGCTCCCAAATGTCCCTTCAAAGATTCCACAACAAAAGTGTTTCCAACTTGCTGAATCAAAGATTTAACTTTGTGAGATGAATTCACACATCACAAAGTAGTTTCAAAGATTGTTTCTTTCTAATTTTTATCTGAGGATGTTCAGTTTTTCATCTTAGGCCTCAATGGGCTCTCAAATTTCCCTTTGCAGATTTTACAAGAAAAGTGTTTACAACCTGCTGAATCAAAGGAAAATTTTAACACTGTGAGATGAACCCAATATTTCAAGCATTTTCACAGATCTCTTCTTTCTAGTTTTTATCTGGATATATTCCGTTTTTCACCACAGGCCTCAATGGGAAAAAATTGTCCCTTCGCAGATTCTAGAAGAAGAGTGTTTCCAACCTACTCAATCAAAAGAAAGGTTCCACTGTGAGAGGAATCCACTCATCACAATGCAGTTTCACAGATAGCTTTTTTCTCATTTTTATTTGGAAATATTCCTTTTTTAACTATAGGCCACAGTGGGCTCTCAAGTGTCCTTTCACAGATTCTACAAAAAGAATGTTTCCAATCTGCTGAATCAAAAGAAAGTTTTAACTCTGTGAGAAGAATCCACACATGACAAAGAAGTTTCACAGGTAGCCTTATTTCTGTTTTTTTTTTTTTTTCTTTTTCTAGGGATATCCCATTTTTCACCATGGGCTTCAATGGTCTTGCAAATGTTCCTTCGCAGATAATACAAAAAGAGAGTTTCCAATTTTCTTAAATAATAAAAAAGTTTAACTCTGCCAGATGAATCCACACATCACGAAGCAGTTTCCTAGACAGCTTCTTTCTAGTTTTTATTTGGGGATATTTCATTTTTCACCAAAAACCTCAAAGGGTTCTCGAATGTCCCTTTGCAGATTCTTCAAAAAGAGTGGCTCCAACCTGCTGAATCAAAAGTAAGGTTTAAACCAGTGAGATGAATCCAAACATCACACAGCAGTTTCAGAGATAGCAGCTTTCTAGTTTTTATGAGGGGATATTCTGTTTTTCCTCTTAGGCCCCAAAGGTCTCTCAAATGTCCATTTGCAGATTCTACAAAAAAGAATGTTTCCAACCTGCTGAATCAAAAGAAAGATTTAATTCTTTGAGATGAATTCACACATCTCAAAGCAGTGCCATAGAGAGCTTCTTTCTAGTTTTTATCTTGGGGTATTTGTTTTGTTTACCGTAGGACTCAATGGGCTTGAGCATGTCCCTTTGCATTTTCTACAAAAAGAGTGTTTCCAACCTGCTGAATCAAAATAAAGGTTCAATTCTGTGAGATGAATCCACTTATCAAAAAGTAGTTTCACAGATAGCTTCTTTCTACTTTTTATCCAGGGATAATTGGTTTTTCATCTTAGGCCTCAATGGGCTCTCAAATTTTTTTTGCAGATTTTACAAAACTAGTGTTTCCAATGCTCTGAATCAACAGAAAGGTTTAACTTGTTGAGATGAATGCTCACATCAAGAAGCAGTTTCACAGATAGTTTCCTCTCCTTCTAGTTTTTGTTTGGGGATTTTCTGTTTTTCACTCTAGGCTTCAATGGGCTCCCAAATTTCTTGTTGTAAGAAAATAGCTTTTTTATCCTGCTGAATTAAAAGAGGTTTTAACTCTGTGAGATGAATCAACACCTCAAAAAGCAGTTTGACAGATAGTTTCTTTGTAGTTTTTTTCTGGGGATATTCCTTCATAACCCTATGTTTCAATGGGCTCCAGAATGTCTCTTTGCAGATTCTACAAAAAGAGTGATTTAAACATTATGAATCACAAGAAAGATTTAGCTCTGTGAGATGAATTCAAACATCATAAATCAATTTCATGAACAGCTTCTTTCTAGATTTTATTTGGGGATATTCCATTTTCACCATAGGCCTCAATGGTCTGTCAAATGTCCCTTCACAGATTCTGCAGAAAAAGGGTTTCCAATCCTGCTGCATCAAAAGAAATGTTTCACTCCATGAGACGAATCCATACATTATAAAGCAGTTTCACAGATAGCCTCTTTCTAGTTTTTATCTGTGAATATTCGATTTTTCTCCATAGGCCTCAATGGGTTCCCAAATGTCCCTTTGCAGATTCCACAAAAAGAGTGTTTCCAACTTCCTGAATCAAAAGAAAGGTTTAACTCTTTGAGATGAAGCCACACATTACAAAGAAGTTTCCCAGATAGCTTCTTTCTAGTTTTTATCTGGGGATATTCAGTTTTTTGCCATACGGCTCAAAGAGCTCCCAAAAATGTCCCTTCACAAATTCTACCACATATGTGTTTCTAACGTTCTGAATCAAAAGAAATCTTTAACTTTATGAGATGAATCTACACATCACAAGGCAGTTTCACATACAGATTTTTCTAGTTTTTATCTGGGAAATTCTATTTTTGACCATAGACCTCAATGATCTTTCCAGTTTTCCTTTGCAGATACCACAAAAAGAGTGTTTTTAACCTCCTGAATCAAAAATAAGGTTTAACTCTGTGAGATGAATCCACACAACACAAAGCAATTTCACAGACAGCTTCTTTCTGGATTTCATCAGGGAATATTCAGTTTTTCACTATATGCTTCAATAATTTCATGAAAGTCCCTTGGCATATGATCCAAAAGAGTGTTTCCAACATGCTGAGTAAGAACAAAAGTTTAAATCTATGAGATGAATCCACACATCAAAAAGCAGTTTCACAGATAGCTTCTTTCTAATTTTTAACTGGGGATAAATGGTTTGTCAGCATATGAATCAAAGGGTTCCCGAATGTGTCTTTGCAGACTCTACAAAAGGAGGGTTTCCAACCTGCTGAATCAAAAGAAATTTTTTCATCTGCGGATTTTTTTTTTCACCATCGTCCTAAATGGGTTCTGGGGTGTTTCTGTGCAGATTCTAAAAAAAGAGTGTCTCCAGCCTGCTGAATCAAAAGAATGGCTTAATTTTGTGAAATGAATCCACACATCACAAAGCATTTTCACAGATAGCTTCTTAAAGTTTTTATCTGGGGATATTTGATTTGTCACTGTAGGCCTCAATTTGCTTCAGAATGTCGCTTCACAGATTCTGCAAAAAGAGTGTTTCCAACTTGCTGAATCAAAAGAAAGGCTTAGCTCTGTGAGATGATTCCACACATCACAAAGCAGATTCACAAATAGCTTCTTTCTAATTTTTACTGAGGACATTCTCTTTTTCACTCTAGGCCTTAAAGTTCTCCTGAATGTTTCTTCACAGATTCTACAAAAACGTGTTTCCAAACTTCTGAATCAATAGAATGGTTTATCTCTATGAGATGAATCCACATATGGCAAAGCAGTTTCACAGATAGCATCTTTCTACTTTTTATTTGGGGATATTCTGTTTTTCATAGCAGGCCTCAATGTTCTCATAAATATCCCTTAGCAGATACTACAAGAAGAGTGTTTCCAACCTGCTGAAACAAAAGAAAAGTTTAACACATTGAGATGAATCCACACATCCCAAAGTAGTTTCACGGAGCGCTTCTTTCTAGTTTTTATCTGAGGATATTTAGTTTTTGCCCATAGTCCTCAATGGGCTCCAAAATGTCTATTCACAGATACTACAACAAGAGTGCTTCCAACCTACTGAATCAAAAGAAACTTTTAACTCTATGAGATGAATCCACACATCAGAATGCCGTTTAACAGATAGCTTCTATCTAGTTTTTATTTGGGGATATTTTGTTTTTCACCATAGACCACAATGGGCATCCAAATGTCCGTTTGCAGATTCCACAAAAAATATTGCTTCCAGTACGCTGAGTCAAAAGAGTGGTTTATCTCTGTGAGATGAACCCCCACATCACAAGCTAATTTACAGATAGCTTTTTCCAATTTTTATCTCGGATGTGTTTTTCACAGTAGGCCTCAATGGGTGCCAAAATGTCCCTTTGCAGATTCTACAAAAAAGGGGTTTTTAACCTGTTGAATCAAAAGAAAGTTTTAACTCTGGGACATGACTCCACGCATCACCAAGCAGTTTGACAGATAGATAGTTTCTAGTTTTTATCTGGGGATATTCAGTTTTTCACCATAGGCCTCAATGGGCTCTCATATGTCTGTTCACTGATTTTACAAAAAGAGTGTTTCCAACCTGCTGAATCAGGAGAAAGATTAAACTACAGAAGATGCATCCATGCAACAAAAAGAAGTACCAGAGAAAGAGTCTTTCTTGTATTTATCTGGGCATATTCTATTTTTCACCATAAGCCTCAAAGTGTTCCAAATTTCCATTCACACATTCTTCCAAAAAAGTGTCTTCAACCTGCTGAATCAAAAGAAAGGTTTAATTCTGGAAGATGGAACTACACATCACAAAGCAGATTCACAGATAGCTATTTCTAGTCTATATCTTTAAATATTTGGTTTTTCACCATAGACCTCAATGGACTCCCAAATATCTTTTAACAGATTCTACAAACAGAGTCTGTGCAACCTGGTGAATTAACACAATGGTACAACTTTGTGAGATGGATCCATGCATCACAAAACTCTTTCAGAGACCACTTGTTTCTAGTTTTCATCTTGAGATATTAGGTTTTTAACTATAGTCATGTATAGGTTTCAAAATGTACCTTTGCATATTCTACAGAAAGAATGTTTCCAACCTGCTGAATGAAGAGAAAGGTTTAGTTCTGTGAGATGCATCCACACATCACAAAGCAGTTTCAGAGATAGATTCTTTCTCATTTTTTGTCTCGGGCTATTATCTTTTTCACCATAGGCCTATATGGGCTCCCAAATGTCCTTTTACAGATTCTACAAAAAGAGTGTTTCCAACCTGCCAAATCAAATGGAAGGTTTAACTCTGTGAGATTAATCCACACATCCAAAGATGTTACACTGTTAGCTTCTTTCTAGTTTTCATCTGGGGATATTTGGTTTATTACCCTAGGCTTCAATGGGCTCCCAAATATTCCTTCACAGATTTACAAAAAGAGAGTTTCCAACATGCTTAATCAAAAGAAAGGTTTAACTCTGTGAGATTAATCCACACATCACAAAGAAGTTTCACAGATATCTTCTATCTAGTTTTCATCAGCAGTGCTCATTTTTTCACCATAGGCCTTAATGGACTCCCAAGTGTCCCCTCGCGGATTCCACTAAAAGAGTGTTTCCAAACTGCTGTATCAAATGAAAGGTTTAACTGAGTGAGATGAATCCACACACCACAAAGAAGTTTCACAGATAGCTTCTCTGTACCTTTTATCTGAGGATATTCGGTTTTTCACCATAAGCCTCAATGAGCTCCACATGTCCATTCTCCAATTCTACAAAAAGTGTGTTTAAAGCCTGCTGAATCAAAGAAAGTTTAAACTCTGTGAATTGAATCCACATATCAGAAATCAGTTTCACAGATAGTTTCTTTCTAGTTTTTATTTGGGGATATTTTGTTTTTTACCATAGTCATCAATGGTCATCCAAATGTCCCTTTGCAAATTCTACAGAAATAGTGGCACCAACCAGCTTAATCAATAGAAAGGTTTAAGTCTGTGACTTGAAGCCCCACATCACAAAGCCGTTTCACAGATAACTTCTTTCCAGTTTTCATATGAGGATATTCTGTTTTTCATTCTAGGCTTAAATGGGCTCTCAAATGTCCCTTCACAGATTCTACAAATATAAATTTTCCAACCTGGCGAATGAAAAGAAAGGTTTAACTCTGTGAGATGATTCCATATCTCACAAAGCCACTTCACAGATAGCTTCTTTCTAGTTTTTATCTGGGGATATTCGATTTTTCACCCTAGGAATAATTGAGCTTTCAGATATCCCTTCGCAGATTCTACAAAAAGTGTGTTTGCAACTTTCCGAATCAAAAGAGTGGATTAACTCTGTGAGGTGAATCTACACATCACAAAGCAGTTTTGCAGATAGCTTCTTTCTAGTTTTTATCTGGGGATATTCTGTTTTTCAGAGTAGGCCTCAATTAGCTTTCAAACGTCTCTTCGCATACTCTACAAAATGAGTGTTTCCAACTTGCTGAATCAAAAGCAAGTTTTATCTGGTGAGACGAATAAAGACATCACAAAGGCATTTCACAGATAGCTTCTCTCTAGTTTTTATTTGGAAATATTCGGTTTTTCACTATAGGCCTCAATGGGCTCCCAAATGTCTTTTTGCAGATTCTACGAAGAGAGTGTTTCCAAACTGTTGAATTAAAACAAAGGTTTAATTCTGTGAAATGAATCCACACAGCACAAAGCCGTTTCACAGATAGCTTCGTTGTCATTTTTATCTGGAGGTATTCGATTTTTCACTATAGGTGTCAATAAGGTCCCAAATGTCCCTTCGCATATTCTACAAAAAGAGTGCTTCCAACCTGCTGAATCAAAGAAATGTGTAACACTGTAAGATAAATCCACACATCAAAAAGCAGTTTTTTGATGGCTTCTTTCAATTTTTTTACCTGGAGATACTCTGTTTTTCACCATAGACTTGAATGGGCTCTTGAATATCACATTGCAGATTCTACAAAAAGAATGTTTTTATCCTGCTGAATCAAAAGAAAGGTTTAACTCTGTGAAATGAAGCCACACATCACAGGTAGCAAATTCACAGGTAGCTTTTTGTAGTTTTTTTTAAGGGAATATTTTGTTTTTAACAATGGGCCTCAATGCGCTCTGAAGTATCTCTTTGCAGATTCTACTAAAAGGGTGTTCCAAACTTCTGAATCAAAAGAAAGGTTTAGCACTGGGAGATGAATCCACGCACCACATAGTAGTTTAACAGATAGCTTCTTTCTATTTTTTTTTTCCTAGGGATGTTCAGTTTTTCACCATAGGCCTCAATGTTCTCTCGAATGTACCTGTGCAGATTCTATAAAAAGAGTCTCTCCAATGTGCTGAATCAAAAGAAAGGTTGAATACTGTGAGACGAATCCACACATGGCAAAGAAGTTTCACAGATAGCTTCCTTCTTATTTAGATCTGGGGATATTCCATTTTTCACCGTAGGCCACAATGGGGTCTTGAATATTTCTACAGAGATTGCACCACAGGCAGGTTAAAACCTGCTGAATCAAAAGAAAGTTTTACCTCTGTGAGATGAATTCCCACATCACAAAGGAGGTTAACAGATAGTTGATTTCTAGTGTTTATCTGGGGATATTCATCTTTTCACCATAAGCCTCATTAGCCTCCTGAATATCCCTTCGCAAATACTCCAAAAAAGTGTATCCACCCTGCCGAATCAAAAGAAAGGTTTAAATCTGGGAGGTGAATCCACACATCACAAAGCCGTTTCACTTTTAGCTTCTTTCTAGTTTTCATCTGTGGCTATTTGGTTTTTCACCGTAGGCCTCAGTGGGTTCCCAAAAGACCCTTTGCAGATTCTACATAAAAAGAGTTTCCAACATGCTGAATCAAAAAAACAAGAAAGTTTTACTCTGTGAGATGAATCCACACATCACAAAAAAGTTTCACACATAGCTTCTTCTAGTTTTTATCTGTGGATACTTGGTTTCTCACCATAGGCCTCAATGGGCTCACAATGTCCATTCTCAGCTTCTACAAAAACAGAGTTTATAGCCTACTGAATCAAAGAAAGGTTAAGCTCTGTGAATTGATTCCACAAATCGAAAAGCAGTTTCACAGATAGCTTCTCTCCAGTTTTTATCTGTGGATATTTGGTTTTTTACCATAGGCCACAATGGGAGCCAAAATGTCTTCGCATATTCTACAAAAAGAATGTTTCCAACTTGAAGAATTGAAAGAAAATTTTAACTCTGTGAGATGACGCCACACATCACAAAGAAATTTCACAGATGGCTTCTTTTTAGTTTTTATATGGGGATATTCTCTTTTCCACCACAGGAGTCAATGGGCTTTCCAATGTTCCTTCACAGATTGCACAAACAGAGTCTTTTTAACCTGCTGAATGAAAAGAAAGGGGTAACTGTGAGATGAATCCACACATCACAAAGCAGTTTTACAGATTTCTTTCTTCTAGTTTTTATCTGGGGATATTCTGTTTTTAACTGTAGGCCTCAATGGGCTCCTGAATGTTCTTTTGCGTATTCTACAAAAAGAGAGCTCCCAACCTGCTGAATCAAAAGAAGGTTTAACTCTGTGAGATGAATCCACACATGACAAAGCAGTTTCGCAGCTACTTTCTTTCTAGTTTTTATCTGGGGGTGTTTGGTTTTTCACCATTGGCCTCAATGAGCTCCCAAATGTTTCTTTGCAGATTCTACAAAAAGAATGTTTCCAACCTACTGAATCAAAAGAAAAGTTTAATTCTGTGCGATGAATTGACACATCACAAAGCAATTTCATGCATACTTTCTTTCTAGTTTTTATGTGGAGATATTCAGTTTTTCACTGTAGGTCTTAATGGGCTCTGAATTTCCCTTTGCAGATTCTACAAAAAGAGTGTTCTCAACCTGCTGAATCAAAAGAAAGGTTTAACTCTGTGAGGTGAATCCACACATCTGTGAGAAGAATCTTACACATAGTTTTTTCTATGGTTTTTCTGTGAATATTTGGTTTTTGCCCATTTTCCTTGATGGTCTCTTGAATGTCTTTCTGCAGATATGACAAAAAGAGTGTTTCCAATCTGCTAAATCAAAAGAAGGGATGAACCCTGTGAGATGAATCCACACATCACAAAACAGTTTTATGGATAGATTTCTTCTAGTTTTTATTGGGGGATATTTGGTTTTTCCCCACAGTCCTCAATGCACTCCTGAATGTCCCTTTGCAGATACTAAAAAAAGAGTGTTTCCAACTTGATGAATCAAAATAAAGTTTTAAATCTGTGAGAAGAATCCACACAACAGAAAGAAGTTTCACCGATGGCTTCTTTTTAGTTTTCATCTCGGTATAATTTGTATTTCACCATAGGCCTCAAAGTGCTCCCGAATATCTATTCTCAGATTTTACAAAAAGACTCTTTCAAACTACTGAATCAAAAGAAAGGTTAACTTTGTGAGATGAATCCATACATTGCAAAGCAGTTACACAGATAACTTCTTTCTAGTTTTTATCTTGGGATATTCTATTTTTCACAAGAGGCTGCAATGGTCTCCCATATATCTCTCATAGTTTCTACAGAAAGATCGTTTATAACTGCTGATTCAAAATAAAAGCTTAACTCTATGAGATGAATCCACACATCACAAAGCAGTTTCACAGGTAGCTTCTTTCTAGTTTTTATTTGGGGATATTCCTTTTTAACCATAGGCCTCAATTGGCTCCTAAATGTCCCTTCATGGTTCCTACAAAAAGAGTGTTATTAACCTGCTGAATCAAAAGAAAGGTTTAACTCTTTGAGAGAAATCCACATATTACAAAGCCATTTCACCGATAGCTTCTTTCTAGTTTTTATCTGGGGATATTCTCTTTTACACCATAGGCCTCAAAAGGCTCCCAAATGTGGCTGTGCAGATTCTACAGAAAGAATGTTTTCAACCTGCTGAATCAATAGAAAAGTTTAACTCTGTGAGATGAATCCACACATCACAAAGGCATTTCACAAGTTGCTTCTTTCTAGTTTTTATCTGGAGTATACAGTTTTTCACCATAGGCCTCAAGGATGCCCCAAATATCCCTTTGCATCTTCTACAAAAAAAGTATTTCAAACCTGCTGAACCAAAAGAAAAGTTTAACTCTATAAGGTGAATCCACACATTAAAAGTCAGTTTCACAGATAGCTTCTTTCTAGTTTTTCTCTTGGGATATTTGTTATTTTGACATTGGCCTCAGTGGTCTTTCAAATGTCCTTTCCTTTCAAGGGAAAGGTTTAAGTATGTGAGATGAAACCACACTTCACAAGGAGCTTCACAAATAGCTTCTATCTAGTTTCTATCTGCGGATATTCGGTTTCTCAACCTAGGCCTCAAAGTGATTCTGAATGCCCTTTTGCAGATATTACAAAAAGAGTGTTTACAACTTGCTGAATCGAAAGAAAAGTTTAACTCCGTGAGATAAATCCACACATCACAAAGCAGTTTCACAGTTACCTTCTTTCTAGTTTTTATCTTGGGATTTTCCGTTTTTCACCATGAACCTCAAAGGGCTCCCAAATGTCCTTTCACAGATTCTATTAAAAAATTGTTTCCAATCTGCTGAATCAAAAGAAAGGTTTTACTCGTGAGGTGAATCCACACATCATAAAGCAGTTTCACTGGGAGGTTCTTTCTAGTTTTCCTTTGGGGATAATCCTTTTTTCACCTTAGGCCTCAATAGGCTTCAGCATGTTTCTTCACAGATTCTACAAAAAGAGTGTTTCCAATCTGCTGATTCTTAAGAATGGTTTAATTCTGTGAGATGAATCCACACATCACAAAGCAGTTTCACAGATAGTTTCTTTCTATTTTTGATGTGTGATTTTTTGGTTTTTCACCCTAGGCCTCAATGGACTCCCACTGGTCCCTTTGCAGATTCTACAAAAATAGAGTTTCCAACGTTCTGAATCAAAAGAAAGGTTTAACAGTGTGAGGTGAATTCACACATTATGAAGCAGTTCCGCTGATAGCTTCTTTCTGTTTTTTATTTTTGTTGATTCTGTGTTTCACTATAGGCCTCAATGAACTACAAAATGTCCCTATGCAGATACTAGAAAAAGAGTACCTGCTGAATCAAAAGACACATTTACCTCTGTGAGATGAATTCACACATCACAAAGCAGTTTTACAGACAGCTTCTTTCTAGTTTTTTTCTGTTGATATTCTGTTTTTCACCAGAGGTTTCAATGGGCTTCTGAATGTCTTTTTGCCAATTGTACGAAAAGAGTTTTTTTATCCTCCTGATCAAAAAAAGGTTTAACTCTGCAAAAGTAATCCACATGTCACAAAGCAGATTCACAGATAGCTTCTTTGTAGTTTTTTTCTGGGGATATTCCGTTTTTAACCATAGGCCTCAATAGGCTGCAGATTATCTCTTCGCAGATTCTACAAAAAGAGTGCTTTAAATCTTCTGAATCAAAAGAATGATTTAGCTCTGGAAGATGAATTCACACATCACATAGCAGTTTCACAGATAGCTTCTTTTCAGTTTTTTTTTGTGGATATTCAGTTTTTCACCATATCCGTCAATGGTGTCTGAAATGTCTCTTAGCAGATACTATGAAAAGAATGATTCCATCCTGCTGAATCAAAAAAAAAGGGTAAACTCTGTGAGATAAATTTACACATCACAAAGTAGTTTCACAGATAATTTCTTTCTAGTTTTTATCTGGAGATACTCGATTTTGAAACATAGGCCTAAATGGGCCTCCAACTGTCCCTTCAAATATTTTCCAAAAGACGTCTTTCAAACCTTCTGACTCAAAAGAAAAATATTAACTCTGTGAGATGAATTCATACATCACAAAGCAGATTCATAGATAGCATTTTTGTAGTTTTCATAAGGGGTTTTTCACCAGAGGCCTCACTGGGGTCCTGAATTTTCCTTTGCAGCTTCTACAAAAAGAGTTTTTCCAAACTGCTGAATCTACAGAAAGGTTTCATTCTGTGAGATAAACAAACACATCACAAATCAGTTTCACAGATTCCTTCTTTCTACTTTTTATTAGAAGATATTCCTTTTTTCACCATAGGCCTCAATGGGCTTCTTTATGTCCCTTCGCAGATTCCACAAAAAGAGTGTTTCCAACCTGCTGAATCAAAAGAAATGTTTAAGTCCGTGAGGTGAATCCATACATCCCAAATCAGTTTCACAGATAGCTTACTTCTTGATTTATCTTGGGATAATTGGTTTTTCACCATAGTTCTCAAAGTGCTTTTGAATGTCCTTTCACAGATTCTACAAGAGAAGTGTTTTCAACCTGCTATATCAGAAGAAAGTTTTATCTCTGTGAGATGAATCCACCCATCACAAAGCAGTTTCATAGACAGTTTCTTTCTAGTTTACATCTGGAGATACTCTGTTTTTCACCTTAGGCCTCAATGGGCTCCTCAACATCCCTTCATAGATAGAACAAGAAGAGTGTTTCCAACCTGCTGAACCAAAAGAAAGGTTTAACTATATAAGATAAATCCACACATCCCAAAGCAGTTTCAGAGATAGCTTCTTTTTACTTTTTCTGGGGATATACTGTTTTACTACTTTGGCCACATGGGCTCCCAAATATCTCTTCGAAGTTTCTACAAAAAGTGTTTTAAACCTGCTGAATCAAAACAATTATTTAACTCTGTGAGATGAATCCACTCATCACGAAGCACATTCACAGATAGCTTATTTCTAGTTTTTGCCTTTGGATATTCTGTTTTTCACAGTAGGCCTCAATGGGTTCCCAAATGTCCCTTTGCAGGTTCTAGAAAAGAGTGTTTCCAACCTGCTGAATCGAAAGAATGGTTTAACTCTGTGAGATGAATTGACATATCACAAAGGAGTTTCACAGAGAGCTTCTTTCTTGTTTTTATTTAGGGATATTCAGTTTTTCACTGTTGGTCTCAATGGGATTCCAAATGTCCCTTTGCAGATGGTGCAAAAAGAGTTTTTCCAACCTGCTAAATAAAATGAAAGGCTTAACTCTGTGAGATGAATCCACACATCACAAAACAGTTTCACAGACAGCTTCTTTCTAGTTTACATCTGGGGAGACTTAGTTTTTCACCTTAGGCCTCAAAGAGCTCCTCAATATCCCTTTGCAGATACAACAAGAAGAGGGTTTCCAACCTGCTGAATCAAAAGAAAGGTTGAACTCTGTAAGATAAATCTACATATCACAAAGCAGTTTCATAGATAGCTTCTTTCTAGTGCTTATCTGGGGATACTCTGTTTTTCTCCATGGTCCTTAATGGGCTCTGAAATGTCAATTTGCAGATTCTATAAGAGGAGTGTTTTCAACCTGCTGAATCAAAGGAAAGGTTTAAGTGTGTGAGATGAATCCACACATCACAAAGCAGTTTCACAGACAGCTTCTTTCTAGTTTTTATCTTTGGATATTTGGTTTTTCATTATAAGCCTCAATGGGCTCCGAAATGTCCCTTCTCAGATTTCACCAGAAGAGTGTTTCCAGCTAGCTGAATCATAGGATAGGTTTAGCTCTGTGAGATGAATCCACACATCAGAAAGCAGTTTCACAGAGAGCTTCTTTCTAGTTTTTATCTGAGGATATTCCATTTTTCACCACAGGCCTCAATAGGCTCCTAAATGTCCATTTGCAGGTACTACAAGAAGAGTGTATTCAACCTGCTGAATCAAAAGAAACGTTTAACTCTGTGAGATGAATCTACACATCAGAAAGCATTTCCCAGAAAGCTTCTTTCTGGTTTTTATCTGGGGGTATTCAGTTTTTCACCATAGGCCTCAATGGGCTCCCAAATGTTCCTTCGCAGAGTTTCCAAGAAGAGTTTTTCCAACCTGCTGAATTAAAAGAATGGTTTAACTCAGTGAGATAAATCCACACTTCACAAAGAAATTTCTGAGATAGCTTCTTTCTAGTTTTTACCTTAGAATATTTTGTTTTTCATCCTAGGCTTTAATTGGTTCCCAAAAGTCCATTCGCAGATTCCACAAGAAGAGTATTTCCAACTGGCTGAATTGAAAGAGTTAGCTCTGTGAGATGAATCCAAGCATCACAAAGCAGTTTCACAGATATTTCTTTCTACTTTTTATCTGGTGACGGTCGGTTTTTCACCATAGGCCTCAATGGGCTCCAATAAGTGCCTTCGCAAATTCTACAAAAAGAGTATTTCCAGGATGCAGAATTAAAAGAAAGGTTTACCTCTGTGAGATGAAGCTAAACATCACAAAGCAATTTCACAGATAGCTTCTTTCTAGTTTTTATTGGGGAATACTCAGTTTTTCACCAGAAGCCTCACCTCAATAAGCCCACTAAATGTCCCTTCTCAGATTCTACAAGAAGAGTGTTTCCAATCTGCTGCATCAAAAGAAAGTATAAACTCTGTTGAAGAATCCACACATCCCAAAGCAGTTTCACAGGTAGCATATCTCTAGTTTTCATGTGAAAATATATGGTTTTTCACCATAGGCCTCAGTGGGCTCCAGAATGTCCCTTCGCAGATACTACAAAAAGAGTGTTTCCAAGCTGCTGAATCAAAAGAAAGGTTTAACTCTGTGAGATGAATCTACACATCAGAAAGCAGTTTCTCTGATAGCTTCCTTTTTCTTTTTATCTGGGGATATTACATTTTTCACCATAGTCCTCAATGGGCTCCCAAATATTTCTATGCAGATCCCAACAGAAGAGTGTTTCCAACCTGCTGAATGAAAAGAAAGCTTTAACTCTATGAGGTAAATTCACACATCACAAAGGAGTTTCACAGATAGCTTCTTTCTCATTTTTATCTAAGGACATTCATTATTTCCCCATAGGGCTCATAGCCCTTCCAAATGTCCTTTCACAGATTCTACAACAAGGGTGTTTCCAACCTGATGAATCAAAAGAAAGGTTTTCCTCTGGGAGATGATTCCACACATCAGAAAGAAGTTTCACAGCAGCTTCTTTCCAGTTTTTATCTGAGGATATTCTGTTTTTCACCATAGGCGCCAATAGCTTCCACAATGTCCCTCCACAGATCCAACAAAAAGAGTTTTTTTAACCTGCTGAATTAAAAGAAAGGTTTAATTCTGTGAGATGACTCCACATGATAAAGCAGATTCACAGATATCTTTTTTCTAGTTTTTATCTGGGAATATTTTATTTTGCACCTTAGGCCTCAATAGGCTCCAGAATGTCCTTTCACAGATTCTACAAACAGGGTGTTTCCAACCTGCTGAATCAAAAGCAAGGTTTAACTCTGTGAGATTAATCCATACATCACAATGCAGTTTCATGTATAGGTTATTTCTAGTTTTTATCTGTGGAAATTTTTTTTTTCTCCGTAAGCTTCAATGGGTGCCAAATGTCCTTTTGCAGATTCTACAAAAAGAGTTTTCCCAACCTACAGAATTCAAAGAAAGAATAAACTCTGTGTGATTAATCCACACATCACAAATCAGTTTCACAGATAGCTTCTTTTTAGTATTTATCTGGGGATATTCTATTTTTCATTGTAGGCCTCAATGGGCTCCCAACTGACCCTTCACAAATTCTATAAAAAAGAGTTTTTCCAACCTGCTGAATAAAAAAAAAGGATAAAATTTGTTCATGAATCCACACATCACAAAGAAGTTCCAGAGACAGCTTCTTTCTCGTTTTCATCTCAGTATATATATTTTTCCACCATAGGACTGAATTGGCTCCCAAATGTCCCTTCAAAGATTCCACAAAAAGAGTGTTTACAACTTGCTGAATTAAAAGAAAGGTTCAAATCTGTGAGATGAATCCACATATCACAGAGCAGTTTCACAGATAGATTCTTTCTAGTTTTTATCTGGGGATATTCAGTTTTTCACCATAGGCCTCAATGGGCTCCCAAATGTCCCTTCACAGATTCTACAAGAGTGTTTTCAACCTCCTGAATCAAAAGAAAAATTTAGCTCTGTGAGTTGTATCCAAAGATTACAAAGTTGTTTCAAGGATAGCTTCTTTTTAGTTTTTATATGGGGATATTTGGTTTTTCACCATAAACCTCAAAGGGCTCCTGAATGTCTTGTAACAGATTCTACAAAAAGAGTGTTTCCAACCTTCTGAATCAAAAGAACGGTTTAACTCAATGAGATTAATCCACACATGAGAAAAGTTTCATAGATAGCTTCTTTCTAGTTTTTATCTGGGCATATTTGTTTTTTTATGATAGGCTCAATAGGCTCCCGAATGTTTCTTCACAGATTCTTAAAAAAAGAGTGTTTCCAACCTCCTGAATAAAAGAAAAGTTTAACTTTGTGAGACGAATTCACAAATCATAAAGCAGTTTCAAAGATAGCTTCTTTCTTTTTTTAATCTCAGAATATTAGATTTTTAAGCATAGGCCTTAATGGGCTCCCGAATGTCCCTTCACAGATTCCACAAAAAGAGTGCTTCCAACTTGCTGAATCAAAAGAGTTTTAACTCTCTTACGTGAATCCACACATCACAAAAGAGTTTCATAAATACGTTCTTTCTAGTTTTCATCTGGGGATATTCGGTTTTTCACCAAAGACCTCAAAGGGCTCCAGAAAGTTTCTTCACAGATTCTACCAAAAAAAAAGTGTTTTCAAATATCTAAATCAAAAGAAAGGTTTAACTCTGTAAGATGAATCCACAAATCACCAAGCAGTTTCACAGATAGATTCTTTCTAGTTATTATCTGATGATATTTGGTTTTTCACCAAAGGCATCATTGGGTTCCTAAATGTCTTTCTGCAGCTGTTACCAGAAGAGTGCTTCCAAGCTGCTAAATCAAAAGAAAGGTTCAAGTCTGTGACATGAATCCAGACATCACAATGCGGTTTCTGAGATAGCTTCCTTGTAGTTTTTTTATGGAGATATTCGAGTTTTCACCATAGCCCTCAATGGGCTACAAAATGTAACCTCAAAGATTCTACAAGAAGAGTGTTTTCAACTTGTGGAATCAAAAGAATTGTTTAACCCTCTAAGGTGAATCCATATGATGAAGCAGTTTCACAGATAGCTTCTTTCTAGTTTTTTTCTGGAAATGTTCGGTTTTCACCATAGGTATCAACGGGATTTCAAATGTTCCTTAGCAGATTTTAAAGGAACACTGTTTCCGACCTTCTGAATCAAAAGAAGGGTTTAATTCTGTGAAATGAATCCACACACCATAAAGCAGCTTCACAGATAGCTTCTTTCTAATTTTTAATCTAGGGATATATGGTTTTTCACCATAAACCTCAAAGGACTCCCAAATGTTTCATCCCAGATTCTACAAGAAGAGTGTTTCCATCCTACTGAATCAAAAGAAAGGTTCAACTCTGGAGATGGATCCACACATGACAAACCAGTTTCACAGACAGCTTCTTTCTAGTTTTTATCTGGGGATATACGGTATTTCACCATAGGCCTCAATGGGTTCCCAAACATCCCTTTGTAGATTTTACAAAAAGAGTGTCTCTAACTTGCTGAAATCATAAGAAAGTTTTATCTCTGTGAGATTAATCCACACCTCACAAAGCAGTTTCACGGATAGCTTCTTTCTAATTTTAATCTGCAGATATTCTGTTTTTTACCATATCCCTTAATGGGCTCTCAAATGTCCCTTTGCAGATTCTACAAGAGTGTTTCCAACATGCTGAAACAAAAAAATGTTTTATCTCTCTGAGAGGAATCCACATATCAAAAAGCAGTTTCACAGACAGCTTCTTTTTAGTTTTACTCTGTGGATATTTGGTTTTTCACCATAGGCTTTGATGTTTTCCCAATGGTCCCTTCTCAGATTCTGCAAGAAGAGTGTTTCCAACATGCTGAATCAAATGAAAGATTCAACTCTGTGAGATGAATAGACATATCACAAAGCAGTTTTACAGAGAGCTTCTTTGTAGCTTTTATTGGGGGATATTTGATTTTCCATAGTAGGCCTCAATAAGCTCCCAAATGTCTTTTCACAGATACTACAAGAGAGTGTTTCCAACCTGCTGAATCAAAAGAAAGGTTTAACTCTGTAACATGAATACAAACATCAGAAAGCAGTTTCACAGATGGCTTCTTTCTAGTTTTTATCTGAAGATATTAACTTTTTCACCATAGACCTCAATAGGCTCCAAAATGTCCATTATCAGATAGTACAAGAAGAGTGTTTCTAACCTGCTAAATCAAAAGAATGATTCAAATCTTTGTGATGAATACACATATAGCAAAGAAGTTCACAAATAGTTTCTTTGTAGTTTTTATCTGGGGATATTTTGTTTTTCCAGTAGGCTTCCATGGGCTTTCAAATGTCTCTTTGCAGATTCTACAAGAAGTCTTTCCAACCTTCTAAAATAAAAGAAACTTGTAACTCTGTGAGATGAATCCACACTTCAAAAAGCATGTTCATAGATAGCATTTTTCTAGGTTTTATCTGAGGATATTTTGTTTTTAACGACAGGCCTGTATTGTATCCCAAATATCCATTTGCAGATCCTAAAGAACAATGTTTCCAACCTGCTGAAACAAAAGAAAGGTTTAACACATTGAGTTGAAGCCACACTTCACAAAGCAGTTTCACAGATAGCTTCTTTCTAGTTTTTATCTGGGGGTATTCGGTTTTTCACAATAGGCCTCAAAGGGCTCCCAAATATCTTTTCGCAGATGTACAAGAGTGTTTCCAACCTGCAGAATCAACAACAGAAATATATAACTCTGTGAGATGAATCCACACATCATAAAGCAGTTTCACATGTAGCTTCTTTCTAGTTGTTATCTTGGGAAATTCGGTTTTTCACCAGAGGCCTCAATTAGCTCCCAAATGTCCCTTCACAGATTCCACAAGAAGTATATTTTCAACCTGCTGAATCAAAAGAACGACTGAACTCGGTAAGATGAATCCACACATGAGAAAGCAGTTTCACAGAGAGCTTTTCTCCAGTTTTATCTGAGGATATTTTTGTTTTCACCATAAGGCTCAATAGGCTTCCAAAAGTCCCTTCACAGATTCTACTACAGAGAGTTTCCAACCTGCTGAACCAAAAGAAGGTTTAACACTGTGACCTGAATCCACACATTTCACAGATAACTTCTTAGATTTTCTATGGGGATATTTGGTTTTTCACTGTAGTTCTCCATAAGCTCTCAAATGTCCCTTCTCTGATTGTACAAAAAAGTGTTTCCAACCTGCTGAAAGAAAAGAAAGGTTTAACACATTTAGATGAATCCACACATCACAAAGCAGTTTCTCAGATAGCTTCTTTCTTGTTTTCATCTGAGGATATTCCGTTTTTCACCATGGCCTCAATAAGTTCCCAAGTGTCCATTCACAGACACTATAAGAAGAGTGTTTTCAACCTGCTGAATCAAAATAAAAGTTTAACCATGTGAGATGAATTCACACATCACAAAGCATTTCCCCAGATAACTTTTTTAGTTTTTATCTGGGAATATTCAGCTTTTCACCATAGGCCTCAATTGGCTTCCAAAAATATTCCCTCAAAGATTTTAAAAGAAGAGTGTTTCCAACCTGCTGAATCAAAAGAAGTGTTTAACTCTGTGAGATAAATCCAAACATCACAGGTAGTTTCACAGATAGCTTCTTTCTTGTTTTTATGTAGCGATGTTCTCTTTTTCATCATAGGCCTCAAAGGTCTCCCAAAAGTCCCTTTGAAGATCCTACAAGAAGAATGTTTCTAAAGTTCTGAATAAAACGAAATGTTTGACACTGAGATGATTCCACATGTCAGAAAGCAGTTTCACAGAAGCTTCTTTCTACTTTTTATTGAGGGATATTTGGTTTTCACCTTAGGCCTCAACTAGTTCCCAAATGTCTTTTTCCTGATTGTTCAAAAAGAGTGTTTCCAACCTGCTGAATCAAACTAAACGTTTAACTCAGTAAGATTACTACAGATATCACAAAGCAGTTTTACAGAATGCTTCTTCTTAGTTTTTATCTGGGGATATTTGTTTTCTTTAGAGTAGGCCCCAATGAGCTTTAAAATGTTCCTTTGGAGATTCTACAAAAAGAGTTTTTCCAACCTGCTGAATCAATAGAATGGTTTAAATATGTGAGATGAACACACACATCAGAAAGCAGTTTCATGGATAGCTTCTCTCTAGTTTTTTTCTGAAGATATCTGTGTTTTCACCATAGGCCTCAATAGGCTCCCAAATGTGCATTCGCAGATACTACAAGAAGGGTGTCTCCAACCTGCTGAATAAAAAGAAAGGTTTACATCTGTGATATAAATCCAAACATCCAAAAACAGTTTCACAGAGAGCCTCCTTCTAGTTTTTATGTAGTAGTATTCCGTTTTTCACCATAGACATAAATAGCTCCTAAATGTCCATTTGCAGATACTACAAGCAGAGTATTTCCAACCTGCTGAATCAAAAGAAACGTTTAACTCTGTGAGATGAATCCACACATCACAAAGCAGTTTCACAGATAGCTTCTTTCTAGTTTTGATCTGGGGATATCCCATTTTTTTATAGTAGGCCTAAATGGGCTTTCAATTTTCTCTTCACAGATTCTACAAGAAGAGTGTTTCAAAGATACTGAATAAAAAGACTAGTGTAACTCTGGGAGATAAATCCACACAGCATAAAGCAGTTTCACAGATAGTGTCTAACTAGATTATATTTCAGAATATTCAATTTTATACCATAGGCCTCAATGGGCTCCCAAGTATCCCTTCACAGATTCTACAAAAAGAGTGTTTCCAACCTGCCGAATCAAAAGAAAGCTTTAACTTTGTGAGATGAATCCACACTTCACAACCAGTTTCACAGAGAGCTTCTTTCAAGTTTTTACTCTGAGGATATTCGGTTTTTCACCATAGGCCTCAATAAGCTTCCAAATGTCCATTAGCAGATACTATGAGAAGTGTGTTTTTAACCTGATGAATCAAAAGAAAAGTTCAACTCTGTGTGATGAATCCACATATCAAAAGGCAGTTTCACAGATAGCTTCTTTGTAGCTTTTATCTGGAATATTTTTTCACAGTAGGCCTCCGTGGGTTTTCAAATGTCCCTTCACAGATTCTATGAGAATAGTGTTTCCAAACTTCTAAAAAAAAGAGACAGGTTTAACTTTGTGATATGAATCCACACTTCACAAAGCATGTTCACAGATAGCTTTTTCTAGTTTTTATTTGAGGATATTCTGTTTTTTGCAAGAGGCCTGAATTGGATCCCAAATATCCATTTGCAGACACCATAAGAACAGTGTTTCCTACCTGCTGAACCAAAAGAAAGGTTTAACTCTGTGAGATGAATACACAAATCAGAAATCAGTCTCACAGATAGCTTTTTTCTAGTTTATATCTGAGGGTATTTCGTTTCTCGTCATAGGCCTCAGTGAATCTCCAAATGTCTTTTTGCAGATTCTACAAGAAGCGTGTTTCCAACCTGCTGAATCAAAATAAAGGCCTCAATGGGCTCTCAAATGTCTTGTCTCAAATTCTACAAAAAGTGATTCCAACCTGATGAAACAAAAAAGGTTTAACACTTTCAGCTGAAGACTCACATCACAAAGGAGTTTCACAGATACCTTCTTTCTAGTTTTTATCTGGAGATATTCGGTTTGTCATAGTCGGCTTCAATGGGCTTCCAAGTGTCCCTTCACAGATTCTACAAGAAGAGTATTTCCAACTCGCTGAATCAAAAGAAAGGTTTTGCTATGTGATATGAATCCAAACATCAGAAAGCAGTTTCGCACACAGCTTCTTTCTAGTTTATATCTGAGGATATTCAGTTTTACACCACAGGCCTCAATAGGCTCCAAAGCATTCCTTCGCAGATACTACAAGAAGAGTGTTTCCAACCTGCTGAATCAAAGGAAGGTTTACCACTGTTACATGAATCCAAATGTCAGAAAGAAGTTTCACAGATATCTTCTTTCTATTTTTTTATCTCTGGATATTCGGTTTATCACCATAGGCCTCAAAGGGCTCTCAAATATCCCTTTGCAGATACTACAAGAAGAGTGTTTCCAACTTACTGAATCAAAAGAAAGGTTGAATTCTGAATCACGAATCCGCATGCCACAAAACAGCTTCACAGATAGCTTCTTTCTAGTTTTTTCATTTTATTATTACACTTTAAGTTTTCGGGTACATCTGCACAATGTGCAGGTTTGTTACATATGTATACATGTGCCATGTTGGTGTGCTGCACCCATTAATTCGTCATTTAACATTAGGTATATCTCCTAATGCTATCCCTCCACCCTCCCCCCACCTGACAACAGGTCCCGGTGTGTGATGTTCCCCTTCCTGTGCCCATGTATTCTCATTGTTCAATTCCCACCTATGAGTGAGAAAATGCACTGTTTGGTTTTTTATCCTTGCGATAGTTTGCTGAGAATGATGGTTTCCAACTTCATCCATGTCTCTACAAAGGACATGAACTCATCATTTTTTATAGCTGCATAGTATTCCATGGTGTATATGTGCCACATTTTCTTAATCCAATCTATCATTTTTGGACATTTGGGTTGGTTCCAAGTCTTTGCTATTGTGAATAGTGCCACAATAAACATACGTGTGCATGTGTCTTTATAGCAGCATGATTTATAGTCCTTTGGGTATATACCCAGTAATGGGATGGCTGGGTCAAATGGTATTTCTAGTTCTAGATCCCCGAGGAATCGCCACACTGACTTCCACAATGGTTGAGGTAGTTTACGTCCCACCAACAGTGTAAAAGTGTTCCTATTTCTCCACATCCTCTCCAGCACCTGTTGTTTCCTGACTTTTTAATGATCGCCATTCTAACTGGTGTGAGATGGTATCTCACTGTGGTTTTGATTTTCATTTCTCTGATGGCCAGTGATGATGAGCATTTTCACATGAGTCTTTCGGCTGCATAAATATCTTCTTTTGAGAAGTGTCTGTTCATATCCTTTGGCCACTTCTTGATAGGGTTGTTGGTATTTTTTTATAACTTTGCTTGAGTTCATTGTAGATTCTGGATATTAGCCCTTTGTCAGATGAGTGCATTGCAAAAATTTTCTCCCATTCTGTAGGTTCCCTGTTCACTCTGATGGTAGTTTCTTTTGCTGTGCAGAAACTCTTTAGTTTAATTAGATCCCATTTGTCAATTTTGGACTTTGTTGCCATTGCTTTTGGTGTTTTAGTCATGAAGTCCTTGCCCATACCTATGTCCTGAATGGTATTGACTAGGTTTTCCTCTAGAGTTTTTATGGTTTTAGGTGTAACATGTAAGTCTTTAATCCATCTTGAATTAATTTTTGTATAAGGTGTAAGAAAGGGATCCAGTTTCAGCTTTCTACATATAGCTAGCCAGTTTTTCCAGCAACATTTGTTAAATAGGGAATCTTCTTGTTTTTGTCAGGTTTGTCAAAGATCAGATAGCTGTAGATATGCGGCATTATTTCTGAGGGCTGTGTTCTGTTCATTGGTCTATATCTCTGTTTTGGTACCAGTACCATGCTGTTTTGGTTACTGTAGCCTTGTAGTATAGTTTGAAGTCAGGTAGCGTGATGCCTCCAGCTTTGTTCTTTTGGCTTAGGATTGACTTGGTGATGCAGGCTCTTCTTTGGTTCCATATGAACTTTAAAGTAGTTTTTTCCAATTCTGTGAAGAAAGTCATTGATAGCTTGATGGGGATGGCATTGAATCTGTAAATTACCTTGGGCAGTATGGCCATTTTCATGATATTGATTCTTCCTACCCATGAGCATAGAATGTTCTTCCATTTGTTTGTATGCTCTTTTATTTCATTGAGCAGCGGTTTGTAGTTCTCCTTGAAGAGGTCCTTCACGTCCCTTGTAAGTTGGATTGCTAGGTATTTTATTCTCTTTGAAGCAATTGTGAATGGGAGTTCACTCATGATTTGGCTCTCTGTTTGTCTGTTATTGGTGTATAAGAATGCTTGTGATTTTTGCACATTGATTTTGTATCCTGAGACTTTGCTGAAGTTGCCTATCAGCTTAAGGAGATTTTGGGCTGAGATGATGGGGTTTTCTAGATATAAAATCATGTCATCTGCAAACAGGGACAATTTGACTTCCTCTTTTCTGAAATGAATACCCTTTATTTCCTTCTCCTGCCTGATTGCCCTGGCCAGAACTTCCAAAACTATGTTGAATGGGAGTGGTGAGAGAGGGCATCCCTGTCTTGTGCCAGTTTTCAAAGGGAATGCTTCCACTTATTGCCCACTCAGTATGATATTGGCTGTGGGTTTGTCATAGATAGCTCTCATTATTTTGAGATACGTCCCATCAATACCTAATTTATTGAGAGTTTCTAGCATAAAAGGCTGTTGAATTTTGTCAAAGGCCTTTTCTGCGTCTATTGAGATAATCATGTGCTTTTTGTCGTTGGTTCTATTTATATGCTGGATTATGTTTATTGTTTTGCATACATTGAACCAGCTTTGCATCCCAGAGATGAAGACCACTTGATCATGGTGGATAAGCTTTTTGATGTGCTGCTGGATTCGGTTTGCCATTATTTTACTGAGGATTTTTGCATTGATGTTCATCAGGGATATTGATCTAAAATTTTCTCTCCTTTTTTTTGTGTGTCTCTGTCAGGCTTTGGTATCAGCAAGATGCTGGCCTCATAAAATGAGTTTGGGAGGATTCCCTCTTTTTCAGTTGATTGGAATAGTGTCAGAAGGAATGGTACCAGCTCCTGCTTGTACCTCTGGTAGAATTCGGCTGTGAATCCATCTGGTTCTGGACTTTTTTTGATTGGTAAGCTATAAATTATTGCCTGAATTTCAGAGCCTGTAATTGGTCTTTTCAGAGATTCAACTTCTTCATCTTTTAGTCTTGGGAGAGTGTATATGTCGAGGAATTTATCCATTTCCTCTAGATTTTCTAGTTTATTTGCATAGAGGTGTTTATATTATTCTCTGATGGTAGTTTGTATTTCTGTGGGATCGGTAGTGATATCCCCTTTGTCAGTTTTTATTGCATCTTTTTGATTCTTGTCTCTTCTTCTTTATTAGTCTTGGTAGTGGTCTAACAATTTTGTTGATCTTTTGAAAAAAACAGCTCCTGGTTTCATTGATTTTTTGAAGGGTTTTTTTGTCTCAATTTCCATCAGTTCTGCTCTGATCTTAGTTATTTCTTGCCTTCTGCTACCTTTTGAATGTGTTTGCTCTTGCTTCTCTAGTTCTTTTAATTGTGATGTTAGGGTGTCTATAGATGTTTCCTGCTTTCTCTTGTGGACATTTAGTGCTATCAATTTCCCTCTATACACTGCTTTTTATGTGCCCCAGAGATTCTGCTGTGTTGTGGCTTTTTTCTCATTGGTTTCAAAGACCATCTTTATTTCTGCCTTCATTTTGTTATGTACTCAGTAGTCATTCAGGAGCAGGTTATTCTGTTTGCATGTAGTTGAGCGGTTTTGAGTGAGTTTCTTAATCCTGAGTTCTAGTTTGATTGCACTGTGGTCTGAGAGACAGTTTGTTATAATTTCTGTTCTTTTACTTTTGCTGAGGAATGTTTTACTTCCAACTATGTGGTCAATTTTGTAATAGGTGTGATGTGGTGTTGAAAAAAATGTATATTCTGTTGATTTGTGGTGGAGAGTTCGGTTGATATCTATTAGGTCCACTTGGTGCAGAGGTGAGATCAGTTCCTGGGTATCGTTGTTAACTTTCTGTCTCATTGATCTGTCTAATGTTGACAGTGGGGTGTTAAAGTCTCCCATTATTACTGTGTGGGAGTCTAAGTCTCTTTGTAAGCCTCAAAGGACTTGCTTTATGAATCTGGGTGCTTCTGTATTGGGTGCATGTATATTTAGGATGGTTAGCTCTTCTTGTTGAATTGATCCCATTACCTAGATAATGGCCTTCTTTGTCTCTTTTGATCTTTGTTGGTTTAAAGTCTGCTTTATCAGAGACTAGGATTGTGATCCCTGCCTTTTTTTGTTTTCCATTTGCTTGGTAGATCTTCCTCCATCCCTTTATTTTGAGCCTATGTGTGTCTCTGCAAGTGAAATGGGTTTCCTGAATACAGCCCACTGATGGGTATTTCTTCTATCCAATGTGCAAGTCTGTGTTTTTTAATTGGAGAATTTAGCCCATTTACATTTAAGGTAAATATTGTTATGTGTGAATGTAATCCTGTCATTATGATGTTTGCTGGTTATTTTGCTGATTAGTTGATGCAGTTTCTTCCTAGCCTAGATGGTCTTTACAATTTGGCATATTTTTGCAGTGGCTGGTACCAGTTTTTCCTTTCCATGTTTACTGCTTCCTTCAAGAGCTCTTTTAGGGCAGGCCTGGTGGTGACAAAATCACTCAGTATTTCCTTGTCTGTAAAGGATTTTATTTCTCCTTCACTTATAAAGCTTAGTTTGGCTGGATATGAAATTCTGGGTTGAAAATTCTTTTCTTTAAAAATGTTGAATATTGGCCCCCACTCTCTTCTGGCTTGTAGAGTTTCTGCTGAGAGATCATCTGTTAGTCTGATGGGCTTCCCTTTGTGGGTAACCCGACCTTTCTCTCTGGCTGCACTTAACATTTTTTCCTTCATTTCAACTTTGGTGAATCTGACAATTATGTGTCTTGGAGTTGCTCTTCTCGAGGAGTATCTTTGTGGCATTCTCTGTATTTCCTGAATGTGTATGTTGACCTGCCTTGCTAGATTGGGGAAGTTCTCCTGGATAGTATCCTGCAGAGTGTTTTCCAACTTGGTTCTATTCTCCCCGTCACTTTCAGGTACACCAATCGTAGATTTGGTCTTTTCTCATAGTCCCATGTTTCCTGGAGGCTTTGATAGTTTGTTTTTATTCTTTTTTCTCTAAGCTTCTCTTCTCGCTTTGTTTCATTCATTTGATCTTCCATCACTGATGCCCTTTTTTCCAGCTGATCGAATCAGCTACTGAGGCTTGCGCATTGATCACATAGTTCTCATGCCATGGTTTTCAGCAGCATCAGGCCCCTTAAGGACTTCTCTGCATTGGTTATCCTACTTAGCCGTTCATCTAATTATTTTCAAGGACAGACTGTCTCCTCAAGTGAGTCCCTGACCCCTGATTAGACTAACTGGGAGACACCCCCTAGGAGGGGCAGAGTGACACATCACACAGCCGGGTACTCCTCTGAGACAAAACCTCCAGAAGAACGATCAGGCAGCAATATTTGCTCTTCATTAATATCCGCTGTTCTGCAGCCTCTGCCGCTGATATCCAGGCAAACATGGTCTGGAGTGGACCTCCAGCAAACTCCAACAGACCTGCAGGTCTGCTTCTGCATTCTTCATGTAGTTCTCGAGCCCTGACTTTCAGCTCCATCATCTCCTTTAAGCACTTCTCCGTATTGGTTATTCTAGTTATACATTCGTCTAAATTTTTTTCAAAGTTTTCAACTTCTTTGCCATTTGTTCGAACTTCCTTCTTTAGTTCAGAGTAGTTTGATCGTCTGAAGCCTTCTTCTCTCAACTCATCAAAGTCGTTCTCTGTCCAGCTTTGTTCCATTGCTGGTGAGGAGCTGCATTCCTTTGCAGGAGGAGAGGTGCTCTGATTTTTAGAATTTTCAGGTTTCTGCTCTGTTTTTTCCCCATCTTTGCGGTTTTATCAACCTTCGGTCTTTGATGATGGTCACGTACAGATGGGGTTTTGGTGTGGATGTCTTTTCTGTTTGTTAGTTTTCCTTCCAGCAGTCAGGACCCTCACTTGCAGGTCTGTTGGAGTTTGCTGGAGGTCCACTCCAGACGATGTTTGCGTGGGTATCAGCAGCAGAGGCTGCAGAACAGCGGATATTGATGAAGAGCAAATGTTGCTGCCTGATCTTTCTTCTGAAAGTTTTGTCTCAGAGGAGTACCCGGCTGTGTGAGGTGTCAGTCTGCCCCTCCTGGGGGGTGCCTCCCTGTTAGTCTACTCAGGGGTCAGGGACCCACTTGAGGAGACAGTCTGTCCTTTCTCAGATCTCCAGCTGCATGCTGGGAGAACTGCTATTCTCTTCAAAGCTTTCAGACAGGGACATTTAAGTGTGCAGAGGTTTCTGCTGCCTTTTGTTTGACTATGCCCTTCCCCCAGAGGTGGAGTCTACAGATGCAGGCAGGCCTCCTTGAGCTGCAGTGGGATCCACCCATTTCGAGCTTCCCAGCCACCTTGTTTACCTACTGAAGCCTCAGCAATGGTGGGTGCCCCACTCCCAGCTTAGCTGCCACCTTGCTGTTTGATCTCAGACTGATGTGCTAGCAATAAGCGAGGCTCTGTGGGTGTAGGACCCTCTGAGCCAGGCACGGGATATAATCTCCTGGTGTGCCTTTTGCTAAGACCATTGGAAAAGTGCAGTATTAGTTTGAGAGTGACCCGATTTTCCAGGTGCCATCTGTCACCCCTTTCTTTGGCTAGGAAAGGGAATTCCCTGACCCCTTGCACTTCCCAGGTGAGGCAATGTCTCACTCTGCTTTGGCTCATGCTCAATGCACTGCACCCACTGTCCTGCACTGTCTGTCTGACACTCCCCAATGATATGAACCCGGTACCTCAGTTGGAAATGCAGAAATCACCCATCTTCTGTGTCGCTCATGCTGGGAGTTGTAGACTGGAGCTGTTCCTATTTGGCCATCTTTGCTCCACCCCTGCTTCTTTCTAGTTTTTATCTGGGGATATTTGGTTTTTCATGTTAGGCCTCCATGTGCTTTTGAATTTCCCTTCACAGATTCTACAATAAGAGTGTTTCCAACATTCTGAATTAAAGGAAATGTTGAATTCTGTGATATGTATCCACACTTCACAAATCATGTTCACAGATAGCTTTCTTCTAGTTTTTATCTGAGGATAATCTGTTTTTTACCTTAGGCATGAATTGCATTCCAAATATCCATTTGCAGATATTATAAGAACACTGTTTCCAACCTGTTGAATCAAAAGATATGTTTAACTCTGTGAGATGAATCCACGCATCAGAAATCAGTTTCACAGTTAGTTTCTTTCTAGTCTATATCTCAGAATATTCGTTTTTTCACCATGGGCCTCAATAATCTCCCAAATGTCCTTTCACAGACACTAGAAGAAGCATGTTTCCAACCTGCTGAATCAAAAGAAACTTTAACTTTGTGAGATAAATCAACATATCAGAAAGCAGTTTCACAGATATCTTCTGTCTCGGTTTGTCTTGAGATATTCAGTTTTTCACCATAGGCCTCAATGGGCTCCCAAATTTCCCTTTGCTGATACTACAAGAAGAGTGTTTCCAACCTGCTGAATCAAAAGGAAGTTTAACTCTGTGACAAGAATGCACACATCGCAAAGCGGTTTCTCAGATAGCATCTTTCTAGTTTTTATCTGGTGATATAATAATTTCATAGGAGGCTTCAATGTGTTCTCAATTATCTTGTCTCAGATTCTACAAAATGTGTTGCCAACCTACTGAAACAAAAGAAAGGTTTAACACATTGAGCTGAAACCACGCATTGGAAAGCAGTTTAATGGACAGCTTCTTTCTGGTTTTTATCTGAACATATTTGGGTTTTCACTGTAGGCCTCAATAGGTTCCCAAATGTCCCTTCGCATATAATTCAAGAAGAGTGTTTCCAACCTGCTGAATCAAAAGAAAAGTGTAACTGTGTGAGATTAATCCAAATAAACAAAGCAATTTCATAGGGAGCTTCTTTCTAGTTTTTATCTGAACATATTCTGTTTTTCACCATAGGCCTAAATGGGCTCTTAATTGTCAGTTTGCAGATTGTACAGGAAAAATATTTCCAACCTGTTGAATCAAAAGGAAAGTTTAACAGTGTGAGATGACTCAACACATCAGAAAGCAGTTTCACATATAGCTTCTTTCTCATTTTTTCTGGGGATATTTTTTTTTTCTTAGTAGGCCTAAATGGGCTTTCAATTATCCTTTCAAATATTCTACAAGAAGCGTGTTTCCAACCTGCTGAATCAAAAGAATATTTGAGCTCTGTGAGATGAATCCACACATCAGAAAGCAGTTTCACAGATAGCTTCTTTCTAGTTTACATCTGGGGATATTTGGTTTTTCACAATAGACTGCAGTGGGCTCTCAGATGTCCCTTCTAGGACTCTAAAAAAGAGTGTTTCCAACCTGCCTAATTGAAAGAAAATTTTAACTCCTTTAGATAAGTCTACACATCAGAAAGCAGTTTCACAGCTATCTTCTTTCTAGTTTTCATGTGGAAATATTTCCTTTTTAACCATAGGTCTTAATGAGATTCCTAAAGTCCCTTTGAAGATTCTACAAGAAGCATGTTTCCAACCTGCTGAATCACAAGAAACATTTAACTGTGTGAGATGAATCCTCACATCAGAAAGCAGTTTCACAGATAGGTTCTTTCTAGTTTTTATCTGGGTATATTCAGTTTTTAACTGTAGGCCTCAGTAGGCTCCCCAATGTCCCTTCCCAGATTCTACAGAAGAGTGTTTAAAACCTGCTGAATCAAAAGGAGTTTTAACACTGTGACATGAACCCACACATCACAAAGCAGTTTCACAGAGTGCATCTTTCTAGTTTTTTCTGGGGATATTTGGTTTTTTATTCTAGGCCTCAATGGTCTCCCAAATATCTTTTCCCAGATTCTCCAAGAAGAGTGCTTCCAACCTGCTGAATCAAAAGAACGGTTTAACTCTGTGAGATGAATCCACAAACCAAAAGCAGTTTCTCAGATAGCTTCTTTCTAGTTTTTATCTGAAGATATTTGGTTTTTCACCATAGGCCTCAATAGTCTTCCAAATGTCCATTGGCAGATAGTACAAGAAGAGTTTTTCCAATCTGCTGAATCAAAAGCAAAGTTGAAATCTGTGAGATGATTAATCCAAACATCCAAAATCAGTTTCACATAGAGTTTCTTTCTGATTTTCATCTGGGGCTATTCAGTTTTTAACCATAGGCCTAAACTGGCTCCCAAATATCCCTCCGTAGATTGTACAAGAAAAGTATTTTCAACCTGCCAAATCAAAAGAATGATTTAATTCTGTGAGATGAATCCACATATCAGAAAGTTTCACGTATAGATTCTTTCTCGTTTTTGTCTGGGGATATTTGTTTTTTCATAGTAGTGCTAAATGGGCTTTCAAATATCCCTTTGAAGATTCTACAGGAAGAGTGTTTCTAACCTGCTGAATCAAAAGAAAAGTTTAACTCTGTGAGATAAATCAACACTTCAAAAAGCAGTTTCAGAGATAGCTTCTTTCTAGTTTTTATCTGAGAATATTCTGTTTTTCACCATTGTCCTTAACTGGCTCCCATATTTTACATTGCAGATATCAGAAAAAGAGTGTTTACAACCTTCTGAATCTAAAGAAACTTTCAACAGTGTGAGATTAGTCAACATATCACAAAGCAGTTTCTCAGGTAACTTCTTTCTAGATTTTATCTGGGCATATTCTGTTTTTCACCGTAGGCCTCAATGGGCTCCTAAATGTCTTTTTGCAAGTTTTACAAGAAGAGTGTTTCCAACTTACTGAATCAAAAGAAAGGTAGGACACTGTGAAATGAATCCACACATCGCAAGCAGATTCCACAGATAGCTTTTTCTAGTTTTTATCTGGGCATATTTTGTTTTTCACTATAGACCTCAATGGGCTCTCAGATGTCCCTTCGCAGACTCTACAAGAAGAGTGTTTCCATCCTTCTGAATCTAAAGAAATCTTCAACCATGTGAGAGGAATCAACATGTCACAAATCAGGTTCACAAATAACTTTTTTCTTGTTTTTTTCTGGGAATATTCTATTTTTCACTATAGGCTTCAATGGGCTACCAAATGTCTTGATGCATGTTTTGCAAGAAGAGTGTTTCCAAACTGCTGAATCAAAAGAATGGTGTAACACTGTGAGAGGAATCCACACATGACAAAGTAGTTTCAAAAATAGCTTCTTTTTATGATTTATTTGGGGATATTCAGTTTATCATCTTCAGCCTCAGTGGGCTTCCATGTGTCCCTTCACAGAATCTACAAGAAGAGTGTTTTCATTCTGATGAATCAAAATAAAGGTTTAACTCTGTGTGATGAATCCACACATCACAAAGCAGTTTCACAGATAGCTTCCTTCTAGTTTTTATCTGGGGATTTTCAGTTTTTCACCATAGGCCCCAATGCGCTCCCACATGTCTCATCGCAGATGTTACAAAAAGACTGTTTTTAACCTATTGAATCTAAAGAAATCCTCAATGCTGTGAGATAAATCAAAATATCAAAAACTACTTTAACAAATAACTTCTTTCCAGTTTTTCTGGGGATATTTGGTTTTTCACCATAATCCTCAAAGGGCTTCCAAATATCCCTTTGCAGATTCAACAAGAAGAGTGTTTCCAACGTACTGACTCAAAAGAAAGGTTTAACTCAGTGAGATGAATCCACACATCACAAAGCAGTTTCACAGATAGCTTCTGTCTAGTTTTTATATGGAAATGTTTGGTTTTACACATTTGACCTCAATGGGCTACAAATGTCCCTTCACAGTTTCTACAAAAAGCGTCTCCTTACTGCTGAATTGAAAGAATGGTTTAACACTCTGTGATGAGTTCACATATCACAAAATAGTTTCACAGATAGCTTCATTCTAGTTTTTATCTGGGGATATTCTGTTTTTCAACATTTGCTTCAATGGGTTCTCAAATGTCCCTTTGCAGATTCTACATAAATAGTGTACCCTACCTGTTGAATCAAAAGGAAGTTTCATACTTTTGAGATAAATCCACATATCACAAAGCAGTTTCACAAATAGCATCTTTCTTCTTTTTACCCTGGAGTTATTGAGTTTTCACCATAGGCCTCAATGGAATCTTAAATGTCTTTTTGCAGATACTACAAGAAGGGGGCTTCCATCTTTCTGAATCAAAAGAATGGTTTAACTGTGCGAGATGAATCCACACATCACACAAGGCAGTTTCAAAGATAGCTTCTTTGTAGTTTTCATATGGGGGTTTTCAGTTTTTCACCTTAGGCCTTAATGGGCCCCCAAATGTCTCTTCACAGGGTCTACAAAAATTGTTTCCATCCTGCGGAATCAATAGAATAGTTTAACTCTGTGAGATGAATCCACACATCACAAAGCAGTTTCAGAGATAGATAGCTTCTTTCTAGTTTTTATCTGGGGATATTTGATTTTTCACCATAGGCCTCTATGGGCTCCCACAAGTCCCATCACAGATTCTGCAAAGACTGTTTCAAATTTGCTGAATCAAAATAAAAGTATAACACTGTGAAATGAATCCACACATCCCAAGCAGTTTCACAGATACCTTCTTTCTAGTTTTTATCCAGGCATATTCTTTTTTTCACCGTAGGCCTCAATGGGCTGCCAAATGTCCCTTCACAGATTCTACAATGAGTGTTTCCAACCTGCTGTACCGAAAGAAAGGTTTAATTCTGTGAGATGAATCCACAATCCACCATGCAGTTTCACCGATAGTTTCTTTTCAGCTTTTACCTTGGGATATTCAGTTTTTCACCGTCGGCCTCAAAGTGTTCAAATATTTCTTTGCAGATTCTACAAGACGAGTGTCTCCAACCTGCTGAATCAAAAGAAAGTTTTAACTCTGTGAGGTGAATCCACACCTCACAAAGCAGTTTCACAGATAGCTTGTTTCTACTTTATGTCTGAGGATATTCAGTTTTTCACCTTGGCCTCAATGGGCTTCCAAATGTCCCTTTGCAGATACTACAAGAAGAGAGTTTCCAACCTGCTGAATCAAAAGAAAGGTTTAACTCTGTGAGACATATCCGCATGTCACAAAGCAATTTCACAAATAGCTTGTTTCTGCTTTTTGACTGAGGATATTCAGTTTCTCACCATAGGCCTCAATGGGCTCCAAAATGTCTTTTTGCAGATACTTCAAGAAGATTGTTTTCATCTGGCTGAATCAAAAACAAAGTTTTAATCCTGTGAGTTGAATCCACACACTACAAAGCAGGTTCACAGGTAGGGTGCTTGTAGTTTTTATATGGAGATATTCAGTTTTTCACCGTAGGCATCAATGGGATACCAAATGTCCATTTGTAGATTATAGAAAAAGAGTGTTTCCATCCTGGTGAATCAAAATAAGTGTTTACCTCTGTGAGATGAATCCAAACACCACAAAGCAGTTTCAGAGATAGCTTCTTTCTAGCTTTATCCATGAATATTCTGTTTTTAACCATAGGCCTCAATGGGCTGTCACATATCCCAATGCAGATTCTACTAAAAGATTGTTTCCAACCTGCTGAATCTAAAGAAAGTTTCAACGCTGTGAGAAGAATCATCATATCACAAAGCAGTTTCACAGATACCTTCTTTGTTGCTTTTATCTGGAGATATTAGGTTTTTCACCATATGCCTCAATGGTCTCCCAAATGACCCAATGCAGATTTTACAAAAAGAGTGTTTCCAAGCTGCTGAATAAAAAGAAAGTTTTAACTCTTTAAGATAAATCCACTCATCACAAAACGGTTTCACAGATAGCTTCTTTTTCATTTTTATCTTGGGATATTAGGTTTCTCACCGTAAGCCTCAATGGGCTCCCAAATGTGCTTTTGCAGATTCTACAAGAACTGTGTTTCCAAGATGCTGAATCAAAAGACAGATTTAACCCTGTGAGATGATTCTGCACATCACAAAGCAGTTCCACAGATAGCTTCTTTCTACTTTTTATCTGGGGATTTTTGGTTTCTCATCACAGACCTCAATGGGCTCCCAAAAGCCCCTTCACAGATTCTACAAGAAGAGTGTTTCCAACCTGCAGAATCCAAAGAAAGGTTTAAGTCTGTGAGATAAATCCACACATCACAAGGCGGTTTCACAGATAGCTTAATTCTACTTTTTACCTGGGGATATTCAGTTTTTCACCATATGCCTCAAAGGGCTCCCAAATACCCCTTTGCAGATTTTTCAAGAAGTGTGTTTCTAACCTGCTGAATCAAAGGAAAGGATTAACTCTGTGACACGAAATCACACTTCATAAAGCTGTTTTGCAGATATCTTATGTCTACTTTTTGTCTTAGGATATTTGGTTTCACACCAGAGGCCTCAATGGGCTCCCAAATGTCCCTTTGCAAATTCTACGAGAAGAGTGTTTCCAACCTGCTCAATCAAAAGCAAGATTTAACTTTTGGAGATGAATCCACGCATCACAGAGCAGTTTCACAGATTGCTTCCTGCTAGTTTTTATCTGGGGATTTTCCATTTTTCACCATTGGCCTCAATTGTCTCCCAAACGTCTTTCCACAGATTCTACAACAAGAGTGTTTCCATCCTGCTGAATTGAACACAATTGCTTCCTTCTGTGAGTTGAATCCACACTTTACAGAGTAGTTTCACAGATAGTTTCTTTCTAGTTTTTTTTTATATTGAGAGATATGGTTTTCACCATAAACCTCAATGGTATCCCAAATGATTCACTGCATATTCTACAAGAAGAGTGGCTACAACCTGCAGAATAAAAAAAGGTTTAACTGTGAGATGAATCCACACATCCCAAGAAGTTTTACAGATAGATTCTTTCTGGTTTTTATCTTTGCATATTCTCTTTTTCACCCAAGGCTTCAATGCACTCTTAAATATCCTGTTACAGATTGTACAAGAAGAGTGTTTACAACCTGTTGAATGAATAGAAAGTTTTAACCTTGTGAGATGAATGCACACATCATAAAGCAGTTTCACTGATAATTTTTTTTCTGGTTTTCCTCTGGGGATAGTCAGTTTTTTATCATAGGACTTAATGGGCTTCCAAATGTCCCTTCGTAGATTTTTCAAGAAGAGGGTTCCAACGTGCTGAATCAAAAAAAAGGTTTAAATCTTTGAGATGAATCCACACATCACAATGCAGTTTCACTGACAGCTCCTTTTTAGCTTTTATCTGGAGATATTCAGTTTTTCACTGAAGGCCTCAATGGGCTCCCAAATGTCCCTTCACAGATTCTACAAGAAGAATGTTTCCAAGCTGCTGAATCAAAAGAAAGGTTTAACTCTTTGAGATGAATCCAGATATCACAAAGTAGTTTCACAGGAAGCTTGTTTCTGGTATTTATCTGGGGATATTTGGTTTTTCACCATAGGCCTCAATGGTCCCCAGAATGTCCCATCACAGACTCTACAAGAAGAGTGTTTCCCACCTGCTCAATGAAAAGAAAGGCTTCACTCTGTGAGATGAATCCACACATCAGAAATCAGTTTCACAGATAACTTCTTTCTAGTTTATATCTGGGGATACTTGGTTTTTCACCATAGGCTTCAATGGGCTCCTCAATATTCTTTCGCAGATAGAGCAAGAAAAATGTTTCAAACCTCCTAAATTGAAAGAAAGGTTTAACACTGTACTATGAATGCACACATCCCAGGAGTTTTCGCCGATACCTTCCTTCTAGTTATTATATGGGGTTACTCTGTTTTTCACCGTACACCTCAATATTCTCCCAAATGTCCCTTCTCAGATCCTACAGAAAGAGTGTTTCCAACCTGCTGAATCAAAAGAAAGGTTTAACTCTGTGAGATAATTCCAGCACTTTTACAGATACCTTCTTTCTTGTTCTTATCTGGGGATATTCAATTTTTCACCTTAGGCCTCAATGGGCTCTGAAATGTCCATTCACAGATTTTACAAGAAGAGTGTTTCCAACCTGCTGAATAAAAAGAAAGGTTTAAATGTGTAAGGTGAATACACATCACAAAGCAGTTTCACAGATAGCTGCTTTCTAGTCTTATCTTTGGATATTTGATTTCTCATGATAAGTTTCAATGGACTTTGAAATGTCCCTTCACAGATTTCTCAAGAAGAGTGCTTCCAACTTGCTGAATCATAAGAAAGGTTTAACTCTGTGAGGTGAATCCACAGGTCACTAAGCACTTTCACAGATAGCTACTTTCTCATTTTTATCTGGGAATAATCAGTTTTTCATCATAGGTCTCAATGGGCTTCCAACTGTCTTTTCGCAGATTCTACAAGAAGAGTGTTTCCAAACTGCTGAATCAAAAGAAATGATTAACACTTCGAGATGAATCCACACACCCTAGGAAGCCTCACAGATTGTTTTTTTCTAGTTTTTATCTTGGGATATTCGGTTTTTCACTGTAGGCCTCAATGGGCTCCAAAATATCCCTTTGCAGATTTTACATAAGGAGTGTTTCCAACCTGCTGAATCAAAGGAAAGTTTTAACACTGAGATGAATCCACTTATGTCAAGCAATTTCATACATAATTTCTTTCTAGTTTTTATCTGGGTATATTTTGTTATTCACAATAGGCCTCAATGGGATCCAAAATGTCCCTTCACAGATTTTACAAGAAGAGTGTGTTTCCAACCTTCTAAATCAAAAGAACGGTTCAACTCTGTGAGATGAATCCACATATCACAAAGAATTTTCACAGATAGCTTGTTTCTAGTTTTTATCTGGGGGTATTCTGTTTTTCACCATAGTCCTAAATGGGCTACAAAATATCCCTGCATAGATTCTACAAAAAGATCGTTTCCAACCTGGAGAATCAAAACAAAGGTTTCTCTCTGTGAAATGAATCCACACAGCAGAAAGTAGTTTCAATGATAGCTTTTTTCTAGTTTTGGTCTCAAATATTTGATTTTTCACCATAGGCCACAATGGGCTTCCAAATGTTCCTTAGGAGACTCTATAAGAAGAGTGTTTCCAACCTGCAGAATAAAAAGAAAGGTTTAACTCTGTGAGATGAATCAGCACATTACAAAGCAGTTTCGCAGATAGCTTCTTTCTAGTTTTTTTCTGGGGTTACACAGTTTTTTACTATAGTCCACATTTGGCCCCCAAATATCCCTTTGCAGACTCTATAAGAAGACTGTTGAATGAAAGAAAAGTTCAGCTCTGTGAGTTGAATCCACATATATCAAAGCAGTTCCACAAATAGCTGCTTTCTACTTTTTATCTGGGGATATTTGGTTTTTCACCATAGGTCTCAATGGACTTCCATATATTTCTTCACAGGTTATACCAGAGGAGTGTTTCCAACCTGCTGAATCAAAAGAAATTTCAAAGATAGCTTCTTTCTAGTTTTTCTCTTGGCATATTCTATTTTTCACCATAGGCCTCAATGCACTTTCAAATGTCCCTTCAAAGATTCTACAAGAAGAGTGTTTCCAAACTTCTGAAGAAAAAGAAAGTTTTAACTCTGTGAGATGAATCCACACATGACAAATCAGTTTCACAGATAACTTCTTTCTAGTTTTTATCTGAGGATATTCAGTTTTTCACCATAAACCTGAATGAGGTTTCAAATGTTTCATCACAGATTCTACAAGAAGAGTGTTTCCAACCTGGTGAACCAAAAGAAAGGTTTAACACTGTGAGACTGATCCACCCACCACAAAAGAGTTTCAGAAATAGCTTCTTTCTTGTTTTTATCTGGGAATATTTTGTTTTTCACCACAGGCCTCAAAGGGCTCCAAAAGTTCCGTAGCAGATTCTACAAAGAGTTTTTTAAACCTGCTGAATCAAAAGAAATGTTTTACTTTGATAGATGAATTCACACATCATAAAACAGCTTCAAAGATAGCTTCTTTCTAGTTTTTATCTGGGGATATTCGGTTTTTCATCATAAATATCAGTAATCTCCCAAGTGTTTCATTGCAGCATCTAAAGAGCATTTCCAACCTATTGAATCAAAATAAATGTTTAACTCTGTTACATGAATCCACATATTACAAATCAGTTTCACAGTAGCTTCTTTCACATTTTTTCTAGGAATATTCATTTTTTCCCCATATGCCTCAATAAACCTCCAAATGTCCCTTCACAGATTCTACAAAAAAAAGTGTTTCCAAACTTCTAAATCAATAGATTGGTTTAAATCTGTGAGATGATTCCACGCATCACAAAGAAGTTTCAGAGGTAGCTTCTTTCTAGTTTTTATCTGATGATATTCAGTTTTTCACCATAAACCTCAAAGGTCTCCAGAATGTCTTGTTGCAGATTCTACAGAAAGAGTGTTTCCAAACTGCAGAATCTAAAGAGAGGTTCAACTCTGTGAGGTGAATCCACATATCACAAAGTAGTTTCACAGATTGTTGCTTTCTAGTTTTTCTCTGAAGATATTCATTTTTTCACAATATGCCTCAAAGGACAACGAAATGTTCTTCATAGAATATACAAGAAGAGTGTTTCCAACCTGTTGAATCAAAACAAAGTTTTAACTCAGAGATGAATCCACACTTCACAAAGCAGATTCACAGAGAGCTTCTTTCTAGTTTTTATCTGGGGATATTTGATGTTTAATAATAAGCCTTAATGGGCACCCAAATATCCCTTGGCAGATTCTACAAGAAGAATGTTTCCACCTAGCTGAATGAAAAGAAAAGTTTAACACTGTGAGATGAATCAACCCCTCACAAAATAGTTTCACAAAGGGTTTTTTTCTAGTTTTTGTCTAAGGACATTCTGTTTTTCACCATATGCCTTAATGAGCTCTCAAATGTTCCTTCCCAGATTCTACAATAAGAGTATTTCCTACCTGCTGATCCAAAATAAAGGTTTTCCTCTGTGAGATGTATCCACACATCACAAAGCTGTTTCATCAAAAGCTTCTTACTAGTTTTTATCTGTGAATTTTCTGTTTTTCACCATAAGCCTCCATGGACTCCCAGTGTCCCTCTGCAGATTCTACAAGAAGAGTGTTTCCAACCTCTGGCATCAAAAGAAAGGTTTAACTCTGTGAGATGATTCCACACATCGCAATGCACTTTCACAGATAGCTTTGCTCTAATTTTTCTCTGGGGATATACGGTTTTTCACCATAGGCCTCAATGGGCTCACAAATGTCCATTTGCCGATTTCCCAAGAAGAGTACTTCCAAGCTTCTAAATCAGAAAAAAGTTTTAACTCTGTGAGATGAATCCACACGTCACAAAGCAGTTTCACAAATGGCTTCTTTCTAGTTTTTATCTGGGGATATTTGGTTTTTCACCATAAGCCTCAAAGGGCTCCCAAATGTCCCTTCACAGATTCTAGAAAAAAAAGTGCTTCCAACTTTCTGAATCAAAAGGAATGTTAACTCAGTGAGATCTATCGAAGGAACACAAAGGACTTTTATGGATAAATTATTTGTAGTTTTTATCTGTGGATATTCTGTTTTTCACCGTAGGTGTCAATTGGCTTTCAAATGTCCCTTCGCAGCCTCTACAAGGAGAGGCTTTCCACCCTCCTGAATCAAAAGAAAGGTTTAACTCTATGAGATGAATCCACACGTCACAAAGCAGATTCACTGACAGCTTCTTTCTCGTTTTTTGGGGGCGATATTCAGTTTTTCAACCAAGGCCTTAATTGGCTCCCAAATGTCACTTTGCAGATTCTACAAAAAGAGTATTTCCAACCTGGTGAGCCAAAAGAAATGTTTAACTCTGAGAGATGAATCAATCCACCAGAAAAACATTTCACAAATAGCTTCTTTCTAGTTTTTATCTTGGGATACTCAGTTTTTCACCATAGGCCTCAAAGGGCTCCCAAATGTCCCTTTGCACATTCTACAAGTAGAGTGTTTCCAACCTACTGAATCAAAAGAAAGCTTTAACTCTGAGAATTGAATTCACATATCACAAAGCAGTTTCACAGATAGCTTCTTCCTAGTTTTTATCTGGGGAGGTTTGGTTTTTCCTCATTGGCCACGATGGGCTCCCAAATGTCCCTTCACAAATACTACAAAAAGAGTGTTTCCAATCTGCTGAAACAAAAGAAAGGTTTAACTCTGTGAGATGAATCCACATATTACAAAGCAGTTTCACAGATAGCTTCCTTCAGGTTTTTATCTGGGCATATAGTTTTTCACCATAGGCCTCAATGAGCTCCCAAATGTCCCATTGCAGATTCTACAAGAAGAGTGTTTCCAATCTTCTGAAAAAAAGATAGGTTTTACTCAGTGAGATGAATCCACACATCACAAAGCTGTTTCACCAATAGTTTCTTTGTAGTTTTTTTCTGTGGATATTTTGTTCTTCACCATAGGCCTCAATAGGCTCCCAAATGTCCCTTCACCGATTCAACAAAAAGAGTGTTTCCAACCTGCTGAATCAAAAGAATGGTTTAACACTGTTAGATAAATCCACATATCACAATGCATTTTCACAAATAGCTTCTTCTTAGTTTTTTTCTAGGGATATTCAGTTTCCCAAGGTAGACCTCAAAGGCTCCCAAATGTCCCTTCACAGATTATAAAAAAAGAGTGTTTTCAACCTGCTGAATCAAAAGAAAGTTTTAACTCTGTGAGATGAATCCATACATCAAGAAGCTGTTTCACAGATAGCTTCTCTCTAGTTTTTATCTGGGGATATTCGTTTTTTCACCACAGGCCTCATTGGGGTCCCAAATGTTCCTTCACAGACTCTACAAGAAGAGTGTTTCCAACCTGCTGAAACAAAGAAAAAAAGGTTTAATGTTGTAAGATGAATCCACACATTTTGAGATGTTTTACAAACTGCCTCTTTCTAGTTTTTATCTGGAAATATTCAGTTTTTCACCATAATCATCAATGGGCTCCAAAATATCCCTTCGCAGATTCTACAAGGAGAGTGTTTCCACCCGCTGAATAAAAAGAAAGGTTTAACTCTGTGAGATGAATCCACATATCAAAAAGCAGTTTCACAGATATCTTCTTTCTAGTTTTTATCTGAAGGTATTCGGTTTTTCACCATAGGCCTCAATGGGCTCCCAATTGTCTGTTCCAAGATACTACAAGAAGAGTGTTTGCAACCTGATGAATCAAAGAAAGGTTTAACTCTGAGAGATGAATCCACACATCAGGAAGCAGTTTCACAAATAGTTTAATCCCAGTTTTTATCTAGGGATATTCAGTTTTTCAACATAGGTCACAATGGGTTCTCAAATGTCCCTTCACAGATTCTACAAAAGAGTGTTTCCAAACTGCTGAATCAAAAGAAAATTTCACCTCTGTGGGATGAGTCCACATATAACAAAGCAGTTTCACAGATAGCTTCTTTCTAGTATTTATACAAGGATATTTTGTTTTTTGCCATAGGCCTCAAAGGGCTCCAAAATGTCCATTTGAAGATACCAAAAGAAGGGTGTTTCCAGCCAGCTGACTAAAAAGAAAGGTTTACCTCTGTGAGATGAATCCAGACATCAGAAAGCAGTTTCACAGAGAACTTCTTTCTAGCTTTTCTCTGGAGATATTCTATTTTTCACCATAGGCCTTAAGAGCTCCCAAATGTTTATTCACAGTTTTCAAAAGAAGAGTGTTTCCAACCTGCTGAATAGAAATAAAGGCATAACTTTGTGAGGTGAACCCACACATCAGAAAGCAGTTTCACAGGTAGCTTCTTTCTAGTTTTTATCTGAGGATAATCAGTGTTTTACCATAGGCCTCAATGGGCTCCCAAATGTTTATTCGCAGATTCTACAAGAAGAGTGTTTCCAACATGCTGAATCAAAATAAAGGTTTAACTCTGTGAGATGAATCCACACATCACAAAACAGTTTTACAGATAGCTTCTTCTTATTTTTTATCTGGAGGTATTCTGTTTTTTACAGTAGGCCTCAGTAAGCTACAAAATGTACCTTCAGATTCTTCCAAAAGAGTTTTTACAACCTTCTGAATCAAAACAATGGTTTAACTCTGTGAGATGAATCCACACATCAGAAATGCATTTCACAGATAGATTCTTTCCAGTTTTTATCTGGGGATATTCTGTTTTTCACCATAGGCCTCAATGGGATCCCAAATGTCCCTTCTCAGATTCTATAAGAAGAACACTTCCAACCTGCTGAATTGAAAGAAAGGTTTAACTCTGTGAGTTGAATCCACACCTCAAAAAGCAGTTTCAGAGACAGCTTACTTCTACTTTTTGTCTGAGGATATTTGGTTTCTCACCATAGGCCACAATGGGATCCCAAATGTCCATGCGCAGATACTACAAGAAGAGTTTTCTAACCTACAGAATCAAAAGAAACCTTCAACTCTGTGAGATGCATCCACACATCACAAAGCAGTTTCACAACTATCTTCCTTGTAGTATTTATCAGGGGATATTCAGTTTTTCACCATAGATGACAATGGGCTCAAAAATGTCCATTTGCAGATACTACAAGAAGAGTATTTCCAATCTGCTGAATCAAAATAATGGTTCAATTCTGTGAGATGAATCCAGATTTCACAAGGCGGTTTCACAGATAACTTCTTTTCAGTTTTCATCTGGGGATTTTCAGTATTTCACAGTAGGCCTCCAAGGGCTCTCAAATGTCCCTTCACAGATTCTACAAAAAAAGAGTTTTTAACCTACTGAATCAAAAGAATGGTTTAACTATGAGAAACGAGTCCACACATCACAAAGCAGTTTCAGGGATACCTTCTTTCTAGATTTTACCAGGGATTATTCAGGTTTTCATTGAAGACCTCAATTAGATCTCAAATGTCCCTTTGCAGAGTCTACAAGAAGAGTGTTTCTAACCTGCTGAGCCAAAAGAATGGTTAAACACAGTTAGATGAGTCCATACATCAGCAAGCAGTTTCACAGACAGCTTCTTTCTTGTTTTTATCTGAGAATATTTGGTTTATCAACATAGGTCTCGATAGGTTCCCAGATGTACATTCACAGATTCTACAAGAAGAGTGTTTCCAATCTGCTGAATCAAAAGAAAGGTTTAATTCTGTGAGATGAATCCACACATCATAAAGTGGTTTCAGAGATGGTTTCTTACTTGTTTATATCTGGTGATATTCTGTTTTTTTAACATAGGACACAAAGGCCTCCCAAATGTCCCTTCACAGATTCTACAAGAAGAATGTTTCCAACCTGCTGAATAAAAAGGAAGGTTTAACTCTGTGAGATGAATCCAACATGAAAAAGCAGTTTCACAGATAGTTTCTTTATACTTTTTGTATTGGGATTTTGGTTTCTCAACCTAGGCCTCAATGGGCTCCAAAATATCCCTTCACAGATTCTACAAGAGGAGTGTTTTGAACCTGCTGAATCAAAAGAAAGGTTTATCTCTGTGAGATGTATCCACATATCAAAAGCAGTTTCACAGATAGCTTTTTCTTAGTTTTTATCAGTGGATATTCAGTTTTTCACCATAGGCCTCAATGGGCTCCCAAATATCCCTTCGCAAACTCTACAAGAAGAGTGTTTCCAACCTGATGAATCAAAAGAATGGTTCAACTCTGTGAGATGAATTCTCCTATCACAAAGCAGCTTCACAGATGGCTTCCTTCTAGGATTTGTTTGGGGATATTTGGTTTTTCACCATAGGCATCAAAGGACTTACAAATGTTTTTTTTTTTTCAGATTATACAAGAAGAGTGTTTTCAACCTGCTGAATCAAAGGAATAGTTCAATTATGTGAGATGAATCCACATGTCAGAAAGCAGTTTCACAAATAACTTCTTTCGAGTTTTTATATGAGGATATTCCATTTTTTAACATAGGACTCAATAAGCTCCCAAATGACCCTTCACAGATTCTATAAAAAGAGTTTTTCAACCTGCTGAATCCAGAGAAAGGTTTACCTCTGTGAGATGAATCCACACACCACAAAGCAGTTTCACAGGTAGCTTCTTCTTAGTTTATATCTTGGAATATTCTGTTTTTCACAGTAGGCCTCAATGGGCTCCCAAATGTCCATTCGCAGATTCTTCAAAAAGTGTGCTGCAAACCTGCTGAATCAAAAGAATGGTTTAACTCTTTGAGATGAATCCACACATCACAAAGCAGTATCACAGATAGCTTCTTTCTACTTTTTCACTGGGGATATTCTGTTTTACCCTACAGGCCTTAATGGGCTGTGAAAAATCTCATCCCAGTTTCTACAAAAAGAGTGTTTTCAATCCGCTGAATCAAAGGAAAAGTGTAACTCTGTGAAATGAATGCACATATCACAAAGTGGTTTCACCAATAACTTCTTTCTAGTTTCTATCTGAAGATACTCAGTTTTCCATCATAGGCTCAAATTTGCTTTCAAATGTCCCTTTGCAGATCCTGAAAAGAGAGTTTCCGACCTGCTGAATCAAAACAAATGCTTAACTCTGTGAGATGAATTCACACATCACCAAGCAGTTTCACGCACAGCACCTTTCTAGCTTTTATCTGGGAATTTTCTCCTTTTCCTCATAGGCCTCCAAGGGGTCTGAAAAGTACTTTTGCAGATTCTACAAAAAGAGTATATCCAAACTGCTGAATAAAAAGAACTTTTTAACTCTGTTAGATGAATCTGCACGGTTTCAAAGATAGTTTCTTTCTAGTTTTTATCTGAAGACGTTCAGTTTTTCTTCATGGGCATCAGTGGACTCTGAAATGTCTCTTCATGGATTCTACAAAAAGAGTGTTTCCAACCTCCTGAATCAAAAGAAAGTTTTCAATCTGTGAGATAAATCCACACAAAACCAAGCAGTTTCACAGATAGCTTCTTTCTAGTTTTTATCTTGAAATATTAGGTTTTTCCCCATAGGCCTCAATGGGCTCTAAAATGTTGCTCCGCAGATTCTACAAATAGTGTTTCCAACATGGTGAATTAAAAGAAACCTTTCATTTTGTGAGACGGATCCACCCATTACCAAGCAGTTTCACAGATAACTTACTTGAAGTTTTTATCTGGGGATCTTCAGCTTTATTCCATAGGACATTTGGGCTTCCAAATTCTCGTTCCAGGTTTGACAAAAAACTGTTTCCAACTTTATGCATCAAAAGAAAGTTCTAACTTGGTGATGTGAATCCAGTAATCAGCAAGCAGTTTCATAGAAACCTTCCTTCTAGTTTTTATCTGGACATATTTGGTTTTTCCCCATTGACCTCAATGGACTCCCAAAAGTACTTTTGCAGATTCTATAAAAAGCGTGTATCCAACCTGCTGAATCAAATGAAAGGTGTAACTCTGTGAAGTGAATCTATACATCACCAAGTGTTTTTACATGTAGTTTCTTTCTCATTTTTATCTGGGGATATTTGGTTTTTCCACATAAGCACAATGGGCTCCCAAATGTTTCTTTGCAGAGTCTACATAAAGAGTGTTTTCAACCTGCTGAATCAAATGAAAGATGTAACTCTGTGAGATTAATCCACACATCACCAATGACTTTCACGGATAGCTTCTTTCTTGTTTTTATCTGGGGATTTTTGCTTTTTCCTCATAGACATCAAGGGACTCCCAATTGTCCCTTTACAGATTTTACAAAAAGCGTGTTTCCAAGCTGCTGAATCAAAAGAAACGTTTAACTCTGTGAGATGGATCCACACATCACCAAGCAGTTCCACAGATAGCTTCTTTCTATTTTTTATCTGGGGATATTCGATTTTACCACATAGGCCTCAATGGGCTTCTAAATGTCCCCTCACAGATTCTACAAAAATAATGTTTCCAAACTGCTCAATCAAAAGAAAGATTCAACTCTCTGAGATGAATTCATACATCACCAAGCAGTTTCAAAAATATCTTTCTGGTTTTCATCTGAGGACATTCTGTCTTTCCCAATAGGCCACAATGGGCTCTTAAATGTCCCTTCACAGATTCTACAAAAAGGGTGTTTCCAACCTGTTGAACCAAAGGAAGGTTTACCTCAGTGAGATGAATCCACACATTTATGTGGGGATATTGATTTTCCCCTTAGGCCTTAATAGGCTCCCAAATATCCCTTGGCAGATATTACAAAAATAGGGTTTCCAACCTGCTGAAACAAAGGAAACAATTAATTATGTGAGATGAATCTATACATCTCCAAGCAGTTTCACACATAGCTTCTTTCTAGTTTTTATCTGGGATATTCATTTAATCCTCATAGGCCTCAATGGGCTCCCAAGTATCCCTTCACATATTCTTCAAATAAAGTGTTTCCAGCTTGCTGATTCCAAAGAAATGTTTATCTCTGTGAGATGAATCTACACATCACCATGGAGTTTTACAGATAGTTCTTTCCTGTTTTCTTATTTTATTTTTTATTTTTGAGATGGAGTCTCACTCTGTCACCCAGGCTGGAGTGCAGTGGCATGTCTTGGCTCACTGCAAGCTCCACCTCCTGGGTTCACACCATTCTCCTACTTCAGCCTCCTCAGTAGCTGGGATACAGGCACCTGCCACCATGCCCAGCTATTTTTTTTTTTTGTATTTTTAGTAGAGACAGGGCTTCACCGTGTTACCCAGGATGGTCTTGATCTCCTGACCTCGTGATCTGCCTGTCTCAGCCTCCTAAAGTGCTGAGATTACAGGTGTGAGCCACCATGCCTGGTCTGATTCTTTCCAGTTTCTATCTGGAAATATTTGTTTTTCACCCATAGATCTCAATGGGCTCCCAAATATCCCTTTGTAGATTCTATAAAAAAAAATGTTTCCAACCTGCTGAATGAAAAGAAAGGTTTAACTCTATGAGATGAATCCACACATCACCTTGCAGTTTCACAGATAGCTTCTTTCTAGTTTTTATCTGGGGATATTCGGTTTTTCCCCGTAAGTATCAATGGGCTCCCAACTTTCCCTTTGCAAATTATACAAAAATAGTGTTTCAAGTCTGTTGAACCAAAAGAAAGGTTTACCTCAGTGAGATGAATCCACACATACCCAAGCAGTATCACAGATCCTTCTTTCTAGTTTTTATCAGGGTACATTTCGTTTTTCCTTATTGTCTTCAAAGGGCTCTCAAATGTCCCTTCGCAGATTCTACAAAGAGTGTTTCCAACCTGCTGAATCAAAAGAAACGTTTAACTCTGTGAGATGAATCCACGCATCACCAGGCAGTTTCATAGATAGCTTCATTCTAGTTTTTATTGAGGAATACTCGTATTTTTTTTACCCCATTGGTCTCAATGGGCTTTCAAATGTCCCTTCACAGATTCTACAAAAAGAGTTTTTTCCAACCTGCTGAATCAAAAGAAAGGTGTAACTCTGTGAGATGAATCCAGACATCACATAGCAGTTACACAGATAGCTTCTTTAGGATATTTGATCTTTCCACACAGGACTCAATAAACTCCTAACTGTCCTTTCTCAGATTCTATGAAAAGAGAGTTTCAACCTTCAGAATCAAAAGAAAAGTTTAACACTGTGAGATGAATCCCCACATCACAAAATAGTTTCACAGATTCCTTTTCCTTTTCTTGGTTTCCATATGGGGATATTCAATATTTCTTCTCAGTCCTCTATGGGCTCCAAAAATTTCCTTCGCATATTCTACAAAAAACAGTTTCCAACCTGCTGAATCAAAATAAAGTTTCAACTGCATGAGATGCATCCAGAAACCACCAAGCAGTTTCACAGATAGCGTCTTTCTAGTTTTTATCTTGGGATATTTGGTTTTCTTCCATAGGCCTCAATGGGCTACAAAATGTCCCTTAGCAGATTCTTCAAAAACAGTGTTTCAAATCTGCTGAATCAAAAGAAAGTTTGAACTCTGTGAGATGAATAAATGCGTCTCTAAACTGTTTCACAGATAGTTTCTTTCTAGTTTTTATCTGGGGATATTTGGTTGTTCCCCTTAGGCCTCAAGGGTCCCCCAGTTCGTAGATTCTACAAAAAACGTCTTTCCAACCTGCTGAATCAAAGAAAACGTATAACTCTGTGATATTAATCCACACATCACCAGGCCGTTTGAGATAGCTGCTTTTTTTTTTTATCTGTGTATATTCGGTTTTTCCCCATAGGCCTCAATGGGCTCCGAAACGTCCCATTGCAGATTCTACAAAAAAAAGTATTTCCAACCTGCTGAATCAAAAGAAAGATTTAACTCTCTGAGATGAACCCACACATCACAAAGCATTTTTACAGATAGATTCTTTCTAGTTTGTATCTGGGGATTTTAAATTTTTCACCCTAACTTCAATGGGCTTCCAGATGTTCCTTCACACATTCTTCAAAAGAGTGTTTTCAACCTCCTGAATCAAGGGAATGGTTTAACTCTGTGAGATGAGGCCTAACATCACAAAGAAGTTTCACAGATAGCTTCTTTCTAGTTTTTATCTGGGTATATTTGTTTTTTTCCTATAGGCCTCATTGGGCTCCCAAATGTCTCCTCTCAGAATCTACAAAAAGAGTATTTATAACCTGCTAAATAAAAAGAAAGGTTTAACACCATGAGATGAATCCACACATCACTAAGCAGTTTCACGGATAGCTTCTTTCTAGTTTTTATCTGGGATATTCAGTTTTTTCCCAAAAGTCTCAGTGGGTTCCCAAATGTCCCTCACAGATTCTACAAAAAAAAAAAAAAAAGATTTCCAACTTGCTGAATCAAAGGAAAGGATTAGCTCTGATGGATGGATCCACACATTATAATGAGTTTCACAGATAGTTTCTTTCTAGTTTTTATGTTTGGATATTCCTTTGTTTCCCCATAAGCCTTAATGGACTTTTAAATTTCCCTTCACAGATTCTACAAAAAGAGTGTTTCATACCTGCTGAATAAAAAGAAAATTAAACTCTGTGAGATGAACCCACACATCATCAAGCAGTTTCACACATAGCTTCTTTCTAGTTTTTACGTGGACATATTCAGTTTTTTCCCATAGACCTCAAAATACTCCCAAATATCCCTTTGCAGATTCTACAGAAGGAGTGTTTCCAAATGAAGAATCAAAAGAAAGGTTTAACTCTGTGAGATGAATCCACAAGTCACTAATCAGTTTCATAGGTAGTTTCTTCCTTGCTTCCATCAGGGGATATTCAGTTTCTCTCTATAGGCATCAATAGGTTCCCAAATGTCCCTTCGTAGATTCTACAAAAAGAGTGTTTCCAACCTGCTGAATCAAAAGAAAAATTTAACTGTGAGACATGAATCCACACATCACAAAGAAGTTTCACAGAAACTTCTTTCTAGTTTTTATCTGGAGATATCATTTCTTTCCCATATAATTCAATGGGCTCCCAAATGTCCCGTCACAGATTCTACAAAAAGAGGGTTTCCAATTTTCTGAATCAAAAGAAAGGTTTAACTCTGTGAGGTGAATCCACATGTCACAAAGCAGTTTCATAGATAGCTTCTTTCTAGGTTTTATCTGAGGATATTCAGTTTTTGTAAAAAGGCCTCAATGGGCTTCCAAATATCTTTTCGTGGATTCTACAAACAGAGTGTTTCCAACCTGCTGAAGCAAAAGAATAGTTAAATTTTGTGAAATGGATCCACACGTTACAAAGCAGTTTCACAGAGAGCTTCTTTCTAGTTTTTACGGGGATATTTGATATTTCCTTAGGTCTCAATGGGCTCCCAAATATCCCTTCACAGATTTTACAAAAGGGTGTTTCTGAACTGCTGAATCAAAAGAAAGGTTTATGTAGTGAGATGAATCCATAAATCACCAAGCAGTTTAAAAGAGAGCTTCTTGCTTGTTTTTAGGTGGGTGTATTCAGTTTTTCCCAATAAGCCTCTATGGGCTCCCATATGTCCCTTCAGAGATTGTGCAAAAAGAGTGATTCCATCCAGCTGAATCAAAGGAAAGGTTTAACTCTACGAGATGACTCCACACATCACAAAGCTCTTTCACAGATTTTTTTCTAGTTTCTATCTCGGGATATTTGGTTTTTCCCCTAGGCCTCAATGGGCTTTGAAAATTCCGTTGTATATTCCATAAAAAAGAGTGTTTCCAAACTGCTGAATGAAAAGAAACGTTTAACTCTGTGAGATAAACCCACACATCACCAAGCAGCTTCACAGATAGCTTCTTTCTAGTTTTGATGTGGGGATATTCAATTTTTCCCCATAGGTTTCAATGGGCTCCCAAAAGTCCCTTCACAGATTTAACACAAAGAGTGTTTCCAACCTGCAGAATCAGAAGAAAGGTTTAACTCTATGAAATCAATAAACACATCACTAAGCCATTTCACAGAAAGCTTCTTTCTAGTTTTCATATTGGGATATTTTGTTTTTGCCAGGGGCCCCAGTGGGCTCAAAATATCCCTTCGTAGGTTCTACAAAAAGGGTGTTTCCAAGCTGCTGAATCAAAAGAATCGTTTAAATCTGTAAGATTAATCCACACATCACCAGGCAATTTCACAGATTGCTTCTTTTAGCTTTTATCTGGGGATATTCCCTTTTTCACCATAGGCCTCAATGGGCTCAAAAATGTGCCCCCACAGATTCTACAAAAGAGTGTTTCCAACCCACTGAATCAAAAGTAAGGTTTACCTCTTTGAGATGAATCCACACATCACAAAGCAGTTTTGCAGATAGCTTCTTTCTAGTTTTTATCTGGGAATATTCTTTTTTTCCCCTAGAACTCAATGGGCTTCCATATGGCCCTTCACAGATTCTACAAAAAAAGGTGTGACAAACCTGTTGAACCAAAGAAAGGTTTAACTCTGTGAGATGAATCCACACATCACAAAGCAGTTTCACAGATAGAGTTTTTCTGTTTTGTTTTGTTTTTCTGGGGATATTCAGTTTTTCCCCTTAGGAATCAATGGGCTCCCAAATGTCCTGTCACTGGTTCTAGAAAATTTTTTCCAAACTTCTGAATGAAAGAAAAGTTTTAATTATGTGAGATGAATCCACACATCACCAAGCAGTTTCAGAGATAGCTTCTTTCTAGTTTTTATCTGGAGATATTTGATTATTTCTCATAGGCCTTAATGGGCTGTGACAATTCCCTTGGCACATTCTACAGAAAGAGTGTTTCCAACCAGCTGAATCCAAAGAAAATTTAATTGACACTTCACAAGGCAGTTTCACAGATACCTTCTTTCTCGTTTTTATCTGGGGATATTCAGTTTTTCCCAAAAGCCTCAATGCCCTTTCAAATGTCACATCACAGGTTCTACAAAAAGAATGTTTCAAACCTGCTGAACAAAAAAAGGTGTAATTCTTTGAGACAAATTGACACATAAAAAAGCAGTTTCACAGATAGCTTATTTCTAGTATTTATCTGAGGATGTTTGGTTTTTCACCATAGGCCTCAATGGCCTCCCAAGTGTGCCTTCACAGATTTTACCAAAAGAGTGATTCCAACCCGTGGAATCAAAAGAAAGTTTTAACTCTGTGAGATGAATAAACACATCAATAAGCTGTTTCACAGATAGCTTCTTTCTAGTTTTCATGTGTCTATATTTTGTGTTTCTACTTAGGACTCAAAGGGCTCCAAAATGTCCCTTTGCAGATTCTACAAAAGTAATATTTTCAACCTGCTGAATTAAAAGAAAGGTTTAACTATGTGAGGTTACTCCACACATCACCAAGCAGTTGCACAGATTGCTTCTTTCTTTTTTTTAATCTGGGGATATTCAGTTTTTCCTTTTAGGAATCAATGGGCTCCAAAATGTCTCTCCACAGATTCTAAAAAAGAGAGTTTCAAACCTGCTAAATCAAAGGAAAATTTTAATTTTTTGAAATGAATCAACACATCAAGAAGCAATTGACAGTCTGCTTCTATCTAGTTTTTATCTTGGGATATTCAGTTTTTTCTGATAGGGCACAATGGGCTTCCAAAAGTCCCTAATAGATTCTACAGTAAGAGTGTTTCCAACCTACTGAATCAAAAGAAAGGTTTAACTCTGTGAGATGAATCCACACATAACAAAGCAGTTTCACAGATATTTCTTCTGTAGTTTTTATGTTGGGATATTCAGTTTTCCCTATAGGCCTCAAAGTGTTCCAATATGTCCCTTCACAGATTCTACAAAAAGAGTGTTTCAAACCTATTGAATGAAAAGACAAATTAGAAGATGGCCGAATAGGAACAGCTCCGGTCTACAGCTCCCAGCGTGAGTGACGCAGAAGACGGGTGATTTCTGCATTTCCATCTGAGGTACCGTGTTCATCTCACTAGCGAGTGCCAGACAGTGGGCGCAGGTCAGTGGATGAGCACACCGTGCACTAGCCGAAGCAGGGGCGAGGCATTGCCTCACTCAGGAAGTGCAAGGCGTCAGGGAGTTCCCCTTCCAGGGGTGACAGAGGGCACCTGGAAAATCGGGCCACTCCCACCCAAATACTGTGCTTTTCCGACAGGCTTAGGAAACGGTGCCCCAGGAGAGTATAGCCCGCACTTGGCTCAGAGGGTCCTACGCCCACGGAGTCTCGCTGATTGCTAGCACAGCAGTCTGAGATCAAACAGCAAGTCGGCAGCGAGGCTGGGGGAGGGGAGCCTGCCATTGCCCAGGCTCCCTTAGGTAAACAAAGCAGCCTGGAAGCTTGAACTGGGTGGAGCCCACCACAGATCAAGGAGGCCTGCCTGCCTCTGTAGGCTCCACCTCTGGGGGCAGGGCACAGACAAACAAAAAGACAGCAGTAACCTCTGCAGACTTAAATGTCCCAGTCTGACAGCTTTGAGGAGAGCAGTGGTTCTCCCAGCACGCAGCTGGAGATCTGAGAACGGGCTGACTGCCTCCTCAAGTGGGTCCCTGACCCCTGACCCCCGAGCAGTCTAACTGGGAGGCACCCCCAAGCAGGGGCAGACTGACACCTCACACGGCCGGCCAGGTACTCCAACAGACCTGCAGCTGAGGGTTCTGTCTGTTAGAAGGAAAACTAACAGAAAGGACATGCACACCAAAAACCCATCTGTACATCACCATCATCAAAGACCAAAAGTAGATAAAACCACAAAGATGGGGAAAAAACAGAGCAGAAAAACTGCAAACTCTAAAAACCAGAGTGCCTCTCCCCCTCCAAAGGAACGCACTTCCTCACCAGCAACGGAACAAAGCTGGACGGAGAATGACTTTGAGGACCTGAGAGAAGAAGGCTTCAGACGATCAAATTACTCCGAGCTACGGGAGGATATTCAAACCAAAGGCAAAGAAGTTGAAAACTTTGAAAAAAATTTAGAAGAATGTATAACTAGAATAACCAATACAGAGAAGTGCTTAAAGGAGCTGATGGAGCTGAAAACCAAGGCTTGAGAACTACGTGAAGAATGCAGAAGCCTCAGGAGCCGATGCGATCAAATGGAAGAAAGGGTATCAGCCCTGGAAGATGAAATGAATGAAATGAAGCGAGAAGGGAAGTTTAGAGAAAAAAGAATAAAAAGAAACGAGCAAAGCCTCCAAGAAATGTGGGACTATGTGAAAAGACAAAATCTACGTCTGATTGGTGTACCTGAAAGTGACGGGGAGAATGGAAACAAGTTGGAAAACACTCTGCAGGATATTATCCAGGAGAACATCCCCAATCTAGCAAGGCAGACCAACATTCAGATTCAGGAAAACAGAAAACGCCACAAAGGTACTCCTTGAGAAGAGCAACTCCAAGACACATAATTGTCAGATTCACCAAAGTTGAAATGAAGGAAAAAATGTTAAGGGCAGCCAGAGAGAAAGGTCGGGTTACCATCAAAGGGAAGCCCATCAGACTAACAGCGGATCTCTCGGCAGAAACCCGACAAGCCAGAAGAGAGTGGGGGACAATATTCAACATTCTTAAAGAAAAGAATTTTCAACCCAGAATTTCATATCCTGCCAAACTAAGCTTCATAAGTGAAGGAGAAATAAAATACTTTACAGACAAGCAAATGCTGAGAGATTTTGTCACCACCAGGCCTGCCCTAAAAGAGCTCCTGAAGGAAGCACTAAACATGGAAAGGCACAACCGGTACCAGCCACTGCAAAATCATACCAAAATGTAAAGACCATCGAGACTAGGAAGAGACTGCATCAACTAACGAGCAAAATATCCAGCTAACATCATAATGACAGGATCAAATTCACACATAATAATATTAACTTTAAATGTAAATGGACTAAATGCTCCAATTAAAAGACACAGACTGGCAAATTGGATAAAGACTCAAGACCCATCAGTGTGCTGTATTCAGGAAACCCATCTCACGTGCAGAGACACACATAGGCTCAAAATAAAAGGATGGAGGAAGACCTACCAAGCAAACGGAAAACAAAAAAGGCAGGGGTTGCAATCCCAGTCTCTGATAAAACAGACTTTAAACCAACAAATATCAAAAGAGACAAAGAAGGCCATTACATAATGGTAAAGGGATCAATTCAACAAGAAGAGCTAACTATCCTAAATATATATGCACCCAATACAGGAGCACCCAGATTCATAAAGCAAGTAATGAGTGACCTACAAAGAGACTTAGACTCCCACACATTAGTAATGGGAGACTTTAACACCCCACTGTCAACATTAGACAGATCAACGAGACAGAAATTCAACAAGGATACCCAGGAATTGAACTCAGCTCTGCACCAAGCGGACCTAATAGACATCTACAGAACTCTCCACCCCAAATCAACAGAATATACATTTTTTTCAGCACCACACCACACCTATTCCAAAATTGACCATATCCTTGGAAGTAAAGCTCTCCTCAATAAATGTAAAAGAACAGAAATTGTAGCAAACTGTCTCTCAGATCACAGTGCAATCAAGCTAGAACTCAGGATTAAGAAACTCACTCAAAACCGCTCAACTACGTGGAAACTGAACAACCTGCTCCTGAATGACTACTGGGTACATAACGAAATGAAGGCAGAAATAAAGATGTTCTTTGAAACCAACGAGAACCAAGACACAACATACCAGAATCTCTGGGATGCATTCAAAGCAGTGTGTAGAGGGAAATTTATAGCACTAAATGCCCACAAGAGAAAGCAGGAAAGATACAAAATTGACACCCTAACATCACAATTAAAAGAACTAGAAAAGCAAGAGCAAACACATTCAAAAGCTAGCAGAAGGCAAGAAATAACTAAAATCAGAGCAGAACTGAAGGAAATAGAGACACAAAAAACCCTTCAAAAAATAAATGAATCCAGGAGCTGGTTTTTTGAAAGGATCAACAAAATTGATAGACCGCTAGCAAGATTAATAAAGAAAAAAAGAGAGAAGAATCAAATAGATGCAATAAAAAATGATAAAGGGGATATCACCACTGATCCCACAGAAATGCAAACTACCGTCAGAGAATATTACAAACACCTCTACGCAAATAAACTAGAAAATCTAGAAGAAATGGATAAATTCCTCAACACATACACCCTCCCAAGACTAAATCAGGAAGAAGTTGAATCTCTGAATAGACCAATAACAGGAGCTGAAATTGTGGCAATAATCAATAGCTTACCAACCAAAAAAAGTTCAGGACCAGATGGGTTCACAGCCGAATTCTACCAGAGGTACAAGGAGGAGCTGGTACCATTCCTTCTGAAACTATTCCAATCAATAGAAAAAGAGGGGATCCTCCCTAACTCATTTTATGAGGCCAGCATCGTCCTGATACCAAAGCATGGCAGAGACACAACAAAAAAAGAGAATTTTAGACCAATATCCTTGATGAACATTGATGCAAAAATCCTCAATAAAATACTGGCAAACCGAATCCAGCAGCACATCAAAAAGCTTATCCACCATGATCAAGTGGGCTTCATCCCTGGGATGCAAGGCTGGTTCAATATATGCAAATCAATAAATGTAATCCAGCATATAAACAGAACCAAAGACAAAAACCACATGATTATCTCAATAGATGCAGAAAAGGCCTTTGACAAAATTCAACAACCTTCATGCTAAAAACTCTCAATAAATTAGGTATTGATGGGACGTATCTCAAAATAATAAGAGCTATTTATAACAAACCCAAAGCCAATATCATACTGAATGGGCAAAAACTGGAAGCATTCCCTTTGAAAACTGGCACAAGACAGGGATGCCCTCTCTCACCACTTCTATTCAACATAGTGTTGGAAGTTCTGGCCAGGGCAATTAGGCAGGAGAAGGAAATCAAGGGTATTCAATTAGGAAAAGAGGAAGTCAAATTGTCCCTTTTTGCAGATGACATGATTGTATATCTAGAAAACCCTATTGTCTCAGCCCAAAATCTCCTTAAGCTGATAAGCAACTTCAGCAAAGTCTCAGGATACAAAATCAATGTGCAAAAATCAGAAGCATTTTTATACATCAATAACAGACAAACAGAGAGCCAAATCATGAGTGAACTCCCATTCACAATTGCTTCAAGGAGAATAAAATACCTAGGAATCCAACTTACAAGGGATGTGAAAGACCTCTTGAAGGAGAACTACAAACCACTGCTCAAGGAAATAAAAGAGGATACAAACAAATGGAAGAACATTCCATGCTCATGGGTAGGAAGAATCAATATCGTGAAAATGGCCATCCTTCCCAAGGTAATTTACAGATTCAATGCCATCCCCATCAAGCTACCAATGACTTTCTTCACAGAATTGGAAAAAACTACTTTCATATGGAACCAAAAAAGAGCCCGCATCGCCAAGTCAATCCTAAGCCAAAAGAACAAAGCTGGAGACATCACACTACCTGACTTCAAACTATACTACAAGGCTACAGTAACCAAAACAGCATAGTACTGGTACAAAAACAGAGATATAGATCAATGGAACAGAACAGAGCCCTCAGAAATAATGCCACATATCTACAAGTATCTGATCTTTGACAAACCTGACAAAAACAAGAAATGGGGAAAGGATTCCCTATTTAATAAATGGTGCTGGGAAAACTGGCTAGCCATATGTAGAAAGCTGAAACTGGATCCCTTCCTTACACCTTATACAAAAATCAATTCAAGATGGATTAAAGACTTAAATGTTAGACCTAAAACCATAAAAACCCTAGAAGAAAACCTAGGCATTACCATTCAGGACATAGGCATGGGCAAGGACTTCATGTCTAAAACACCAAAAGCAATGGCAACAAAAGCCAAAATTGACAAATGGGATCTAATTAAACTCAAGAGCTTCTGCACAGCAAAAGAAACTACCATCAGAGTGAACAGGCAACCTACAAAATGGAAGAAAATTTTCGCAACCTACTCATCTGACAAAGGGCTAATATCCAGAATCTACAATGAACTCAAACAAATTTACAAGAAAAAAACAAACAACCCCATCAAAAAGTGAGCGAAGGACATGAACAGACACTTCTCAAAAGAAGACATTCATGCAGCCAAAGAACACATGAAAAAATGCTCACCATCACTGGCCATCAGAGAAATGCAAATCAAAACCACAATGAGATACCATCTCACACCAGTTAGAATGGCAATCATTAAAAAGTCAGGAAACAACAGGTGCTGGAGAGGATGTGGAGAAATAGGAACACTTTTACACTGTTGGTGGGACTGTAAACTAGTTCAACCCTTGTGGAAGTCAGTGTGGCCATTCCTCAGGGATCTAGAACTAGAAATTCCATTCGACCCAGCCATCCCATTACTGGGTATATACCCAAAGGACTATAAATCATGCTGCTATAAAGACACATGCACATGTATGTTTATTGCGACATTATTCACAATAGCAAAGACTTGGAACCAACCCAAATGTCCAACAATGATAGACTGGATTAAGAAAATGTGGCACATATACACCATGCAATACTATGCAGTCATAAAAAATGATGAGTTCACGTCCTTTGTAGGGACATGGATGAAATTGGAAATCATCATTCTCAGTAAGCTATCGCAAGAACAAAAAACCAAACACCGCATATTCTCACTCATAGGTGGGAATTGAACAATGAGAACACATGGACACAGGAAGGGGAACATCACACTTCGGGGACTGTTGTGGGGTGGGGGGAGGGGTGAGCGATAGCATTGGGAGATATACCTAATGCTACATGACGAGTTGGTGGGTGCAGCGCACCAGCATGGCACATGTATACATATGTAACTTATCTGCACATTGCGCACATGAACCATAAAACCTAAAGTATAATAATAATAATAATAATAATAATAAAAGGAAAAAAATGGGAGAATAGCATGTACAACCAATTGCCAACCATGTTGAAGACTTAAACAAAAAATTGTCATGTGCAAATAAAAATTATGAAAAGTGATTTTTATATAAAATAAAAAAAAGAAAGACAAATTAAACTCTGTGAGATTAATCAACACTTCACAAAGAAGCTTCACAGATAGCTTCTTTCTAGTTTTTATCTGAGGGTATTCAGTTTTTCCCATAACCCTCAATGAGCTCCCAAGTGTCCCTTCAGAGATTCTACAAAAAGAGTGTTTCCAACCTTCTGAATCAAAAGAAAGGTGTAACTCCGTGATATCAAGAGAGACATCCCAAAACATATTCACAGATATCTTCTTTCTAGTTTTTATCTGGGGATATTCAGTTTTTTATCCATAGGCCTCAATGGGCTAAAAAATATCCCTTGGCAGGTTCTACAAACAGAGTGTTTCCAACCAGCTGAATCAAAAGAAAGGTTTAACTTTCTAAGACGAATCCTCACATTACCAAGCAGTTTCACAGACAGCTTCTTTCTAGTTTCTATCTGGGTATATTCAGTTTTTCCCATAGGCCTCAATGACCTCCCAAATGTTTCTTCACAGATTCTACAAAAAGAGTGTTTCCAACCTGCTGAATCAAAAAAAATTTTAACTGTGTGGGAGGAACCCACAAAACACAAAGCAGTTTCACATATAGCTTCTTTCTAGTTCTTATGGGGGATATTCAGTTTTTCTGCATAGGCCACAGTGGGCTTCAAAATGTTCCTTCACAGAGAATACAAAAAGTGTGTCTAACCTGCTGAATCAAGACAAAGTTTGGACATTGTGAGATGAATCCACACATTGCAAGAACTTTCACAGATAGTTTCTTTCTAGTTTTTATCTAGGGATATTCTATTTTTCCCATAGGACTCAATAGGCTCCCAAATGTCTTTTCACAGATTGTATAAAAAGAGTGTTTCCAACCTACTGAATCAAAAGAAATGTTTAGCTTTGTGAGTTGAATCCACACATCACAAAGCAGTTTCACAGATAGCTTCATTCTAGTTTTTATCTGGGGATATTCAGTTTTTCCCCTTAGGCTTCAAAGGGCTTCCAAATGTCCTTTCACGGATTCTACAAAAAGCATATTTCCAACCTGATGAATCAAACCAAAAGCTTAACTCAGTGAGATTAATCTACACATCGCCAAGTGGATTCACATTCAGCTTCTTTCTTTTTTTTTTTTTATCTGGGCATATTTGGTTTTTCCCCATAGGCCTCAATGGGCTCCCAAGTGTTCCTTGGCAGGTCCTAAAAAAAGAGTGTTTCCAACCTGCTGAATGAAAAGAAAGGTTTACTTCTGTGAGATGAATCCCCACATCAAGAAGCAGTTTCACAGATAGCTTCATTCTAGTTTTTATCTGGGGATATTCAGTTTTTCCCCATAGGCCTCAATTGGCTTAAAGTAGCTTCACATATTCTACAAAAAGAGTGTTCACTACCTACTGAATCAAAAGAGAGGTTAATCTCTTTCAGATGAATTGACACTTCACAAAGCCATTTCACAGATAGAGTTTGTCTCATTTTTATCTGGGGATATTCAGTTTCTTCCATAAGCCTCAATGGCTCCCAAAAGTCCCTTCGGAGGTTCTACAATATAGTGTTTCCAACCTGCTGAATCAAAAGAAAGGTGTAACTCTTTGAGATGAAGGGACACATTTCCAAGCAGTTTCACAGATAGCTTCTTTCTTGTTTTTATCTGGGGATGTTCAGTTTCCCCCATAGGCCTATAAGTGCTCCCAAATGCCCCTTCACAGATTTTACAAAAAGAGTGTTTCCAACCTGCTGAATCAAAAGAAAGGTTTTCAGCTGTGAGATGAATGAACAGTTCACTAAGCCATTCCACAGATAACTTCTTGCAAGTTTTTATCTGGGGATATTAAGTTTTTCCCCTTAGTCCTCAAAGGGCTCCCAAATATCCCTTCACAGATGCTACAAAATCCGTGTTTGCAACCTGCTCAATCAAAAGAAAGGTTTAACTCTGTGAGACTAATTTACACATCACCAAGCAGCTTCACAGATAGCTTCTCTCTTTTCTTTATCAGGGAATGTTCAGTTTTTCCCCATAGGAATCAATCGGCTCCCAAATGCCCCTTTGCAGGTTCTATAAAGAGTGTTCCTAACTTGCTGAATCAAAAAATAATTTTACTCTGTGAGATTAATCCACACATCACAAAGCAATTTCACAGATAGCTTTTTTCAAGTTTTTATCTGGGGATACTCAGTTTTTACCTGTAGACCTCCACGTACTCCAAAATGTCCCTTTGCAGATTCTACAGAAAAAGTGTTTCCTACCTCCTAATCATAAGAAAGATTTAACTCTGTGAGATGAATCCACACTTCAGAAATCAGTTTCACAAATAGTTTCTTTCTAGTTATTCTCTGAGGATATTCTGTTTTTCCCCATATGCCTCAATAGAATCTGAAATGTCCCTTCACAGATTCTACAAAAAGAGTGTTTCCTAACTGCTGAATCAACCAAAAGTGTAAACTCTGTAAGATGAATCCACACAAGACCAAGCAGTTTCATAGATAGATTCTTCCTAGTTTTTATCTGAGGATATTTGGTTTTCTGCCTAGGCCTCAATGGGTTCTCAAATGTTTCTTCACATATTCTACAAAAAGAGTTTCCAATCTGCTGAAACCAAAGAAAAGTTTATCTCTGTGAGGTGAGTCCACATGTCACCACGTAGTTTCACAGATAGCATCTTTCTAGTTTTTATCTAGGGATACTTGGTTTTTTTAAAATAGGCCTCAAAAAGCTCCCAAATGTATTTTCACAGATTCCACAAAAATATTGTTTCCAACTGGTTGAATCACAGGAAAGGTTTATCTCTGTGAGATGAATCCACACATTGCAAAGTGGTTTCACAGATAGCTTGTTTCTACATTTTATATGAAGAAATTTTGTGTTTCCCCATAGACCACAATGGGCTTTGAAATGTCCCTTCACAGCTCCTTTTCAAAAATTGTCTCCAACATGCTGAATCAAAAGAAATTTTTAACTCTGTGAGATGAAGCCACAAGTCACAAAGCAGTTTCACAGATAACTTCTTTCTAGTTTTTGTCTGGGGATATTCTGTTTTTCCCATTAGACATCAATGGGCACCCAAATATCCTTTGAAAAGTCTGCAAATAAGAGTGTTCCCAACCTGCTGAATCAAAAGAATGGTTTAACTCTGTGAGAGGAATCCACACATCACAAAGCAGTTTCACAGATAGCTTCTTCTCAGTTTTCATCTGGGGATATTTAGTTTTTCCTTATAGGCCTCAATGTGATCCTAAATGTCCCTTCACAGATTCTACAAAAAGAGTGTTCCAACCTGCTGAGCAAAAAGAAGGTTTTAACTCTGTGAAATGAATTCACACATCACCAAGCAGTTTCACAGATAGCTTCCTTCTAATTTTTATCTGGGGATATTCTGTTTTTCCTCAATGGCCTCAATAGACTTCCAAATGTCCCCTTGCAGATTTTACAAAAAGAGTGTTCCAAATTGCAGAATCAAAAGAAACGTTTAACTCTGTGAAAAGAATCCACACATCAACAAGCAGTTTTACAGATACCTTCTTTCTAGTTTTTTTCTGATGATATTCCCTTTTTCACCACAGACCTCAATGGAATCCGAAATGTCTCTTTGCAGGTTATACAAAGAGAGTGTTTCCAACCTGCTTAATGAAAAGAAAGGTTTAACTCAGTGAGAAGATTCCACACATCACCAAGCAATTTCACTGATACCTTCTTTCTAGTTTTTATCTGGGGATATTCCGTTTTTCGTCATAGAAGTCAAAGGGCTCCAAAATGTCCTGTTGCAAATTCTACAAAAAGAGTCTTTCCTACCTGCCTAAGCAAAAGAAAGTTTTAACTCTATGAGATGAATCCACACTTCAACAAGCAGTTTCACAGATGGCTTCTTTCTACTTATTACCTGAGGATATTTTCTTTTTCCCTGTAGGCCTCAATTGGGTCCCAAATGTCCCCTCACATATTCTATAAAAAGAGTACTTCCAACCTGCTTAATGAAAAGAAAGGTTTAACTCTTTGAGATGAATCCACACATCACCAATCAGTTTCACAGATAGCATCTATCCGTTTTCTATCTGGGGATACTGAATCTTTTTCATAGGTTTCATAGGGCTTTGAAAAGTCCCTTTGCAGATCCTACAAAAAGAGTGTTTCCTACTGGCTGAATCAAAAGAAAGGTTTGTCTCTGTGAGGTGAATCCACACATCACAAAGCAGTTTCACAGATAGCTTTTTTCTACTTTTTATATAGGGATATTATGTTTTTAATCATAGACATCAATGGCCTTTGAAAAGTCCCTTTGCAGATTCTTTCCAAAAATTGTTTCCAATTTGCTGAATCAAAAGAAAGTTTTAACTCTTTGAGATGAATTCACACGTCACCAAGCACTTTCTTTCTAATCTTTATCTGAAGATATTAGTTTTTCCCCATAGGCCTCAATTTGTTCTTAAATGTCCCTTTGCTCGTTGTACAAAAAAAAGTTTCCAACCTGCAAAATCAAAGGAAATGTTTAACTCTGTGAGGCAAATCCACAAATGAACAAGCAGTTTCACAAATAGCTTCTTTCTAGTTTTTCTCTGAGGATGTTCAGTTTTCCCCATAGGTCTGAATCATTTCCAAATTGTCCCTTTGCAGTTTCTACAGAAAGAGTTTTTCCAGCTTGCTGAATCAAAAGAAATGTTTATCTATGTGAGATGAATCCAAACAACACCATGTAGTTTCACAGGTAGATTCTTTCTAGTTTTTATCTTGGGATTTTTTTTTTTCCTATAGGCCCAATGGGCTCCCAAATATCCCTTCACAGATTCTACAAAAAAAGTGTTTCCAACGTGCTGATTCAAAATAAAGCTTTAACTCTGTGAGATGAATCCACACATCACCAAGCTGTTTCACAGATAGCTTCTTCCTAGTTTTTATCTTAAGATTCAGCAGTTTTGATCTTAAGTTTCTTAACCTGCTGAATCGAAGGAAAGGTTTACCTGTGTGCAATGAATCCATACATCACCAAGCCGTTTCATGGATAGCTTTTTACTAGTTTTTTTTCTGGGGATATTCCGTTTTTCCAAAAGTTCTCAATGGGCTCCTAAATGTAGACTTGCAAATCCTACAGAAAGAGTGTTTCAAACCTGTTGAAAATAAAGAAAGCTTTAACTCTGTGAGATAAATCCACACATCACCAAGCTGTTTCACAGATAGCTTCTTCTTAGTTTTTATTTTGGGATATTTGCTATTTTCCATAGGCCTCAATGGGCTCCCAAATGTTTCTTAGCAGATTCTACAAAAAGAGTGTTTCCAGCCTGCTGATTCAAAATAAAGATTTAATTCTGTGAGATGGATCCACACATGTCCAAGCAGTTTCAGAGATAGCTTCTTTCTAGTTTTCGTCTGGGGATATTCAGTTTTTCCTAAAGGCCTCAATGGACTTCTAAATGTCCCTTCACATATTCTACAAAAATAGTGTTTCAATCTGCTAAATCAAAAGAATGCTTTAACTCTGTGAGATGAATCCACACATCATGAAGCAGTTTCACAGATAGCTTCTTTCTAGTTTTTATCTGATGATATTCAGTTTTCCTCATAGGCCTCAATTTGTTCTTAAATGTCCCTTCACACATTGTACAAAAAAAGTGTTTCCAACCTGCACAATCAAAAGAAAGGTTTATCTCTGTGAGGTAAAGCCACAAAAGAACAAGCAGTTTCACAGGTAGCTTCTTTATACTTTTTATCTAAGGATATTTGATTTTACCCATAGGCCTCAATCAGTTCCAAAATGTCCCTTTGCAGTTGCTACAAAAATATTTTTTCCAGCCTGCTGAAACAAAAGAAATGTTTATCTCTGTGAGATGAATCCAAACATCACCATGAAGTATCACAGGTAGCTTCTTTCTAGTTTTTAACTTGGGATATTGGTTTTTTTCACATAGGCCTGAATGGGCTCCCTAATGTCCCTTCACAGATTCCACAAAATGGGTTTTTGAACCTGCTGAATAAAAAGAAAGGTTTAACTCTGTGAAATGAATCCACACATCTCCAAGTAGTTTTACAGATAACTTCTTTGTAATTTTTAATCTCAGGATATCTGGTTTTATAGACCTCAATTGGCTCCAAATTGTCCCTTCACAGATTCTGCAAAAATAATTTTCCAACCTGCTGAATCAAAAGAAAGGGTTAACTCTGTGAGATGAATCCACACATCACAATGCAGTTTTACACATAGCTTCTTCCTAGTTTGTTTCTGGGGATATTTTGTTTTTCCCATAAGCCTCAATAGGCTCCCAAATGCCCTTTGGCAGATTCTCCAAAAAGAGTATTTCTAAAATGCTGAATCAAAACAAAGGTTTAAAACTGTGAGATGAATCCACACATCACCAGGGAGTTTCACCTATAGCTTCTTTTTGGTTTTTATTTGGGGATATTCAGTTTTCACCTTAATACTCAATGGGCTCTTAAATGACCCTTCACAGATTCCACAAAAAGGGTGTTTCCAACTGCTGAATCAAAAGAAATATTTAGCTCTGTCAGGTGAGTCGACACATGACCAAACAGTTTTACAGTTACATTCTTTCTAGTTTTTATCTTAGGATATTCAGTTTTCCCCATAGACCTCCACAGCTTCCCAAATGTCCCTTTGCAGATTCTACAAAAAGAGTGTTTCCAACCTGCTGAATAAAAAGAAAGGTGTAATGCTGTGAGATGAATCCACACATCACCAAGCAGTTTCACAAATTGCTTTTTTCTAGTTTTTATCTGAGGATTTTTTTCTTTTTCCACTAGGCTGCAAAGGGCTCCAAAATGTTTCTCCGAAGATTCTTCAAAAAGAGTGTTTCTAACCTGCTGAATTAAAAGAAAGTTTCAACTCTGTGAGATGAATCAACACATCACAAAGTGGTTTCACAGATAGTTTCTTTTTAGTTTTGATCTGGGGATATTCGGGTTTTCCCTGTAGGCCTCAATATACGCACAAATGTCCCTTCACAAGTTATTCCAAAAAGCGTTTCCAATCTGCTAAATCAAAAGAAAAATTTAACTGTGGGAGATGTAGTTTTTATCTGGGGATATTTGGTTTTTCCTCATAGGCCTCCATTGGCTTCCAAATGTCTTCTTGCAGATTTTACAAAAGGAGTGTTTCCAAACTGTTGAATCTTAAGAAAGGTTTAACTCTCTGAGATGAATCCACAAATAACCAAGCAGTTTCACAAATAGCTTCTTTCTAGTTTTTACCTGAGGATTTTTGGTTTTTCCTCCTAGGCCTCAATGAGCTCCCAAATGCTCCTACACAGATTCTACAAAAAGAGTGCCAACAATCTGTTGAGCCAAAAGAAACGTTTAACTATTTGAGATGAATCAGCACCTCACCAAGCTGTTTGACATACAGGTTCTTTCTAGTTTTTATCTAGAAATGTTCATTTTTTTCCCCCATAGGCCTCAAGGGACTCCAAAATGTCCCTTCACAGATTTTACAAAAAGACGGTTTCCAAACAGCTCCATCAAAAGAAAGATTTAACTCTGTGATATGAATCCACACATCAAAAAGCAGTTTCACAGATAGATTCTTCCAAATTTTTATCTTGGGATATTTGGTTTTTCCCCATAGGCCTCAAAGGATTCGAAAATATTCCTTTGCAGATTCTACAAAAAGAGAGTTTCCAGCCTGCTGAATGGAAATAAAGGATTAATTATCTGAGATGAATCGAGAGATCACCAAGCAGTTTCACAGATAGCTTCTTTCTAGTTTTTATCTGGGAATTTCCTGTCATTCCCCCTAGCCGTCAGTGGACTCCAAAATGTCTCTTTGCAGATTGTACAAAAAGAATGTTTCCAAACTGCTGAATCAAAAGAAAATTTTAACCCTTTGAGATGAATCCACACATCACAAAGAAATTTCACAGATTGCTTCTTTCTAGTTTTCTTCTGGGAATGTTCAGTTTTTTCCCTTAGGTGTCAATGTGCTTTGAAATGTCTGTTCACAGATTCTCTAAAAATAGTGCTTCCAAACTGCTGAATCAAACGGAAGTTTTAACTGTGTGACATGAATCCACAGAAGACCAAGCAGTTTCACAGATGTATTCTTCCTAGTTTCTACCTGAGGATTTTCGATTTTTCCTCCTAGGCCTCAATGAGCTCCCAAATGTCCCTTCACAGATGCTACAAAGAGAGTGTTTCCAACCTGCTGACATAAAAGAAAATTTTATCTCTGTGACATGAATCCAACAGTCACCAAGTAGTTTCAAAGATACCTTCTGTCTAGTTTTTATCTGGGGATATTCACTTCTTCCTTATAGGCCTCAACAAGCTCTCAAATGTTTTTTTGCAGATTCTACCAAAGAGTGGTTCCAACTGGCTGAATCAAAAGAAAGTTTTATATCTGTGAGTTGAATCCATCCACACATCACAAAGCAGTTTCACAGATAGCTTGTTTCTACTTTTTATCTGGGGATATTCAGTTTTTCCTGTAGACCTCAATGGGCTTTGAAATGTCCTTTCACAGATATTTTCCAAAAATTGCTTCCAATCTGCTGAATCAAAAGAAAGTTTTACCCCTATGAGATGAATACACAAGTTCCAAAGTAGTTTCACAGATAACTTCTTTCCAGGTTTTAACTGGGAATATTCTGATTTTCCAATTTGGCATGAATGGGCACCCAAATATCTGTTTGAAGAGCATACTAATAGACTGTTTCCAACATGCAGAATCAAAAGAAAGTTTCAACTCAGTGAGATTAATCAACACATCACCAAGCCGTTTCAAAGATAGCTTCCTCCTTGTTTTCATCTGGTGATGATATTCACTTTTTCCACATCGGCCTCAATGGGATCCAAACAGTCCCTTCACAGCTTCTACAAAATGAGTGTTTCCAACTTGCTGAATGAAAAGAAATGTTTAAATTTTTGAGATTAATTCACAAAACCCTAAGAAATTTCACAGATAGCTTTGTTCTAGTTTTTATCTGGAGATATACAGTTTTTCCCCTTAGACATCATTGGGGTCTCAAACGTCCCTGCAGAGATTCTACAAAAAGAGTGTTTGCAGCCTACTGAATCAAAAGAAAGGTTTAACACTGAGATATGAATCCACATATCACAAAGCAGTTTCACAGACATCTTCTTTCTAGTTTTTATTTTGGGATATTTATTTTTTCCCCACAGACCTCAAGTGGCTCTGAAATGTCCTTTTGCAGGTTCTACAAAAAGAGTGTTTACAAACTGCTGAATCAAAAGAAAGGTTTATCTCTGTGAGATGAATCCACACATCACAAAGCAGTTTCACAGATAGCTTCTGTCTAGTTTTTTTCTAGGAATATTTGGTTTCTCCTTCTATCCCTTAAAGGGCTCCCAAATGTCCCTTTGCAGATACTACAAAAAGAGAGTTTCCAACCTGCTGAATCAAAAGAAAGGTTTAACTTTGTGAAATGAATTCACACATCACCAAGCAGTTTCAAAGGAATCAAAAGAAAGGTTTAACTTTGTGAAATGAATTCACACATCACCAAGCAGTTTCAAAGATAGCTTCTTCCAAATTTTTATCTTGGGATATTCACCTATTTTGCTTCTGCCTCAATGGGCTCCAAAATATCCCTTCACAGCTTCTACAGAATGTTTCCAGCCTGCTGAATCAAAAGAAAGTTTTAACTCTGTGAGATGCATCCACACATCACTAAGCAGTTTCACAGATATCGTCTTTGTAGTTTTTATCTGGAGATATTCGGTTTTTCCTCTTAGACATCAATGGGGTCTCAAAAGTCCCTTTGCAGATTCTACAAAAACAGTGTTTTTAACCTGTTGAATCTAAAGAAAGATTTAACTCTGAGAGATGAATCCACACTTCACCGAAAAGTTTCACAGATAGATTCTTTCTAGTTTTTATCTGAGGATATTCGGTTTATTCCATAGGCCTCAATAGACACCAAATTGTCCCTTTGCTGTTCTACAAAAAGAGTGTTTCCAACCTCCTGAATCAAAAGAATCAAAAGAAAGGTTTAACTCTGTGAGACAAATCCATACATCACCAAGCATTTTCAAAGATAGATTCTTCCTACTATTCATCTGGGGATATTCACTTGTTCCTTGTCAGTCTAAATGGGCTCCAAAATGTCCCTTTGTAGATTCTACAAAATGAGTGTTTCCAACCTGCTGAATCAAAAGAAAGTTTTAACTCTGTGAGATGAATCCACACATCACCAAGCTGTTTCACAGATAGCTTCTTTCTAGTTTTTAATCTGTGGATATTCAATTTTTCCTAAAGACCTCAATGGGTTCCTAAATTTCCCTCCACAGATTCTACAAAAAGAATGTTTCCAATCTGCTGAATCAGAGAGGGGTTTCACTCAGTGAGATGAATCCACACGTCACCAGGGCATTTCACAGGTAGTTTCTTCTAGTTTTTATCTGGGGATATTTGGTTTTTCCCACTAGGCCTCAATGGGCTCCCAAATGTACCTTCACAGATTCTACACAAAGAGTGTTTTCAACGTGCTGAATCAAAAGAAAGGTTGATCTCAGTGAGAAGAATCCACACGTCACCAAGCAGTGTCACAGATACCTTCTTTCTAGTTTTTATCTATGGATATTCAGTATTTCCCCACAGGCCTCAAGGGGCTCCAAAATGTCCCTTCACACATTCTACAAAAAGAGGTTTTCCAAACTGTTGTATCAAACGAAGGTTTAACTCTTTAAGATAAATCCACGCATCACAAAGCAGTTTCTCAAATAGCGTCCTTCTAGTTTTTATATGGGTATATTCAATTTCTTCCCTTAGGCCTCAATGGGCTCCATAATGTCCCTTGGCAGATTTTACAAAAAAAAGTGTTTAAAACCTGCTGAATAAAAACAAGAGTTTAACCCTGTGAGTTGAATCCACTCATCACAAAGCAGTTTCACAGATAGCTTTTTTCTAGTTTTTATGTGGGAATATTCAGTTTTCCCCATAGGCCACAATGGGCTCCAAAATGATCCATTGAAGATTGTACAAAAAGAGTGTTTCCAACCTACTGAATCAAAAGAAACGTGAAATTCTGTGAGATGAATCCACACCTCACCAAGCCGTTTAACAGATATCTTCTTTCAAGTTTTTATTGGGGTATATTCCGTTTTTCCCCATAGGCCACAATTGGCTCTGAAATATCCCTTCACAGATTCTACAAAAAGAGAGTTTCCAACCTGCTGAATCAAAAGAAAGGTTTAACTTTGTGAGATAAATCCACACAAATAGCTTCTTTCTAGTTTTTATCTGGGGATATTCATTTTTTTCTCATAGATCTCAATGGGCTCCCAAATGTCCCTTCGTACATTCTACAAAAAGTGTTTCCTACCTGCTGAATCTAAAAAAATGGTTTTACTTTGCGAGATGAGTCTTCACATCACTGTGCAGTCTCACAGATACATGCTTTCCAGGATTTTTCTGGGAAAATTCGGTTTTTCCCCCTAGGACTCAATGGGCTCCTAGTTGTCCCTTTGCAGATTCTTCTAAAGGCATGTTTCCACCCTGTCGAATCAAAAGACATGTTTAACTCTCTGACATATTTCTGCATATCACAAAGCAGTTTCACAGATAGCTACTTTCTAGTTTTTATCTGGGGATATTTGGTTTTAACCCATAGGGCTTAATGGACAACCAAATATCATTTTGCATATTCTACAAAAGAGTGTTTCCATCCTGCTGACTCGAACAAGGCTTTAACTCTTTGAGATGAATCCACACATCACAAAGCAGTTTCACAAGAAGCTTATTTGTAGTTTTTATCTGGGAATATTCATCTTTTCCCCATAGGCCTCAAACTGCTCTTAGACATCCCTCCGTAGATTCTACAAAAAGAGTGCTACCAACCTGTGGAATCAAAAGATTGTTTCAACTCTGTGAGATGAATCCACACATCGCAAAGCAGTTGTACAGGTAGGTTTTTTTCTAGTTTTTATCTGGGTATATTCAGTATTATCCCATAGGCCACAATGGGAATACAAAAGTTTCTTCCCAGATTATACAAAAAACCATTTACAACCTGCTGAACCAAAAGAAAGGTTTAACTCTGTGAGATAAATCAATACATCACAAAGTAGTTTCACAGATAGCTTCTTTCTAGTTTCTATCTGGGGATATTAAGTTTTTCTCCATAGACCTCAAAGGGCTCTGAAATGTTTCTTCACAGATTCTACAGAAAAACTGTTTCAAACATGCTGAATCAAAAGAAAGGTTAATTTCTGTGAGATGAATCCAAACATCAAAAAGCAGTTTCTTATATAGCTTCTTTCTAGTTTTTGTCTAGATATATTTGGTTTTTCCCCATAGGCCACAAAGGGCTTCCAAATGTCCCTTTGCAGATTCTACAAAAAGAGTGTTTCCAACCAAGAAAAGTATAATTCTGTGATATGAGTCCACACATCACAAAGCAGTTTCAGAGATAGCTTCTTTCTAGTTCCTATCTGGAAATATTCAGTTTTTCCCCATAGGTGACAATGGGCTCCCCAATGTCCCTTTGCAGATTCTACAGGAAAAGAAGTGTTTCCAACCTGCTGAATCAAAAGAAAGTTTTAACTCTGTGAGATGAATCTACACATCACAAAGCCGTTTTACACATAGCTTATTTCTAGTTTTTAATCTGTGGATATTTGGTTTTTCCCCATAGGCCTAAATGGGCTCCCAAATGTTTCTTTGGAGATTCTAAAAATAGAGTGTTTTAACCCTGCTGAATCAAAAAAAAGGTTAAGCTATGTCAGTTGTATCCACACATCACAGTAGTTTCATGAAGAAATTCTTTCTAGTTTTTTGGGGAGGATATTTCATTTTTCCCCTTAGACCTCAATGGGCTCCCAAATAGCCCTTCACAGATTCTACAAAAAGAGTGTTTCCAACCTGGTGAATCAAAAGAAACTTGTAACTCTGTGAGATGAATCAACACATCACAAGCAGTTTCACAGATAGCTTCTTTCTAGTTTTTATCTGGGGATATTCATTTTTTTCCCATTGGCAAAAATAGGCTTGAAATGTCCCTTCACAGATTCCACAAAAAAAAGGGTTTCCAGACTGCTGAATCAAAAGGAAGATTTACCTCTGTCAGATGCATCCACACATCACAAACCAGTATCCCAGATAGTTTATTTCTAGTTTTTATCTGTGGATATTCAGTATTTCCCACAGGCCTATGCGGGCTATTAAATGCCCCTTCACAGATTCAGCAAAGTGTTTCCAACCTGCTGAATCAAAAGAAAATTTTATCTCTGAGAGATGAATCCACACATCAGAATGCAATTTCACAGATAGCTTCTTTCTAGTTGTTATCTTAGGATATTCAGTTGTTCCCCATCAGCCACATTGGGCTGCCACAATGGGCTCCCAAATGTCCCTTTGCACATTCTACAAAGAGAGTGGTTCCAACCTGCTGAATCAAGAGAATAGTTTAACTCTGTGAGATGAATCCATCCATTGCAAAACAATTTCACAGATAACTTCTTTCTAGTTGTTATCTGGGGATATTAGATTTTTCTACATAGGCCTCAATGGGCTCCCAAATATCCCTTCCCAGATTGTACAATAAACATGTTTCCATCCTATTAAATGAAAATAAAGGTTAAACTCTGTGATATGAATACACACGTCAAAAAGCAGCTTCACAGAGAGATTTTTTTCCAGTTTTTCTCTGGCGATATTCATTTTCTTTTCCCCATAGACCACAATGGGCTCCCAAATGTCCCATCCCAGATTCTACAAAAAGGGTTTCCAACCTTCTTAATCAAAACAAAGGTTTAAATCTGTGAGATGAATCCATCCATCACCAAGCAGTTTCACAGACAGCTTCTTCCTATATTTTATCCTGGGATATTTGGTTTTTCCCCATAGCCCTCAGTGGGCTCTGAAATACTCCTTCACAGTTTCTACAAAAACGGTATTTCCAACATGCTGAATCAAAAGAAACATGTAACTCTGTGAGATGAATCTAGACATTAACAAGAAGTTTCACAGATAGCAGCTTTCTAGTTTTCATCTGGAGATATTCCATTATTCCCCATAGGCCTCAATGGACTCCCAATTGTCCCTTCACAGATTGTACAAAAAGAATGTTTCCAAGCTGCTGATTCAAAGGAAAGACTTAACTCTTTTTGGTGAATCCACACATCAGTTAGCCATTTCACTGATACCTTCTTTCTAGTTATTTTCTGGGGATATTCCGTTTTTCACTATAGGCCTCAGTGAGTTCCCAAACGTCCCTTTGCAGACTCTACAAGAACAGTGTTTCCAAACTGCTGAATCAAAATAATGATTTAACCCTGTGAGATGAATCCACAAATCACAAAGTAGTTTCACCAATGGCTTCTTTCTAGTTTTTATCTGGGGATATTCTGTTTTCAACCATAGGTATGAATTATCTCCAAAATGTGCCTTTGCATATGCTACAACAAGACTGTTTCCGACCCCCTGAGACAAACAAAAAAAAGGTTTAACTCTGTGAGATGAATCCACACATCACAAAACTGTTTCACAGATGCCTTCTTTCTAGTTTTTATCTGAGGATATTCGTTTTTCACCATAGGCCTCTATAGGCACCGAAAAGTCCATTCGCAGATACCACAAAAAGAGTGACTCAAACCAGCTGAATCAAAAGAAACGTTTACCTCTGTGAGATGAATCCACACAACAGAAAGAAGTTTCACAGTAAGTTTCTTTCTACTTTTTATCCAGGGATATATGGTTTTTCAACATAGGCCACAATTGGCTCCAAAATGCCCCTTCACAGATTCTACAGGAAGAGGTTTTCCAACCTGCAGAATCAGAAAAATGGTTTAACTCTGTGAGATGAATCCACAGATCACAAAGCAGTTTCACAGGTAGCTTTTTCTAGTTTTTATCTGGGGATGTTCCATTTTTCACCTTAGGCCTCAATGGGCCCCCAAATGTCCTTTCACAGATTCTACAAGAAGAGTGTTTCCAACCTGCTGAATCAAAAGAATAATTTAACTTTGTTAGATGAATCCACACATCACAAATCAGTTTCACAGATAGCTTTTTTAGAGGTTTTATCTGATGATATTCAGTTTTTCACCATAGGCCACAAGGGTCACCAAAATATTCCTTCACAGATAATACAAGAAAAGTTGTTCCAACTGCTGAAAGAAAAGAAAAGATTAACACTGTGAGATGAATCCACACAGCACAAAGCAGTTTCACAGATACCTTCTTTCTAATTTTTATCTGAGGATATTCCATTTATCACCATAGTCTGCAATAGGCTTTCAAATGTCCATTTGCAAATACTACAAGAAGAGTGTTTCCAACTTGATGAATCAAAAGAAAGGTTTAACTCTGTGAGATGAATCCACACATCACAAAGTGGTTTCACACGTAGCTTTTCCTTAGTTTATATCTGGGTACATTTGGTTTTTTTAATATAGGCCTCAATGAGCTCCCAAATAGCCCTTCGTGGATTCTACAAAAAAAAAGAGTTTCCAACCTGCTGAATCAAAAGAATAATTTAACTCTGTGAGATGAATCCACATATCACAAAGCACTTTCACAGGTAACTTCTTTCTAGTATTTATTGGGGATATTCATTTTCTCACCATAAGCCTCAGTGGGATCCCAAATGTTCTTTCACAGATTCTAAAAGAAGAGTGTTTTCAATCTGCTGAATCTAAAGAAAGGTTTAAATCTCTGAGATGAATCCATTCATCACAAAGGAGTTTCACAGATAGATTCTTCCTAGTTTTTATATGGGGATATTCAGTTTTTCACAGTAGGCCTCAATGGGCTCCCAAATGTTTCTTTGCTGATTCTACCAAAAGAGTGTTTCCAAACACTGCTGAATCAAAAGAAATGTTTAACTTTGGGAGATGAATCCACACATCACAAAGCAGTTTCACCAGTAGTTTCTTTCTAGGTGTTATCTGGGGATATTTGGTTTTTAACCATAGGCATTAATGGTCTCCCAAATGTCCCTTCACAGATTCTACAACAAGAGATTCTCCAACCTGCTGAATCAAAAGAATTGTTTACTTCTGTGAGATGAAGCCACACATCACAAGCAGTTTCACAAACAGCTTCCTTCTAGTTTTTATCTGGGGATAATTGGTATTTCACCAAAGGCCTCAAAGTACTCACTAATGTCTCTCCTCATCTCCTACAAAAAGAGTGTTTTTAACGTGGTGAATCAAAAGAAATGTTGAACTCTGTAAGATGAATCCACACATCACAAAGTAGTTTCAGAGATAGCTTCTTTCTAGTTTTTATCTAGGGATATTTGGTTTTTCACCATAAACCTCAATGGACTCACAAAGTTTTTATCCCAGATTCTACAAGAAGAGTGTTTCCAACCTGCTTAATAAAAAGAAAAATTAAACTCTGTGAGATGAATCTACACATCACAGAGCAGTTTAACAGAGAGCTGCTCTCTAGTTTTTAATGTGGATATTCGGTTTTTCACCATAGGCCTCAAAGGGCTCCAAAATGTCGCTTTGCAGATTCTACAAGAATAGCGTTTCCAAACTGCTGAATCAAAAGAAAGGTTTAACTCTGTGAGATGAATCCACACATCAGGAAGCAGTTTCACAGATAGTTTCTTTCTAGGTTTTATCTGGGGATATTATGTTTTTCACTGTAATATTCAATGGGCTCCCAAATGTCCCCTCACAGATTCTACAAAAAAGTGTTTTCAACCTGCTGGATTCCAAAGAATGGCTTGACTGTGAGATGAATCCACATATCACAAAGGAGTTTCACAGATATTATCTTACTAGTTTTTCTCTGGGGATATCTTGTTTTTCACCAAAAGCCTTAATGGGCTCCTAAATGTCCCTTCACAGATTCTACAAGAAGAGTGTTTCCAATCTGCTGAATCAAAAGAAAGGTTTAACTTTGTGAGATGAATCCACACATGACAAAGCAGTTTCACAGAGAGCTTCTTTCTACTTTTTATCTGGAAATATTCCGTTTTTCACCAAAGTTTTCAAAGGGCACCCAAAAGTCCATTTGTGGATTTCACAAGAAGAGTGTTGTCAACTTGCTAAATCATAAGAAAGGTTTATCTCTGTGAGACGAATCCAGACATCACAAAGCAGTTTCACACATAGCTTCTTTCCAGTTTTTATCTGTTGATATTCAGTTTTTCACCATATCCCTCACTGGTCTCCCAAATGTCCCTTTGCAGGCTCTACAAGTGTTTCCAACATACTGAATCAAAAAAAAAGTTTTAACTCTGTGAGATAAATCCACACATCACAAAGAAGTTTCACAGACAGCTGCTCTCTATTTTTTATCTGGGGATATTTGTTTTTTCACTATAGACCTCTATGGGCTCCAAAATGTCCCATTGAAGATTCTACAAGAAGAGTGTTTCCTATCAGCTGAATCAAACGAAAGTTTCAACTGTCTAAGATGAAAACAAACATCACAAAGCAGTTTTACCGATAGCTTCTTTCTAGTTTTAATCTGGGGATATTGGGTTTTTCACCATAGGCATTATTGAGCTTCTAAATGTCTTTTAACAGGTGTTACAAAAAGAGTGTTTCCAACCTACTAAATTATAAGAAAGGTTCAATTTTGAGAGATAAATCCACACACCATGAAGCAGTTTCACAGATAACTCCCTTGTATTTTTTTTCCTCTGGAAATTCACATTTTCACCATAGCCCTCAATGGGCTCCCAAATGTCCCTTTGAAGACTTTACAAGAAGAGTGTTTCCAACCTGCTGAATCAAAAGAAAGGTTTAACACTTTGAGATGAATCCACACATCCCAAGCAGTTTCACAAACAGCTGCTTTCTAGTATTCATCTGGGGATATTTGGTTTTTCACCAAAGGCCTCAATGGGATTCTAAATGTACCTTCACTCCTTCTACAAGAATAGTGTTTCCAAACTGCTAAACCAAAAAAAAGGTTTAATTCTATGAGATGAATCTACACATCAAAAGCAGTTTCACAGGTAGCTGCTTTTTAGTTTTTATCTGGAGATATTCAGTTTTTTACCACAGGCCACAATGGGCTCCAAAATATATATTCACAGATTCTACAAGAAGAGTATTTCCAACCTGCTGATTCAAAAGAAAAGTTTAACACTGTGACGTGAATTGACAAATCCCAAAGTGTTTCTCAGATAACTTCTTTCTAGTTTTTCTCTGAACATATTCTTTTTTTAACAACAGGAATCAATGGGCTCCCAAATATCCTTTTGCATATTCTACAAGAAGAGTTTTTCCAACCTGCTGAACTGAAAGATAGCTTTAACTCTATCAGATGAATCCACACATCACAAAGCAGTTTCACCAGTAGCTTCTTTCTAGATTTTATCCAGGGATATTTTATTTTTCACCATAGGCCTCAATGGGCTCCCAAATGTCCCTTCACAAATTCTAAAAAAAGAGTTTCCAACCTGCTGAATCAAAAGATTGGTTTACATCTGTGAGATGAATCAACTGGTCACAAAGCAGTTTGACATACAGATTGTCTCTACTTTTTATCTAGGGATATTTTTTATCTGCAGAGAATATTTCTAGTTTTTAATGTCCCTCCACTGATTCTACAAAAAGAGTATTTCCGACCTGCTTAATCAAACAAATGTTTAACTGTGTGAGATGAATCCACATATCACAAAGCAGTTTCACCAACAGCTTCTTTCTAGTTTTTATCTGGGGATATTTTGTTTTTCACCTTAGGCCTCAAAGGGCTCCCAAAATTCCCTTTGCAGATTCAACAAGAAGAGTGTTTCCAACTTTCTGAATCAAAAGAACATTTATCTCTGTGAGATGAATCCACACATCACAAAGCAGTTTCACAGATAGCTTCTTTTTAGTTTTTCAGGGTATATACTGTTTTACTACTTTGGCTTCTTTTTAGTTTTTGTATGGGGATATTTGGTTTTTCACATTTGTCCCTTGGCAGATTATACATGAAGAGTGTTTCCAACTTGCTGAATCAAAAGAAAGGTTTAACTCTGTAAGATGAATCCACACATCACAAAGTAGTTTCACAAAGAGCTTCTTTCTAGTTTTTATCTAAGGATATTCAGTTTTTCACCATACGCCTTAACAGGCTCCCAAATGTTCCTTCCCAGATTCTACAAGAAGAGTGTTTCCAACCTGGTGAATGAAAATAAAGGTTTAACTCTGTGAGACATATCCACGCATCATGAAGCAGTTTCAATGACAGCTTCTTACTAATTTTTATCTGGGAATTTTCGGTTTTCACTGTAGGCTGAAAAGGGCTCCCAAATGTCCCTTTGCAGATTCTACAAGAAGAGTTTTTCCAACCTGCAACATCAAAAGAAAAGTTTAACTCTGTGAGACGAATCCACACATCAAAAAGCACATTAACAGATAGCTTTGTCCTAGTGTTTATCTGGGGATATACAGTTTTTCATCATAGGCTTCAAAGGGTTCCCTAATGTCCCTTCACAGATTTCCCAAGACGAGTGTTTCTAACCTGCTAAATCAAAAGAAAGTTTTAAGTCTTTGAGATAAATCCACACATCACAAAGCAGTTTCACAGATGCCTTTTTTCTAGTTTTTTTCTGAGAATATTTGGTTTCTCACCATAGGCCTCAACAGGCTCCCAAATTTCCATTTGCAAGTACTACAAGAAGAATGTTTCTAACCTGCTGAATGAAAAGAAATGTTTACCTCTGTGAGATGAATTCATACATCACAAAGCAGTTTCACAGATGACTTCTTAGTTTTTATCTGGGGATATGTGGTTTTTCAACATAGGCCTCAATGATCAGTCAAATGTCCCTTCGTAGATTCTGCAAAGAGTGTTTTCAACGTGCTGAATCAAAAGAATGGTTTAACTCTTTGAGATGAATCCACACATCACAAATCAGTATAACTGATAGCTTCTTTCTACTTTTTAACTGTGGATATTCAGTTTTTCAGCATAGGCCTCATTACTCTCCCCAATGTCCCTTCACAGATTCTGCAAGAAGAGTGTTTTCAACCTGCTGAATCAAAAGAAAGATTTAACTCTGTGAGATGAATATACACATCAGAAAGCAGTTTCACAGATAACTTCTTTCTAGTTTTGATCTGGAAATATTCGGTTTTTCACCATATGCCTCAATGGGCTTCCAAAAGTCCAAATGCAGATTCTACAAGAAGAGTGCTTTCAACTTGCTGAATCAAAAGAAAGGTTCAACTCTGTAAGATGAATCCACATATCACAAAACAGTTTCAGTGATAGCTTCTTTCTAGTTTTTATCTGGGGATATTCCTTTCCTCATAGTATGCAACAAGGAACCCCCAATTGTCCCTTCACAGATTCTATAAGAAGAGGGTTTCCAACCTGCTGTATGAAAAAAAATTCAGTCAGGGAGATGAAACCACATTTCACAAAGCAGTTTTACAGATAGCTTCTTTCTAGTTTATAACTGAGGATATTCTGTTTTTCACTACAGGCCTTAATTGGCTCCCAAATGTCCATTCTCAGATTCTATAAGAAGAGTGCTTGCAACCTGCTGAATTAAAAGAAAGGTTTAACTCTGTGACATAAATCTACACATCACAAAGCAGTTTCACAGACAACTGCTTTCTACTGTTCATGTGGGGATATTAGTTTTTTTTACCATAGCCTGTAATGGGCTCCCAAATGTCACTTCACAGATTCTACAAGAAAAATGTTCCCAACTTGCTAAATCAAAAAAAAAAAGAATGTTTACCTCTGTGAAATGAATACACATATCAGAAAGCAGTTTCATGCATAGCTTCTGTCTACTTTTTAACTGGGGATATTCAGTCTTTCACCATAGGCCTCAATGGGATCCCAAATGTCCTTTGGCAGATTCCACAACAAGATGCTTCCAACCTGCTGAAACAAAACAAAGGTTTAACACATTGAGACGAATCCACACATCACACAGCAGTTTCACAGGTAGCTTCTTTCTAGTTTTTATCTGAGGATATTCGGTTTTTCAACATAGGCCTCAATAGACCCCAAAATATCCTTTTGCAGATTCTACAAGAAGAGTGTTTCCAACCAGCTGAATCAAAAGAAAAGTTTAACTCTCTGAGATGAATCCATACATAACAAAGCAGTTTCACAGACAGCTTCTTCTTAGTTTTTAACTGAGGGTATTCAGTTTTTCATGGTAGGCCACAATGGGCTCCCAAATATCCCTTTGCAGATTCACAAAAAGAGTGTTTTCAACCTGCTGAATCAAAAGAATGGTTTAACTCTTTGAGATGAATCCACAAATCACAAAGAAATATAAGAGACAGCTTCTTTCTTGTTTTTAACTGGGGATATTCGGTTTTTCACACTAGACCTCATTGTTCTTCCTAATGTCCCTTCACAGATTCTGCAAGAAGAGCTTTTCCAACCCACTGAAAGAAAAGAAAGGTTTAACACTGTGAGATGAATCCACACATCACAAAGCAGTTTCACAGATAGCTTCTTTTGAGTTTTTATCTGAGGATATTCCATTTTTTAACATTGGCCTCAAAGGGCTCCCAAATGACTCTTCAGAGATTCCAGAAAAATAGTGTTTCCGATCTGCTGAATCCAGAGAAAAATTTAACTCTGTGAGATGAATCCACACATAACAAAGCAGTTTCACAGATAGCTTCTTCTTAGTTCTTATCTGGGAATATTTGGTTCTTCACAGTAGGTCTCAATTGGCCTCCAAATGTCCTTTCACAGATTCTACAAAAAAAGTCTTTCATATCTGCTGAATCAAAAGAATGGTTTGAATCTTTTTGATGAATCCACACATCAGATAGAAGTTTCACAGATAGCTTCTTTCTGGTTTTTTTCTGGGGATATTTGGTTTTTCACCATGGGCATGAACGGTCTTCGAATGTCACTTCACACATTCTACAACAAAACTGTTTCCAAACTCCTGAAACAGAAAAAGGTTTAGTTCTGTGAGCTGAAATCACATATCACAAAACTTTTTCACAGACGCCTTCTTTCTAGTTTTTATCTGAGGATATTTGGTTTTTCACCATAGGCCTCAATAGGCATCCAAATGTTTATTCACAGATACTACAAAAAGACAGTTTCAAACCAGCTGAGTCAAAGGAAAAACTTATCTCTGTGAGATGAATCCACACAAAAAGAAAGTGTTTCACAGTTAAACTCTTTCTACTTTTTATCCAGGGATATAATATTTTTCACCATAGGCCACAATGGGCTCCCAAATGTCCTTTCACAAAGGGGGTTTTCCCCAAAGAGGTTTTCCAATCTGCTGAATCAAAATAATGGTTTCACTCTGTTAGATGAATCCACACTTCAAAACGCAGTTTCACAGGTTGCTTCTTTGTAGTTTTTGTCTGGGGATTTTCTGTTTTTCACCTCAGGCCTCAATGGGCCCCCAAAAGTCCTCTTGCAGATTTTACAAGAATAGTGTTTCCAACCTGCTGAATCAAAAGAAAGGTTTAACTCTGTGAGATGAATCCACTCATGACAGAGCAGTTTCACAGATAGCTTCTTGTTAGCTTTTATACAGGGATATTCGTTTATTCACAGTAAGTTTCATTGTGCTTCAAAAGGTCCCTTCACAGATCCTACAAAAACAGTGTTTCCAACCTGTTGAATCAAAAGAATGGTTTAACTCTGTTAGAAGAATCCACACACCACAATGCAGTTTCACAGATAGCTTCTTTCTTTTTTATCTGGGAATATTCACCTTTTTCACCATAGGCTCCAAATGTCCATTTGCTGATACTACAAGAAGAGTTTCTTACAACCTGCTGAATCAAAATAAAGGTTTAACTCTGTTTGATGTATCCACACATCAGAAGGCAGTTTCACAGATTTTTGCTACTTTTTACATAGGGATATTCAGTTTTTCTCCATAAACCTCAATGAGCTTTAAAATGTACCTTCGCAGATTTTAAAAGAAGTGTGTTTCCAACCTGCTGAAACAAAAGAAAGTTTTAACTTGTGATATGAATACACACATCACAAAGCAGTTTAACAGATAGATTCTTCTTAGTTTATATATTGGAATATTCAGTTTTTCACCATAGACCTCAATGGGATCCCAAATGTCCCTTCATAGATTCTACGTAAAGAGTGTTTCCAACTTCTCAATCAAAAGAATGGTTAACCTGTTTGAAATGAGTCCACACATCACAAAGCAGTTTCACAGGTAGATTCTATGTGGTTTTTATCTTTGGATTTTCAGATTTTCACCATAGGCCACAATAGGCTCCCAAATGTCCATTTGCAGATACTACAAGAAGAATGTTTCTAACATGCTGAATCAAAGAAAAGGTTTAATTCTGTGAGATGAATCCACACATCAGAAAGCAATTTCACAAATAGCTTCTGTTTGGGTTTTATCTGGGGATATTCGGTTTTTCATTGTAGACCTCAATAAGCTCCCAAATGTCCTTTGGCAGATTCTCTAAGAAGAGTGTTTCCAACCTGCTGAAACAAAAGGAAGGTTTAACACATTGAGATGAATCCAGACATCACAAAGCAGTTTCACAGACAGCTTCTTTGTAGTTTTTATCTGAGGATATTCTGTTTTAATTTACTGGGCTCAATGGGCCCCCAAATGTTCCTTTGCAGATCCTTTATAAAGAGTGTTTCCAAGCTACTGAACCAAAAGAAAGATTTACCTGTGTGAGATAAATCCACACATCACAAAGTGGTTTCACAACTAATTTCTTCTGAAATTAGTTTTTACTGAAATTAGTTTTTCTTCTGAAATTGGTTTTTACTGAAGATATTCGGTTTTTCACCATAGGCTTCAATAATCCCCCAAAAGTACCTTCACACTTTCTACAAAAATGTGTTTCCAAACTACTGAATTAAAAGAATGGTTTATCTGTGAGATGAATCCACACTACACAAAGCAGTTTCACAGGTGGATTCTTTCTATTTTTTATCTGGGGTATTCCGTTTTTTACCATAGGCCTCAATGGGCTCCTAAATGTCCTTTTGCAGATTCTACAAGAAGAGTGTTTCCAATCTACTGAAACAAAAGAAAGGTTTAATTCTGTGAGATGAATCCACACATCACAAAGCACTTTCACAGACAGCTTATTCTTCGTTTTTATTTTAGGATATTCGGTTTTTCACAGTAAGCCACAGTGGGCTTCCAATTGTTCCTTCACAGATTCCTCCAAAAGAGTGTTTCCAAGTGGCTGAATCAAAAGAATGGTTTAACTGTGTTAGATGAATCCACACATCACAAAGCAGTTTCACAGATAGCGTCTTCTTTGTTTTTATGTGGTGATATTCTGTTTTTTACAACAGGTCTCAGAAATCTCCAAAATGTCCCTTAATAGATTTTAAAGAAGAATTTTTCCAACATGCTGAAACAAAAGAAAGGTTTAACACTGTGAGATGAATTCACACATCACAAAGCAGTTTCACAGAAAGCTTCTTTCTAGTTTTCATCTGAGGATATATGGTTTATCATTATAGGCCTCAAAGGGCTTCCAAATGTCCCTTTGCAAATCCTATAAAAAGAGTGTTTCCCAACGGCTGAATGAAAAGAAAGGTTTACCTTTGTGAGATGAATCCACAAATCACAAAACGGTTTCACAGATAACTTCTTAGTTTTATCTGGGGATATGCAGTTTTTCACCACAGGCCTCAATGGTCTCCCCAATATCTCTTCGCAGATTTCACACAAAAAAAAGTGTTTCCAAACTTCTCAATTAAAAAAAAAATGTAACTCAGTGAAATGAAACCACACATCAAAAAGCAGTTTCACAGTTAGCTTCTATCTGGATTTTATCTACGGATATTTTGTTTTTCACCATTGGCCACAAGGGCCACCCAAAAGCCCTTTTGCAGATTCAACTAGAAGAGTGTTTCTAACCTGGTGAATCAAAAGAAAGGTTTAACTCTTTGAGTATATTCTACACATCACAAAGCAGTTTCACAGAAAGCTTCTTCTTAGTTTTTTATCAGAGGATATTCCATTTTTCACAACTGGCTGCAATGGATTCCAAAATGTCCCTTCACAGATTCTACAAGAAGAGGGTTTCTAACTTGCTAAATCAAAAACCAAAACAAAAACAAAAACTTTTAATTTTGTGAGATGAATTCACACGTCAAAAAGCGGTTTCATGGGTAGCTTCTTTCTAGTTTTTATCTGTTGATGTTCATTTTTCACCACAGGCCTCAAAGGCCTTTCAAATGTCTTTTCACAGATGCTACAGGAAGAGTGTTTCCGGGGGTGGAGCCAAGATGGCCGAATAGGAACAGCTCCAGTCTACAGCTCCCAGTGTGAGCAATATAGAAGACGGGTGATTTCTGCATTTCCAACTGAGGTACCAGGTTCATCTCAATGGGGAATGTCAGACACTGGGAGCAAGCAGGGCATAGCCAAACAAAAGGCAACAGAAAACTCTGCAGACTTAAATGTCCCTGTCTGACAGTTTTGAAGAGAGAAGTTGTTCTCCCAGCATGCAGCTGGAGATCTGAGAATGGACAGACTGCCTCCTCAAGTGGGTCCCTGATGCTCAAGTATCCTAACTGGGAGGCACCCCTGATTAGGGGCAGACTGACCCCTCTCACGGCCAGGCACTCCTCTGAGACAAAACCTCCAGAGGAATGATCAGGTAGCAACATTTGCTGTTCACCAATATCCGCTGTTCTGCAGCTTCTGCTGCTGATACCGAGGCAAACAGGGTCTGCAGTGGACCTCCAGCAAACTCCAACAGAGCAGCAGCAGAGGGTGGTGACTGTTACAAGGAAAACTAACAAACGGATAGAAAATCCACACCAAAACCCCATTTGTACGTCACCATCATCAAAGACCAAAGGTAGATAAAACCACAAAGACAGGGAAAAAACAGAGGAGAAAAACTGGAAACTCTAAAAATCAGAGTGCCTCTCCTTCTCCAAAGGAACTCAGCTACTCACCAGCAATGGAACAAAGCTGGATGAAGAATGACTTTGATGAGTTGAGAGAAGAAGGCTTCAGACAATCAAGTTACTCTGAGCTAAAGGAGGAAGTTCGAACCCATGGAAAAGAAGTTAAACTTTCAAAAAATATTAGACGAATGGCTAATTAGAATAACCAATGCAGAGAAGAATTTAAATGACCTGATGAACCTGAAAACCATGGCATGAGAACTACGTGACAAATGCACAAGCCATAGTAGCTGATTCAATCAACTGGAAGAAAGGGTATCAGTGATGGAAGATGAAATGAGTGAAATGAAGTGAAAAGAGAAGTTTAGAGAAAAAAGAATAAAAACAAATGAACAATCCACTAAGAAATATGGGACTACGTGAAAAGACCAAATCTACGTCTGATTGGTGTACCTGAAAGTGATAGGGAGAATGGAACCAAGTTGGAAAACACTCTACAGGATATTATACAGGAAAACTTCCCCAATTTAGCAAGGCAGGCCATTATTCAAATTCAGGAAATACAGAGAATACCACAAAGACATCCCTCAAGACGAGCAGCTCCAAGACACATAATTGTCAGATTCACCAAAGTAGAAATGAAGGAAAAAATGTTAAGGGCAGCCAGAGAGAAAGGTCGGGTTACCCACAAAGGGAAGCCCATCAGACTAACTGCTGATCTCTCTGCAGAAACTCTACAAGCCAGAAGAGAGTGGGGCCAATATTCAACATTCTTAAAGAAAAGAATTTTCAACCCAGAATTTCATATCCAGCCAAACTCAGCTTCATAAGTGAAGGAGAAATAAAATCCTTTACAGACAAGCAAATGCCAAGAGATTTTGTCACCACCATGCCTGCCCTAAATGAGGTCCTGCCCTAAATGAGGTCCTAAATATGGAAAGGAACAACCAGTACCAGCTACTGCAAAAACATGACAAATTGTAAAGACCATCAAAGCTAGGAAGAAACTGCATCACCTAATGAGCTAAATAACCAGCTAACATCATAATGACAGGATCAAATTCACACATAATAATATTAACTGTAAATGTAAATGGGCTAAATGCTCCAATTAAAAGACACAGACTGGCAAATAGGATAAAGAGTCAAGACCCATCAGTGTGCTGTATTCAGGAAACCCATCTCATGTGCAGAGACACACATAGGCTCAAAATAAAGAGATGGAGGAAGAACTACCAAGCAAACGGAAAACAAAAAATGGAAAAACAAAACAAAACAAAAACAAAAAAAGGCAGGGGTTGCAATTCTATTCTCTGATAAAACAGACTTTAAACCAACAAACATCAAAAGAGACAAAGAAGGCTATTACATAATGGTAAATGGACCAATTCAATGAGAAGAGTTAACTATCCTAAATATATAGGCACCAAATACAGGAGCACCTAGATTCATAAAGCAAGTCCTTAGAGACCAGGAAAGTGACTTAGACTCCCACACAATAATAATGGGAGACTTTTACACCTCACTGTCAACAATAGACAGACCAATGAGACAGAAAGTTAACAGAGTTATCCAGGAACTGAGCACTGCACCAAGTGTACCTAATAGATATCTACAGAACTCTCCACCCTAAAACAACAGAATATACATTCTTTTCAGCACCACACCACACCTATTCCAAAACTGTCCACATAGTTGGAAGTAAAGCACTCCTCAGCAAATGTAAAAGAACAGAAATTATAACAAACTGTCTCTCAGACCACAGTGCAATCAAACTAGAACTAAGGATTAAGAAACTCACTCAAAACCGCTCAACTACATGGAAACTGAACAACCTGCTCCTGAATGACTACTGGGTACATAACGAAATGAAAGCAGAAATAAAGATGTTCTTTGAAACCAATGAGAACAAAGACACACATACCAGAATCTCTGGGCCACATTCAAAGCAGTGTGTAGAGGGAAACTGATAGCACTAAATGCCCACAAGAGAAAGCAGGAAAGATTTAAAATTAACACCCTAACATCACAATTAAAAGAACTAGAGAAGCAAGAGCCAACACATTCAAAAGCTGGCAGAAGGCAAGAAATGACTAAGATCAGAGCAGAACTGAAGGAAATAGAGAAACAAAAAGCTCTTCAAAAAATCAATGAATCCAGGAGCTGGTTTTTGAAAAGATCAACAAAATTGATAGACTGCTAGCAAGACTAATAAAGAAAAGAGAGAAGAATCAAATAGACGCAATAAAAAATGAGAAAGAGGATATAACCACTGATCCCACAGAAATACAAACTACCATCAGAGAATACTATAAAAATCTCTATGCAAATAAACTAGAAAATCTAGAAGAAATGGATAAATTCCTCGACACATACACCCTCCCAAGACTAAACCAGGAAGAAGTTGAATCTCTGAATAGACCAATAACAGGCTCTGAAATTGTGGCAATAATTAATAGCTTACCAACCGAAAAACCTCCAGAACCAGATGGATTCAGAGCCAAATTCTACCAGAGGTACAAGGAGTTGATACCATTCCTTCTGAAACTATTCCAATCAACAGAAAAAGAGGGAATCCTCCCTAACTCAGTTTATGAGGCCAGCATCATTCTGATACCAAAGGCTGGCAGAGACACAACAAAAAAAGAGAATTTTAGACCAATATACCTGATGAACATCGATGCAAAAATCCTCCATAAAATACTGGCAAACCGAATCCAGCAGCACATCAAAAAGCTTATCCACCATGACCAAGTGGGCTTCATCCCTGGGATGCAAGTCTGGATCAACATACGAAAATCAATAAATGTAATCCAGCTTATAAACAAAACCAACGACAAAAACCTCATGATTATCTCAATAGATGCAGAAAAGGCCTTTGACAAAATTCAACAATGCTTCATGCTAAAAACTCTCAATAAATTAGGTATTGATGGGAGGTATCTCAAAATAATAAGAGCTATCTATGACAAACCCACAGCCAATGTCACACTGAATGGGCAAAAACTGGAAACATTCCCTTTGAAAACTAGCACAAGACAGGGATGCCCTCTCTCACCACTCTTACTCAACATAGTGTTGGAAGTTCTGGCCGGGACAATTAGGCAGGAGAAGGAAATAAAGTGTATTCAATTAGGAAAAGAGGAAGTCAAGTTGTCCCTGTTTGCAGATGAGATGATTGTATATCTAGAAAACCCCATTGTCTCAGCCCAAAATATCCTTAAACTGATAGGCAACTTCAGTAAAGTCTCAGGATACAAAATCAATGTGCAAAAATCACAAGCATTCTTATACACCAATAACAGACAAACAGAGAACAAAATCATGAGTGAACTCCCATTCACAATTGCTTCAAAGACAATAAAATACCTACGAATCCATCTGAGAAGGGATGTGAAGGACCTCCTCAAGGAGAACTATAAACCACTGCTCAATGAAATAAAAGAGGATACAAACAAATGGAAGAACATTCCATGCTCATGGGTAAGAAGAATCAATATCCTGAAAATGGCCATACTGCCCAAGGTAATTTATACATTCAATGCCATCCCTATCAAGCTGCCAATGACTTTCTTCACAGAATTGGAAAAAAATACTTTCAAGTTCATATGGAACCAAAAAAGAGCCCGAATCTCCAAGTCAATACTAAGCCAAAAGAACAAAGCGGCAGGCATCACACTACCTGATTTCAAACTATACTGTAAGGCTACAGTAACCAAAATAGCATGGTACTGGTACCAAAACAGAGATATAGACCAATGGAACAGAACAGAGGCCTCAGAAATAATGCCACATATCTACAACTATCTGATCTTTGACAAACCTGAGAAAAACAAGAAGTGGGGAAATGTTTCCTTATTTAATAAATGGTGCTGGGAAAACTGGCTAGCCATATGTAGAAAGATGAAACTGGAACCCTTCATTATGCCTTATACAAAAATTAATTCAAGATGGATTACAGACTTAAACATTAGACCTAAAACCATAAAAACCCTAGAAGAAAACCTAGGCATTACCATTCAGGACATAGGCATGGGCAAGGACTTCATGACTAAAACACCAAAAGCAATGGCAACAAAAGTCCAAATTGACAAATGGGATCCAATTAAACTAAAGAGCTTCTGCACGGCAAAAGAAACTACCATCAGAGTGAACAGGCAACCTACAGAATGGGAGAAAATTTTTGCAATCTACTCATCTGACAGAGGGTTAATATCCAGAATTTCCAATGAACTCAATCAAATTTACAATAATAAAACAAAGAACCCCATCAAGAAGTGGGTGAAGGATATGAACAGACACTTCTCAAAAGACGTTTATGCAGCCAAAAGACACATGAAAAAATGCTCATCATCACTGGCCATCAGAGAAATGCAAATCAAATCCACAGTGAGATACCATCTCACACCAGTTAGAATGGCGATCATTAAAAATTCCGGAAACGACAGGTGCTGGAGAGGATGTGGAGAAAGAGGAAAACTTTTACACTGTTGGTGGGACTGTAAGCTATTTCAACCATTGTGGAAGTCAGTGTGGTGATTCCTCAGGGATCTAGAACTAGAAATACCATTTGGCCCAGCCATTGCATTACTAGGTATATACCCAAAGGATTATAAATCATGCTGCTATAAAGACACATGCCCACATATGTTTATTGCGGTACTATTCACAATGGCAAAGACTTGGAACCAACCCAAATGTCCAACAGCGATAGACTGGATTAAGAAAATGTGGCACATATACACCATGGAATACTATGCAACCATAAAAATGATGAGTTCATGTCCTTAGTAGGGACATGGATGAAACTGGAACCCATCATTCTCAGCAAACTATCGCAAGGACAAACAAGCAAACACCACATGTTCTCACTCATAGGTGGGAATTGAACAATGAGAACACATGGACACAGGAAGGGGAACATCACACTCTCGGGACTATTGTGGGGTGGGGGAAGGGGGGAGGGATAGCATTAGGAGATATACCTAATACTAAATGACGAGTTAATTCATGCAGCACACCGATATGGCACATGTATACATATGTGACAAACCTGCACATTATGCACATGTACCCTAAAACTTAAAGTATAATAATAATAAAATAAAAAAAAGAAAGCTGAAACTATATCCCTTCTTACATCTTATACAAAAGTTAATTCAAGATGGATTAAAGACTTAAGTGTTAGACCTAAAAGCATAAAAACCCTAAAAGAAAACCTAGGCAATACCATTCAGGACATAGGCATGGGAAAGGACTTCATATCTAAAACACCAAAAGCAATGGCAACAAAAGCCAAAATTGACAAATGGGATCTAATTAAACTAAAGAGCTTCTGCACAGCAAAAGAAACCACCATCATAGTGAACAAGCAACCTACAGAAGGGAAGAAAATTTTTGCAATCTACTCAACTGACAAAGGGCTAATATGCAGAATCTACAATGAACTCAAACAAATTTACAAGAAAGAAACAAACAACACCATCCAGAAGTGGGTGAAGGATAAGAACAGACACTTCTCAAAAGAGAGCTTTAACACATTGAGATGAATCCACATATTACAAAGCAGTTTCACAGATAACTTCTTTCTAGTTTTTATCTGAGGATGTTCGGTTTTTCTTTATAGGCCTTAGTGGGCTCCCAAATATCCCATTGTAGATTCAATAAAGAGAGTGTCTCCAAGCTTCTGAATCAAAAGAATGATTTTAGTCTGTGAGATGAACCCACACATCACAAAGCAGTTTCACAGATAACTTTTTTCTATTTTTTAACTTGGGACATTCTGTTTTTCACCATAAACCTCAGAGATCTTTAAAATGTACCTTTGCAGATTCTGCAAGAAGAGTGTTTCCAACCTGCTGAAATAAAAGAAAGGTTTATCACTGAGATATAGCCGCACATCACAGAGCAGCTTCACAGATTGCTTCTTCTTAGATTTTATCTAGGGATATTCAGTTTTTCACCATAAGCTTCAAAAAACTGCTCACAGATGCTACAAGAAGAGTGTTTATCACCTTCTTAATTAAAAGAAAGGTTTATCTCTGTGAGGTGAATCTAAACATAAGAGAGCAGTTTCACAGATAGCTACTTTCTAGTTTTTATCTGCAGATATTCGGTTTTCACCGTAGTCCCTAGTGGGCTCTCAAATGTCTTGTAGATTCTACAAGAAGAGTGTTTCCAACTTTACAAATCAAAGGAAAGTTTCACCTCTGTGAGATGAATCCACACAACAAAAGGAGTTTCACAGTTAGCTTCTTCTTAGTTTTCATCTGGGAATATTTGGTTTTTCATAGTAGACCTCAATGGGCTTCCAAATATCCCATTGCAGATGCTACAAAAAGAGTGTTTCCAAACTGCTGAATCAAAAGAATGGTTTAACCTTGTGAGATGAATCCACGCATCACAAAGCAGTTCCACAGATAGATTTCTTCTAGTATTTATCAGGGGATATTCAATTTTCCACGATAGTCTTCAAAAGTCTCTGGAATGTCCTTTTGCAACTTCTACAAGAAGAGTATTTTCAACCTGCTGAAACAAAAGAAAGGTTTAAAGCTATAAGATGAATCCACACGTCAAAAAGCAGTTTCACAGATAGCTTCTTTTTACTGTTTATCTGAGGATATTTAGTTTTTCACCATAGGCCTCAATAGGCTCCCAAAAATCCGCTCACAGAAACTACAAGAAAAGTTTATCCAAAGTGTCCCTTTGCAGATTTCAAAAGAAGAGTGTTAACAACCTGCTGAATCAAAAGAAAGGTTTAACTCTGTGAGATGAATCTACACATCACAACGCAGTTTCACAGGTAACTTCTTTCTAGTTTATATCTGGAAATATTCGGTTTTTCATAGTAGACCAAAATGGGCTTTGAATTCTCCCTTTGCAGATTCTGCAAGAGTGTTTCCAAGTGCTGAATCAAAAGAAAGGTTTAACACTTTGAGGTGAATCCATACATTACAGAGCAGTTTCACAGATAGCAACTTTGTAGTTTTTACCTGATGATATTCTGTTTTTCACCATAGGCCTTAATTGGCTCCCAAGTGATCATTTGCAGATACTACAAGAAGAGTGTTTCCAATTTGCTGAATCAAAAAATTGTTTAACTCTGTGAGATGAATCCACATATCAGAAATCAATTTCACAGATAGCTTATTTCTAGTTTCTATCTGATTATATTCAATTTTTCACAGTAGGCCTCAATGGGCTCCCAAATATCCCTTCACAGATACTACAAGAAGAATATTTCAAACCTGCTGAGTCAAAGGAAAGGTTTAACTTTGTCAGATGAATCCCCACATTACAAAGAAGTTTCACAGGTAGCTTCTTTCTAGTTTTTATCTGAGGATATTCTGTTTTTTATCATAGGCCTTAATTGGCTCCCAAATGTCTCTTCACAGATACTATAAGAAGAGTATTTCCAACCTCCTGAATCAAAAAAAAAAAAAAAGTTTAACTCTGTGAGATGAATCCATATATCAGAAAGCAGTTTTACAGATAGCTTCATTGTAGTTTTTATCTGAGGACATTCGGTTTTTTACCATAGGCCTCAATAGGCTCTCAAATGTCCATTAGCAGATACTTCAAGAAGAGTTTTTCCAACCTACTGAATCAAAAGAAAGGTATAACTCTGTGAGGTGAATCCACACTTCATAAAGCAGTTTCACAGATAGCTTCTTCTTAGTTTTTATCTTGGGATATTCAGTTTTTCACAGCAGGCCTCAATGGGCTCAAAATGTCCTTTCATAGATTCTACAAAAAGAGTGTTTCCAACTTGCTGAATCAAAAGAATGGTTATCTCTGTGAGATGAATCCAGGTATCAAAGAGCCATTTCACAGATAGTTTCCTTCTACTTTTTATCTGAGGATATTCAGTTTTTCAACATAGGCCTCAATGGACTCCCAAATATCCCTTTGCAGATTCTACAAGAAGAGTGTTTCCAGCCTGCTGAAATAAAAGAAATGTTTAACACTTTGAGATGAATCCACACATCACAAAGCAGTTTCACTGATTGCTTCTTTCTAGTTTTTATCTGAGGATATTCAGTTTTTCACCATAGGCCTCAAATGGCTCCAAATATCCACTTGCAGATACAACAAGACATGTGTTTCCAACCTGCTGAACCAAAAGAAAGGTTTAACTCTGTGAGACAAAGTCACACATCAGAAAGAATTTGACAGATAGCTTCTTTCTAATTTATATCTGGGGTTATTTGTTTTTTCACCATTGGCGTCAATGGGCTCCAAAATGTCCCTTGGCAGATTCTTCAAGTGTTTACAACCTCCTAAAACAAAATAAAAGTTTACTTCTGTTATATGAATCCACACACCAGAAAGCAGATTCACAGATAGCTTCTTTCTAGTTTTTTTTTTTTTTTTTTTTTTTTTTCCTGGGGATATTTGGTTTTTCACACTAGGCCTCATTGGGCTCCCAAATGTCCCATCACATATTCTACAAGAAGGGTGTTTCCAACCTGCTAAAACAAAAGAAATGTTCAACTCTGTGAGATGAATCCACATATACCAAAGCAGTTTCACAAGTAGATTCTTTCTAGTTTTTATCTAAGAATATTCAGATTTTCACCATAGGCCTCAAAAAGCTCCCTAATATTATTTTGCAGGTTCTACCAGAAGAGTGTTTTCAACATGCTGAATCAAAATAAAGGTTTAATTCTGTGAGATGAATCTTCATATCAGAAAGCAGTTTCACAGAGAGCTACTTTTGAGTTTTTATCTTTGTATAATTAGTTTTTCACCTTAGGCCTCAAGGGGCCCCAAATATCCCTTCACAGATTCTACAAGGACAGCGTTTCCAACCAGCTAAAAGAAAGTTTTAATTCTGTGAGCTGAATCCACACATCACAAAGCAGCTTCACGATAGAATTTTCTAGTTTTTATCTGAGGATATTCGGTTTTTCTTCACAGGCCTCAATAGACTCCCAAATGCATATTAGCAGTTACTACAAAAAGAGCATTTCCAACCTCCTGAATTAAAAGAAAGTTTTAACTAACTCTGTGAGGTGAACCGACAATTCACAAAGCAGTTTCAGAGATAGCTTCTCTTTAGTTTTTATCTTGAAATATTCTGTTTTTTACAGCCTCAATGGACTCCCAAATATCTCATCACCAATTCTACAAGAAGAGTGTTTACAACCTGCTGGATGAAAAAAAGTTTCAACTCTGAGATGAATCTACACACCACAAAGCAGTTTCACAGATACCTACTTTCTAGTTCTTATCTAAGGGTGTTTGGTCTTTCACCATAGGCCTCAATGGGCTCCCAAAAGTCAACTTGTTGATTCTACAAGAAGGATTTTTCCAACCTGCTGAATGAAAAGAAAGGTTCAACTCTGTGAGATGAATCCACACATAACAAAGCAGTTTCATGGATAGATTCTTTATGGCTTTCATTTGGGGATGTTCGATTTTTCACCATAGGCCTCGATGGGCTCCGTAATGTCCCTTGGCAGATTCTACAAGAAGAATGTTTCCAACCTGCTGAATCAAAAGAAAGTTTAACTCTGTGAGATGAATCCACACGTCACAAAGCATTTTTCACAGATAGCTTTTTTCTAGTTTTTATCTGAGGATATTGTGTTTTTTACCAGAGGCTTGAATTGGATCCCAAATGTCCATTCACAGATTCTATAAGAACAGTGTTTCCAATCTTCTGGATCCAAAAAAAGGTTTAACTCTGTGATATGAATCCGTACATCAAAAAGCAGTTTCACATATAGCTTCTATCTACTTTATAACTGAGGATATTCTGTTTTCCACCATAGGCCTCAATGAGCTCCCAAGTGTCCCTCGCAGTTTCTACAAGAAGCATGTTTCCAACCTGCTGAATCAAAAGAAAGGTTTAACACTGTCAGATGAATCCACACATCAGAAAGTAGTTTCAGAGATAGGTTCTTTCTAGTTTTATGAGGATATATTCAATTTTTCACCATGGGCCTCAATGGGCTCCCAAATGTCCCTTCACAGATTCTACAAGAAGAGTGTTTCCAATGTGCTGAATCAAAAGAAAGTTTAACTCAGTGACATGAACCCACACATCACAAAGTAGTTTCACTTATAACTTCTTCTTAGTTTTCACCTGGAAATATTTAGTTTTTCACAGTAGGCCTCAATGAGTTCCCAAATGTCTTTTCTCAGATTCTACAAAAAGAGTGTTTCCAACCTGCTGAAACAAAAGAAATGTTTAACACATTGAGATGAGTGCAGACATCACAAAGCAGCTTTACAGATAGCTTCTTTCTAGTTTTTATATTAGGATATTCTACTTTTCACCATAGGCCTCAATAGGCTCCCAAATGTCCATTTGCAGATACTACAAGAAGAGTGTTTTACACCTGTGAATCAAAAGAAAGGTTTACCTCTCTGAGATGAATCCACACAGCACCAAGCAGTTTCACAGATATCTTCTGTCTAGTATTTATCTGGGGATATTCGGTTTTTCACCAGAGGCCTCAATAAGCTCTTAAATGTCCCTTTGCAGATTCCACAAGAAAAGTGTTTACAACCTGCTGATTCAAAAGAAAGGTTTAACTCTGAGATTAATCTACACATCAGTAAGCAGTTTCACAGGTAACTTCTTTCTAGTTTTTATTAGGGGATAGTCGGTTTTTCACCACAGGCCTCAATGGGCTCCCAAATGTACCATCACAGATTCTACAAGAAGAGTGTTTCCAACCTGCTGAATCAAAAGAAAGGTTCAACTCTATGAGATGAAGCATACTTCACAAGGCAGTTTAACAGATAGCTTCTTTCTAGTTTTTAACTGAAGATATTCTGTTTTTCACTATAGGCCTTAATGTCCATTCACAGATTGTATAAGAAGAGTGTTTCCAACCTGCTGAATTAAAAGAAAGGTTTAACTCTGTGAGATGAATCTACACATCACAAAACAGTTTCACTAATAACATCTTTCTACTTTTTATCTGGGGATATTCAGTTTTTCTCCATAGGCTGCAATGGGCTCCCAATTGTCCCTTGGCAGATTCTACAAAAAGAGTGCTTCCAACCTCCTAAATCAAAAGAAAGGTTTAGCACTCTTAGATGAATACACACATCAGAAAGCTTTCAATGATAGCTTCTTTCTAGTTTTTATCTGGGGATATTCAGTTTTTCACCATAGGCCTCAATGGGCTCCCATATGTGCCTTGGCAGATTCTACAAAAAAGTGTTTCCAGTCTGAGGAATCAAAAGAAAGCGTTAACACTATGAGATGAATCCAAACATCACAAAGCATTTTCACAGACAATTCTTTCTCATTTTTATCTGGGGATATTCGGTTTTCCTAGTAGGTTTAATTGGGCTTTCAATTGTTTCTTTGCAGATACTACCAGATGATTGTCTGCAACATGCTGAATCAAAAGAAAGGTTTAAGTCTGTGAGATGAATCAACACTTTTCAAAGCAGTCCCACTGACAGCTTCTTTCTAGTTTTTATCTGAGGATACTCTTTTTAAGCACAGGCCTTAATTGGCTCCCAAATGTCCATTTGCAGATTCTACAAGAATAGTGTTTCCAACCTGCTGAATCAAAAGAAAGGTTTAACTTTGTGAGATGAATAAACACATCAGAAAGCAGTTTCACAGATAACTTCTTTCTAGTTCTTATCTGGGGATAATCCGTTTTTCACAGTTGGCTGCAATGGCCTCCCAAATGTCCTATCGCAGATTCTACAAGAAGAATGTTTCCAACCTGCTGATTCAAAAGAAAGGTTTCATTATGTGAGATGAACCTACACATAAGAAAGCAGTTTCACAGATTGCTTCTTTCTAGTTTTTATCTGGGGATATTCGATTTTTTACCACAGGCCAGAAGGGCTCCCAAGTGTCCCTTCACAGACACTACAAAAAGAGTGTTCCCAACCTGCAGAATCATTTAAATCTGAGAGATGAATCCACATATCACAAAGCAGTTTCACAGATAACTTCTTTCTAGTTTTTATATGGGGATACTTGGTTTTTCACAGGAGGCCTCAATGGGCTCCCAAAAGTCCCATCACAGATTCTACAGGAAGAGTGCTTCCAACCTGCTGAAACAAAAGAAAGTTTCAGCTCTGTGAGGTGAATCCACCCATCAGCGTGTAGTTTCACAGGTAGATTCTTTCCAGTTTTTATCTAAGGATATTCAGTTTTTTCATAGGCCTCATTAAGCTCCCCAATGTCCCTTCACAGATTCTACAGGTAGAGTGTTTCTAGCTTGCTGAATCAAAAGAAATATTTAAGTTTGTGAGATGAATCTACATATCACAACGTAGTTTCACAGATTGCTACTTTCTAGTTTTTATCTGGGGATAATCTGTTTTTCACCATATGCCTCAAAGGGGTCCCAAATGTCCCTTTGCAGATTCTTCAAGAAGAGTGTTTCCAACTGGCTAAAAGAAAGTTTTAACTCTGTGAGCTGAATCCATACATCAAAAAGCAGTTTCACTGATAGCTTCTTTCTAGTTTTTATCTGAGGATATTCAGTTTTTCACCACAGGCCTTAATAGGCTCCCAAATGTCCCTTCCTGGATACTACAAAAAGAGTGTTTCCAACCTACTTAAACAAAAGAAAGGTTTAACTCTGTGAGATGAAACCACACATCAGAAATCAATTTCATAGATAGCTTCTTTCTAGGTTTTATTTGGAGATATTAGGTTTTTCACAGTACGCCTGAATGGGCTCCCAAATGTCCCTTCACATATTCTACAAAAATAGTGTTTCCAACCTGCTTAATCCAAAGAAAATTTTAACTCGGTGGAATGAATCTACACATGAGAAAGCAGTTTCACAGAGAGCTTCTTTCTAGTTTATATCTGAGTAATTCAGTTTTTCATTATAGGCCCCAATGGGCTCTGAAATGTCCCTTCACAGATTCTACAAAAAGTGTGTTTTCAGCCTGCTGAATCAAAAGAAAGGTTTAACTGTATCATATGAATTCACATATCAGAAAGCATTTTCACAGAAAGCTTCATTCTAGTTTTTTCCTGAGGATATTTGGTTTTTCACCCTAAGCCTCAATAGGTTCCCAAAAGTCCAGTAGCAGATACTACAAGAAGAGTGTTTCCAACCTCCTGAATCAAAAGAAAGGTTTAACTCTCTGAGACACGTCCACACATCACAAAGCAGTTTCACAGATAGCTTCTCCTTAGTTTTTGTCTGCAGATATTTGATTTTTCACAGTAGGCCTCAATGGGCCCCCAAATGTCCCAACATCGATTCTACAAGAAGAGTGTTTCCAACCTGCTGAATGAAAAAAAAGTTTCAACTCTGTGAGATTAATCTACACACCACAAAGCAGTTTCCCAGATAGCTACTGTCTAGTTCTTATCTAAGTATATTTGGTCTTTCACCATAGGCCTCAAAGGGCACAAAAATGTCCCATTACCGATTCTACAAGAAGAGTGTTTCCCACCTGCTGAATCAAAAGAAAGTTTCAACTCTGTGAGATTAATCCACACATCACAAAGGAGTTTCACAGATAGCTTCTTGCTAGTTTTTATTTGTATATTTTTGATTTTTCACCGTAGGTGTCAATGAGCTCCCTAATATCCCTTGGCGGATTCTACAAGAAGAGTGTTTCCAACCTACTGAAATCAAAAGAAAGGTTTAATTCTGTGAGATGAATCCACACTTCAAATGTAGTTGCACAGATAGCTTTTTTCTAGTTTTTATCTGAGGATATTCAGTTTTTCACCATAGGCCTCAATTAGCTCCCAAATTTCCCTTTGCAGTTTCTACAAGAATCGTATTTCCTACCTGCTGAACTAAAAGAAATATTTAACTCTGTGAGACGAATCCACACAGCAGAAAGCAGTTTCACTGATAGCTTCTTTCTAGTTTTATCAGGATATATTCAGTTTTTCATGTTAGGCCTCAAAGGGCTCCCAAAGTTTCCTTTGCAGATTCTACAAGAAGAGTGTTTTCAACCTGCTGAATAAAAATGTTTAATTCTGACATGAATCCACAAATCACAAATCAGTTTCACAGATTGTTTCTTCTTAATTTTTATCTGGGTATATTCGGTTTTTCACAGTAGGCCTCAATGGGTTCCCAAATATCCCTTCTCTGATTCTACAAAAAAAGTGTTTCCAACCTGCTGAGAAAAAAAAAGGTTTAACACATTAAGATGAATCCAGACAACACAAAGCAGTTTCACAGATACCTTCTTTCTAGCTTTTTTCTGAGGATATTCCGTTTTTCACCATAGACCTCAATATGCTCCCAAATGTCTATTCACAGATACTTCAAGAAGAGTGTTTTCCACCTGCTGAATCAAAAGAAAGGTTTAACTCTGTGAGATGAATCCCACACATCAGAAAGTAGTTTCACAGATAGCTTCTTTCTAGTTTTTTTTTTTTTTTTTCTGGAAATACTCAATTTTTCACAGCAAGCCTCAATGGGCTCCCAAATGTCCCTTCACAGATTCTACAAAAAGACTGTTTTCAACCTGCTGAACCAAAAGAAAGGTTTAACTCTGTGCATTGAATCCACATATCAGAAATCAGTTTCATAGATAGCTTCTTTCTAATTTGTATCTGGGGACATTCTGTTTTTCACTGTAGACCTCAATGGGCTGTCAAATGTCCCTTCACAGATTCTACAAAAAGACTGTTTCCAAGCTGCTGAATCAAAAGAAGGGTTTAATTGGGTTAGATGAATCCAAACATCAGAAAGCAGTTTCACAGATAGTTTCTTTCTAGTTTTCATCTGGGAATATTCGGGGTTTCACAATAGGCCTCAATGGGCTCCCAAATGTTCCTTCACACATTCTACAAGAAGAGTGTTTCCAAACTGCTAAATCAAAAGAAGGGTTTAATTCTGTGAGGTAAATCCACCCTTCACAAAGCACTTTCACAGATAACTTCTTCTTAGTTTTTATCTGTGGATATTCTGTTTTTCACAGTAGACCTCAATGGGCTCCCAAATGTCCCTTTGCAGATTGCATAAAAAGAGTGTTTCCAACCTGATGAATCAAAAGAATGGTTTAATTCTCTGAGATGAATCCACACATCACAAAGCAGTTTCACATATAGCTTCTTTCTACTTTTTATATGGGGATATTACGTTTTTTACCATAGGCCTCAATGGGCTCCAAAATGTCCCTTCTCAGATTCTGCAACAGAACGTTTCCAGCTTGCTGAAACAAATCAAAATTTTAACACTGTGAGATGAGTCCACACATCACAAAGCAGTTTCACAAATAGCTTCTTTCTAGTTTTTATTTGAGGTGATTTGGTTTTTTACTACAGGCCACAATAAGCTCCCAAATGTCCATTTGCAGATAGTACAAAAAGAGTGTTTCCAACTGGTTGAATCAAAAGAATGGTTTAATTCTGTAAGATGAATCCACACATCAGACAGCAGTTTCACAGATAGCTTCTCTCTAGTTTATATCTGGGGTTATTTGGTTTTTCACCATAGGCCTCAATGGGATCCTAAATGTCCCTTTGCAGATTCTACAAGAACAGTGTTTCTAACTTGCTAAATCAAAAGAAAGGTTTAACTCTTTCAGAGGAATGTACACATCAGAAAGCATTTTCACAGGTAGCTTCTTTCTAGTTTTTATCTAAGGATATTCCTTTTTTTCACCATATGCCACAACCAGCTCGTTCATGGAGACCCTAAAGCAGTGACACTAGTAGAATTAAAGACATACACACTGAAATATAGTGTGTGGAGTGAGAAATCAGGGTTCTCACAGCCTTCAGAGCTGAGAGCCTTGAACAGGGATTTACCCACATATTTATTGACAGCAAGCCAGTGATAAGCATTGTTTCTATAGATTATAGTTTAAATGAAAGTATTTCTTATGGGAAATAAAGGGATGGGCTGAAATAAAGGGATGGGCTCTGGCTAGTTATCTGCAGCCTGAACATGTCCTTAGGGCACAGATCGCTCATGCTATTGTTTGGGTTTCAAGAAAGGCTTTAAGCGTTTTTCCACCCTGGGTGGGCCAGGGCTACTTCCCCTCATTCTGGTGAACTGACAACCTTCCAGTGTGGACCTCATGGCCATCACAAGCAGGTCACAGTGCTGTAGAGATTTTGTTTATGACCAATTTGTGGCCAGTTTAAGGCCAGATTTGGGGTCTGTACCCAACATGTCTTCCTTCTTTGTTTTGCAAAGCGATAAAAGCATAGGCAGCTTTGTCACAGTGAGCTACTTCTCGCAGGATTCAGGATTCACATCTGCAGACTATACAAAGACCAACAACACAGATTAATAACACAATCATCATTGAAATCACAGAGTTTTCAAGTGTTTTTATCAGTTTTAATGGGGTACTAGCTGCTAATCTGTCTGCAGCTCCTTCAAGCACTCCAGTTCCTGGCATTAAGGCCAGGTGTGACCGGGATGCCTTAAATATTTGTTCTTTTAAATTTTGCAATATCCAAAGACAAGTCTGTAGAGTGTCCTAGATGCTTTTTATTCTTTCCCAAAATTGATCCTATTAAGAGCCATTAATAGTTTCCACAAGTTCATATGTTTAGCTCCCACAATGAGCCACATCATTTGAGGTTGAGTTGCCACTATACCGCAATGGTTCCAGATAATAGGAACTCTTGCCATACTTCTTACCATTTCTACCATCTGACTGTTTTGTTCAGACCAGCTGAACATAGTGTGACTGTGGCACACCGATTGAGAGGTGCAATTCAAGCTAAACATCCTCTTAGGGGACCAATCAATAGTGATTCCATAGGAATCATTGCATAGAACCTCTGACTGTTCTGCAATGCAATCTTCCCAAACAAGTACATTCATTTTTTCTAACCAGGTCCAATCCTGTTTACAAATAGGTAGTTGAGGACAGTATGCCTCAATTATAGGAGCAGATTTATCATGGTTTATTCTGAGATTAGAAAGCATGTGTAACTGTGTCATATAGTGATTACATCCAGGCATTATTGCCAGCTAAGATTGATAGATATGTCCAATAAGTATAATTTTTCTTTGTGTCAGCCCTTTTTGAAGGAATACACATGGCAATGGTGATCACTGCTATCATAGATATCATTAAACTACTAATTGTGACTGGTTGCCCCACTTTTCTCAGATTTTCTTCCTCCATCTGTGACAGCTTCTTGATCTGTCTCCAGGTGGGTGGCTGTGTTCGACAGGTGTTTCTCATGATATTTAGAGTCCTCCTCAGTGTCAGTCTTGACATGGCTGCAACCAGGGGGTCCTTGCAATCCTCTCAGAATATCTTCCTCAATATCTGGCTCATGATAAGGTTTCAGATGTTTTGATGGTATCCAAATTGGCTGTTGATTCAGTCCTGGAGAAACACAAATGTAACCTCTACCCCAAGTTATTATTTTACCTATTTTGCAAATTTTGCTACTGGATCTCTCCATTAACCCAGTTGTTCTGCTTCTGTCTTTGCAGCAGGTTTCTGTAGATGTTGTTCAGCTGCTGATAGCATCTGGCCTTTAGGCAGGCTCAAAAATTTAAAGTTAATAATGCTAGATTCAATTGCATATGGGGTGTCCCATAGTCACTGTCTCTCCCCCTTTTTTGTTTTTCTAACTGCTGTTTCAGGGACAGATTCATTCTTTCCACTGTGGTTTGCCCTTGAGAGTTATATGGGATACCAGTAATGTGTTTCATATTACATATAGAGAAAAATGCAGCTAGAGCTTGGGGAGTATAGCCTGGGGCATTATCTGTTTTAATAGAAGCTGGAATGCCCATCACCACAAAACGCTGCAAAAGGTGACGTTTAACACAGGCAGAAGACTCTCCTGATTGGCATGTAGCCCAGACAAAGTGAGAAAACGTGTCCACACATACATGTACATAAGCTAGTCTCCCAAACGAGGGAACATGTGTGACATCCCTTTGCCAAAGAGAATTAGGTTCCAATCCTCGAGGATTAACTCTTCCAGTAAAAGATGAGGAATGCACCATTTGGCAAGTTGGGCATCACTGGATAATAGCTTTAGCTTCTTTTGTTAATTGCCGAGGGCTAGTGAGACTAGTATCTCTTCTAAGAATAGAAAATAGATTATGCATGGCATAGGTAGGAATGCCTAGAGCAGGTCATATCCAATTAATGTCCCCTAGTAATTTTTGAAAGTCATTAAATGTTTTCAATTGATCCCTATGTATGGCTACTTTCTGTAGTGCAATGGTAGTGTCATTTACTAAGGTCCCCAAGTAGGAGTAAGGAGTAGTAGTCTGAATTTTGTCAGGAGCTGTAATCAAACCAGCACGAGAAACTGAATTTTGCAAGTGATCATAATATTGAAGTCATATTTCTCAAGTGGGGGCATCACAAAGTATATCGTCCATATAACGAATAATGTAACACTGAAAATTTTGTAAAGTAGGTTCAATTGTTTGCCTTACATATGCCTGGCAAATTGTTGGACTGTTTAACATGCCCTGTGGCAACACTTTCCAATGAAAATGCTTAGCAGTCTGCAGGTAGCTTACTGCAGGAATCATAAATGCAAACCTTTCACAGTCTTGCTCAGCTAAGAGGATAGTAAAAAACAGTCTTTTAAATCTATGACTCTTAAAGGCCTTTTTTTAAATCATAGCAGGAGAAGGCTTCAATGTCCCCATAGGTTGTGTAACTGAATTAATGGCTCTTAAATCAGTTAACATTCTCCCTTTACCTGATTTTTTTCTTAATTACAAAAACTGGAGAATTCCAATGGGAAGTTTTGGAGCAATGTGTCCTTTTTCTAATTGTTCAGTAACTAATTCCTTTAAAGCCTCCAGTTTCTTTTTACTTAGCGGCCATTGTTCTATCCAAATTGGATTATCTGTTAACCATTTTAAAGGTGTGGGTTCTGGAGGCTTAACAATGGCCACCATCAAAAATGGTATCCTAAACCTTGGCGGGAACTTTGTCTTTCCACTTGAAGTGGTTCCTTCAAATCTTGCAATTTTTTTCCTAATTCCATACCAGGGACATAACCCATTTCATACATCATATGTTGACTTTGAGAGCTGTATAATTGCTCTGGAATTAGAACTTGTTCTCTCCATTGTTGTAATAAATCTCTTCCCCATAAATTTATAGTTACAGAAGTTACAATTGGTTGAATAGTCCCAGGTTGTACAGCAGGCCCTTCACAGTGCAAAATATAACTACTTTGATATACTTCAGGGGCTTTACTAACTCCAAGTATGTTAAATTGAACAGGTTGAATTGGCCATGCAGATGGCCAGTGCTGTAGAGAAATGATTGAAATGTCCACTCCTGTATCTACCAAACCTTTACATTTGTTTCCTTAATAGTTATTTCACAGGTAGAAAGTTTATCAGTAATTTGATTTACCCAGTAAGCTGCTTTGCCTTATTTATTTGTGCTTCCAAATTCTCCTGATTATTTAATTTCACTTTTCCACATTTCCACATATGGCACAATCAGGAGCTGTGCTATACGCTCTCCTGGCTCGGCTTTCCAGGGAACAGAAGTAGATATAACAATTTGAATTTCCCCATTGTAATCTGAATCAATGAATCCTGTTTGTATTTGTACCCCTTTTAAATTTCAACTAGACCTGCCTAGATGTAATCCTATCATCCCTGCTGGCAAGGGTCCACAGACTCCTGTTGGGACCCTTTGCAGGTGTTCCCTGGGCAGAAGTCTCACAGCTTTTGTGCAGCACAAATCCGCTCCAGCACAACCAGCTGTGGCAGGGGACAGATATTGTACAGTGCTGAGAGAATGGCCTGAGCCAGAAATGCCTTGGTTTGGAATGGGGCCCAGGACAGGCCCCTCATGGCCTTTCCCAAAATCAAGTTACCATCTTTATCAAACTTAGAATGACACTGATTAGCCCAGTGATTTCCTTTTTTATATTTTGGACGTATTTCAGGCTCGGCAGTTTTCTTTTTTCCCCTATCTTGTGGCCTGACTTGCTGATTTTTTCTACATTCTTTTTTAGTATGAACATGGTTCCCACAGTTAAAACAAGCTCCAGGAAATGGAGCATTTCCTTTATTCACTTTCAGTCCTGCCATTGCTTGCACCAACAAAGTAGCTTTATGCAGATTGCTTCTGATGCCATCACAGGCCTTGATATAATCAACTAAATGTGCTTTCCCTCTAATATGTCACAGAGCAGCCTGGCACTCAGGATTAGCATTTTCAAAAGCTAATAACTGCAACACTACATCCTGAGAAGCTGAATCTGCAATCACCTTTTTAAGAGACTCCCATAACCAGACTATAAAATATACACACTGTTCTTTTTGTCCCTGTTTTACAGCACTAAAGGAAGGGTATTGCTCTCCTCCTGAAGTTATTTTTTCCCACGCTCTAATGCACATTCCTCTAAGCTGCTCTATGGCATCATCCTGCATGACCACTTGAGCATCGAAACCAGCACAGCTGCCATCCCCCAAAAGGTGGTCTGCAGTTATATTAATTTGCAGTTGGGCCTGTGCATTGCAAGCAGCCTGAATGGAACCTTCATCTTCCCACCAAGTTTTAAATTGTAAGAACTGAGCAGGAGTTAGGCAAGCTAGTGTAACAGCATCCCAGTCAGTAGGAATCATCCAACTGGAAACAGTAACATTCTTAAACAGTCTCATTACAAAAGGAGAACCTGGTCCATATTGATTAACAGATTTTTTTAAATTCTTTGAGTAGTTTAAAAGGAAAAGGTTCAAATGTAGCTGTAATATTTTCCTGTTGATCTGGGTGGTGTATTCTAACAGGGAACTGCCAAGCCTCTAAATCACCTTCTGTTCCAGCTTGCTGAATTCCTGCATGAATAGAATGGAGAATGGTTGCTCAAGGCACTGCTTGAACAGTCACTGGAGCAACTACTTTTCACCTAGTGTCCTCCAGAAAAGAAAGATCTGGAGGGTCAGGACACTACGTTTCTTCAAAATAAGGAGGGGGTGTAGAAAGGTAGGGAAAAATCTCTTCCTCCTTTGCTGCTTTAGCTTTAGTTGGCAACAAACCTGCTCTGTTACTTCATTATACTCTCCTTCCTCCTCCTCACCAGTGTGAAAAGGTTCCAAGGTGGAATGAACCAGAGCCCACACTTGTCTTATTGTTACCATGATGCTTCCAAGCTCACCTCCTTACTCACCACAGGGATTGCTTAAGAGCACTTGGGTGTCCTCCAGCTTAATTCCATGTTCTCCAGTCATCATTCTGGTGACCCTTTGACGTGGGTTTGATCCCCACATATGGGCGCCACTTGCCAAGACTAGCTCGGTTGTGGAGACCCTAACCCAGCAGTGCTAGAGGAATAAAAGACATACACACAGAAATATAGCATGTGGAGTGGGAAATCAGGGGTCTCACAGCCTTCAGAGCTGAGAGCCTCGAACAGAGATTTACCCACATATTTATTGACAGCAAGCCAGTGATAAGCATTGTTTCTAACAGACTATAGATTAATTAAATGTATTCCTTATGGGAAATAAAGAGATGTGCTGAAATAAAGGGATGGGCTCTGACTTGTTATCTGCAGCAGGGTAATGTCCTTAAGGCAGAGATCGCTCATGCTACTGTTTGTGGTTCAGGAATGCCTATAAGAGGTTTTCTGCCCTGGGTGGGCTAGGTGTTCCTGGCCCTCATTCTGGTAAACCGACAACCTTCCAGCATTGGCATCATGGTCATCACGAGCATGTCAGAGTGTTGCAGAGAATTCATATATGGCCAGTTTTAGGGCCAGTTAATGCCCAGATGTGAGGGCCTGTTCCCAACAACCATAGGCCTCAATGGGCTCCCATATATGCCTTCACAGATTCTACAAGAAGAGTGTTTCCAACTAGTGGAATCAAAAGAAAGGTTTAAATTTGTGAGAAGAATCCAAACATCACAAAGCATTTTTCACAGATAGCTTCTTTCTAGTTTTTATCTGGGGATATTCTGTTTTTCATAGTAGGCCTTAACAGACTCCCAAGTGTCCATTCACAAATTCTAAGAGTGTTTCCAACCTGCTGAATCAAAAGAAAGCTTTAACTCATTGTATGAATCCAAACTTCACAAAGCAGTTTCACAGATAGTTTATTTCTGGTTTTTATCTGAGGATATTTGGTTTTTCACATTAGGCCCCAATGGGCTCCAAAATGTCCCTTTGCAGATTCTACAGGAAGACTGTTTCCAACCTGCTGAATCAAAAGAAAGGTTTAGCTCTGTAAGATGAATCCATCCTACAAAAGCAGTTTCACAGATAGCTTCCTCTTAGTTGTGATCTTGGAACTTTCAGTTTTTCACGGTAGGCCTCAATGGGCTTCCAAATGTTTCTTCACAGATTCTACAAAAGGTGTGTTTCTAACCTGCTGAATGAAAAGAATGGTTTACCTCTGGGAGATGAATCCACACATCACAGTGTATTTTCACAGATAGCTTCTTTCCAGTATTTATCTGGGGATATTCAGTTTTTCATCGTAGGCCTCAATGGTCTTTGAAATGTCCTTTCACTGATCCTACAAGAAGAAGGTTTCCAACCTGCTTATACAAAAATAAGGTTTAAAATTGTGAGATGAATCCACATATCAAAAAGTGCTTTCATAAGTAGCTTCTTTCTAGAGTTTATCTGGGGATATTTGTTTTTTCCCCATAGGCCTCAATCGGCCACAAAATGTCCCTTGGTAGATCCTACAGAAAGAGTGTTTCCAAACTGCTGAATCAAAAGAAAGGTTTAACTCTGTGAGATTAATCCACACATAAGAAAGCAGTTTCACAGATCGCTTCTTTCTAATATTTATCTGGGGCTATATGGTTTTTCACCATAGGAATCAATGGGCTCCAAGTGTGCCTTCACAGATTCTACAAGGTAGTACTTCCAACCTGCTAAATCAAAAGAAAGGTTTACATCTGGGAGATGAATCTACACATCACAAAGCAGTTTCACAGATATGTACTTTCTAATGTTTATCTGGGGATATTTTGTTAGTCACCATATGCCTCAATGGGCTCCCAAATGTCTCTTTGCAGATTCTACAAGAAGAGTCTTTCCAACCTGATGAATCAAAAGAAACGTTCAACTCTGTGTGATGAATCCACATGTCACAAAGCACTTTCACTGATAGCTTCTTTCTTGTTTTTATCTGAGAATAATCAGTTTTTCATGGTAGGCCTAAATGTGCTTTCAATTGCCCCTTCGCAGATTCTTCAAGAAGTGTGTTTCCAACCTGCTGAAGCAAAGGAAAGGTGTAACACTTTCAGATGAATCTAAACATCAGAAAGCAGTTTCACAGATAGCTTTATTCTAGTTTTTATCTCAGGATATTCAGTTTTTCACCATGGGCCTCCATAGGCTCCCAAATATCCATTAGCTGATACTACAAGAAGAGTGTTTCCAACCTTCTGAATCAAAAGAAAGGTTTAACTCTCTGAGATTAATTCAAACTTCACAAAGTGGTTTCACAGATAGCTTTTTCCTAGTTTGTATCTGAGGATATTCGGATTTTCACATTAGACCCCAATGGGCTCCCAAATGTTCCTTCGCAGATTTTAGAAGAAGAGTGTTTCCAATCTGCTGAATCAAAAGAAAAGTTTAACTCCATAAGATGAATCCACACTACAAAAGCAGTTTCACAGATAGCTTCCTCTTAGTTGTTATCTGGGGATATTCAGTTTTTCACAGTAGGCCTCAATGGGCTTCCAAATGTTTCTTCACAGATTCTACAAAAGGAGAGTTTCCAGCCTGCTGAATCAAAGGAATGGTTTATCTCTGTGAGATGAATCCACATATCACAAAGCAGTCTCACAGACAGCATCTTTCTAGTATTTATCTGGGGATATTTGGTTTTTCACCACAGGCCTCAATGGTCTTTCAAAGTCCTTTTGTAGATCCTACAGGAGAGTGCTTCCAACCTGCTGAAACAAAAGGAAAGTTTAAAACTGTGAGATGAATCCACACATCAAAAAGCAGTTTCACAGGTAGCTTCTTTCTAGTGTTTATTTGAGGATATTCAGTTTTTCACCATAAATCCCAGTAGGTTCCCAAATATCCATTCACAGATACTACAAGAAGAGTGTTACCAAACTGCTGAATCAAAAGAAAGGTTTAAATCTGTGAGATGAATCCACACATCAGAAAGCAGTTTCACAGATAGCTTCTCTCTAGTTTTTAGCTGCAAATATTTGGTTTTTCACCATAGGAATCAATGGGCTCCAAGTGTGCCTTTGAAGATTATGCAAGAAGAGTATTTCCAACCTGTTGAATCAAAAGAAAAGTTTAAATATGTGAGACGAATCTATACATCACAAAGCAGTTTCACACATAGCTACTTTCTAGTTTTCATCTTGGGACATTTGGTTTTTCACAATATACTGAAATGGGCTCCAAGTATCCCATCTCAGATACTACAAGAAGAGAGTTTCCCACCTGCTGAATCAAAAGAAAGGTTCAACTCTGTGTGATGAATCTATATATGACAAAGCAGTTTCACAGATAGCTTCTTTCTTGTTGTTATCTGAGGATATTCAGTTTTTCATAGTAGGCTTAAATAGGCTTTCAGTTGTCCCTTCGCAGATTCTGCAAAAAGAGTGTTTCCAATCTGCTGAATCAAAGGGTTTAACTTTGTGACATGAATCCACACATCACAAAGCAGTTTCACACACAGCTTCTTCTTAGTTTTTATCTGGTGATATATCGTCTTCCCCATAGGCCTCAATGGGCTCCCAAATATCCCTTCCCAGATTCTACAAAAAGAGTGTTTCCAACCTGCTGAAACAAAGGAAAGTTTTAACACATTGAGCTGAATCCACAGATCACAAAGCAGTTTCACAGATATCTCCTTTCTCATTTTTATCCTAGGATATTTTGTTTTTTACCATAGGCTTCAATAGGCTCGCAAAGGTCTATTCACAGATACTACAAGAAGAGTGCTTTCAACCTGCTGAATCAAAAGAAAGGTTTAACTTTGTGAGATGAATCCAAACATCAGAAAGCAGTTTCATGGCTAGCTTCTTTATAGTTTTATCTGGGGATATTCAATTTTTCAATATAGGCCTCAACAGGCTCCCCAAAGTCCCTTCGCAGATTTGAAAGAAATGTGTTTCCAACCTGCTGAATCAAAAGAAGGTTTAACACTGTGGCATGAATCTGCATACCACAGTGCAGTTTCACAGATATCTTCTTATTTGTTTTTATCTGGGAATATTTGGTTTTTCACAGTAGGCCTCAATGGACTCCCAATAGTCTTTTCTCAGATCCTACAAAAAGAGTGTTTCCAACCTGCCAAATCAAAAGAAAGGTTTAACTCCATGAGATGAATCCACACAGCAGAAAGCAGTTTCACAGATCGCTTCTTTCTAGTTTTTATCTGGGGATATTTGGTTTTTAACTATAGGTTTCAATGGATTCCTAAATGTTTCTTCACAGATTCTACAAGAAGAGGGTTTACATCCTCCTGAATCAAAAGAAAGGTTTAACTCTTTGAGATGAACCCACACATCAGAAAAAAGTTTCACACATAGCTTTTTTCTAGTTTTTATCTGGGAATATTCAGTTTGTCACCTTAAGCCTCTAAAGGCTCCCAAATTGTCCCCTCGCAGTTTCTACAAGAAGTGTTTCCAACTTTCTGAATCAAAAGAAAACTTTAACTGGGATAGGTGAATCCACACATGAGGAAGCATTTTCAGAGATAACTTCTTTCGAGTTTTTATCTGGGAATATTCAGTTTTTTACCATAGGCCGCAATGGGCGATCAAATATTTCTTTAATGATTCTACTAGAAGAGTGTTTCCAACCTGCTGAGTCAAAAAAAAAAGGTTTAGCTCTGTGAGATGAATCCACACATCAGAAAGGAGATTCACAGAGCATTTTTCTAGTTTTTTTTTTTTCTGGAAATATTCAGTTTTTCACCATAGGCCTCAATTGGCTCTCAAATGTCCCTTTGCAGATTCTACAAGAAAAGTGTTTCCAACCTGCTAAATCAAAAGAAAGGTTTTACTCTGTGAGATGATTCCACACATGAGAAAGCAGTTACACAGATAGCTTCTTTCTAATATTTATCTGGAAAATTGAGTTTTTAACCATAGGCCACAATATGCTCCCCAATGTGCCTTTGCAGATTCTACAAGGAGAGTGTTTCCAACTTGCTGAATCAACAGGAAGGTTTATCTCTGTGAGATGAATCCACACATCAGAATGCAGCTTCATAAATAGTTTCTTTCTAGTTTTTACCTAAGGATATTAGGTTTTTCACCATAGGCCTCAATGGGCTCCCAAATTTTTCTTCGCAGATTCTACAAGAAGTGTTTACATCCTCCTGAATCAAAAGAAAGATTTAACTCTTTGAGATGAATGGACACATCAGAAAAAAGTTTCATACATAGCTTTTTTCTAGTTTTTATCTGGGAATATTCAGTTTGTCACCTTAGACCTCAATAGGCTCCCAAATGTCCCTTCGCAGATACTACAAGAAGAGTTGTTCCAACCTGCTGAAAGAAAAGAAAAGTTTAACACTGTGAGATGAATCCACATATCACAAAGCAGTTTCACAGATAGTTTCTATTTTTTACCTGAAGATATTCTGTTTTTCACTATAGGCTTCAATAGGCTCCCAAATGTCCATTCACAGATAGAACAAGAAGAGTGTTTTCAAGCTGGTGAATCAAAAGAAAGATTTAAACTTTGAGACAAATCCACACATCAGGAAACAGATTCACAGATAGCTTTTTTGTATTTTTTATGGAAGGATATTTGGTTTTTCACCCATAGACCTCAATGGGCTCCCAAATGTCCTCGCACAGACTCTGTGAGAAGAGTCTTTCTAACCTGCTGAATCAAAAGAAAGGTTTAACTGGGTTAGAAGAATCCACACATTAGAAACGAGTTTCACAGATAGCTTCTTTCCAGTTTTTTTCTGGGGATATTTGGTTTTTCACCACAGACCTCAATGGGCTCCCAAATGTCCTCGCACAGACTCTGCGAGAAGAGAGTTTCCAACCTGCTGAATCAAAAGAAAGGTTTAACTCAGAATAATCCACACATCAGAAAGCAGATTCACAGATAGCTTCTTTCTAGTTTTTTTTCTTGGGATATTCAGTTTTTCACCATAGGCCTCAATGAGCCTTCAAATGCCCTTTCGCAGATTCTACAAGAAAAGTATTTCCCATACACCGAATCAAAAGAAAGATTTAACTGTGTTAGATGAATCCTTGCATTACAAAGCAGTTTCACAGATAGCTTCTTTTAGTTTTTATTTGGGAATTTTTTTTTTCACCGTAGGTTTCAATGGGCTCTCAAACGTCCTGTCACAGATTCTACAAGAAGAGGCTTTTTAACCTGCTGAATCAAAAGAAAGATTCAACTCTGTGAGACGAATCCACGCATCAGAAAGCCTTTTCACAGATAGCTTCTTTCTAGTTTTTATCATGGGATAATCAGTTTTTCACCATAGGCCTCAGTGGGCTCCCAAATGTCCCATTGCAGATTCTACAAGAAGAGTGTTTCCAACCTGCTGAATAAAACCAGATGTTTAACTCGGTGAGAAGAATCCACACATCAAAAATCCTTTTCACAGATAGCTTCTCTCTAGTTTTTATCTGGCAATCTTTGGTTTTTCACCATAGGCCTTAATGGGCTTTCAAATATCCCTTTGCAGATTCTACAGGAAGAGTGTTTCCAATTTGCTGAATCAAAAGAAATATTTAAGTGGGTTAGATGAATCCACACACCACAAAACATCTCACATATAGCTTCTTGCTAGTTTTTATCTGGGGACATTCCATTTTTCACCTTAGATCTCAATGGACTCCCAAAAGTCCCCTCACAGATACTACAAGAAGAGTGTTTCCAACCTACTGAAACAAAAGATAGGTCTAACACATTGAGATGAATCCACACATCACAAAGCAGTTTCATAGATAGCTTCTGTCTAGCCTTTATCTGAGGATATTCACTTTTGCACCATAAGGCTCGATTGGCTCCCTAATGGCCATTTGGAGATACTTCAAGAAGAATGTTTCCAACATGGTGGATCAAAAGAAAGATTTAACTCTGTGAGATGAATCCACACATCACAAAGCAGTTTCATAGATAGCTTCTTTCTAGTTTTTATCTGAGGATATTCAGTTTTTCCCCATAGGCCTCAATAGGCTGTAAAATGTCTATTTGCAGATATTATAAGAAGAATGTTTCCAAACTGCTGAATCAAAAGAAAGGTTTAACTGTGTGAGACAAATCAACTCATCAGAAAGCAGATTTACAGATAGCTTATTTGTATTTTTTTTATCTGGAGATAATCTGTTTTCCACAATAGGGCTCAATGGGCTCCCAAATATCCCTTCACAGATTCTACAAGAAGTGTGTTTCCAACCAGCTGAAAAAAATCAAAGGTCTAACCCTGTGAGGTGAATTCACACATAACAAGCAGTTTCACAGATAACTTGTTTCTAGTTTTTATCTGAGGATATTCAGTTTTTCACCATATGCCACAATAGGCTCCCAAATGTCCAATCGCTGTTACTACAAGAAAAGTGTTTCCAACCTGTTTAATAAAAATAAAGTTTCAACTATGTGAGTTGAATTCACATATCACAAACCAGTTTTACAGATAGCTTCCTTCTAGTATTTATCTGGGGATATTCTGTTTTTCATAGTAGGTTTCAATGGGATCCCAAATGTCCTTTTGCAATTTCTACAAAAAGTGATTCCAACCTGCTGAATAATAAAAAAAGGTTTAACTCTGTGTGATGAATCCACATTTCAAAAGCAGTTTCACATATAGCATCTTTGTAGTTTTTATCTGGGGATAATCTTTCTTTCACATTAGGCCTCAATGGGCTCCCAAATGCCTCTTTGCAGATTCTACAAAAAGAGTGTTTCCAATCTGCTGAATAAAAAGAATGGTTTAACACTGTGAAGTGAATCCACACATAACACAGCAATCTCACAGATAGCTTCTTTCTAGTTTTTATCTGGGGATATTCTGTTTTTCAACCTAGGCCTCAATGGGATCCCAAATATCCCTTCACAGATTCTATAAGAAAAGTTTTTCCAATTTGCTGTATCCAAAGAAAGTTTTAAGACATTGAGATGAATCCACACATCACAAAACAGTCTCTCTGATAGCTTCTTTCTGGTTTTTATTTGGGAATATTTGGTTATTCACCATAGGACTTAATGGGTTTCCAAATGTCCCTTCACTGATTCTACAAGAAGAGTGTATCCAACCTGCTGAAACAAAAGAAAGGTTTAGCACATTGAAATGAATCCACATATCACAAAGCAGTTTCACAAATAGCTTCTTTCTAGTTTTTATCTGAAGATACTTGGTTTTTCATCCTAGGCCTGAATAGACTCCTAAATGTCCTTTTGCAGATACTACAAGAAGAGTGTTTCTAACCTGCTGAATGAAAAGAAAGGTTTAGCCCTGTACCATGAATCCACACATCAGAAAGCAGTTTCACAGATAACTTCTTTCTTTTCTTTATCTGGGGATATTCAGATTTTCACCATAGGCCTCAATGGGCTCCCAAATATTCATCCACAGATTCTACACAAAGAGTGTTTCCATCCTGCTGAATCATAAAAAAGGTTTAACTCTGTGAGAGGAATCCACAATTCCAAAGCAGTTTCACAGACAGCATCTTCTTATTTTTTATCTGGGGATATACAGTTTTTCACCATAGGCCTCAATGGGCTCCCAAATGTCCTTTCGCAGATACTACAAGAAATGTGTTTCCAACCTACTGAGACAAAAGAAAGGTTTAACACATTGAGATAAATCCACGCATCACACAGCAGTTTCCTGGATAGCTTCTTTGTACTTTTTATCTGAGGATATTCGGTACTTCACTACAGACCTCAATAGGCTCCCAAATATCTATTTGCAGATGCTATAAGAAGAATGTTTCCAACCTGCTGAATCAAAAGAAAGGTTTAACTCTTTGAGGTGAATCCACACATCAGAAAACAGATTTACAGATAACTTGTTTGTATTTTTTATCTGGGGATAATCTGTTTTTCACCCTGGGCCTCAATGAGCTCCCAAATATCCCTTCACAGATTCTATAAGAAGTGTGTTTCCAACCATCTGATAAAAAATCAAAGGTTTGACATTGTGATATGAATCCACACATCACAAAGCTGTTTCACAGATAGCTTCTTTCTAGTTTTTATCTGAGGATATTCAGTTTTTCACCATAGGCCACCCTACGCTCCCAAATGTCCAATCGCAGTTACTACAAGAGTGTTTCCAACCTGCTGAATCAAAATTAAGTTTCAATTGTGTGAGATGAATCCACATACCACTAAGCAGTTTCACAGATAGCTTCTTTCTGGTATTTACCTGGGGATAATCTGTTTTTCATAGTAGGCTTCAATGGGATCCCAAATGTCCTTTCACAGTTTCTACAAAAAGAGTGTTTCCAACCTGCTGAATCATAAAAAAAGATTTAACTCTGTTTGATGAATCCACACTTCAAAAGCAGTTTCACAGATAGCATCTTCTTAGTTTTTATCTGGGGATATTTGGTTTTTCACAATAGGCATCAATGGGCTGCCAAATGTCCCTTTGCAGATAGTACAAAAAGAGTGTTTCCAACTTGCCACATCAAAAGAATGGTTTAACTCTGTGAGATGAATCCATACATAACACAGCAATCTCACAGACAGCTTCTTTCTAGTTTTTATCTGGGGATATTCGGTTTTTCAACCTAGGCCTCAAGGGGATCCCAAATGTCCCTTTGCAGATTCTATAAGAAAAGTTTTTCCAATTTGCTAAAACCACAGAAAGGTTTAACACATTGAGATGAATGCACACATCACAAAGCAGTTTCACTGATAGCTTCTTTCTAGTTTTTATCTGAAGATATTTGGTTTTTACAATAGGCCTGAACAGGCTCCCAAATGTCCATTTGCAGATACTAAAAGAAGAGTGTTTCCAACCTGCTGAATGAAAAGAAAGGTTTAGCTCTGTACTACGAATCCACACATCAGAAAGCAGTTTCACAGATAGCTTCTTTCTTGTCTTTATATGGAGATATTAGGATTTTCACCATAGGCCTCGTGGGCTTCCATATGTACTTTCACAGATTCTACAAAAAGAGTTTTTCCATTCTGGTGAATCATAAAAAAGGTTTAACTCTGTGAGATGAATCCACAATTCAGAAACAGTTTCACAGACAGCATCTTCCTATTTTTTAACTGGGGATATACAGTTTTTCACCATAGGCTTCAATGGGCTCCCAAATGTCCTTTTGCAGATACTACAAGAAGCATGTTTACAACCTACTGAAACAAAAGAAAGGTTTAACACATTAAGATTAATCCACATATCACAAAGAAATTCCATAGATGCTTCTTTCTAGTTTTTATCTAAGGATATTTGATTTTTCACCATAGGCCCTAATAGGCTCCCAAATGCCCCTTCATAGAGTCTACAAGAAGAGTATTTCCAATCTGGTGAACCAAAAGAAAGGTTTACCTCTGTGAGATGAATCCAGACATCAAAAAGCACTTTCATGGATAGCTTCTTCTCAGTTTTTATCTGGAGATATTCGGTTTTTCACAGTAGACTTCAATGGGCTCCCAAATTTCCCTTCGCAGATTCTACAAAAACAGTGTTTCCAACCTGCTGAATCAAAATAATGGCTTATCTCTATGAGATGAATCCACGAATCACAAAGCAGTTTCAGATAGCTTCTTTCTAGTTTTTATCTGGAGATATTCAGTATTTTCATAACAGGCCTCAAAGAGCTCCCAAATGCCCCTTTGCACATTCTACAAAAAGAGTGTTTCCTACCTGCTGAATCAAAAGAAATGTTTAACTCTGTGAGATGAATCTACACAACACAAAGCAGTTTCATAGATAGCTTCTTTCTAGTTTTTATCTGGAGATATTTGGTTTTTCACCATAGGCCTCAATGGGTTCCCAAATGTCCCTTTGCAGATCCTACAACAAGAGTGTTTCCAATCTGCTGAAACAAAAGAAATGTTTATCATGTGAGATGAATCCACCTATAACAAAGCAGTTTCACAGAGAGCTTCTTTCTAGTTTTTATCTGGGGATGTTTGTTTTTTCACCATAGGTCTCAATGGGTTCCCATATCTGCCATTGCAGATTCTACAAAGCAGTTCCAGAGATAGCTTCTTTCTATTTTATATCTGGGGATGTTTCGTTTTTCACCATAGGACGCATAAGGCTCCCAAATGTCCATTTGCAGATACTGCAAGAACAGTGTTTCCACCCTGCTGAATAAAAAAATGTTTAACTCTGTGAGATGAACCTACACATCTGAAAGCAGTTTCACAGGTAGCTTCTACTTAGTTTTTATTTGGTGATATTCTGTTTTAAACCATAGGCCTCAATGGGCTCCCAAATGTCACTTCACAGATTCTACAAGAAGCGTGTTTCCAACCTGCTGAATTAAAAGAAAAGTTTAACTCTGTGAGATGAATTTACACCTCACAGAGCAGTTTCACAGGGAGTTTCCATCTACTTTTTATCTGAGTATATTTTTTTTCACAGTAGGACTCCATAGGCCCCCAAATGTCCCTTCGCAGACTCTATAAGAAGAGTGTTTCCAACCTGCTATAACAAAATAAAGGTTTAACTCTGTGAGATGTATCCTCAGATCAAAAAAGCAGTTTCACAGATAGCTTCTTCTTAGCTTTTATCTAGAGATATTTGGTTTTCCACAGTATGCCCCAATGATCTCCCAAATGTCCCCTCACAGATTCTACAAAAAGTTTTTCAAACGTGCTGAATCAAAAGAATGGTGTACTTCTGTGAGACGAATCCACACATCACAAAGCAGTTACACAGATAGCTTCTTTCAAGTTTTTATCTGGGGATATTTGTTTTTTTATTTCAGGCCTCAATGGTCTCCCAAAAGTCCCTTCACAGATTCTACAAGAATAGTGTTTCAACTTGCTGAAACAAAATAATGGTTTAACTCTGTGAGATGAATCCACACATCAGAAAGCAGTTTCACAGATAGGTTTTTTCTACTTTTTATCTGGGGATATTCAGTTTTTCACCATAGGCCTCAATGGGCTCCAAAACATCCCTTTGCAGATTCTACAAGAAGTGTTTTTCCAACCTGCTGAAACAAAAGAAAGGTTTAACACATTGAGATGAATCCACACATACAAAGCACTTTCACAGACAACTTCTGTCTAGTTTTTATCTGGGGATAATCAATGTTTCACCATAGACCTCAATGTGCTGTCCAATGTCCCTTCACAGATTTTACAAGAAGGCTGTTTCCAACCTGCTGAATCAAAACAAAGATTTAACTCTGTGAGATGTATCCACACTTCAGAAAGCAGTTTCAAAGACAGCTGCTTCTCAGTTTTTATCTCAAGATACTTAGTTTTACACAGTAGGCTTCAATAGGCTCCCAAATGTCCTTTTGCAGAATCTAGAAAAAGAATGTTTCCCACCTGCTGAATCAAAAGAATGGTTTAACTCTGTGAGATGAATCCGGTCATCATAAAGCACTTTCACAGATAACTTCTTTCTAGTTTTTATCTCTGGGATATTCAGTTTTTCACCATAAGCCTCAATGGGCTCCCAAATATCCCTTCACAGATTCTACGAGAAGTGTGTTTCCAACTCACTGAAATGAAAGAAAGGTTTAACACACTGAGATGAATCCACACATCAAAAAACAGTTTCACAGGTAGATTATTTGTACTTTTTATCTGAGGATATTCAGTTTTTCACCATAGGCCTCAATAGGCTCCTAAATGTACATTCACATATATTACACAAAAAGTGTTTCCAACCTGCTGGATAAAAAGTATGGCTTAACTCTGTCAGCTGAATCCAAACATCAGAAAGCAGTTTCACAGATAGCTTCTTTCTAGTTTTTAACTGGGGATATTCTATTTTACATTATAGGCCTCCATGGGCTCCCAAATGTTTATTTGCAGATTCAACAAGAAGAGTGTTTCCAACCTGCTGAAAGAAAAGAAAGGTTTAACATATTGAGATGAATCCACACATTTCAGAACAGTTTCACAGATAGCTTCTTCCTAGTTTTCATCTGAGCATATTCTGTTTTTCACCATAGGCCTCAATGGGTTCCCAACTGTCCCTTTGCACATTCTAAAAAATGAGTGTTTCCAATCTCTGATTCAAAAGAAAGTTTTCACTCTGTGCAATGAATCCACACATCAGAAAGCAATGTCACAGATTGCTTCTTTCTAGTTTTTATCTGAGGATATTCAGTTTTTCACCAGAGGCCTCAGTGGGCTTTCAAATATCCCTTCTCAGATTCTATAAGAAGCTGCTGAATAAAAAGAAAGGTTTAACTCTGTGAGATGAATCCACAGATTACAAAGCAGTTTCACAGATAGATTCTTTCTAGTTCTTGTCTGGGGATATTTGGTTTTTCACCATAGGCCCCAATGGGATTCCAAATGTTCCTTCACAGATTCTACAAGAAGAGTGTTTCCAACCTGCTGAATCAAAAGACAGGTTTAACTGGGTTAGATGAATCCACACATCAGAAAGTAGTTTCAAAGATAGCTTCTTTCCAGTTTTTATCTGGGGATATTCTGTTTCACCATAGGACTTAATGGACTCAAAAATGTCTCTTAGCAGATTCTACAAGAAGAGTATTTCCAGCTGCTGAATCAAAAGGAAAGTTTAATTGTGTGAAGTGAATCCACAGATCACAAAGCAGTTTTACAGATAGCTTCTTTCTAGGTTTTAGCCAGGGATGTCCCATTTTTCACCATAGGCCTCAATGGGCTCCCAAATATCCCTTTGCAGTTTCTAAAGAAGAGTGTTTCCAACTTGTTGAATCAAAAGCAAAGTTTAACTCTGTGAGATGAATCCACACTTTAAAAAGAAGTTTAAATGATAGCTTCTTTCTAGTTTTTATCTGAGGATACTCTGTTTTATCACCATAGGCCTTAATTGGCTCCCAAATGTTCATTCACAGATTCTACAAGAACGGTGTTTCCAATTTACTGAATCAAAAGAAAGGTTTAACTCTGTGAGATGAATCCACACATCAGAAAGCAGTTTCACAAATATCTTCTTTCTAGTTTTTATCTAGGGATATTTTGTTTTTCACCATAGGCCTCAATGGGCTCCTAAATGTCTGTTTTCAGATTCTACAAGAAGAGAGTTTCCAACCTGCTGAATCAAAAGAAAGTTTTAACACATTTAGGTGAATCCACACAACACAAAGCAGTTTCACAATTTGCTTTTTTTCTAGTTTTTATTTGGGGATATTCTGTTTTTCACCATCAGCTACAATGGGTTTCCAAATGTCCCTTCACAGATTCTACAAGAAGAGTTTTTCCAACCTGATGAATCAAGAGAAAGTTTTAACTCTGTGAGATGAATCCACACATCACAAAGCTGTTTCACAGAAAGCTTCTTAGTTTTTATCTGTGGATATTCTGTTTTTTATATAGTAGGCCTCAGTGGGCTTCCAAATGTCCCTTCGCAGATTCTGCAAGAAAAGTGTTTCCAACCTGCTGAATCAAAAGAAAGGTTTAAATTGTGATATGAATTCATGCATCACAGTTAGTTTCACCATAGTTTATTTCTATTTTTTATCTGGGGATATTTGGTTTTTCACCATAGGTCTCAATGCTTAACTGAATTTCCCTTCAAAGTTTCTACAAGAATAGTGTTTCTAACCTGGTGAAACAAAAGAAAGGTTTAACACTGTGAGATGAATGCACACATCACAAAGAAGTTTCACAGATACCTTCTTACTCATTTTTATCTGAGGTTATTTGGTTTATCACCATAGGCCACAATAGGCTTCTAAATGTACATTCATATATACTACACAAAAAGTGTTTCCAACCTGCTGGATCAAAAGAATGGCTTAACTCTGTGAGATCAATCCAAACATGAGAAAGCAGTTTCACAGATAGCTTCTTTTTAGTTTTTATCTGTAGATATTTGGTTTTTCATTACAGGCCTCAATGCTGTCCCAAACGTCCCTTCACAGATTCCACAAGAGGAGTGTTTCCAACCTGCTGAAAGAAATGTTTAACATATTGAGATGAATCCACACGTCACAAAGCAACTTCAAAAATAGCTTCTTTCTAGCTTTTGTCTGGGAATATTTGGGAATCTTCACAGATTTTACAGGAAGAGTGTTTCCAACATGCTGAATCAAAAGAACTTTTAACTCTGTGAGATGAATCCACACATCAGAAAGCAGCTTCACAGATAGCTTCCTTATAGCTTTTATATGGGGATATTTGAAGTTTCACCATAGGTCTAAATGGGCTTCCAAATGTCCCTTCACATATTCTACAAGAAGAGTGTTTCCAACCTGCTGAATCAAAGGAAGTTTTAAAACTGTTGTTGTGAATCCACATATCACAAAACAGTTTCGCAGATTGCTTCTTAGTTTTTATCTGTGGGTATTTGGTTTTTCACAGTAAGGCTCAATATGCTCCCAAATGTCCCTTTGCAGATTCTACAAAAAGAGTTTTTCCAACCTCCTAAATCAAAAGAATGGTTTGCCTCTGTGAGATGAATCCACACATTTCAAACCAGTTTCACAGGTAGATTCTTTCTAGTTTTCATCTTAGGATATTCAGTTTTTCTTTATAGGCATCAATGGTCTCCAAATTGTTCCTTCGCAGATTTTACAAGAAGAGTGTTTCCAACCTGCAGAATCAAAAGAATAGTTTAACTCTGTGAGATGAATCCACACATCACAAAGAAGTTTCAGATAGCTTCTTTCTGGTTTTTGTTTGGGGATATTCGGTTTTTCACTGTAAGCCTTGATGGTCTCCCAAATGTCCCTTCACAGATTCTACCAGTAGTGGTTTCCAACCTGATGAATCAAAAGAAAGGTTTAACTCTGTGAGGTCAATCCAACACATCACAAAGCAGTTTCACAGATAGCTTCTTAGTTTTATCTTGGGATATTCTGTTTTTCACAGCTCAATGGGCTCCCAAATATCCCTTCACATATTCTACAAAAAGAGTGTTTCCAAGTTGCTGCATGAAAATAATGTTTTAACTCTCAAGGGTGAATCCACACATCACAAAGCAGTTTCACATATAGCTTCTCTCTAGTTTTTATCTGGGGATATTCAGTTTTCCACCATAGGCCTCAATGGGATTCCAAATAACCCATCATAGATTGTACAAGAAGAGTGTTTCCAACCTGCTGAGACCAAAAAAAAAATTAACACAGTGAGATGAATCCACACATCAGAAAGCAGTTTCACAGATAGCTTTTTTCCAGTTTTTATCTGTGAATATTTGGTTTTTCATCATAGGCCTCAATAAGCTCCCAAATGTCCACTCACAGATACTACAAGAAGAGTGTTTCCAACCTGCTGAATCAAAACCAAGGTTTAACTCTGTGAGATGAATCCACACATCACAAAGCAGTTTCACATATAGCTCATTCTTAGTTTTTATCTGGGGATATCAGTTTTTCACAGTAGACCTCAATGGGTTTCCACATGTCCCTTCACAGATTCTACAAAGAGTTTTTCCAACTTGATGAATCAAAAGAATGGTTTAACTCTGAAAGGTGAATCCACATATCAAAAAGCAGTTTCACAGATAGCTTCTTTCTAGTTTTTTCTGGGGATATTCTGTTATTCACCATACGCCTCAATGGTCTCCAAAATGTCCCTTTGCAGATTCTACAAGAAGAGTGTTTCCAAACTGCTCAAATGAAATAAAGGTTTAACACGTTGAGATGAATCCACACATCACAAAGCAGGTCCATAAATACTTTCTTTCTGGTTTTTATCTGAGGATATTCTGTTTTTCACCATAGGCCTAAATTGGCTCCCAAATGTCCATTCACAAATTCTACACAAATAATGTTTCCAACATGCTGAAGCAATAGAAAGGTTTAACTCTGTGAGATGAATCCACAACTAAGAAAGCAGGTTCACAGATAGCTTCTTTCTAGTTTTTATCTGGAGATATTCGGTTTTTCACCATAGGTCTCCACAGTCTCCCATATGTTCCTTTGCAGATTCTACAAGAAGAGTGTTTCCAACCTGCTGAATCACAAAAAAGGTTAACTCTGTGAGATGAGTCCACACTTCACAAAGCAGTTTCACAAGTAGATTCTGTCCAGTTTTTATTGGTGGATATTCAGGGGTTCCCTATAGGCCTGAATGACATCCCAAAAATCCATTAACAGAGCGTTTCTGTCCTGCTAAATTAAAAGAAATGTTTAACTCTGTGTGATCAATGCACACATTGCAAAGTGGTTTCCAAGATAGCTTCTTTCTAGTTTTTATTGGTGGATATTCAGTTGTTCAGTATAGGCCTCAATGGGCTCCCAACCTGGTGAATCAAAAGAAAGGTTTATCTCTGTGAGATGAATACATACATCACCAACCTGTTTCACAGATAGCTTCTTTCCAGTTTTTGTATGGGGATATTTGTTTTTTTCATAATAGGTTTCAATGGGCTCCCTAATGTCCCTTCACAGATTCTACATAAGAGGGTTTCCAGCCTGCTGAATCAGAAAAATGTTTAACTCTGTGAGATGAAACCACACATCACAAAGTAGTTTCACAGATAGCTTCTTTCTCCTTTTTATCGGCAGATATTCAGTTTTTTACTATAGGCCTCATCATTGTGCTCCCAAATGTCCCTTCACAGATTCTACAAACAGTGTTTCCAACCTACTGAAGCAAAGGAAAAGCTTATATCTGTGAGATGAATTCACACATTGCAAAGCAGTTTCACAGATAGCTTCTTTCTAGTTTTGGTTGGAGTGTATTTGGTTTTTCACTGTAGGCCTCAATAGGTACCCAAATGTCCCTTTGCATATTCTATATTAGAATGTTTCCAACCTGCTCAATCAAAAGAAAGGACTAACTCTGTGAGATAAGTCCACACTTCTAAAAGCAGTTTCACAGATAGATTGTTTCTAGTTTTAATTGTGGGATATTCAGTTTTTCACTATAGCCTTACATGGGATCGCAAATGTTATTTTGCAAATGCTACAAAAAGAGTGTTTCCAACTGGTTGAATCACAAGAAAAGTTGAACTCTGTGAGATGAATCCACATGTCACAAAACGTTTTCACACATAGCTTCTTTTTAGCTTTGATCTGAAGATATGTGTTTCTTCACTATAGGCCTCTATGGGCTCCCAAATTTCCCTTCTTAGATTCTACAAAGAGTGTTTCCAACTTGCTGAATCAAAAGAAAGGTTTAGCTTTGTGACATGAATTCACACTTAACAAAACATTTTAACAGATTGTGTCTTTCTAGTTTTTATCGGAAAATTTTGGTTTTCATTATAGGCCTAAACATGCTCCCAAATGTCCCTTCTCATATTATACAAAAAGTGTGTTTCCAATTTTATAAATCAAAAGAAAGGTTTAACTCTGTGAAATGAAACCAGACATCACAAAGAGGCTTCACAGATAGCTTCTTAATAGTTGTTATTGGAAGATATTCAATTTTTTACTGTAGGCCTCAATGAACTCCCAAATGTCCCTTTGCATATTCTACAAACAGAGTGATTCCAAACTGCTGAATCAAAGAAAGATTTAACTCTATGAGATGAATCCACACATCACAAAATTGTTTCACAGACAGCTTCTTTCTAATTTTTATTCACGAATATTCAGTTTTTCAATGTAGCCCTCAATGACTTCCCAAAAGTCCCTTCGCATATTCTACAAAAAGAGTGTTTCCAACCTACTGAATCAAAAGAAAGTTTTAACTCTGTGAGATCAATCCACAGATAGCAAAATGATTTCAAATGTACCTTCTTTAAAGTTTTTATCAGGGGATATTCAGATTTTCACTATAGGCCTCAATGGGCTCCCAAATGTCCTGTCCCAGATTCTACAAAAAGATTGTTTCCAACCTCTTGAAAAAAAAGACAGGTTCAACTCTGTGAGATGAATCCAACATCACAAAGTGGTTTCACAGATAGCTTCTTTCTGTTTTTTTGTTTGTTTGTTTTTTGTTTTGTTTTGTTTTTTGTGGATAATCAGTATTTCACTATAGGTGTCAATGGACTCCCAAATGTCCCTTGAGATACTACAAGAAGAGTTTTTCCAATCTGCTTAGTAAAAAAAAAAAAAAAAAAAAAAAGATTAACCTCAGGGACACGACTCCACACAACACAAAGCAGTAGAACAGATATTTTCTTTCCAGTTTTTTATCAGGGCATATTCGGTTTTTCACTACATACCTCAATGGAATTCCAAATATCCATTCACAGATTCTACAAACTGAGTGTTTGCATCCTGCTGAATCAAAAGAAATGTGTAATTCTGTGACATGAATCCACACATTGAAAGGAGTTTCAGAGACAGCTTCTTACTAGTTTTTATGGGAGGATATTCTGATTTTCACTATAGGCCTCAATGGGATCCCAAATGTCCCTTCACATCTTCAACAAAAAGTGTTTCCAACCTGCTAAATCAAAAGAAAGGTTTACCTCTGTGAGATAAGTCTACACATCACAAAAGCAGTTTCCCAGTTAAATTTTTTTCAGTTTTATTCAGGGGATGTTCAGTTTTTCATTACAGGCCTCAGTGGTCTTCCAAATCTCTTTTTTCAGTTTCCTGAATCAAAAGACAGGTTTGCCTCTGTGAGATGAATCCAAACATCACAAAGCAGTTTAGCAGATAGCTTGTTTTTGGTTTTTAATGGTGTATGTTGGATTTTTCACTATAGGCCTCAATGGGCTTCAAGTGTCCTTTTTCAGATTCTACAAAAGAGTGTTTCCAACCGTCTGAATCAAAAGACAGTTTTAACTCACTGAAATGAATCCACACATTGCAAAGCAGTTTCACAGAGAGCTTCTTTCTAGTTTTTATCGGGGGATATTTGGCTTTTCACTGTAGACCTCAGTAAGCTCCCAAATGGCACTTTAAGAAACAGAGTGTTTCTAACCTGATGAATCAAAAGAAAAATTTAACTCTTTGAGATAAATCCACAAAATGTGAAGCAGTTTCACAGATCCTTTCTTCTAGTTTTTATCGGAAGATATTCAGTTTTTCACTATAGGCCTCAACAGGCTCCCAAATGTAACTTTGCAGATTCTACTAACAGATTCCAAAGTGTAATTCAAAAGAAATGCTTAACTCTGTGAGATAAATCCACACATCACAGAGTGGTTTCACAGATAGCTTCTTTTTAGTTTTTATCAGTGACTATTCCACATTTCACTTTTGGCTTTAATGGGCTCTCTAATGTCCCTTCACAGATTCTACAAACAGAGTGTTTTTGACCTGCTGAAACAAAAGAAAAGCTTAACCCTCTGAGATGAATCCAAACATCACAAATCAGTTTCACAGATAACTTCTTTCTAGTTTTTATCTAGGGATATTCAGTTTTTCACTATAGGCCTCAATGGGCTCCCAAATGTTTCTTCTTATATTCTACAATCAGGGTGTTTCCAACTGCTAAATGAAAATAAAGGTTTAACTCTGTGAGATGAATCTACACATCATAAAGCAGTTTCACAGATAGTTTGTTTCTAGTTTATTTAGAAAGATATACTTTTTTTATTATTGGCCTGAATGGGCTCTCAAACGTGCCTTCTTAGATTTTACAAAAAGAGTGTTTCCAACCTGCTGAATCAAAAGCCAGGTATAACTCTGGGAGATGAATCCAAAAGTTGGAAAGCAATTTCACAGATAATTTCTTTCTAGTTTTTATTGGGGGATATTCAGTTTTTCACTGTAGTCCCCAATGGTCTCCCAAATGTCCCTTCTCAAATTCTACAAAAAGAGTGTTTCCAACCTCCTGAATCAAAAAACAGTTTAACTCTGTGAGATGGATCCTCACATCACAAAGCAGTTTCACAGATAGCCTCTTTTTAATTTTTATTTGTAGATATTTGGTATTTTACTATAAGCCTCAATGGACTCCCAAATGTCTCTTCAGAGATTCTACAAACAGAGTGTTTGCAACCTGCTGAATCAAAAGAAAGGTTTAACTCTGTGAGATGAATGCACACAATGCAATGCAGTTTCACAGACACCTTCTTCTAGTTTTTATCAGGGGATATTCTGTTTTTCACTACAGGCCTTATTGGGCTCCCGAATGTAACTTTGCAGATTCTACTAACAAAGAGTTTCCAACCTGCTGAATCAAAAGACACGTTTAACTCTGTGAGATGAATCCAAACGTCACAAAGCAGTTTCGCAGATAGCTTCTTTCTAGTTACTATTTGGAGACGTTCGGTTTTTTACCTAGGCCTCAATAGGCTCCCAATTGTTTTATCCCATATTCTACAAACAAGGTGTTTCCAACTACTAAATCAAAAGTAAGGTTTAACTCTGTGAGGTGAATCCACACATTGTGAAGCAGTTTCACAGATAGCTTCTTTCTAGATTTTATTGGGGGACATTTTGTTATTCATTATAGGCCTCAATGGTGTCCCAAATGTCCATTCACAGATTCCATAAACAGAGTGTTTCCAACCTAATGCATCAAAACAAAGGTTTAACTCTCTGAGCTGAATCCACACTTTGCACAGCAGTTTCACAGATAGCTTCTTTCTAGTTTTTATTCAGGGATATTCTGTTTTTTCCTGTAGTCCTCAAAGGTCTTCCAAATGTCCCTTTTCAGATTCTACAAAAAGAGTATTTCCGATGGTCCCCACCTTCTTGGAGCGCTTTAGGCTGGCCAGCGGCACTGGGAATTGGAGTCATTGGTGTTGCTGTTTGTGAGCCTGTGGCGTTGCTCTGTGGGCCAGAACCTTAAAGATAACCACAAAGGCTGAAAATGGTGATAATTAAAAGATGGCTGTCCTGGAGGCCAAAATCTGTCATCAAAATGAGGTTGAACTGTCTAAAAACAGACTTTAATGTAATTGTGGAAGCATTGAGCAAATCCAAGGCAGAACTCATGGAAATCAGTGAAGATAAAACTAAAATCAGAAGAAAGGTCTCCAAGCAAACCCCTACTTGAAGCGACTGATGAGTATAAAAATTAAGTAAAAAACAGATCTGTTTATATTAAAGGCTTCCCAACTGATGCAACTCTTGATGACATAAAAGAATGGTTAGAAGAATAAAGGTCAAGTACTAAATATTCAGATGAGAAGAACATTGCATAAAGCATTTAAGGGATCAATTTTTGTTGTGTTTGATAGCATTGAATCTGCTAAGAAGTTTGTAGAGACCCCTGGCCAGAAGTACAAAGAAACAGACCTGCTAATACTTTTCAAGGATGATTACTTTGCCAAAAAAAAAATGAAGAAAGGAAACAAAATAAAGTGGAAGCTAAATTAAGAGCTAAACAAGAGCAAGAAGCAAAACAAAAGTTAGAAGAAGATGCTGAAATGAAATCTCTTGAAGAAAAGATTGGATGCTTGCTGAAATTTTTGGGTGATTTAGATGATCAGACATGTAGAGAAGATTTACACATACTTTTCTCAAATCATGGTGAAATAAAATGGATAAGTTTCGTCAGAGGAGCAAAAGAGGGCATAATTCTATTTAAAGAAAAAGCCAAGAAAGAATTGGGTAAAGCCAAAGATGCAAATGATGGTAACCTACAATTAAGGAACAAAGAAGTGACTTGGGAAGCACTAGAAGGAGAGGTGGAAAAAGAAGAACTGAAAAAAATAATAGAAGACCAACAAGAATCCCTAAACAAATGGAAGTCAAAAGGTCGTAGATTTAAGGGAAAAGGAAAGGGTAATAAAGCTGTCCAGCCTGGGTCTAGTAAAGGAAAAGTACAGTTTCAGGGCAAGAAAACGAAATTTGCTAGTGATGATGAACATGATGAAAATGGTGCAACTGGACCTGTGAAAAGAGCAAGAGCAGAAACAGACAAAGAAGAACTGCATCCAAACAACAGAAAACGGAAAATGGTGCTGGAGACCAGTAGTTTGGTAAACCAATTTTTTATTCATTTTAAATAGGTTTTAAACTACTTTTGTTTGTGGGGGCTTTTAAAAGGAAAACTGAATTAGGTCCACTTCAATGTCCACCTGTGAGAAAGGAAAACTTTTTTTTGTTGTTTAACTTGTCTTTTTGTTATGCAAATGAGATTTCTATGAATGTATAGTTCTGTTTGTCTTATTTCAGTTGATTAAAATATCAAAAGGAAGATTCTTCCTTTAAATTGCCTTTGTAATATGAGAATGTACCAATACAAACTAATAAAATATATACTATGTTAAAAAAAAGAGTGTTTCCAACCTCCTGAATCAAAAGACAGGTTTAACTCTGTGAGATGAATCTACACATCACAAAGTAGTTTCACAGGTATGTTCTTTTTAGTTATTATCAGTGGATATTCGGTATTTCACTATAGGCCTCAATGGGCTCCCAAATGACTCTTCAGGTATCCAACAGAGTGTTTCCAATCTGCTTAATCAAAAGACAGGTTTAAATCTGTGAGAGGAATCCACACATTGAAAGTGGTTTCACAGACGGCTTCTTTCCAGTTTCATTGAGACATATATGGTTTTTCACTATAGTCCTCAATGGGCTCCAAATGACTTTTCACAGATTTTATGAAAGAGTGTCTCCAACCTGCTGAATCAAAAGACAGTTTTAACTTGCTGAGATGAATCCACACATCACAAAGCAGTTTCACAGACAGCTTCTTTCTAGGTTTTATCAGGGGATATTCTGTTTTTCACTGTAGGCCTCAATGGGCTCTTAAATGTTGCTTCATGTATTCAACAAACAGAGTGTTTCCAACCTACTGAATCAAAAGAAAGCTTCAACTCTGTGAGATGAATCCAAACAATATGAATACGTTTCACAGATACTTTCTTTTTTATTTTATTTATTTATTTATTTATTTTAATTATACTTTGAGTTCCAGGGTACATGTGCACAACATGCAGGTTTGTTACATATGTATACATGTGCCATGTTGGTGTGCTGCACCCATTAACTCGTCATTTACATTAGGTATATCTCCTAGTGCAATCCCTCCCCCCTGCCCCCACCCCATGACAGGTCCTGGTGTGTGATGTTCCCCACCCTGTGTCCAAATGTTCTCATTGTTGGATTCCTACCTATAAGTGAGAACATGTGGTGTTAGGTTTTCTGTCCTTATGATAGTTTGCTGAGAATGATGGTTTCCAGCTTCATCCAAGTCCCTACAAAGGACATGAACTCATCATTTTTTATGGCTGCACATTATTCCATGGTGTATATGTGCCACATTTTCTTAATCCAGTCTATCATTGATGGACATTTGGGTTGGTTCCAAGTCTTTGCTATTGTGAATAGTGCCACAATAAACATATGCATGCATGTGTCTTTAGAGCAGCATGATTTATAATCCTTTGGGTATATACCCAGTAATGGGATGGCTGGGTCAAATGCTATTTCTAGTTCTAGATCCTTGAGGAATCACCACACTGACTTCCACAGTGGTTGAACTCGTTTACAGTCCCACCAACAGTGTAAAAGTGTTCCTATTTCTCCACATCCTCTCCAGCACCTGTTGTTTCCTGACTTTATAATGGTTGCCATTCTAACTGGTGTGAGATGGTATCTCATTGTGGTTTTGATTTGCATTTCTCTGATGGCCAGTGATGATAAGCATTTTTTCATGTGTCTTTTGGCTGCATAAATGTCTTCTTTTGAGAAGTGTCTGTTCATATCCTTTGCCCACTTTTAGATGGAGTTGTTTGATTTTTTCTTGAAAATTTCTTTAAGTTCTTTGTAGATTCTGGATATTAGACCTTTGTCAAATGGGTAGATTGCAAAAACTTTCTCCCATTCTGTAGGTTGCCAGTTCACTCTGATGGTAGTTTTTTTTTTTTTTTTCTGTGCAGAAGCTCTTTAGTTAAATTAGATCCCATTTGTCAATTTTGGCTTTTGTTGCCATTGCTTTTGGTATTTTAGTCATGAAGTCCTTGCCCATGCCTATGTCCTGAATGGTGTTGCCTCGGTTTTCTTCTAGGGTTTTTATGATTTTAGGTCTAACATTTAAGTCTTTAATCCATCTTGAATTAATTTTTGTATAAGGTGTAAGAAGGGATCTAGTTTCAGCTTTCTCCATATGGCTAGCCAGTTTTCCCAGCACCATTTATTAAATAGGGAATCCTTTCCCCATTTCTTGTTTTTGTCAGGTTTGTCAAAAATCAGATGGTTGTAGTAGTGTGTTATTATTTCTGAGGACTCTGTTCTGTTCCATTGGTCTATATCTCTGTTTTGGTACCAGTGCCATGCTGTTTTGGTTACTGTAGCCTTGTAGTAGAGTTTGAAGTCAGGTAGCATGATGCCTCCAGCTTTGTTCTTTTTGCTTAGTATTGTCTTGGCCATGCAGGCTCTTTTTTGGTTCCATATGAGCTTTAAAGTAGTTTTATTTTCCAATTCTGTGAAGAAAGTCATTAGTAGCTTGATGGGGATGGCATTGAATCTATAAATTAACTTGGGTAGTATGGCCTTTTTCACAATATTGATTCTTTCTAACCATGAGCATGGAATGGTCTTCCATTTGTTTGTGTCCTCTTTTATTTCATAGAGCTAGCAGAAGGCAAGAAATAACTAAGATCAGAGCAGAACTGAAGGAGATATAGACACGAAAACCCTTCAAAAAATCAATGAATCCAGGAGATGGTTTTTGAAAAGGTAAGCAAAATTGATAGATCGCTAGCAAGACTAATAAAGAAGGAAAAAGAGAAGAATCAAATAGATGCAATAAAAAATGAGAAAGGGGATATCACCAATAATCCCACAGAGATAAAAACTACCATTGAAGAATACTATAAACACCTCTGTGCAAATAAACTAGAAAATCTAGAAGAAATGGATAAATACCTGGACACATACACCCTCCCAAGACTAAACCAGGAAGAAGTTGAATCCCTGAATAGACCAATAACAGGCTCTGAAATTGAGGCAATAATTAAGAGCCTACCAACCAAAAAAAAGATCCAGGACCAGACAGATTCACAGCTGAATTCTTCCAGAGGTACAAAGGGTAGTTGTTACCTTTCCTTCTGAAAGTATTCCAATTAATAGAAGAAGTGGGAATTCTCCCTAACTCATTTTATGAGGCCAGCATTATCCCGATAGCAAAGCTTGGCAGAGACACAACAGAAAAAGAGAATTTTAGGCCAATACCCCTGATGAGCATCGATGCAAAAATACTGGATAAAATACTGGCAAACTGAATCCAGCAGCACATCAAAATTTTGTCCACCATGATCAATGGGCTTCATCCCTGGGATGCAAGGCTGGTTCAAGATATGCAAATCAATAAACGTAATCCATCATATAAACAGAACCAAAGACAAAAACACACGATTATCTCAATACATACAGATACTTTCTTCTAGTTTTTATCATGGGATATTCATCTTTTCACTATAGGCTTCAATGGGCTCCCAAATGTAACTTCGCAGATTCTACTAACAGCGTGTTTCCAACCTGCCAAATCAAAAGAAAGGTTTAACTCTGTGAAATGAATCTACACATCACAAAGCTGTTTCCCAGCTAGCTTCTTTTTTATTTTTTATTGGTGGATATTTTATATTTCACTATAGGCTTTTATGGGCTCCCTAATATCCCTTCACAAATTCTACAAATCCAGTGTTTCCAACCTGCTGAATTAAAAGTCAAGTTTAAACCTGTGAGATGAATCCATACATCACAAATGAATTTCACAGATAGCTTCTTTCTAGTTTTCATCTGGGGACATTCAGTTTTTAACTATAGACCTCAATGGGCTCCTAAATATTTCTTCTCATATTCTACAAAGAGGGAGTTTCCAACTGCTAAATCAAAAGAAAGGTTTAATCCTGTGAGATGAATCCACACATCACAAAGTGATTTCACAGATAGCTTCTTTCTAGTTCATATAGAAATATATATAGTTTTTTATTATAGGCCTCAATGGGCTCTCAAATGTCCCTTCACAGATTCCACAGAAAAAGTGTTTTCAACCTGGTGAATCAAAAGTCAAGCTTAACTCTATGAGATGAATCCACATGATGAAAAGCTGTTTCACAGATAACATCTTTCTGTTTTTCATTGGGGGATATTCTGTTTTTCACTGTAGTTCTCAGTGGTCTCCAAAATGTCCTTTCTCAGATTCTACAAAAAGAGTTTTTCCAGCCTCCTGAATCAAAAGACAGTTTCAACTCTGTCAGATGAATCCACACATCACAAAGCAATTTCACAGATATCTTCTTTTTAGATTTTATCCATGGATATTTGGTATTTCACTATAGATCTCAATTGGGCTTTAAATGTCTCTTTAGAGTTTCTACAGACAGAGTGCTTCCAACCTGCTGAATCAAAAGAAATTTTTATGTCTGTGAGATGAATCCACACAATGCAATGCCATTTCACAGGTACTTTCTTCTAGTTTTTGTTGGGGTATATTTTGTTTTTCACTATAGGCCTCAATGGGCTCCCAAATGTAATTTCACAGATTCTACTAACAGAGTGTTTCCAAACTGCTGAATCAAAAGAAAGGTTTAACTGTGAGACGAAATCACACACCACAATACAGCTTCAGAAATAGCTTCTTTCTATATTTTATTGGGGAATATTTGATTATTCACTATAGGCCTCCATGGTGTCCCAAATGTCCATTCGCAGATTCCATAAACAGTGTTTTCAACCTGATGAATCAAAACAAAGGTTTAACTCTGTGAGTTGAATCCACACTTTGCAAAGTGGTTTCGCAGTTAGTTTCTCTTTTTTATGTCAGGAGATATACTTTTTTTTAAATTATAAGCCTCAATGGGCTCTCAAATGTCCCTTCACAGATTCTATAAAAAGAGTGTTTCCAACCTGCTGAATCAAAAGTCAAGTTTAACTTTATCGCATGAATCCACAAATTGGAAATCAGTTCCACAGACAGTTTCTTTCTAGTTTTTATCGGAGGATATTTGGTTTTTTACTGTAGACCTCAATTGTCTCCCAAATGCCTCTTCTCAGGTTCAACAAAAAGAGTGTTTCTCACTTCCTGAATCAAATGACAGGTTCAGCTCTTTGAGATAAATCCACACATCATTTAACGGTTTCACAGATAACTTCTTTTTAGTTTTTATTAGTGGATATTCGATATTTCATTACAGGCCCCAGTCAGCTCCCAAAGGTCTCTTCAGAGATCCTACAGAGTGTTTCCAACCTGCTGAATGAAAAGAAAGGTTTAACTCTGTGAGATGAATCAACATATTGAGAAGCGATTTCACAGATAGTTTCTTCTTAGTTTTTATCAGGGGATATTCGATTTTTCACTATAGGTTTCAAGGAGCCCCCAAATGTTTCTTCAAATATTCTACAGAAAGTGTGTTTCCAACCTGCTGAATCAAAAGAAAGGTTTAACTCTTTGAGATGAATCCACACTTTGCAACAAAGTTTCACAGATAGCTTCTTTAAAGTTTTCATCAGGGGATATTCAGTTTTTCACAGTAGGACTAAATGGGCTCCCAAATGTCCCTTCTCAGATTCTACAAAAAAAAGTGTTCCCAACCTGCTGAATTAAAATAAAGGTTTAACTCTGTGAGATGAATCCACACATTGCATGCAATTTCTGAGATAGCTTCTTTATTGTTTTTATCAGTGGGTATTTTTATTTTACTATAGGCCTCAATGGGATCCCAAATGTCTCTTCACAGATTCTACAAACAGAGTGTTTCCAACCCACTATATCAAAAGAAAGTTTTACCTCTGTGAGATGAATCCACACAATGCAAAGCAGTTTCACAGATAGCTTCATTCTAGTGTTTATCTGGGTATATTCAGTTTTTCATTATAGACCTCAAATGGCCCTAAATGTTTCCTCACATATTCTACAAACAGAGTGTTTCCAACCTGCTGAATCAAAAGACAAGTTTAACTGTGTGAGATGAATCCCCACATCACAAAGTGGTATCACACATAGCTTCTTTCTAGTTTTTATTAGGGCATATTCGGTTTTTCACTTCAGGCCTCAATGGGATTTTAAATGTCAATTCTGTTTCTACAGAGTGTTTCCATCCTGCTGAATCAAAAGAAATGTTTAACTCTGGAAAATGAATCCACACATTCCAAAGTGGTTTCCCAGATAGCTTCTTTCTAGTTTTAATGATGGGATATTCAGTTTTTCCCTATAGTCTTCAATGGTCTCCCAAATGTCCTTTTGTAGATTCTACAAAAAGTGTGTTTCCAACCTGCTAAATCAAAAGAATGTTTAACTCTGGGAGATGAATCCACACATCACAAAGCAGTTTCACAGACAGCTTCTTTCTAGTTTTTATCTGGGGATATTTGATTTTTCACTATAGACCTCAGTGGGCTCCCAAATGTCTCTTCTTAGATTCTGCAAAAAGAGTGTTTCCAACTTGCTGAATCACAAGACAGGTTTACCTCCGTGAGATGAATTCACACATCACAAAACATTTAAACAGATAGCATCTTTCCAGTTTTTGTTGGAGGATTTTTTTTTTTTTTACTATTGGCCTAAATGTGCTCACCGATGTCTCTTCACAGATTCCTCAAAAAGAGTGTTTCCAACCTTTTAAATCTAAAGAAACTTTTAACTGCATGAAATGAATCCACACATTGCAAGGCAGTTTCACAGATAGCTTCTTTGAGGTTTATATCGGGGACTATTCTGCTTTTTACTATAATCCTCAATGGGCTCCCAAATGTCCTTCACAGATTGCACAAACAAAGAGTATTCAATCTGCTGAATCAAAAGTAAGTTTTAACTCTGTGAGATGAATCCACACATTGCAAAGCAGTTTCAAGGACAGCTTGTTTCTAGTTTTTATCATGGGGTATTCAGTTTTTCACTATAAGCTTCTGTGGGATCCCAAATGTCCCCTCAAAGATTCTATGAAAACAGGGTTTCCAATCTGATGAATCAAAAGAATGGTTTCACTCTGTAAGATGAATCCACACAGGGCAAAGCAGTTTCACTGATAGTTTCTTTCTAGTTTTATTGGGGTATATACAATTTTTCACATAAAGTGGACTCACATATGTTGCTTTTCAGATTCTACAAAAAGAGTTTTTCTAACCTGCTGAATCAAAGGAAGGTTTAATTCTGTGAGAAGAAGCCACACATGACAAAGAATTTTCCCAGATAGCTTCTTTCTAGTTTTATTGGTGGGTATTTTGTTTTCCAATATAAGCCTCAATGGGGTCACAAATGTACCTTCTCAGATCCTACACAAAGTGTTTCCAACCTGCTGAATTAAAGAAAAGTTTTAAGTCTGTGAGATGAATCCACACATCAAAATGCAGCTTCACATATAGCTTCTTTCTAGTTTTTATCTGAGGATATTCGGTTTTTCACTATTGGCCTCAGTGGGCTCCCAAATGTCCCTTCAAAGATTCTACAAACGGAGTTTTTCCAACCTACTGAATCAAAAGAAAAGGTTAACTCTGTGAGATGAATCCACATATCACTAAGAAGTTCCACAGATAGCTTCTTTCTAGTTTTTATCTGGAGATATTTGGTTTTTCACCATCGGCCTCAATTGGCTCCCCAACATCCCTTTGCAGATTCTATAAGAAAAGTGTTTCCAACCTGCTGAATCCAAAGAAAGGTTTAACACTGTGAGATAAATCCATACACCACACCAGTTTCATAGACAGCTCCTTTTTTGTTTTTATCTGGGAATATTCGGTTTTTCACCATAGGCCTGAATGGGCTCCCAAATGTCCCCTTGCAGATTCTACAAAATGATTGTTTCCAATCTCCTGAATCAAATAAAGGTTTAACTCTGTGAGATGAATGCACACCTCACAAAGCTTGTTCACAGGTAGATTCTATCTAGTTTTATTGGGGGATAGTCTGTTTTTCACTGTTGACCTTAATTGGCTTCCAAGTATCCCTTTGCAGATCTTACAAAAAAGTATTTCCAACTTGCTGAATCAAAAGACTGGTTTACCTCTGACATATGGATCCACATATTGCAAAGCAGCTTCCCAGATAGATAGATTATTTCTAGTTTTTATCAGGGGTATTCAGCTTTGCATTTTAGGCTTCACTGGGCTTTCAAATATCTCTTCGCAGTTTCTACAGACACAGTGTTTCCAACCTACTGAACCAAAAGAAAGATTTAACTCTGTGAGATGATTCTAAACATTGTAAAGAGGTTTCACAGACAGCTTCTTTCTAGTTTTTATCAGGGGATATACGGTTTTTCACTATGGGCCTCAATGCACCCAAAAATGTCACTTTTCAGATTCTATAAAAAGAGTGTTTCCAAACTGCTGAATCAAAGAACGGTTTAATTATTTGAGATGGATCCAGAAATCACAAAGCAGTTTCAAAGATAGCATTTTTCTAGATTTTTTCAGGAGATGTTCAGTTTTTTACTACAGGCTTCAATGGGCTAGAAAATATCACTTTGCAGATTTTACAAAAATAGAGTTTCATACCTGCAGAATCAAAAGACAGGTTTAATCACACCCAACAAATAATTTTCAGTGAGATGAAATCACACCCAACAAATAATTTTCACAGACAGCTTTTTTTCTACTTTTTATCAAGGGATATTTGGTTTTGAACTATAGGCCTCAATGGGCTCCCAAATGTCTCTTCACAGATTCTACAGAGTGTTTCCCACCTGCTTAGTCAAAAGGAAGGTTTAACTCTGTGAGATGAATCTACACATCGAAATGTGGTTTCACATATAGCTTCTTTCTAGTTTTTATCAGGGGATATTTGGGTTTTCACTGTTGACCTCAGTGGTCTCTCAAATGTCCCTTCACAGATTCTACAGAGTGTTTCCAACCTGCTGAATAAAAAAATAAGATTTAAGTCTGTAAGATTAATCCACACATCACAAAGTGGTTTCACAGATAGCTTCTTTCTAGTGTATATCAGGAGATATTATTTTTTTCACTATAGGCCTCAATGGGCTCCCAAATTATCCTTCCCAGATTCTACAAACAGAGTGGTTCCAACCTGCTGAATCAAAAGACAGGTTTAACTCAGTGAGGTGAATCCAAACATCACACAGTGGTTTCACAGTAGCTCCTTTGAAGTTTTTATCAGGGATATTCCATTTTTCTCTGTAGGCCTCATTTGGCTCCCAAATATTTCCTTGCCGATTTTACAAAAAGAGTGTTTTCAACCTGCTGAATCAAAAGATAATTTTAAATCTGTGAGATGAATCCACACATCACAAAGAGGTTACATAGATAGCTTCTCTCTAGTTTTTATCATGGGATATTTGGTTTTTCACTATTGGCTTCTGTGGAATCCCAAACATCTCTTTGCAGATGCTACAAACCATGTGTTTCCAACCTAGTGAATCAAAAGACAGTTTTACCTCTCTGAGATTATTCCAAACATTGCAAAGTGGTTTCACAGATAGCTTCTTTCTAGTTTTTATCAGGGGATATTTGGTTTTTCACTGTAGGCCTCTATGGGCTCCAAAATGTCCCTTCGCAGATACTACAAACAAAGTGTTTCCAAACTTCTGAATCAAAATACAGGTATAACTTTGTGAGATGAATCCACACTTCACAAAGTGGTTTCAAAGACACCTTCTTTCTGGTTTTTATCGGGAGATGTTCTGTTTTTCACTGTAGGCCTCAATGGGCTCCTAAATGTCCCTTCATAGATTCTACAAACAAAGTGTTTCCAACCTGCTGAATGAAAAGAAAGGTTTAACTCTGTGAGATGAATGCACACATCAAAAAGCCATTTCACAAAGAGCTTCTTTCTAGTTTTTATCTAGGGATATTCATCTTTCACAGTAGGACTCAATGAGCACTGAAATGTCCCATTGCAGAATACACAAAAAGTGTGTTTCCAACCATCTGAATAGAAAGAAAGTCTTAATTCTGTGAGTTGAAGGCACACATCACCAAGCAGTTTCATAGATAGCTTCTTTCTGGTTTTCATCTGGGGATATTTGGTTTTTCGGTGAAGGTGTCAATGGGCTCCCAAATGCCCATTCACATATTTTACAAAAAGAGTGTTTCCAACCTGCTGAATCAAAGAAAGGTTTAACACTGTGAGATGAGTCCACACATCACAAAGCTGTTTCACAGATGATAGCTTCTTTCTAGTTTGCATCACTGGATATTTTGTTTTTCACTATAGGCCTCAGTGGGCTTCCAAATGTCCTTTTGTAGTTTCTACAAACAGAGGGTTTTCATCCTGCTGAATCAAAAGAAAGGTTTAACTCTGTGAGATGAATCCACATATTGCAAAGTGGTTTCACAGAGACCTTCTTTCTACTTTTTATAAGAGGATATTTGATTTTTCACTGTAGGCCTCAATGACTTCCCAAATGTCCCTTCACAACTTCTACAAAATGAGTGTTTCCAACCTGCTGAATCAAAATACAGGTTCACTTCTGTGAGATGAATCCACAAATTGCAAAGCAATTTCCCAGATAGCTTCTTTCTAGTTTTTATCAAGAGAAATTCAATTTTTCAATATAGGATTCAATGGACTCCCAAATGTCACTTCACAGATTTTACAAAAATAGTGTTTACAAACTGCTGAATCAAAGAAAGGTCTAACTCTTTGAGATGAATCCACACATTAAAAAGCATTTTCAAGGACAGATTATTTCTAGTTTTTATCAGGGGATATTCGACTTTTTTACTATAGGCCTCAATTTGCTCTCAAATGTCCCTTTGCAGATTCTATAAACAGAGTGTTTCCAACCTGCTAAATAAAAAGAAAGGTATACATTTGTGAGATAAATCCATACCTCACAAGCAGTTTCAGAGATGCCTTCTTTCTAGTTTTTATGAGTGGATATTTGGTTTTTCACTACAACCCAAAATGGGCCCCCAAATGTCCCTATGCAGTTTCTACAGAATGCTTCCATCCTGCTGAATCAAAAGAAAGGTTTAAATCTGTAAGATGAAACCACACATTGCAAAGCAGTTTCATAGTTGGCTTCTTTCTAGCTTTTATCATGGGATATTCAGTTTTTCACTATTGACTTCTGTGGGATTCCAAATGTCTCTTCACAGATTCTACAAACAACGTGTTTCCAACCTGGTGAATAAAAAGACAGGTTTACTTTTGTGAGATGATTCCAAACAACACAAAGTGGTTTCCAGATAGCTTCTTTCTAGTTTTTATCACGGGATATTCGCTTTTTCACTGTAGGCCTCAATGGGCTCCAAAATGTCCCTTCGCAGTTTCTACAAACAAAGTGTTTCCAAACTGCTGAATCAAAAGACGGTTATAACTCTGTGAGATGAATACACACTTCACAAAGAGATTTCAAAGACACCTTCTTTCTGGTTTTTGTTGGGGGATATTCTGCTTTTCACTGTAGGCCTCAATGGGCTCCTAAATGTCCCTTCATAGATTCTACAAACAAAGTGTTTCCAACGTGCTGAATGAAAAGAAAGGTTTAACTCTGTGAGGTGAATGCACACGTTTAAAAGCCATTTCACAAACAGCTTCTTTCTAGTTTTTATCTGGGGATAATCAGTTTTTCAGTATAGGCCTCTATAGGATCCCAAATATCCTTTCGCAGATTCTACAAAAAGAATGTCTCCAACCTGATGAATAAAATGTAAGGTTTAACTCTTTGGGATGAATCCATACATCACAAAACGGTTTCACAGATAGCTTCCTTCTAGTTTTTATTAATGGATATTCAGTTTCTCACTATAGGCCTCAATGGGCACGCAAATGTCCCTTCACAGAATCTACAATAAGAGTGTTTCCAACCAGATGAATCAAAAGAAAGATTTAATTTTCTGAGAAGAATGCACACATCACAAAGCAGTTTCACAGATAGATTCTTTCTACTTTTTATCTGGGGATATTCTGTTTTACACTGTAGGCCTCAGTGGTCTCCAAACCATCCCTTCATAGTTTCTACAAAAAGAATGTTTCTAACCTGCTGGAATCAAAAAAAGGTTTAACTCTATGGGATGAATCCACACATTGCAAAGCAGTTTCACAGATAGCCTCTTCCTTGTTTTTATCGAGGGATATTTGGTTTTTCTCTATAGGCCTCAATGGGCTCCCAAATGTCCCTTCACAGATTCTACATGAACAGTGTTTCCAACCTGGTGAATCAAAATAAAGGTTTAATTCTGTGAGGTGAATTCAAGTATCATGAAGCAGTTTCACAGGTAGCTTCTTTCTAGTTTTTACCACAGGATAGTCAGATTTTCACTAAACTCTCAGTAAACTCTAAAATATCCCTTCACAGATTCTGCAAAAAAAATGTGTTTACATCCTGCTGGTACAAAAGAAAGGTTTAACTTTGTGAGTTGAATCCACACATCCCAAAGCAGTTTCACAGATAGGTTCATTCATGTGCTTATCTTGGGATATTTGGTTTTTCTCCATAGGCCTCAGTGGGCTCAGAAATGTCTTTTTGCAGATTCTACAAAAAGAGTGTTTCCAACCTACTGAATCAGAAGAAAGGGTTAACGCTGTGAGGTGAATCCACAAATTACAAAGCAGTTTAATAGATAGCTTATTTTTAGTTTTCTTATCACGATATTCAGTTTTATAACTACAGACCTTTATGGGCTCTGAAATGTCCCTTTGCGTATTCTGCAAAAAGAGTGTTTCCAACCTGCTGAATCAAAAGGAAGTTTTAATTCTGTGAGGTGAATACACACATCCAAAGCAGTTTCACAGATAGGTTCTTGCTGGTTTTTATCACGGGAAGTTGGTTTTCACTACAGACCTCAGTGGACACTGAAATATCCCTTCTCAGATTCTGCAACAAATGTGTTTTCAACTTGCTGAATCAAAAGAAAGTTTAAATCTGTGAGTTGAACCACAAGTAACCAAGCAGTTTCACAGATAGCTTCTTTGTAGTTATTATTGCAGGATACTTGTATTTTTCCCTATAGGCCTCAGTGTGCTTCAAAATGTCTTTTTGCAGATTCTGAAAAAAGGGTGTTTCCAACCAGGTCAATCAGAAGAAAGTTTTAATTCTGTGAGCTGAATCCAACATTGTAAACCAGTTTCACAGATAGCTTCTCTCTACTTTTTATCTCAGGATACTTGGTTTTTAACTACAAGGCTCAGTGGAGCCAGAAATGTCACAGTTTCTACAAAAAGAGTGTTTCCACCCTGCTGAAACAAAAGAAAGTTTTAACTCTGTGAGCTGAATCCACAAATCCAAAGCAGTTTCACAGATAACCTCTTTCTAGTTATTATCACAAGATATTTGATTTTTCACTATAGGCGTCAGTGGGCTTTGAAATGTCTCTTCACAGATTCTACAAAAAGAGTGTTTCCAACCTGCTGAATCAAAAGAAAGTTTTAACTCTCTGAGGTGAATCCACACATCACAAACCAGTTTCACAGATAGTGCTTTTGAGTTTTTCTGGAGCGGTATTCTATTTTCTACTATAGGCCTCAGTGAGCTCCCAAATGTCCCTTCACAGATTGTGTAAAAAGAAGTGTATGACTTCTGCTTAATCCAAACAACGGTTAAACTCTGAGAGGTGAAATCACTCGTCAAAAAGCAGTTTCACAGATAGCTTCTTTCTAGTTTTTAGCACAAGATATTCAAGTTATCACTATAGGCCTCAGTGGGCTTCAAAATGTCTCTTTGCAGTCTCTGCAACAAGAGTGTTTCCAATCTGATGAATCAAGATAGATTTAACTCTGTGAGGTGAATCTATATCTCAAAGCAGTTTCACAGATAGCTTCTTTCTAGTTTTTATTGTGGGGTATTCTGTATTTCACTCAGGCCTCAGTGGACTCTGAAATATTTCTTTGCAGATTCTTTGAAAAAAGTGTTTCCAACGTGCTGAATATTCGGTTTTTCAGTGTAGACCTCAGTGGGCTCTGAAATGTCCCTTGTCAGATCATACAGAAAGAGTGTTTCCAACCTGCTGAATCAAAACAAAATTTTAAAACTCTGTAAGATGAATGCACACATTGCAAAGTGGTTTCACAGATAGCTTCTTTTTACTTTTTTGGCAGGTTAATTGGTTTTTCACTATAAGCCTCAGTTTGGTTGAACTGTGTCTCCAGAGAGTCCATAAAAAGATTGTTTCCAACCTACCGAATGAAAATAAATGTTTAACTTTGTTAGCTGAATTCACTATAGCAAAGCAGTTTCACAGATAGCTTCTTTATAGTTCTTATTGCAAAATATTCGGATTTTTAATATAGGCCTCTGGGGGCTGGTAAATATCCTTTCACAGATTTTGTGACAAGAATGTTTCCCACCTGCTGAATCAAAATAAAAGTTTAACACTGTAAGCTGAATCTACACATGACCAAGCAGTTTCCAAGATATCTTCTTTCTGGTTTTTATTGCAAGACATTTGGTTTTTCACTATTTGCCTCAGAGGGCTCCAAAATGTTTCTTCACAGATTCAACAAAAAGAGTGTTTCCATTCTTCTGAATCAAATGAAAGTTTTAATTATGTGAGGTGAATCCACACATCACAGAACAGTTTCAAAGATGGATTCTTTCTAGTTTTAATGGTGGGATATTTTGTTTTTCACTATAGGTTCAGTGGGCTCCGAAATGTCCCTTCACAGATTCTGCAAAAAGAGAGCTTCCAAAATGCTGAATCAGATAAAAAGTTTATCTCTGTGAGTTGAATTCACACATCACAAAGCTGTTTCACTGTTAGTTTCTTTCTGGTTGTTATCACGAAATATTTGGTTTTTATCTTAGGCCTCAGTGGGCACTGAAGTGTCCCTTGCATATTCTACAACAAAAGTATTTCCAACCTGCTGGATCAAAAGAAACTATAACTCTGAGAGTTGAATCCACACATTGCAAAGCTGTTTCAATGATAGATTGTTGCTAGATTTTATTTGAGATATTAAGTTTTTCACTATAGGCCTCAGGGGCTCCTAAATGTCCCTTTGCAGATTTTGCAATGAAAGAGTTTCCAACCTGCTGAATCAAAAGAAAAGTTTAACTCATTTGGTGAATCCACACATCATAAAGTGGTTATACACATAGCTTCCTTCTAGTTTTCATCTGGGGATATTCTTTTTTTCACTATAGGCCTCAGAGGGCTCTGAAATGTCCCTTCGCCAATTCTGATAAAAAAAAAAAAAAACAGTGTTTTTGGCCAGGCTCAGTGGCTCACGCCTGTAATCCCAGCACTTTGGGAGGCCAAGGTGGGCAGATCACGAGGTCAGGAGATCAAGACCATCCTGGCTAACACAGTGAAACCCCACCTCTACTAACAAAACACAAAAAATTAGCCAGGCATGGTGGTGGGTGCCTGTAGTCCCAGCTACTCGGGAGGCTGAGGTGGGAGAATGGTGTGAACCTGGGAGGCAGAGCTTGCAGTGAGCCAAGATTGCACCACTGCACTCCAGCCTGGGTTACAGCGTGAGACTCCATCAAAAACAAAGAAACAAACAAACAAAAACCCAGTGTTTTTAAAATACTGAATGAAAAGAAAGGTTTTTCTCTCTGAGCTGAATCCACAGATCACAAAACAGTTGCACAGATAGTTTCTTTGTAGTTTTTATCAAGGGTTGCTCAGTTTTTAAGTATAGGCCTCAGTTGGCACTGAAATGTCCCTTCACAGATTCTCCAAAAATGTGCTTTCAACCTGCTGAATCAAAAGAATGTTTTAACTCTATGAGGTGAAACCACACATCACAAAGCAGTTTTGCAGGTAGCTTCTTTCAAATTCTTATCATGAGATATTCTGTTTTTCACCATAGGCCTCAATGGGCTCCCAAATGTGCCTTCATAGATTCTACAAGAAGAGTGTTTCCTGAAAATCCTTTCACAGATTCTACAAAAAAAGTGTTTCCAACATGCTGATTCGGAAGGAAGTTTTAATTCTGTGAGGTAAATCCACACATCACAAAGCAGTTTCACAGATAGCTTCCCTTAAGTTTTTATTGTGAAATATTCAGCTTTTCTCTATAGGTCTCAGTGGGCTCCGAAATGTCCCCTCACCGATTCTACAAAAAGAGCACTTCCAATCTGCTAAATCAAAGGAAAGATTTTACTATGTGAAGTAAATCCACACGTCACAAAGCAGTTTCACAGATAGCTTCTTTTCAGTTTATATTGCAAGATATTTGGTTTTTCACTATTGCTCTCAGTGGCCTCCTAAATGTCCCTTCACAGATTCTGCAAAAGGAGTGTTTCCAACCAGTTGAATCAAAGAATGGTTTAATTATGTGAGCAGAAACCACACATCACAAAGTGGTTTCACAAAATGTTTCTTTCATTTTTTATAGCAGGATATTAGGTTTTTCACCACAGTGCTCAGTGGGCTTCAAAATGTCCCTTAGCAGATTCTACAAAATGATTGTTTCCAACCTGCTGAATCTAAAGATTTAATTCTGTGAGATGAATGCACACATTGCAATGTGGCTTCACAGATAGCTTCTTTCTACTTTTTCTTGGGAGATATTCAGTTTTTCACTATAGACATCAATGGGCTCCAAAATGTCCCTTCAGAGATTCTACAAAAAGAGTGTTTTCAACCTGAAGAATCAAAATCAAGTTTTAAATCACTGAGATGATTCCACAAATTGCAAAGCATTTTCACAGATAGGTTATTTGTTGTTTTTATCTCAGGATATTCGGGTTTTCACTATAGGTCTCAATGGGCCTTGAAATGTCCACTTGTAGATTCCACAAAAAGGGACTTTCCAACCTGCTGAATAAAAACATAGGTATAAGTCACTGAGATGAATCCATATATTGCAAAGCATTTTTACTGATAGCTTGTTTCTAGTTTTTATCATGGAATATTCTGGATTTCACTATAGGCCTCAATGGGCTCTGAAATGTCCCCTCATGGATTATACAAAAAAAGTGTTTCCAACCTGCTGAATCAAAAGAAAGCTTTAACTCAGTAGATGAATCCACAGATAGCAAAGTATCTTCACGGATTGCTTGTTTTTTTTTTTACCATGGGATATTCTGTTTTTCACTATAGGCCTCAGTGGTCTCTAAAATTTCCCCTCATAGATTCTCCAAACAAGGTGTTTCCAACCTTCTGATTCAAAACAAAGGGTAAACACTGTGAGATGAACCGACAAATCACTAAGCATTGTCACTGAGAGCTTGTTCTTAGTTTTATTTTTTTTTTTGCTTTTTTTTTTTTTTTTTTTGCAGGATATTCCCGTTTTTACTATAGGCCTAATTGGGCTTTGAAACGTCTGCTCATATATTCTACAACAAGAGTGTTTCCAACCAGCTGAATCAAAACAAAGCTGTTACTTTGTAGATGAATCCACAGATGAATCTGTGAAGATGTATCTTCACAGTTTGCATGTTTCCAGTTTTTATTGCAGGATATTTGGTTTTTTACTGTAGGCCTCAATGGTCTCCGAAATTTCCCCTCATAGATTCCACAAAAAAAAAGTATTTCCAACATTCTGAATCAAAAGAAGAAGTAAACTCTGTGGGACAAACCCACACGTTGCAAAGCATTTTCACTGAGAGCTGGTTTCTAGTGTTTATCATGGGATATTAGGGTTTTTACTACAAGCATCAATAGGCTTTGAAATGTCCCTTTGAATATTCGACAAATAGAGTGTTTCTCGCCTACTGAATCAAAACAAAGGTTTAACACTGAAAGAGGAATCCATAGGTCACAAAGCATTATGAGTGATAGCCTTTTTCTTTCTAGTTTTTATGGTGAGATATTCGGCTTTTCAATATAGGCCTCAATGGATGTCAAAATGTCCCCTCTTAGATTCTACAAAAAAGTGGTTTTCAACATGCTGAATCAAAATAAATGTTTAACTCTGTGCAACGTATCCACACATCACAAAGCATTTTCACTGAGAGCTTGTTTCTAGCTTTTATCATAAGATACTCAGTTTTCCACTGTAGGCCTCAGTGTGTTCCAAAATGTTCTTTCCTAGACGCTACAAAAAGAGTCTTTCCAACCTGCTGAATCAAAACAAAGGTTTAATTCTGTGAGTTGAATCTGCACATTGCAAAGCATTTTCACTGATTGATTGTTTCTAGTTTATACCGTGGGTTACTCGGTTTTTCACAATAGGCAGCAAAGGGCTTTGAAATGTCCCTTAGTAGATACTACAAAAAGAGTGTTTCCAACAAGTTGAGTCAAAATAAAGTTTTAACTCTGTTAGATTTATCTACACATTGCATAGCATGTTCACTTATTGCTTGTTTCTAGTTTTTATCATGGGATATTCAGTTTTTCAGAGTAGGCCATAATGGGCTATGAGATGTCCCTTCATAGATTCTACAGAAAGTGTTTCCAACGTGTTGAATCAATACAAAGGTTTATCTCTCTGAGATGAATCCACTCATTGGAGAGCATTTTCACAGATAGCTTGTTTCTTGTCTTTATTGCTGGATATTCTGGTGTTCACCATAGACCTCAATGGGCTTCAAAAAGTCCTCTCATAGATTCCACAAAAAGAGTGTTTTCAACCTTCTGAATCAAAACAAAGGTTTAACTCAAGAAGATGAATCCATACATTGCAAAGCCTTTTGATAGACAGCTTTTTTCTAGTCTTTATCACAAGTTATTCAGCATTTCGCTATAGGCCTCAATGGGCTCTGAAATGTACCCTCATAGATTCTACAAAAAGAGTGTTTCTAATCAGCTGAATCAAAAAAAAAAAAGGTTTAACTCTCTAGATGAATCCACACATCACAAGGCATCTTCACAGATAGCTTTTTTTCTAGTTTTTATTGTGAGATAATTTTTTACCATAGGACCCAATGGTCTCAGTTTCCTCTCATAGATTCTACAAATAAAGCATTTCTAACCTTCTAAACCAAAACGCAAATTAAACTCTGTGATATGAATCCTCACATGGCAAACCATTTCCACTGAGAGCTGGTTTCTAGTTTTTATTTCAGGATATTGTTGTTTTCACTAGAAGCCTCAATAAGCTTGGAACTGTCCCTTTGTAGATTCTACAAAAAGAGTGTTTTCAACCTGCTGAATCAAAACAAAGGTTTAAAACTGTAAGAGGAATCCATATGTCACCAATTATTTTCACTGATAGTTTATTTCTAGCTTTTATCATGAGATATTCAGCTTTTCAATATAGGCCACAATGGACTCCGAAATATCTCAATGTAGATCCTTCAAAAAATTGTTTTCAACATGCCGAATCAAAACAAACGTTTAACTTTGTGAGATGAATCCACACATCACACAGCATTTTTACTGAGAGTGTTGTTTCTAGTTTTTATTGTAAGATATTTGGTTTTTCACTGTAGGCCTCAATGGGCTCCAAAATGTCTTTTCATATATTCTATAAAAAGATTGTTAACAAACTGCTGAATCAAAAGAAAGATTTAATCCTGTGAGATGAATCTGCACATCAAAAAGCATTTTCACTGACAGCTTGATTCTGGTTTTTATCACATGATATTTGATTTTTTAGTATAGGTCTCAATGGCCTCCAAAATGTCCCTTTGTAGATTTTACAATAAGAGTATTTCCAACCTGCAAGATCTATACAAAGTTTTACCTCATGGAAATGAATCCACAGATCACAAAGAATTTTCACTGAGAGTGTGTTTCTAGTTTTTATCTCGGGATATTCCGGTTTTCACTACAGGCCTCAAAGGGCTCTGAAATGTCCCCTTGTAGATTCTACAGAAAGAGTGTTTCCAACCTGCTGAATCAAAACAAATGTTTAACTCTGTGAGATTAATCCGCAAATTGCAAAGCATTTTCACAGAGATCTACTTTCTAGTTTTTATCATGATATGTGAAGGCTTTCACTATAAGCATCAATGGAAGTTGAAATGTCCATTCATAGATTCTAGAAAAAGAGTGTTTCCAACCTGTGGAATCAAAACAAAGGCTTAATACTGTGAGAGAAATCCATATGTTGCAAAGCATTACCAGTGATAGCTTGTTTCTAGTTTTTATTGTGAGATACTTGGCCTTTCAATATAGGCCTGAATGGATTCCAAAATGTCGCCTGGTTGATTCCACAAAAGAATTGTTTCCAACATAGTGAATCAAAACAAACATTTAACTCGGTGTGATGAATCCACATATCGCACAGCATTTTCACTGAGAACTCGTTTCTAGTTTTTATCACAAGATATTCAGTTTCTCACTATAGGCCTCAATGGGCTCTAAAATGTTTCTTCGTAGATGCTACAAAAAAAGAGAGTTTCCAACCTGCCAAATCAAAACAAAGGTTTAGTTCCATGAGTTGAATCTCCTCATTGAAAAGCATTTTCACTGATAGATTGTTTCCAGTTTATTCTGTGAGATAGTTTTTCAAAATAGGCAGCAAAGGGCTTCAAAATGCCCCTTTGGAGATTCTACAAAAAGAACGTTCCCAACCTGCTGAGACAAAACAAAGGTTTAACTCTGTTAGATGGATCTACAAATTGCATAGCATTTTCACTAATAGCTTGTTTCTAGTTTTTATCATGGGATATCCTAGTTTTTACTATAGGCCTCAAAGGGCTTCAAAATGTCCCCTTGTAGATTCTACAGAAATAGTGTTTCCAACTCGCTGAATCAAAACAAATGTTTCACTCTGTGAGATGAATCCACACTTTGCAAAGCAATTTCATTGAGAGATTGCTTCTAGGTTTTATCACTGGGCATTCAGATTTTCACAGTAGGCAGCAATGGGCTGTGAAATGTCCCTCCTAGATTCTACAAAAAGAGTGTATCCAACCTGCCGAATCAATACAAAGTTTTAACTCACCGAGATGAATCCACACATCACAAAGCATTTCACTGGGAGCTTGTTTCTAGTGTTTATCATGGGATATTCAGGTTTTCACCGTAGGCTGCTATGGACTCCACAATGTCTCTTCGTAGATTCTACAAAAAGAATGTTTCCAACCAGCTGAATCAAAACAAAGGTTTACCTCACTGAGATGAATCCACATTTCACAAAGCATTTTCACAGGTAGCTTTTTTCCTACTTTTTATGGTGGGATATTCAGTTTTTCAATATAGGCCTCAATAGGCTCCAAAAAGTTTCCCCACTTAGATATTACAAAAATAGCATTTCCAACCTGCTGAATCAAAACAAAGCTGTAATTCTGTTAGGTGAATCCATACACTGTAAATAATTTTCACAGATAGCTGTTTCTAGTTTTTATTGTGGGATATTCCGATTTTTACTATAGGCCTCAATGCACATCGAAATGTTCCTTCATAGATTCTACAAAAAGAGTGTTTCCAACCTGCTGAATCAAAACAAAAGTTTAAATCTGTGAGATGAATTCACACATCACAAAGCATTTTCACTGATAGCTTATATCTAGTTTTTATCGCATGGCATTTGGATTTTCACTATAGGCCTCACCGGCCTCAGAAATGTTCCTTGGTAGATTGTGCAAAAAGAGAATTTCTAATCTGCTGAATCAAAACAAAGGTTTATTTCTGTAAGAGGAATCCACACAGTGCAAAGCATTTTCACTGAGAGCTTTTTTCTAGTTTTTGTCATGGAATGTTCAGTTTTTCACTACGGGCCTATGGACTATGAAATGTTCATTCATAGACTCTACAAAAGGAGTGTTTCTAACATGCTGAATCAAACCAAAGGTTTAACTTTGTGAGATGAATCCACATATCACATAGCATGTTCACAAAGGGCTTGTTTCTAGTTATTATCGTGGAATATTTTTTTCACCATAGGCCTCAAGGGGCTCTGAAATGTCCTTTTGTAGATTCCACAAAAAGAGTGTTTCCAACATGCTGAGTCAAAATAAAGGTTTACCACTGTGAGATGAATCCACACATTGAAAGCATTTTCACTGAAAGCTTGTTCCTAGTTTTTATTGTGGGATATTCGTGTTTTTACTATAGGCCTCAATGGGCTTTGAAATGGCTCCTCGTAGATTCTATAAGAGCGTTTCCAACCTGCTGAATGAAAATAAAGGTTTAACACCATGAGCAGAAACCATATGTCACAAAGCGTTTTCATGGATAGCTTGTTTCTAGTTTTTACAGGAGATATTCAGCTTTTCAATATATGACTCAATGGACTCTGAAACGTCGTTTGGTAGATCCTATAAAAAGTGTTTCCAACATGCTGAATCAAAACAAACGTTTAACTCTGTTAGTTAAATCCACACATTGCACAGCATTTTCACTGAGAGATTGTTTCTAGTCTTTATCGTTGGATATTCCGTTTTTGTATATCGGCCTCAGTGGCTTCCAAAATTTTCCTTTGGTGATTCTGCAAACAGAGTGTTTCCAACCTGATGGATCTAAACAAAAGTTTAACTCTGTAAGTTGAATCCACACCTTGCAAAGCATTTACCCTGTGAGCTTGTTTCTAGTTTTTATGGTGGGATATTAGGGTTTTCACTATGCACCTCAATGGGTTTTGATATGTCCCTTCGTAAATTCTAGAAAAAAGAGTGTTTCCAATCTGTTGAATCAAAACAAAGGTTTTACATTGTGAGAGGAATCCTTATGTCTCAAAACATTTTCAATGATAGCTTGTTTCTAGTTTTTATCACAAAGATATTCAGCTTTTCAATATAGGCCTCAATGAACTTCGAAAGGTTTCCTGGTAGATTCTACAAAACTGTGTTTCCAACATGCTGAATCAAAACCAACGTTTAACTCTGTGAGTTGAAGCCACACATCACACAGCATTTTCACTGAGAGCTTGTTTCTAGTTTTTATTGTGGGATATTCGGTTTTTCACTGTAGGCCTCAATAGACTCCAAAATATCCCTTCGTAGATTCTACAAAAACACTTCTTTTCCAACCAGCTGAACCAAAACAAAGGTTTAATTCTGTGAGATGAATCTGCACATTGCAAAGCATTTTCACTAACAGGTTGTTTCTAGTTTTTATCACAGAATATTTGGTTTTTCAGTACAGGCCTCAATGGACTCTGAAATGTCCCTTCATAGATTCTACAAAAAGAGAGTTTCCAACCTGCTAAATCAATATAAAGGTTTAACTCACTGAGATGAATCCACACATCACAAAGCATTGTCACTGATAACTTTTATCTAGTATTTATCATGGAATATTCATGTTTTCTCTGTAGGCACTATGGGCTCCAAAATGTCCTATTGTAGATTCTATAAAAAAAGTTTTCCCAACCTGCAGAATCAAAACAAAGGTTTAACTGATTGAAATGAATCCACATATCTCAAAGCATTTTTACAGATAGCTTGTTTCTAGTTTTTATTGTGGGATATTCGTGTTTTAAATATAGGCCTCAATGGGCTCTGAAATGTCTCTTCATAGATTTTACAAAAAGAGTGTTTTCCACCTTCTGAATAAAAACAAAGTTTTAACTCTGTTAGATGAACACACACTGCAAAAAAATTTTCACCGATAGCTTGTTTCTAGTTTTTTATTGTGGGATATTCAGTTTTTCAATATAAGCATCAAAGGACTCCATAACAGTTCTTTGTAGATTCTACAAAAACAGAGTTCTCAACCTGCTGAATCAAAACAAATATTTAATTCTGTGAGATGAATCCACACATCACAAAGAAATTTCACTGACTTTTTTTTTCTAGTTTTTATCGCAGAATATTCAGTTTTTCACTATAGGCAGCAATGGGCTCTCAAATATCCCATCGTAGATTCTACAAAAAGAGTGTTTCCAACCTACTGAATCAAAACAAAGGTTTAACTCTGTGAGTTTAATCTGCACATTGCATAGCATTTTCACTGGGAGACAGTTTTTAGTTTTTATTGTGGGATATTCAGTTTTTCACTCTAGACATCAATGGGCTTCGAAATGTTCCTTTGTAGATTCTTCAGAAAGAGTGTTTCCAACCTGCTGAAACAAAACAAAGATTTAACTCTGTGAGATCAATGTACACATCACATAACATTTTCACTAAGTGCTTGTTTCTAGTTTTTATTGCAAGATATTTGGTTTTTCACTATAGTCCTCAATGGACACTGAAATATCCTTTTATAGATTCTACCAAAGAGGAATTTCCAACTTGCACTATCAAAACAAAGGTTTAACTCTGTGAGATGAATCCACGCATCAGAAAGCATTTTTACTGAGAGCTTGTTTCTAGTTTTTATTGCGGGATATTCAGGTTTTTCACTGTAGACCTTTATGGGCTTCACCATGTCCCTTCATAGATTCTACAAAAGAGTGTTTTCAACATGCTGAAGCAAAACAAAGGTATAACTCTGTGAGATGGAGCCACACATAGCAAAACATTTTAACTGAGAGCTTTTTTTTTCAGTTTTTACCATGGGATATTCAGTTTTTCACTACAAGTCTCAATGAGCTCTGAAATGTCCCTTTGTAGAATCTACAAAAAAGTGTTTCCAACTTGCAGAATCAAAACAAAGTTTTAATTCTGTGAGATGAATTTGCACATTGCAAAGTATTTTCACTGATTACTTTCTTTTATAGTTTTTATTGCAGGTTATTTGGTTTTTTAGTATAGGCCTCAAATTGCTTTGAAATGTCCCTTCATAGAGTCTAGAAAAAGAGTGTTTCCAACTTGCTGAATCAAAACAAACGTTTAACTCACTGAGATTAATCCATACATCACAAAGCATTTTTGCTGACAACATGTTTCTTGTTTTTATTGCAGGATATTTAGTATTTCACTATAGGCCTCAATGGGCTTTAAAATATCCTCTTGTAGATTCCACAAAAAGAGTGTTTCCAAGCTGCTGAATCAAAATAAAGCTTTAACTCTGTAGTTGAATCCACAAATCACAAAGCGTCTTCACAGATATCTTGTTTCTAGTTTTTATTGTGAGATACTCTTTTTTTTTTTTTTACTATAGGCCTCAATGGTTTCTGAAATTTTCTCTTGTAGATTCTCCAAGTGTTTCCAACCTTCTGAATCAAAACAAAGGGTAAACATATTGAGAAGGAACCACACAATGCTAAGCATTTTCACTGAGAGCTTGTTTATAGTTTTTATCATGGGATATTCTGTTCTAACTACAGGCCTCAATGGGCTTTGAAATGTCACCTCATAGAGTCTACAGAAACAGTGTTTCCAATTTGCTGAATCAAAACAAAGGTTTAACTCTGTGAGATGAATCCTCACACTGCAAAGCAGTTTCAAAGGTACCTTCTTTCCCGTTTATATTGGATGATATTTGGGTTTTCACTATAGGCCTCAATGGGAGCCCAATTGTCCCTTTGCAGATTTTACAAAAAGAGTGTTTCCAACTGGCTGAATCTAAACAAAGGTTTAACTCTGTGAGATAAATGCACACATTGCAACGGATTTTCACTGAGTTCTTGTTTCTATTTTTTATCACAGAATATTTGCTTTTTCTCGATAGGCCTCTTTGGGCTCCAAAATGTTGCTTTGTATATTCAAAAAATAAGTTTTTCCAACCTGCTGAATCAAAACAAAGGTTTAAATTTGTGACATGAATCTATACATCACAAAACATTTTCACAGATAGCTTGTTTTTAGTTTTTATTGTGGGATATTCAAGTTTTCACAATAGACCTCAATAGGCTCTGAAATGACCCTTCATAGATTCTACAAAAAAAATGTTTCCCACATGATGAATCAAAACAAAGGTTTAACTTTGTGAGATGAATCCAAACATAAGAATGTATTTTCAATGATTGCTTCTCTCTAGTTTTCATTGCGAGATATTCAGTTTTTCACTTTAGGCCCAAATGTATTATGAAATGTCCCCTCATAGATTCTTCAAAAAAGTGTTTGCTACATGCTGCATCAAAAGAAATCTTGAACTCTGTGAGATAAATTCACACATCACAAAGCGTTCTCACAGACAGCTTGTTTCTAGCTTTTATCACGCAATATTCTAGTTTGCAAAATACACCTCAAAGGGCTCCAAAATGTTCTTTTGTAGAGTATGAAGAGTGTTTCCAACCTGCTAAATCAAAACCAAGGTAATGATGAGTGCACATATTTTATCGCGAGATATTTGGTTTTTCACTACAAGCCTCAATGGTCTCAAAATGTCCCCTCATAGATTCTACAAAAATTCCGTTTCCAACCTGCTGAATCAAAACAAAGTTTTACCTTATTGAGATGAATCCACACATCGCAGAGCATTTACACTGACAGTTTGTTTCTAGTTTTTATCGCGAGATATTCTGGTTTTCACTATAGACCTCAATGGGATTTAAAGTGTCCCCTTCCAGCTTCTGCAAAAAGAGAGTTTCCAACCTGCTGAATCTAAACAAATGTTTAACTCTTTTAGATGAATCCACACAGCACAAAGCATTTACACTGAGAGCTTGTATCTAGTTTTTAACATAGGATATTCTGTTTTTCACTGTAGGCCTCAATAGGCTTCAAAATGTCCATTCTTAGATTCTACAAAAAGAGTGTTTCCAACCTGCTGAATCAAAACAAAGGTTTACCTTTGTGAGATGAATGCACACATCAAGAATTTTCACTGAGAGCATGTTTCCAGTTTTTATGTCGGCATATTTATTTTTTTCACAATAGGCCTCAATGGCTCCAAAATGTTTCTTCATAGAATCTACAAAAAGAGTGCTTCCAACCTGCTGAATCAAAAACAGAGGTTTAAATCATTGAGATGAACTCACACATAACAAAGGATTTTCTCGGAGATCTTGTTTCCAGTTTTTATAGCAGAATATTCAGCTTTTCACTATAGTCATCAATGGACTCTGAAATGTCCTCTTTTAGATTCTATATAAAGAAAGTTTCCAACCTTATGAATGAAAATGAAAGTTTAAATCTGTAGATGATTCACAGAGCACAAAGCATTTTCATGGAGAGCTTGTTTCTAGTTTTATCTAGTTATTCGATTTTTCTTTATAGGCCTAAATGGGTTCCAAAGTGTCCCCTCACAGATTCTACAAAAAGAGTGTTTCCAACCTGCTAAATCAAAATAGAGGTTTGGCTCCGTGAGAGGAATCCACATATCACAAAACATTTTCACTGATTGCTTGTGTCTAGTTTTCATCATGGGATATTCCTTTCTTTACTATAAGCCTCAGTGATCTCCAAAAGATCCCCTTGTCGATTCTACAAGAAAATATTTTCCAACCTGCTGAATCAAAATGAAGTTTTAACTCTGTAAGTTGAATCCAAACATTGTAAAGCATTTTCACTGATGATAACTTCTTTCTGGTTTTATCATGGGGTATTTTGTTTTCCACAAAAGGCCTCAATGTGCTCTGAAATGCCCTCTCATAGGTTCCAAAGAAAAGAGTGTTTCTAACCTGCTAAATCAAAATAAAGTTTAACTCTTTGACATGAGTCCAATATGGTATAGCATTTTCACAGATTGGTTGTTTCTAGTTTTTAGCATGGGATATTAGGTTTTCCAAAATAGGCCACAGTGGGCTCATAAAGGTTTCTTTGTAGATTCTACAAAAAGTTATTCCTACTTGCTGAATCAAAAGCAAAAGTTTAACTCATTGAGATGAATCTACAAATCACAAAGTATTTCCACTGAGATCTTTTTTCCAGTTTTTATTGCAAGATATTCTGTTTTTCACTATAGGTCTCAATGGGCTCTGCAATGCCACTCATAGATTCTACAAAAAGAGTGTTTCCAATCTCCTGAATCAAAACCAATGTTTAACTCGTTGAGATGAAGCCACACATCACAAAGCATTTTCACTGAAATCCTGTTTCTAGTTTGTATCACGGGACATTCAGTTTTTTCTTTAGTGCTCGATTTGTCTTTGAAATGTCTCCTTATAGACTGCACAAAAAAAAAAAGTGTTTCCAACCTGCAAAATCGAAATGAAGGCTTAACTCTATAAGATGAATCCAAACATCACACAGCATTTTCAGTGATAGCTTGTGACCAGTTATCACAGGATATTTGGTTTTTCACAATAGGCCTCAATGGTCTCTGAAATGTCTTGTCATAGATTCTACAAAAAGAGTGTTTCCAAACTGCTGAATCAATTCAAAGCTTTAAGTCACTGAGATGAATCCACACATCACAATGAATTTTCACAGATAGCTTGTTTATAGTTATCGCAGGATATTTGGGTTTTCACCATAGATCTCAATGGGCTGCAAAATGTCCCCTTGTAGATTCTACAAAAAGAATGTTTCTAACCTGCTGAATCAAAACAAGGGTTTAAATCTGTGAGATGAATCCACACACCACAAAGAATTTTCACAGATAACTTGTTTCTAGTTTTTATCATGTGATATTCGCTTTTTCACTATAGGCCACAATAAGCTCTGAAATGCCCAACTGTAGATTCTAAAAAAAAAATATTGTCAACCTTTGGAAGCAGAACAGAGGTTTAACTCTGTAATATGAATCCACATATTGCAAACCATTTCACTGAGAGATTTTTTATAGTTTCTATCACAAGATATTTGGTGTTTCACTATAGACCTTGATGGGCTCTGCAATGTCCCTTTGTAGATTCTACAAAAAGAGTGTTTCCAACTTGCTGAATCAAAACAAGGGTTTATTTCTGTGAGATTAATCCACACATCACAAAGCATTTTCACTGATAGCTTGTTTTTAGTTCTTATCATGGGATATTTTGTTTTTCAATATAGGCCTCAAAGGGCTTTACAGTGTCCCTTCATATATTCTACCAAAAGCATTTTTTCCAACTGGCTGAATCAATACAAAGATTTCACTCACTGAGATGAATCCACACTTCACAAACATTTTCACAGATAGGTTGTTTCTAGTTTTTATCATGGGATATTTGGGTTTTCAGTATAGGCCTAAATGGGCTCTGAAATATTCCCTCATTGAGTCTACAAAAGGCTTCCAACTTGCTGAATCAAAACAAAAGTTAAACTCTGTTAGATGAATCCACAAATCAAGAATCACAAATCACTTTCACATATAGCCCTTTTCTAGTTTTTAATCACAGGATATTCAGTTTTACACCACAGTCCTCCATTAGTTCTATAATGTCCCTTTGTAGATTCTACAAAAAGCGTGTTTCCAACCTGCTTAATCAAAACAATGTGAATCCACACATCAGAAAGCATTTTCACTGAGAGCTTCTTTCTATTTTTTATTGTGGGAAATTTAGGTTTGCACTATAGGCACCAATGGGCTCTGAAATATCCCTTCATAGGTTCTACAGAGAGAGTGTTTCTAACCTGCTGAATCAAACCAAAGGTTTAACTCTGTTAGTTAATTCACACATTGCAAAGCATTTTCACAGATAGCTTGTTTCTATTTTTTATCGTGGGATATTCTGTTTTTCACTATAGACTCAATGGTCTCCAAAATCTCCCCTCATAGATGCTACAAAAAAAGTGTTTTCAACTGGCTGAATCGAAATAAATGTTTAACTGTGTTAGATGAATCCACACGTCACAAAATATTTTCACTGAGAGCTTGTTTCTAGTTTTTATCACAGAATTCTCGTTTTTTCACAATAAGCATTAATGGGCTCTGGAAAGTCTCTTTGTAGATACTACAAAAAAAGTGTTTCAAACTTGCTGAATCAAAACCATAGTTTAACTCTGTGAGATCAATCTGCGCATCCCACAACATTCATACTGAGAGTTTGTTTCTTATTTTTATCACAGGATATTCAGGTTTTCACTATAGGCCTCAATGGGCTTCAAAATGTCATCTCGTAGATTCTGCAAAAAAAGAGTTTCCAACCTGCTGAATCAGAACAAAGGTTTAACTTTGTGAGGTGAATGCACACACGGAGAAGAAGTTTCGCTGAGAGCTTGTTTGTAGTTTTTATCTAAGGGTATTTTGTTTTTCACAATAGGCCTCAATGGGCTCAGAAAGATTTCTTTGTAGATTGTACAGAAAGAATGCTTCAAATCTACTGAATCAAAAACAAAGGTTTAAATCATTGAGATGAATCCACACATTGCAAAGCATTTTCACTGAGATCTTCTGTCCAGTTTTTAATCACAGGATGTTTGGTTTTTCATTATAGACCTCAATGGGCTCTGAAATGTCACATCTTAGATTCTACAAAAAGAGTTTCCAACCTTCAGAAAAAAAGCCAAAGTTTAACCCTGTGAGATGAATCCACACCACACATAGCATTTTCACTGAGAGCTTTTTTCTTGTTTTTATCATGGGATATTTGGTTGTTCATTATAGGCCTATATGGTTCTTGAATGTTCCCTCCTACATTCTAAAAAAAGAGTGTTTCCAACCTGCTTAATCAAAAAAGAGTTTAACTCTGTGAGACAAATCCACATGTCACAAAGCATTTTTACACATAACTTGTTTCCAGTTATTATTGAGGGATATTCAATTTTTTTTTACTATAGGTATCAACGGTTTCTGAAATGTCCCCTCATAGATTCTACAAAAAAGTGTTTCCAACCTGCTTAATCAAAACAAAGGTTTATCTCAGTTAGTTGAATCCAAACATCACAAAGAATTTTCACTGATACCTTGTTTCTAATTTTTATTGTGGGATATTTGGTGTATCACAATAGGCCTCAATAGGGTCCAAAATGTTCCCTCATACCTTCTACAAAAACAGTGTTTCCAACCTGCTAAATCAAAACAGGTTTATCTCTGTGAGATAGATTCACCCATCACAAAGCATTTTTACAGATAGCTTGTTTCTAGTTTTTATTGTGGGACATTCAGTTTTTTACTATAGGCCTCAATCGTGTCCGAAATGTCCCCTCGTAGATTCTACAAAAAAAGTGTTTCCAACCTGCTGAATGAAAAAAAAAATTAACTCTGTTAGATGAATCCAAACATTGCAAAGCATTTTCATTGATATCTTGTTTCTAATTTTTATCACGGAATATTCAGTTTAGTACATTAGGCCTCAATGGGCTGTGAAATGTCCCCTTGCAGATTCTCCAAAAAAAGGGTTTTCAACCTGCTGAATCAAAACAGTGGTTTAACTCTTGAGATGAATGACATAATACATAGCATTTTCACAGAGAGCTTGTTTCTTGTTTTTTATCATGGGATATTCACTATTGGCCTCAAAGGGCTCCAAAATGACCCCTTTTAAATTCTACAGAAAGAAAGCTTAAAACCTGCTGAATCAAATCAAGGATTAACTCTGTTAGATGAATCTACACATTGAAAAGCATCATTATACACAGCTTGTTTGCAGTTTTTATCATGTTATATTCAGTTTTTTACTATAGGCCTCAATCGTCTCTGAAATATTTCCTCCTAGATTCTACAAAAAAAGTGTTTCCAACAGTGGAATCAAAAGAAAAATTTATCTCTGTTGGAGGAATCCAACCATTGTGAAGCCTTTTTACTGATACCTTGTTTCTAATTTTTATCATGGGATATTTGGCTTATCACAATAGACTTCAACGGGCTCCGAAATTTTCCCCTCATATTCTACAAAAAGAGTGTTTCTAACCTTCTGTATCAAAATAAAAGTTTAACTCTGTTAGATGAATCTACATGTCACATAGCATTTTCACTGCAGGCTTGTTTCTAGTTTTTAATAGTGGAACATTCTATTTTTTACTATAGCCCTCAATGGGCTCCAAAATGACCCCTCATATATTTTGAAAAAGAGTGTTTTCAAACTGCTGAGTCAAATCCAAAGATTGACTCGATTAGATTAATCCACACATTGCAAAGCATTTTCACAGTTAGCTTGTTTCTAGTTTTTTTGTTGTTTGTTTGTTTGTTTTTTGAGACAGAGTCTCGCTCAGTCGCCCAGGCTGGAGTGCAGTGGTGCCATCTCGGCTCACTGCAAGCTCTGCCTCCAGCATTCATGCCATTCTTCTACCTCGGCCTCCAGAGTAGCTGAGACTACAGGTGCCCACCACTATACCCGGATAATTTTTTTTGTATTTTCAGTAGAGACGAGGTTTCACCGTGTTAGCCAGGATGATCTCGATCTCCTGACCTCGTGATCTACCCACCTTGGCCTCCCAAAGTACTGGGATTACAGGCATAAGACACCGTGCCTGGCCAGGTTCTTTCTAGTTTTCATTGTGAGATATTCGGTTTTTTCACTATAGGCCTCAATAGGCTCTGACATGTCCCCTTGTAATTTCTACAAAAATAGTGTTTACAACCTGCTAAATTAAAACAGCGTTTTAACTTTGTGACATGAATCCACACATTGCAAAGCATTTTCACAGAAAGCTTGTTTCTAGTTTTTATTGTGGGATATTCAGCAGCATACTATAGGCCTCAATGATCTCTGAAATGTCCCTTTCTAGATTCTACAGAAAAAGTGTATCTAACCTGCTGAATCAAAAAAAGGTTTAACTCTGTTGGATGAATCCAACCATAGTAAAGCATTTTCACTGATACCTTGTTTCTAATTTTTATCATGGGATATTTGATTTATCACAATAGGCCTCAATGGACTCTGAAATGTCCTCTTGTAGATCTATAAAAACAGAGTTTCCAACCTGCTGAATCAAAAGAAGTGTTTAACTTTGTGAGATGTATCCACACATTGCATAGCATTTTCACTGAGAGCTTGTTCCTAGTTTTTCTCATGGGATATTCTGTTTTTCAATATAGGCATCAATGGGCTCTGAAATGGCCCTTCATAGATTTTATAAGAAGAATGTTTCCAACCTGCTGAGTAAAATCAAAGGTTTCAATCTGTTAGATGAATCCACACATCACAAAGCATTTTCATTGAGAGCTTCCTTCTAGTTTTTATCACAGATATTCAGTTTTTCAAAATAAGCCTCAGTGGGCTTTGAAATGTCCCTTCGTAATTTCTACAAAAAACAGGGTTTTCAACCTGCTGAATGAAAAGAAAGATTTAGCTCTGTGAGATGAATCCACACATCATAATGTATTTTCACCGAGAGCTTGTTTCTACTTTTTATTGCAAGATATTCAGTTTTTCACCATAGGCTTCAATGTGCCCCAAAATGTCCCCTTGTAGATTCTACAAAAAGTGTTTCCAACCTGCTGAATCAAAACGAAGGTTTAACTCTGTAAGATGAATCCACACATCATATAGCATTTTCACTTAGAGCATGGTTCTAGTTTTTATCATGGAATATTTGGGTTTTCACTATAGACCACAATGGGCTTTGAAATGTCCCCTCATAGATATTGCAAAAAGACTGTATCCAACCTGCTAAATCAACACAAAAGTTTAACTCTGTCAGAGGATTCCACGCATTGCAAACCATTTTCACAGATAGCTTGATTCTATTTTTTATCACGGTATCTTCTGCTTTTCACTATAGGTCTCAATGGGCTCTGAAATGTCCCTTCGTAGATTCTACAAAAAAAAAGTTTACAACCTGCTGAATCAAAACGAAAGTTTAGCTCTGTGAGATGAATCCATACGTCACAAAGCATTTTAAGATACAGCTTGTTTCTAGCTTTTGTCATGGAATATTCGGATTTTCACTATAGACCTCAATGGGCTCCAAAATGTCCTTTCGTAGATTCTACAAAAAGAGTTCTTCCAAGCTGCCTAATCAAAATAAAGGTTTAACTCTGTGAGATGAATCCACACATCACAAAGTATTTTCACTGAGAGCTTGTTTCTAGTTTTTATTGTGGAATATTCTATTTTTCACTTTAGACATGAAGGAGCTCCACAATATCTCTTCATAGATTCTACAAAGATTGTTTCCAACCTGCTAAATCCAAACAAAGGTTTAACTCACTGAGATGAATCTACACATTGAAAAGCATTTTCACTGAGATTTTGTTTCTAGTTTTTATCAGGTTTATATTATATATCTAGTTTATATTTGGGTTTACACTATAGACCTCAATGGTCTCCGAGATGTCCCTATGTAGATGACTCATAATGGGTGTTTCCAATTTGCTGAATCAAATCAGAGATTTAAGTCTGTTAGGTGAATCCACATATCACACCGCATTTTCTTGAAAACTTATTTCTATTTTTCATCAAGGGATATTTGTTTTTTTGCAATACGCATCAATGGGCTCCAAAATAACCCTTCGTGGATTCTACAAAAAAAGTGTTTCCAACCTGCTGAATCAAAACAAAGGTTTAACTCTGTTAGATGAATCCACAAACCACAAAGCATTTTCACTGGTAGCTTTTTTCTAGATTTCATGGTGGGATATTCGGTTTTTCACAATAGGCATCAATAGGGTCTAAAATGTCCCAAAGTAGATTCTACAAAAAAAGTGTTTCCAACCTACTGAATCAAAGCAAAGGTTTAGCTCTGTCAGATGAATACACACATCACATAGCATTTTCACTGAGAGCTTGTTTCTAGTTTTTATCGTGAGATGTTTGGTTTTTCACTATAGGCCTCAATGAGCTTCAAAATGTCCCCTCACAGATTCTACAAAAAGAATGTTTCCAACCTACTGAATAAAAATAAAGGTTTAACTTTGTCAAATGAATCCACATGTCACATAGCATTCTCACCGAGAGCTTGTGTCTCCTTTTTGTAACAGGATATTCAGGTTTTCACTATAGACCTCAATGGGCTCTGAAATGTCTTTTAGTAGATCCTACAAAAAAAGTGTTTCCAACCTGCTGAATCAAAATAAAGCTTTACATCACTGAGATGAATCTGCACATTGCAAAGCATTTTCAATGAGAGGTTGTTTCTAGTTTTTTTTGTTGTTGTTGTTGAATATTCAGGTTTTCACTGCAGGCCTCAATGGTCTCTGAAATATCCTCTCATAGAGTTTTCAAAAACAGTGTTACAAACCTGCTGAATAAAATCAAAGGTTTAACTCTGTAGATGAATCAACATTTCACAAAATACTTTCACAGATAGCTTGTTTCTAGTTTTTATCATGAGATATTTAGTTTTTCAGTGTATACCTCAGTGGGCTCTGAAATGTACCTTCATAGGTTGTACAAGAGGGTTTCCAACCTGCTGAATCAAAACAAAGGCTTAACTAACTGAGATGAATCCACACACTGCAAAGCATTTTTACGGATAGCTTCTTTCTAGTTTTTGTTGCAGGATATTCTGGTTTTCAGTATAGTCCTCAATGGGCTTCAAAATGTCCTTTTGTAGTTTCTACAAAAAAAAGTGTTTCCAACCTGCTGAATCAAAACAAAGGTTAAACTCTGTTAGATTAATCCACACATCACATAGCATTTTCACTGACAGCTTGTTTCTAGTGAAATATGTTTATTGCAGCATATTTTGTCTTTCAGTGTAGGCTTCAATGGATACTGAAATGTCCCCTCATAGATTCTACAAAAATTGTGTTTACAACATGCTGAATCAAAAACAAAGGTTTAACTCTGTGAGATGAATTTACATGTTGCAAAGCATTTTCAAAGATAGCTTGTTTCTAGTTTTATCTTGGGATATTTGGCTTTTCAATGTAGGCCAATTGGCTCTGAAATTACCTTTCTTAGATATTACAAAGAAGAGTGTTTACATCCTGGTGAATCAAAAAGAAGCTTTAACTCTGTGAAATGAATCCACTTATTACAAAGCATTTTTGCTGATAACTTGTTTCCAGTTTTTATCCCTGGATATTTCATTTTTCACAATAGGCATCAATGAACTCTGAAATGTCTCATTGTATATTCTACAAAAAGTGTGTTTCCAATGTGCAGAATCAAAACAAAGGTTTAAATCAGTGAGATGAATCCGCACACCACAAAGCATTTTCACTGAGATCTTGTTTCTAGTTTTCATCGAATCATTTTAGGTTTTTCACCATAGACCTCAATGAACTCTGAATTGTCCCTTCATAGTTTCTAAAAAAAGAGTGTTTCCAAAATGCTGAACCAAAAAAGATTTTACTCAGTGAGAGGAATCCACCCATTGCAAAGCATTTTCATTGATAACTTGTTTATAGTTTTCTTCAAGGGATATTCTGTTTTTCACTATAGTTCTCAATGGGCTCTGAAATGTTTCCCAGTAGATTCTACAAAAAGAGTGTTTCCAACCTGCCGAATCAAAACAAAGATTTATCTCTGTGAGATGAATCCATGCATTGCAAAACATTTTCACTGAAAACTTATATCTAGTTTTTATTGCTAGTTATTCTGTTTTTCACTATAAGCTTCAAAGGGATCCAAAATGTCCCTTCGTAGATTCTACAAAATGAGTATTTGCCACCTGCTGAATAACAACAAATGTTTACCTCTGTGAGATAAATCTACAAATTGCAACACATTTTGACTGACATCTTGTTTCTAGTTTTTATGGTGGGATATTCATTTTTTCCACATAGGAATAAATGGGCTTTGAAATGTCCCTTCATAGATTCTACAAAAAGAGTATTTACAACTTGCTGAATCCAAACAAAAGTTAAAGTTTTTGAGATAAATCCTCACATCACAAAGTATTTTCACTGATATCTTGTTTCTAGTTTTTATCACAGGATAGTAGGAATTTTACTATTGGCCTCAATGGGCTTTGAAATGTCCTTTTGTAGATTCTAAAAAAAGATGTTTCCAACCTGCTGAATCAAAACAAAGGTTTAGCTCTCTTAGATGAATCCACATATCGAAAGCATTTTCCCTAAGAGTCTGTTTCTAGTTTTTATCGTGGGATTTTCTGTTTTTCACTATAGGTCTCAAAGGGCACTTAAATGTCCCTTTGTGGATACTACAAAAATAGCTAAATCAAAACTAATGTTTAACTCTGTGATTTGAATAGACATATAGCAAAGCATTTTCACTAAGAAATTGCTTCTAGCTTTTATCATGGGATATTCTGTTTTTCACTATAGGCCTCAATAAGCTCTGAATGTCCCTTTGTAGGTTCTACAAAAAGAGTGTTTCCAACCTGCTAAACCAAAATAAAGGTTTAACTCTGTGAGGTGAATCCACACATCACAAAGCATTTTTACTGACAGCCTGCTTCTAGTTTTTATTGCAGGATATTCAGTTTTTCACTACAGGCCTCAATGGGCTCTGAAATGTCCTTTTGTAGATTCTACAAACAGTGTTTTCAACAGCTGAATCAAAAAATAAGTTTAACTTTGTAAGTTGAATTCCCAGATCACAAAGCATTTTCACTGAGAGTTCATTTGTAGTTTTTATCATGGAATATTTGGTTATTCACTATAGGCCTCTATTGGCTTTGAAATGTCTCTTTGTAAATTCTCCAAAAGCAGTGTTTCCAGCCTGCTGAATCAAAATAAACGTTCAACTAAGTAAGATGAATTCACACATAGTAAAGCATTTTCACTGAGAGTTTGTTTCTAGTTTTTATTGTGGAATATTTGGTTTTACACTATAGGACTCAAAGGGCTCCAAAATATCCGTTTGTAGATTCTACAAAAAGAAGGTTTTCAACCTGCTGAATCAAAACAAACGTTTAACTCTGTGAGATGAATCCACACATTGCAAATCACTTTCACGGAGAGCTTGTTTTTAGTTTTTTTTGGAGGATGTTTATGTTTTTGCTATAAGCCTCAATGGGCTTTGAAATGTCCCCTAGTAGATTCTACAAAAAAAAAAGTGTTTTCAACCTGCTAAATCAAAACAAAGCTTTAACTCTGTGACATGATTCTACACATCACCAAGCATTTTCACAAAGAGTTTATTTGTTGTTTTTATCACAGGATATTCTGGTTTTCACAATAGGTCTCAATGAACTAAAAAATGTCACTTCATGGATTCTTAAAAATAGTGTTTCCAACCTGTTGAGTCAAAACAAAGGTTTAACCCTGTAAGATGAATCCACACATGATGAAGCAATTTCACTGATAGCTTTTTTCTAGTTTTTATCATGGGATATTTGTTTTTTTCACTATAGGTTTTAACAGATTCTACCAGAAGAATGTTTCCAACCTGCTGAATAAAAACAAGTGTTTAACTCTGTGAGATTAATCCACACATCAAAAAGTATTTTCACTGAGAGGTTGTTTCTAGTTTTTATACTGGGATATTGGATTTTTCACTATAGGTCTCAATGAGCTATGAAATGTCCCTTCATAGATTCTACAAATAGAGTGTTTCCCAACTGCTGAGTCAAAACAAGATTTAACTCTGTGAGGCGAATCCACCCATCACAAAGCATTTTCACTGAGAGGTTGTTTGTAATTTTTATCACAGGATATTGGGGTTTTCACCAGAAGCCTCAACTGGCTTCAAAATGTCCCTTCATAGATTCTACAAAAAGAGTGTTTACAACCTGAAGAATTAAAACAAAGTTTTAACTCTGTGAGATTAATCCACACATCAAAAATATTTTCACTGAGAGTTTGTTTCTAGTTTTTATCACGGGATATTCAGTTATGCACTATAGGCCAAAATGAGCTCTGAAATGTCCATTGTAGATTAAGAAAACAGTGTTTCCAAACTTCTGAGTCAAAACAGAGTTTAACTGAATGAGGTGAATCCACACATTGCAAAACATTTTCATTGAGAGCTTGTTTCTAGTTTTTATCGCAGGATATCAGGTTGTTTCTAAAGGCCTTAAAGGGCTCTGCAATGTACCATCATAGATTCTACACAAAAATGTTTCCAATTTACTGCATTAAAGCAAAGTTTTAACTCTGTGAGATGAATCTGCACATGGAAAATTATTTTCAATGAGAGCATGTTTCTAGTTTTTATCGTGGGATATTTGGTAATGCAGTATAGACCAAAATGAGCCCGAAATTTCCATCATAGATTGTAAGAAAAGCGTGTTTCCAACCTGCTGAATCAAAACAAAAGTTTAACTCTGGTAGATGAATCCACACATCACAATGCATTGTCACTGAGAGCTTGTTTCTAGTTTTTATTGTGGGATATTTGGTTTTTCACCATAGGACTAAATTGGATCCAAAATGTCCCTTTGTAGATTCTACAAAAAGAGTGTTTCAGGCCTGCTGAATCAAAACAAAGGTTGAACTCAGTGAAATGAATCCACACTTGGCAAAGGATTTTCACTGACAGATTGTTTCTAGTTTTTATCACAGGATACTCAGTTGTTCACCACAGGCCTCAATTGGCTTTGAAATTTCCCTTCATAGATTCTACCAAAAGAGTGTTTGCAACCTCATAAATCACAGCAAAGGTTTAACTCAATGAGGTGAATCCACACATCGCAGAGCATTGTGACTGAGAGCTTTTTTTCTAGTTTTTCTCTCTGCATATTCAGTTTGTCATTATAGGCCTCAATGGGCTCAGAAATGTCCTTTTGTAGATTCTACAAAGAGTGTTTTCTAACTGCTAAACCAAAACAAAGGTTTAACTCGGTGAGATGAATCCATACATTGCAAAGTATTTACACTGAGAGCTTGTTTCTAATTTTCATGCAGAATATTCACTTTTTCACTATAGGATTCAATGGGTTTCAAAATGTCCCCTTGAAGTTTCTACAAAAAACACTTTCCAACCTGCTGTATTAAAACAAAGATTTAACTCTATCAGATAAATTCACAAATCACAAAGCATTTTCACTTATAGCTTATTTCTAGTTTTTAATCATGGAATATTAAGAGTTTTCGCTATAGGCCTTAATGGGATCTGAAATGCCCCATTGTAGTTTTTACAAAAAGAGTGTTTCCAACCTGCTGAATTAAAAAAAAAGATTAACTCTGTGAGATGAATCAATACATCACAAAGTACCTTCACCGACAGGTTGTATTTAGTTTTTATCAGGAGATATTCAGTTTTTCACTTCGATGGGCTACTAAATGTCTTCAAGTAAATTATACCAAAAGAGTTTATCCAACCTGCTGAATCAAAACAAAGGTTTAACTCTGGGAAATAAATACACACATTGCAAAGCATTATCACTGAGAGCTTTTTCTACTTTATATCACAGAGTATTCAGTTTTTAACTACAGGCTTCAATGGGCTTTAAAATGTCACCTCATAGATTCTACAAAATCTGTTTCCAATCTACTGAATCAAAACAAAGGTTTAGTTCTGTGAGATAATCTAAACATCAGGGAAAGCATTTTCCCTGAGAGCTTGTTTCTAGTTTTTATCACGGGATATTTAGGTTTTCACTATAGGTCTCAATAAGCTCTGAAATGTCCTCTCATAGATTCTACGAAAAGTGTGTTTCCAACCTCCTGAATCAAAACAACGTTTAACTCAATGAGGTGAATCCACACATTCCAAAGTGTTTTCACTGAGAGTTTGCCCTAGTTTTTATTGTAGGAAATTCATTTTTTCACTATAGGTCTCAATGTACTCTGAAATGTCCTCTCATAGATTCAATAAAAAGTGTGTTTCCAACCTTCTGAGTCAAAAAAAATCTTTAATTCAGTGAGAAGAATCTAAACATCACAAATCATTTTCACTGAGTGCTTGTCTCTAGTTTTTATCGTGGGATATTTGGGTTGTTTCTAAAGGCCTTAATGGGCTTTGAAATATCCCATTGTACATTCTACACAAAAATGTTTCCAATCTACTGCATCAAAACAAAGTTTAACTCTGTCAGATGAGTCCACATATCGAAAGGCATTTTCAATGAGAGATTGTTTCTAGTCTTTATCAGGGGATATTCATTTTTTCACTACAGACCTCAATGGGCTCTGAAATGTAACATCGTAGGTTCTTCAGAAAGAGTGTTTCCAACCTGCTGCATCAAAACAACAGTTTAAATGAGTGAGATGAATCCACACATCTGAAAGCATTTTCAGTGAGAGCTTGTTTCTAGTTTTTATCACGGAATGTTTAAGTTTTTACTATAGGGTTTAATGGCCTCGGAAATCCACACATCAGAAATCATTTTCACTGATAGCTTGTTTCTAGTTTTTATCACAAATATTTGATTTTTCACTAAAGGCCTCAGTGGGCCCAAAATGCCCCTTAGTAGATTTTACAGAAAGAGTGTTTCAAACCTGTTGAATCAAAACAAAGGTTTAATTCTCTAAGATGAATCCACACATCACAAAGCATTTTCACTGAGAGTTTGTTTCTAGTTTTTATTGTGGGATACTCCGGTTTTCACTATAGGCCTCAAAGGGCTTTGAACTGTCCCTCCATAGATTGAACAAAAAGGGTATTTCCAACGTGATGAATCAAAACAAAAGCTTAACCCTGTTAAATTAAAGCATTTTCACTGAAGATTGTTTCTAGTTTTTATCACGGGATATTTGGGTTTTCACTACAGGACTCAAAAATATCCAAAATGTCCTCTCCTAGATTTTTTTCTTTTAAAGAGTGTTTTCAACCTGCTGAACCAAAACAAACCTATAACTTTGTGTAATGAATCCACACTTCACAAGGCATTTTGACTCAGAACTTATTTCTAGTTTTTATGGCAGGATATTTTGTTTTTCATTATAGACATCAATGGGCTTTGAAACGTCCCCTTGTAGATCCTACAAAGAGAGTGTTTGCAACCTGCTGAATCAAAACAAAGGTTCAATTCAGTAAGATGAATTGACGCATTTCAAAGTATTTTCACTGAGAGATTTTTTTCTAGTTTTTATCACAAAATATTCGGTTTTTCACTATAGGATTCCATAGGCCCGGAAATGGCCCTTCATAGATTCTACAAAAAAGTGTTTCCAAACTACTGAATCAAAACAAAGGTTTAATTCTGTGAGGTGAATCCACACATTGCAAAGCATTTTCTCTGACAGCTTATTTCTAGTTTTTATCGTAAAATATTCGATATTTAACTATAGGCCTCAATGGGCTCTGAAAGGTCCCTTTGTATATTCCACAGAAAGTGTTTCCAACCTATTGAATCAAAGCACAGATTTATCTGTGTGAGTTGAATCCTTCCATCATAAAGCATTTTCACCGATAGCTTTTTTCTTGTTTTTATCGTGGGATATTTAGTTTTTCACTCTAGGACTCAATGAGCTCTGAAATGTCCCATCATGGATTCTACAAAAAGAGTGTTTTTAAACTGCTGAATCAAAACAAAGGTTTAATTCTGTGAGACGAATCCAAACATTGCAAAGCTTTTATACTGAGAGCTTGTTTCTAGTTTTTATTGTGGGATATTTGGGTTTTAACTAAAGGCCTCAATGGGCTTTGAAATGTCCCCTCATAGATACTACAAAGAAAATGTTTCCAACTTGCTGAATCAAAACAAAGGTTTAACTCTGTGAGATGGTTTTGCACATCAGAAAGCACTTTCACAAAGTGCTTGTTTCTCATTTTTATTGTGGGATATTCTGGTTTTCACAGTAAGCCTCAATGAACTCTGAAATGTCACTTCATTGATTGTTCAGTGTTTCCAATCTGCTGTATCAAAACAAAGGTTTACCTCTGTGAGATAAATCGACACATCATGAAGCATTTTCATGGAAAGCTTTTTTCTACTTTATATCTCAAGGTTTTTTACTATAGGCCTCAATAGGTTTCAAAATTTCCCCTCATATATTCTGCAAAACTAGTGTTTCCAACCTGCTGAATCAAAACCAAGGCTTAATTCTAAGAGATGAATATACACATAGTAAAGCATTTTCACTGATAGCTTGTTTCTAGTTTTTATCAGAAAATATTCCTGTTTACACAACAGGCATCAATGAGCTCTGAAATTTCCCCTTGTAAATTCTACACAAAGAGTCTTCCCAATCCTCTGAATCAAAACAAAGCTTTAACTTTGTGAAATGAATCCACACATCCAAAGCATTTTCACTGAGAGCTTGTTTCTATTTTTTATCATGGGATTTCACTACAGGTTTGGATTTTCACTATAGACCTCAATGAGTTTTGAAATTTAACCTCATAGATTGTACAAAAAAAGTGTTTCCAGCACGCTGAATCAAAAGAAAGATTTAACTCTGTGAGATGAACCCACCCATCGCAAAACATTTTCAATGATAGATTGATTCTTCTTTTTATTGTGTGATATTCGGTGTTTCATTAAAGGCCTCAATGGGCTCCAAAATTTCCGTTCTTAGATTCTACAAAAGAGTGTTTCCAATCTGCTGAATCAAAACAAAGGTTTAATTCTGTGAGACAAATCCACATATTGCAAACCATCTTCACTGATAGCTTTTTTCTAGTCCTTATTGTAGAATATTTGAATTTTCACCATGGACATCAATGGGCTCCTAAATATTCCTTTGTAGATTCTACAAAAGGAGTGTTTCCAATCTGGTGAATCAAAACAAAGAATTAACTCTGTGAGGTGAATCCACACACAAAAAAGCTTTTTCATCAATAGCTTGTTTCTAGATTTTATCATGAAATATTCGGGTTTTCACTACCGGCCTCAATGGGCTCCAAAATATCCCTTCATAGATTCTATAGAAAGAGTGTTTCCAACCCGTTGAATCAACGCAAAGGTTTAATTCTCTGAGATGAATTGGCACATTGCAAACATTTTCTCTGAGAGCTTGTTTCTAGATTTTATTGCAGGATATTCGGGTTTTCACTATAGGCCTCAGTGGTTTTTGAAATGTCCCCTTGTATATTCTACGAAAAGATTGTTTCCAACCTGCTGCAACAAAACTAAGGTTTAGCTCTCTGAAATAAAACTACACATCACAAAGCATTTTCACAGGTAGCCTGTTTCGTGTTTTCATCACAGGATATTCAGGTTTTCATGATAGGCCTCAATGGGATCCAAAATGTCCCTTCGTAGAATCAACAGAATGAGAGTTTCCAATCTGCTGAATCAAAACACTGGTTTAACCCTGTGACATGACTCTAAAAATTGCAAAGCATTTTCGCAGATAGCTTGTTTCTAGTTTTTATCACTGTTTTTTAAAGTTTTCACTATACACCTCAATGGGCTCTGAAATGTCCCTTGATAGATTCTACAAAAAGAGTGTTTCCAACCTGCTGAATCAAAACAAAGGTTTAACTCTGTGAGATGAATTCCCACATTGCAAAGCATTTTCACAGATAGCTTGTTTCAAGTTCTGATCTTGGAATATTCGGTTTGTCACTATAGGACTCTACGTATTTTGAAATGCCCCTTTGTAGTTTATAAAAAAGAGTTTTTCAAACCTGCTGAATCAAAACAAAGGTTTAACTCTGTGAGATGAATCCACATATTACAAAGTCTTTTCACCGATAGCTTTTATATAGTTTTTATCACGGGATATTTTGTTTTTCATTATATGTTTCAATGGTTCTGAAATGTCCATATTTAGGATCTACAGAAAGAGTGTTTCCATCCTTCTGAATCAAATCAAAGATTTAATTCTGTGAGATGAATCCACACATTGCAAAGCGTTTTCACAGATAGCTTGTTTGTAGTTTTGATCATGAAATACTAAATTTTTTACTATAAGCCTCAATGGACTCTGAAAAGTCCCTTCATAGATTTTACAGAAAGAGTGTTTCCAATCTCCTGAATCAAAACAGAGATTTAACTCTGCAAGATGAATCCACACATCACAAAGCATTTTCACAGAGAGCTTGTTTCTAGTTTTTTTCATGGGATTTTTTTTACTATAGGCCTGAAGGTGCTCTAAAATTTTCTTTGTAGATTCTACAAAAAGAATGTTTCGAACTTGCTGAATGAAAACAAATATTTAACTCAGTGAGATGAATCCATACACAACAAAGCATTTTTACAGTTTGTAGTTTTTACCTCAGGATGTTTGGTTTTTCACTGCAGGCCACAAAGGCTCCAAAATGTCCCTTTGTAGATTCTACAGAGGTTTTCCAACCTGCTGAATCAAAACAAAGGTTTAATTGTGTGATATGAATCCACACATTGCAATCCATTTTCACAGATAGTTTGTTTATATTTTTGATTGCGAGATATTTGGGTTTTTACTATAGGCCTCATTGGGCTCTGATACGTCCCTTCATAGATTCTACAACAAGAGTGTTTCCAACCTGTTGAGTCAAAACAATGATTTATCTCTGAGAAGTTAATCCACACATTGCCAAGCATTTTAACAGATAGCTTCTTTCTAGGTTCTATCATTGGATCGGTTTTTCACTACAAGCGTCATTGGGCTCCATAATATTCCTCCATAGTTTCTTCAGAAAGTATGTTTCCAACTAGCTGAATCAAAGCAATGGTTTAAATCTGTGAAATGAATCCACACATCACAAAGCATTTTTACAGATCGCTTGTTTCTAGTTTTGATTGCAAAATATTAGTTTTTTTACTATAAGCCTCAGTGATCTCGGAAATGTGGCTTCATAGATTTTACAGAAAAAGTGGAACCAACCTCATGAATCATAAAAGAAGTTTAACTCAGTGAGATGAATCCACACATCACAAAGAATTTTCACAGATAGCTTTTTCTACTTTTTATCATGAGATATTCAGTTTTTCACTATAAGCCTCAATGTGCTCTGAAATGCCCCTTCTTAGATTCTACAAAAAGAGTGTTTCCAACCTGCTGAATCAACACAAAGGTTTAACTCTGCGACATAAATCCACACATACAAACTGTTTTCACAGATAACTTGTTTCTAGTTTTTATTGCAGGTTGTTCGTTTTTTCACTATAGGCCTCAGTGGGCTCCTAAATGTCCCTTCTACAGATTCTGGGACAGAAATGTACCTTCTGGATTCTACAGAAACTGTGTTTCCAACCTGCTAAAAGAAAACAAAAATTTATCATTTTGAGATGAATCCATACATCACAAAGCATTTTCACTGAGAGCATTTTTCTCATTTTTATCAAGGGATATTAGGTTTTTCGCTATAGGTCTCCATGTGCTCTGAGACATTTTTTCGTAGATTCTACAAAAAGAGTGTTTTTTAGCATGCTGAATGAAAGCAAAGGTTTATCTCTGTAAGATGAATCTACAATCACAAATCATTTTCACAGAGTGCTTGTTTCTAGTTTTTATCTTGGGATATTCCATTTTTCTCTATAGGCCTTAGTTGACTCTGAAATGCCCATTCATAGATTTTACAAAAAGCGTGCTTCCAACCTGCTGAATCGAAATAAAGGTTTATCTCTGTGAAATGAATCCACACATCACAAAGCATTTTCACTGATAGCTTGTTTCTAGTTTTTATTGTGTGATAATACAGTTTTCATTATAAGACTGAAAAAGGTCCTTAATGTTGCTTTGTAGATTTTACAAATAGAGTGTTTCCAACTTGCTGAATGAAAACAAACATTTTCCTCGGTGAGATGAATCCAAACATTTAAAAGCATTTCCATATATAGCTTATTTCTAGTTTTTATCACAGGATATTTGGGTTTTCACTATAGGCCCCAGTGAGCTCTGAAATGTCCTTTCATGGATTCTACAAAAACAGTGTTTCCAAACTACTGAACCAAAACAAACGTTTCTTTCTGTGAGATAAATCCACACATCCAAAGCATTTTTACAGAGAACTTGTTTCCATTTTTTGTAGTGGGATATTTTGTTTTTCACAGTAGGCCTTAATGGGCTTTGAAATATCTCTTTGTAGATCCTACAACAAGAGTGTTTCCAACTTGCTAAATAATAAAAAAAAAGGTTTGTCTCTGTGAGATAAACCTACACATCACTAAGCATTTTCTCTGATAGCTTGTTTCTAGTTTTTATCACGGTGTAATCAGTTTTCCTTAAAGGACTCATTGGCTATGACATGTCCCTTTGTAGATTTTACAAAAAGAGTGTTTCCAATTTGCTGAATGAAAATAAAGGTTTAATTCTGTGAGATGAATCCACATATGGCAAAGCAATTTACACAGATAGCTTGTTTCTAGTTTTGACTGCTAAATATTTGTTTATTCACTTTAAGCCTCAATGGGCTGTACAAAATCCCATCGTAGATTTTACAGAAATAATGTTTCCAACCTCCTGAATCAAAACAGAGATTTAACTCTGTGTGATGAATCCACACATCGCAAAGCATTTTCAAAGATAGCCTGTTTCTAGTTTTAATCTCAGGCTATTCAGTTTTTTATTATAGGCTTCAATGTACTCTGAAATGTCCTGTCACAGATTCTGCAAAAATAAAAAAAGAGTTTCCAACCTGCTGAATGAAAACAGAGTCTTAACTCCATGAGATGAATCCATACATCACAAAGTATTTTTATGAATAGTTTCTTTGTAGTTTTCACCACAGGATATTCGGCTTTTCACTAAAGGTGTCAATGACTCCAAAAAGTCCCTTCATAGATTCTACAGAAATAATTTTTCCACCCTGCAGAATAAAAACTAAGATTTAACTTGGTGATATCAGTCCAGACATCTCAATCCATTTTCACAGATAGCTTGTTTCTAGTTTTTATCACTGATTTTTTGTTTTTAAGTACAGGCCTCAATGGGCTCTGAAATGTCCCTTCATAGATTCTACAGAAAGAGTGCTTCCAATCTGCTGAATAAAAACAAAGGATTAACTCTGTGAGATGAATTCACACATCACAAAGCATTTTCACAGATAGCTTGTTTCTAGTTTTGTTCTCGGGAAAATCGGATTTTTAGTATAGAACTATATGTTTTTGGAAATGTCACTTTGTAGATTCTACAAAAGGAGTTTTTCCAACCTGCTGAATGAAAGCAAAGGTTTAACTCTGTGAGATGAACCGACACATCACAAAGCCTTTTCACTGATAGCTTGGTTCCAGTTTGAATAATGAGATATTCTGTTTTCCACTGTAGACCTCAATGGGCTCTGAAATGTCCCTTCAAAGATTCTATAGAAAAAGTGTCTCCGACCTGCTGAATCAAAACAAGGTTTCACTCCATGAGATGAATCCATACATTGCCAAACATTTTCACAGATAGCTTGTTTCTAGTTTCAATTGTGGGATATTCTGGTTATTACTATAGGCCTCATTCGGATCTGATATGTCCCTTCATAGATTCTACAAAAAGAGTTTTTCCAACTTGCTGAATCAAGACAATTATTTATCTTAGTGAAATAAATCCACACATTGCAAAGCATTTTCACAGATAACTTGTATCTAGTTTTATCGCAGGATATTCATTTTTTCTTTACAAGCCTCAATGGGCTCTGAAATGTCCCTTCACAGATTCTTAAAAAAAAGTGTTTCCAATCTGCTGAATCAAAGCAAAGTTTTAACTCTGTGAGATGAATCCACACATCTCAAGGCATTTTCACAGGTAGATTGTTTCTATTTTTTATTGTGAAATATCCATTTTTTTCAATAAAAGCCTCAATGGTCTCTAAAAAGTCCCTTTGTAGATTTTGCAGAAAGAGTGTTCCCAACATCCTGAATTATAACAGAGGTTTAACTCACTGAGATGAATCCACACATCACAAAGCATTTTCACAGATAGCTTGTTTCTAGTTTTCATTGTGGGATATTTTGTTTTTTACTATAGGCCTCAATGTCCTCTGAAATGCCCCTTTGTAGATTCTACAAAAAGAGTGTTTCCAACCTGCTCTGTCAAAACAAAGTTTTAACTCTGTGAGATGAATCCACATATCACAAAGTGTTTTCACAGATAATATTTTTCTAATTTTAATCCTGGGGTATTCAGCTTTTCACTATAGGCTGCAATGGGCTCTGAAACGTCTTTTTGTAGATTCTACACAAAGCTTTTTTAACCTGCTGAATCAAAAAAAGGTGTAACATTTAGAGATAAATTCATATATCACAAAGCATTTTCACTGAGAGCTTGTTTCTAGTTTTTATCACGGGATATTAGGTTTTTCATTACAGGCCTTAATGCACTCCAAAATGTCCCTTCATAGATTCTACCAAAAGAGTTTTTTTTTTAGCATGCTGAGTCAAAGCAAAGGTTTAAGTCTGTGAGATGAATACATGCATGACAAAACATTTTTACACAGAGCTTGTTTCTAGTTTTTATCGCGGGATATTCTGTTTTTCATGATAGGTCTTAATTGGCTTTGAAATGCCCCTTCATAAATTCTAAAAAAAAAAGTGCTTGCAACCTGCTGAATCAAAAAAAGATTTAACTCTGTGAGATGAATCCACACATCTCAAAGCATTTTCACAGATAGCTTGTTTCTGGTTTTCATTGCAAAATATTTGTTTTTACACTATTAGCCTCAATGGTCTCTGAAAGGCCCCTTTGTAGATTTTAAAGAAAAAGTGCTTCCAACTTCCTGAATCAAACCAAACATTTATCTCTGTGAGATGAATTGACACATCACAAAGCAATTTCACAGAGAGCTTCTTTCTAGTTTTCTTCGTGGGATATTCGATTTTTCATTATAGGCCCCAATGTGCTCAGAAATGTCCCTTTGCAGATTCTACAAAAAGAGTGTTTCCAACCTGCTGAATCAAAACAAACATTTCACTTTGTGAGATGAATCCACATATCACAAAGCATTTTTACAGAGAGCTTGTTTCTAGTTTTTATAGTAGGACATTTTGTTTTTCACTATTGGCCTCAATGGGCTTTGAAATATCCCCTCATAATTTGTACTAGAACACTGATTCCAACCTGCTAAACCAAAAAAATGGTTTACGTCTTTGAGGTAAATCCACACATTAAAAAGCATTTTTCCTGATAGCTTGTTTCTAGTTTTTATCATGGAATATTGGAGTTTTCACTGAAGGCCTCATTAGCTCTGAAATGTCACTTCATAGATTTTACAAAACGAGGGTTTCCAACCTGCTGAATCAAAACAAAGGTTTAAATCTGTGAGGTGAATCCACACATTTCAAAACATTTTCATAGATAGCTTGTTTCTTGTTTTGATCAGGGAATATTTTGTTTTTCACTGTACCTCACAATGGGCTCTGAGATATCCCTTCATAGATTCTAAAAAAGAGTGTTTCTATCCTGATGAATCAAAGCAAAGTTAACTCTATGAGACAAATCCACACATCACAAAGCATTATCATAGATAGCTTGTTTTTAGGTTTTATCATGGGATATTTAGGTTTAAACTATAGGCCCCAATGAGCTCTGAAGTGTCCCTTTGTAGATTCTACAAAATGGTGTTTCCACTCTGATGAATCAAAATAATGTTTGACCCTGTGAGATGAATGCACACCATTGCAAAGCATTTTCACTGATAGCTTGTATCTAGTTTTTATTGTGGGATAATTGGGTTTTTAGTATAGGCCTTAATGGGCTCTGAAATGTCCCTTTGTAGATTCTACAAGAAGAGTGTTTCCAACCTGCTGAATAAGGAGAAAGGTTTATCTCTGTGAGATGAATCCACACATCACAAAGCAAGTTCACTGATAGCATGTTTCTAGTTTTTATCACTGGATACTTGGGTTTTCACTACAGGTCTCAATGGGCTCCAAAATATCACTTGTTTGATTTTAAAAAAGAGGGTTTTCAACCTGCTGCATGAAAATGAAGGTTTAGATCTGTGAGATGAATCCACACATCACAGAGCATTTTAACAGATAGCTTGATCCTAGTTTTTATCATGTGATATTCAGTTTTTGACCATAGGCCTCAAATGGCTCTGTAATGTCTTTTTGTAGATTCTACAGAAAGTGGTTCCAACTTGCTGAAGGAAACAAAGGTTTATCTCTGTGAGATGAATCCACATTTCACATTTTCACAGACTGCTTGTTTTACAATCTGCTGAAGCAAAACAAAGGTTTACCTCTGTGAGATGAAACCACATTTCACATTTTCAAAGATTGCTCATTTTTTGTTTTTATTGCAGAATATTTGATTTTTCACTATAGGTTTAAATGGGCTCCAAAATGTCCCTAAGTAGATTCTACAGAAAGAGTGTTGCCATGATGCTGAATCAAAACAAGGGTTTAACACAGTGAGATATATCCAAACATCCCAAAGCATTTTCACTGATAACCTGTTTCTATTTTTTATCACGGTATATTCTGTTTTTCAACACAGGCCACAATGGGCTCTGAAACGGCTCATAAATTCTACAGAAAGAGTGTCTCTAAACTGCTGAATCAAAACAAAGGTCTAACTCTCTGAGATGAATCCACAGATCACAAAGCATTTTCACAGACAGCTTGATTCTAGTTTTTATCATGAGATGTTCGGTTTTTCACTATAGACCTCAATGGGTTCCGAAATACCCCTTTGTAGAATCTACAAAAAGAGTGTTTCCAACTTGATGAATCAAAACACGTTTAACTACGTGAGATGAATCCACACATCATAAAGCATTTCCACAAATTTCGTGTGTCCTGTTTTTATCATGGGATATTCAGTTTTTCACTATAGGCCTGAATGGGCTGCGAAATGTCCCTCTGTAGATTCTACCAAAAGAGTGTTTCCAACCTACTGAATCAAAGGAAATGTTTAACTCTGTGAGTGGAATCCACACATCACAAAACCTTTTCACAGATAGCTTGTTTCTAGTTTTAATTTCAGGCTATTCAGTTTGTCACTGGAAGACTCTATGTGTTCTGACACGTCCCTTTGTAGTTTCTAAAGAAGAGTTTCTCCAACCCACTGATCAAACATAGGTACAACTCTAGATGAATCCACACATTACAAAGTGTTTTCACTGACAACATGTATATAGTTTTTATCACAGGATATTCAGTTTTCCACTATAGGCCTCAATGGGCTTGGAATGTCCCTTTGCAGATTCTACAAAAAAGTGTTTCCAATCTGCTGAATCAAAACAAAGAGTTCACTCTGAGATAAATCCATACATCACAAAGCATTTTCATATATAACTTGTTTCTAGTTTTTAATCACAGGATATTTAGGTTTCCACTATAGGTCTCATTGGGCTGGGATATGTCCCTTCATAGATTCTACAACAAGAATTTTTCCAACCTGCTGAATGAACACAATGATTTATCTCTGTGAAATGAATCCACACATCTTAAAGCATTTTCAGATAGCTTGTTTCCAGTTTTTACCGCGAGATCTTCGGTTTTGCACTACAGGCCTCAAAGGGGTCCACAATGTCCCTTCGTAGATACTTCAGAAAGAGTGTTTCCAACCTGCTGAATCACAACAAAGGTTTAACTCTGTGAGATGAATCCACACATTGCAAAGCATTTTCACAGATAGCTTGTTTGTAGTTCTGATAACGAAATATTCCTTTTTTTCATTAAATCCTCAATGGGCTCTGAAAGATCCCTTCGTAGGTTTTACAGAAAGAGTGTTTCCAACCTCCTGAATCATAACATAGGTTTATCTCAGTGAGATGAATCCAAACATCCCAAAGTATTTTCACAGACAGCTTTTTTTCTAGTTTTCATCGCAGGATATTCGATTTTTTACTATAGGCCTCAATGTGCTCTGAAATGTTCTTTTGTAGATTCTACAAAAGGAGTGTTTCCAACTTGCCGTATCAAAATAAAGGCTTAACTCTGTGGGATGAATCCATACCTCACAAAGCATTTTTACAGATAGCTTGTTTCTTGTTTTTATCATGAGATATTCAGTTTGTCATGTTAGGACTTAGTGGCTCTGAAATGTCCCTTCATAGATTCTACAGAAACAGGGTTTCCAACCTGCTGAATCAAAGCAAAGGTTTAACTTGGTGAAATGAATCCACGTATCACAGTGTATTTTCACAAATAGCTTGTTTCTAGTTTTTATCGCTAGTTTTTTGGTTTGTCACTACAGGCCTCTATGGGCTTCGAAATGTCCCTTTGTAAATTCTACAAAAAGGGTATTTCCAACCTGCTAAATCAAAGCAAAGATTTAACTCTGTGAGATGAATTCATACATTGCAACACATTTTCAGAGATAGCTTGTTTCTAGTTTTTATCACGGGATATTTGGTTTTTGACTACATGCTTCAAAGGGCTCTGAAATGTCCCTCCATAGTTTCTACAAAAAGAGTTTTTCCATCCTGCAGAATCAGAAGAAAGGTTTAACTCTGTGAGATATGTCCACACACATCACAAAGCATTTTCACAGATAGCTTGTTTCTAATTTTGATTGTGAAATATTCGTTTGTTCACTATGAGCCTCAATGAGCTACATCACAAAGCATTTTCTCAGCTAGCTTGTGTCTAGTTTTTACAACAAGATATTCGGTTTTTCATTATAGGGCTCAATGGGCTCTGAAATGTCCCTTCAAAGATTTTACAGAAAGAGTGTTTCTAACTTGCTGAATCAAAACAGAGGGGTCACTCTGTGAGATGAACCTATACATCTTAAAACACTTTCACAGGTGGCTTGTGTCTAGTTTTTATTACAGGATATTCGGGTTTCCACTACAGGCCTCATAGGCTCTGATATGTCCCTTTGTAGATCCTACAAGAAGAGTGTTTCCAACCTGCTGAATCAAAACAACGGTTTATATCTGTGAAATGTATCCACACGTTGTAAAGCATTTTCACACATAGCTTGTTTCTAGTTTTTATAGTGGAATATTCAGTTTTTCACTATATGGCTCAATGGGCTCTGAAAGGTCCCTTTGATGATTCTACAGAAAGTGTTTCCAACCTGCTGAATCAAAACAAAGAGTTCTCTTTGTTGTTGGATGAATTTTTACATTGTAAAGCATTTTCACAGATATCTTTTTTCTAGTTTTTATTGCAGGATATTGAGTTTCTCATTATAGGCCTCGATGGACTGCAAAATGTCCCTTGGTAGATTCTTCAGAAAGAGTGTTTCCAACCTGCTGAGTCAAAACAAAGGTTTAACTCTGTGAGATGAAGGCACACATCACAGTTCATTTTCACAGATAGCTTGTTTCTAGCTTTGATCACAGGATATTCGGCTTTTCACTATAGACTTCAATGGGCTCTGAAATGTCCCTTCGTAGATTCTACAGAAATAATGTTTCCAACCTGCTGTATCAAAACAAAGTTTTAACCCTGTGAAATGAATCTATACATAGCAAAGCATTTTACAGATAGTTTTTTTCTAGTTTTTATCGTGGGATATTCAGTTTTCCAATATAGGCCTCAATGGGCTCTGAAATGTCCTATGGTACATTCTATAAAGAGAGTATTTCCAACCTGTTGAATTAAGAGAAAGGTTTAATTCTGTGAGATAAATTCACACATCGAAGTGGATTTTCTCAGATAGCTTGTTTCTAGTTTATATTGTGGCATATTCAGGTTTTCACTATAGGCCTCACTGGCTCCAAAATGTCCCTTCATAGATTCTTCCAAAAATGGTGTCTCCACTCTGCTGAATCAAAAAAGAGGTTTAACTCTGTGAGACGAATCCACACATCACAGTGCATTTTGACAGATAGCGTGTTTCTAGATTTTATCATGGGATATTCTGTTTTTCACTATTGGCCCCAATGAGCTATGATATATCCCTTTATAGATTCTACAATAAGAGTGTTTCAAACCTGCTGAACCAAAAAAAAGTTTAACACTGTGGAATGAATCCACAAGTCAAAAAGCATTTTCACAAATAGATTGTTTCTAGTTTGTATCGTGGGATATTCAGTTTTTCATTCAATGGGCTTTGAAATGTCCATTAATAGATTGTACAAAAAGACAGTGTCCAATCTGCTGAATCAATACAAAATTTTAACTCTGTGAGATAAATCCACACATTTCAAAGCATTTTCACTGATAGCTTGTTTCTAGTTTTTGTCGCGGGATATTTGGGTTTTCACTATAGGCCTTATTGGCTCCAAAAAGTCTCTTCATAGATTTTACAAAAAGAGTGTTTCCAACCTGCTGACTCAAAATAAAGGTTTAACTCTCTGAGATAAATCCACACATCACAAGGCATTTTCACTGAGAGCTTATTTCTAGTTATTTTTGTGGGATATTCAGTTTTTTACTATAGGTCTCAAAAGGATTTGAAATGTCCACTTATAGATTATACAAAAGGAGTGTTTCCAACCTGATGAATCAAAACACAGGTTTAATTCTGTAAGATAAGTCTACACATCACAAAGTGTTTTCACAGATAGCTAGTTTCTAGTTTTTATCGTGGGATACTCGAATTTTCAGTGGGCCTTGAAATGTCCCATCATATATTCTACAAAAAGATTGTTTCTGCCCTAATGCAACAAAACTAAGGATTAACACTGTGACGTGAGTCCACACATCGCCATACATTTTCACAGATAGCTTTTTTCTCGTTTTTATTGCTGGTTTTTCAGTTTTTCACTATAGGCTTCAAAGGGCTCCAAAATGTCCCTTTGTAGATTCTACAAAAAGAGTGTTTCCAACCTAAAGAATCAAAACAAAGTTTTAACTCTGTGAGATGAATCAAACCATCACAGTGCATTTTCAGAGAGCTTGTTTCAAGTTTTGAACTAGGGATATTCAATTGTTCACTATAGAACTGTATGTGTTCCAAAATGTTTCTTTGTAGATTACAAAAAAGGTTCTTCAACCCGCTGAATGTAACAAAGGTTTAACTCTGTGAGATGAATCCACACATTGGAAAGTGTATTCACTGATAGCTTGTTTCTAGTTTTTATCACAGGATGTTCATATTTCAACTATAGGCCTCAATGGGCTCTGAAATTTCCCTTTGAAGATTCTACAGAAAGGGTGTTTTCAACCTGCTGAATGAAAATGAAGTGTTCACTCTGTGAGATAAATCCACTCATCATAAATCATTTTCACACATAGCATGTTTCTAGTTTTTACCATGGGATATTTGTTTTTTCACTGTAGGTCTCAATGGGCTCTGAAATGTCCCTTCGTATATTCTACAGAAAGAGTGTTTCCAACCAGCTGAATCAAAACAAAGGTTTAACTCAGTGAAATGAATTCACACATCACAAAGCATTTTTGCAGATAGCTTGTTTCTAGTTTTGATTGTGAACTATTCTTTTTTTCATTAAAAGCCTCAATGGGCTCTGAGAGGCCCCTTTTTAGATTTTACAAAAAGAGAGTTTCCAACCTCCTGAACCATAACAGAGGTTTAAGTCTGTGAGATGAATCCACACATCACACAGCATTTTCACAGATAGCTCTTTTCTAGTTTCCTTTGTGGGATATTTTGTTTTCCACTATAGGCCTCAAAGGGCTCCTAAATGTCCCTTTGTATATTCTACAAAAAGAGTGTTTTGAACCTGATGAATGAAAACAAAGATTTAACTTTATGAGATGAATTCACACATCACAAAGAATTTTCACAGATAGCTTGTTTGTAGTTTTTATCATGGGATATTCTGTTTTTCACTATATGCCCCAAAGGTCTCCAAAATGTCCCTCTGTAGATTCAACAGAAAGAGTGTTTCCAACCTGCAGAATCAAAACAAAAGCGAACCTCTGTAAGATGAATCCACATATCACAAAGCATTTTCACAGATAGCTTGTTTCTAGTTTTTGTCGTGGGTTATTCAGTTTTTTACTGTAGGCCTCAGTGCACTCTGAAATCTCTCCTCGTATGTGCTACAAAAAGATTATTTCCAACCTGATGCAAGAAAACTACAGTTTACCTCTGTGACGTGAATCCACATGTTGCCATGCATTGTCACAGATAGCTTTTTTCTTGTTTTTATTGCTGTTTTTTTGGTTTTCCACTATAGGCCTCAATGGGCTCCAAAATGTCCCTTTATAGATTCAACAGAAAGAGTGTTTCCAACCTGCAGAATCAAAACAAAAGTGTAACTCTGTAAGATGAATCCACACATCATGAAGCATTTTCACAGATAGATTGTTTCTAGTTTTTGTCATGGGTTATTCGGTTTTTCACTGTAGGCCTCAGTGGGCTCTGAAATCTCTCCTCGTATGTGCTACAAAAAGATTGTTTCCAAACTGATGCGAGAAAACTACAGTTTACCTCTGTGACATGAATCCACATGTTGCCATGCATTATCACAGATAGCTTTTTTCTTGTTTTTATTGCTGGTTTTTTGGTTTTTCACTATAGGCCTCAATGGGCTCCAAAATGTCCCTTTGTAGATTCTAAAAAAAAAGAGTGTTTCCAACCTGCAGAATTAAAACAAAGCTTTAACTATGTGAGGTGAATCCAACCATCACAATGTATCTTCACAGAGGCTTTTTTCTAGTTTTGATCTCAGGATATTCGATTTTTCACTGTAGAACTATATGTGCTCTGAAATGTCTCTTTGTAGATTCTACAAACAAGGTTTTCCATCTCGCTGAATATAACAAGGTTTAATTCTGTGAGATGAATCCACATATCCCAAAGTGTATTTATGCTTGTTTCTAGTTTTTATCATGGAATATTCACTTTTCCACTGTGGGCCTCAATGGGCTCTGAAATTTCCCTTAGAAGATTCTACAAAAAGGGTGTTTCCAATCTGCTGAATGAAAATGAAGTGTTCACTCTGTGAGATGAATCCATACATCATAAAGCATTTTCACAGATAGCTTGTTTCTAGTTTTTATTGTGGGATATTTGCATTTCCACTATAGGCCTCATTGGGCTCTGATATGTCCCTTCATAGATTCTACAACAAGAGTGTTTCCAGCCTGCTTAATCAAAATAAAGATTTAATTCTGTAAGATGTATCCATACATTGCAAAGCACTTTTACAGATAGCTTGTTTTGAGTTTTTACCATGGGTTATTGGGTTTTTCATTATAGGCCTCAATAATTCTGAAATGTCCCTTCATAGATTCCACAGAAAGAGTGTTTCCAACCTGCTCAACCAAAACAAAGGTTTACCTCTGCGAGATGAATCCACAGGTTGCAAAGCATTTTCACATATAGCTTGTTTCTAGCTTTTATCATGGGATATTCAGTTTTTCACTATAGGCCTCAATGTGCTCTGAAACGTCCCTTCATAGATTGTACAGAGTCTTTCCAACCTGGTGAATCAAAACAAAGATTTAACTCTGTGAGGTGAATCCACAGGTCACAAAGTGTTTTCACAGATAATTTGTTTCTAGTTTTTATTGTGGGATATTCAGTTTTTCACTACAGACCTCATTGGGCACTGAAATGTCCCTTCGAAGATTCTACAGAAAGAGTGTTTCCAACCTGCTGAATCAAAACAAAGTTTTAACTCTGTGAGATGAATCCATGCATCACCAAGCATTTTCACAGATAGCTTTTTTCTAGTTTTTATCATTGGTTTTTCAGTTTTTCACTATAGGCCACAGTGGACCCTAAAATAGCCCTTTGTAGATTCTACAAAAAGAGTACTTCCCACCTGCTGATTCAAAACAAAGATTTAACTCTGTGAGATGAATTCACACATCACAAATCATTTTCAGAGATAGCCTGTTTTCTAGTTTCCTCACGAGATATTTGGTTTTCCACTATAGGCCTCAATGAGCTCTGAAAAGTCCCATTGTAGATTCTGCAAAAAAAGTGTTTCCAATTTGCTGAATGAAAACAAAGATTTAACTCTGTGAGATGAATCCACACAGCATTTTTACAGATAACTTTTTTCTCATTTTGTTGCGGGATTTTTGGTTTTTCAGTATAGGCCTACATGGCTCCAAAATGTCCCCTTCATAGACTCTACAGAAAGAGTATTTCCAACCTGATGAATCAAAACAAAGTTTAACTCTGTGAGATGAATCCATGCATTGCAATACATTTTCACAGATAGCTTGCTTCTAGTTTTTATCCTTGGCTTTATGGTTTTTCACTATACGCCACAAGGGACTCTGAAATGTCCCTTTGTAGATTCTACAAGAAGAGTGTTCCCAAGCTGCTGATTCAAAAAAATGATTTAACTCTGTGAGGTAAATTCACATATCACAAAGCATTTTCACAGATAGCTTGTTTCTAGTTTTTATCTCGGGATATTCAGTTTTTCACTGCAGGCCTTAATGGGCTCCTAAATGCCCCTTTGTAGATTCTACAGAAAGAGTGTTTACAACTGCTGAATCAAAACAGAGGTTTAAATCTGTGAGATGAAACCACACATCACAATGCATTTTCACAGATAGCTTGTTTCCAGCTTTTATCATTGCTTTTTTGGTTTTTCACTATAGGCCACGATGGGCTCTAAAATGTTTCTTCATAGATTCTACAAAAAGAATGCCTCCAACCTGCTGATTCAAAAAAAGATTGAACTCTGTGAGGTGAATTCACACATTGCAAATCATTTTCAGAGATAGCTTGTTTCTAGTTTTTATCATGGGATATTCTGTTTTTCACTATATGCCCCAAAAGTCTCCCAAATGTCCTTCCGTAGATGCTACAGAAAGAGTGTTTCCAACCAGCAGAATCAAAAGAAAGCTGTAACTCTGTGAGACGAATCCACACATCCAAAGCATTTTTATAGATAGGTTGTTTCCAGTTTTTATCGTGGATTTTTTTTTTTTTACTCTAGGCCTCAATGGTCTCTGAAATGTCTCTTCATAGACAGAAAGAGTGTTTCCAACCTCCCAAACTAAAACATAGGTTTACCTCTATGAGATGAATTTACACATCACAAATCATTGTTACCGATAGTTTGTTTCTACATTTTATAGCAGGATATTTGGTTTTTTACTATTTGCCTCAATGAGCTCTGAAATGCCCCCTCATAAATTACACAGAAAGAGTGTTTCCAATCTGTTGAATCAAAAATAAGGTTTAACTCTGTGAAATGAATCCATCCATCCTGAAGCATTTTCACAGATAGCTTGTTTCTAATTTTAACTGTGGGATATTTGGGTTTTCATGACAGGCCTCTGTGGGCTATGAAATTCCTCCCCATAGATTCTACAGAAGGAGTGTTTCCAACCTGCTGAATCAGAAGAAAGGTTTACCTATGTGAGATAAATCCACACATCACAAAGCATTTTCACAGATAGCTTGTTTCCAGTTTTGATCAAGGGCTATTTGGTTTTTCACAATAGGACTTAATGTGCTCTGAAATGTGCCTCAGTAAATTTTACAGAAAGAGTGTTTCCAACCTGCTGAATCAAAACAATGGTTTAATTCTGAGAGATGAATACATATATCACAAAGCATTTTTACAGATAGCTTGTTTCTACTTTGGTCTCAGCGTATTTGGTTTTTCACTACAGGACTTTATGTGTTCCGAAGTAGCCCTTTGAAGATTCCACAAAAAGAGTTTTCCCAGCCAACTGAATCAAAACAAAGGTTTAACTCTGTGAGATCAATGCACACATTGCAAAGTGTTTTCACTGACAGTGTGTTTCTAGTTTTTATCACAAGATATTCAGTTTGCCACCATAGGCCTCAATGGGATTCAAGTGTCCCCTAGAAGATTCTACAGAATGTTTCCAACCTGCTTAACCAAAACAAAGGGTTCACAGTGTGAGATGAATCCATATATCTGAAAGCATTTTCAGATAGCTTGTTTCTAGTTTTTGTTGTGGGATATTCTGGTTTCCACAATAGGCCTCACTGGGCTCCAATATGTCCATTTGTAGATTCTACAACAAGAGTGTTTCCAAACTGCTAAATCAGAAAAATGATTTATCTCTGTCACACGAACCCACACTTTACAAATCATTTTCACAGATAGCTTGTTTCTAGTTTTTCCCATGGGTTATTGGGTTTTACATTATGAGCCTCAATAATTCTGAAATGTCCCTTCATAGATTCCACAGAAAGAGTGTTTCCAACCTGCTGAACCAAAACAAAGGTTTATCTCTGTGAGATGAATCCACAGGTTGCAAAGCATTTTCGCATATAACTTGTTTCTAGTTTTTATCACGGGATATTTGGTTTTTCACTATAGGCCTTAATGGGCTGCAAAATGTCCCCAGTTCAATTCTTCAGAAAGAGTGTTTTCAACCTGCTGAATTAAAACAAAGTTTAACTCTGGAGATAAATCCACACATCACAACGCAATTTCGCAGATATCTTGTTTCTAGTTCTGATCGTGGAATATTCATTTTTTCATTAAAAGCCTCGATGGGCTCTGAAAGCCCCTTCTGAGATTTTACAGAAAGAGTGTTACCTACCTCCTGATTCATAACAGAGGTTTAACTCTGTGAGATGAATCCACACATCACAAAGCATTTTCACAGATAGATTGCTTCTAGTTTTCTTCAGGGGATATTTTGTTTTTCACTCTAGGCCTCAATGTGCTCTGAAATGTCCCTTCCTAGATTCCACAAAAAGAGGGTTTCCAACCTGCTGAATAAAAACAAAGTTTTAACACTGTGAGATGAATCCACAGGTCACACAACATGTTGTCACAGATAACTTCTTTCTAGTTTTTGTCGTGAGATATTCAATTTTTTACTCTAGGCCTCAACGGGCTCAGAAATGTCTCTTCACAGATTATACAGAAACAGTGTTTCCCATAACAATATTAACCTTAAATATAAATGGGCTAAATTCTCCAATTAAAAGACAAAGACTGGCAAATTGGATAAAGAATCAAGACCCATCAGTGTGCTGTACTCAGGAAACCCATCTCACTTGCAGAGACACACATAGGATCAAAATAAAGGGATGGAGGAAGATCTACCAAGCAAATGGAAAACTAAAAAAGGCAGGGGTTGCAATCCTACTCTCTGATAAAACAGACTTTAAACCAACAAAGATCAAAAGAGACAAAGAAGGTCATTACATAATGGTAAAGGGATCAATTCAACAAGAAGAGCTAACTATCCTAAATATATATGCACCCAATACAGGAGCACCCAGATTCATAAAGTAAGTCCTTAGAGACCTACAAAGAGACTTAGACTCCTACACAATAATAATGGGAGAATTTAACACCCCACTGTCAATATTAGACAGATCACTCAGACAGAAATTTAACAAGGATATCCAGGAATAAAATTCAGCTCTGCACCAAGCGGACCTAATACACATCTACAGAACTCTCCACCGCAAATCAAAAGAATTTACATTCTTTTCAGCACCACACCACACCTATTCCAAAATTGACCACATACTTGGAAGTAAAGCACTCCTCAGCAAATGTAAAAGAACAGAAATTATAACACACTGTCTCTCAGACCACAGTGCAATCAAACTAGAACTCAGGATTAAGAAATTCACTCAAAACTGATCAACTACATGGAAAATGAGCAACCTGCTCCTGAATGACTACGGGGTACATAACGAAATGAAGGCAGAAATAAAGATGTTCTTTGAAACCAATGAAAACAAAGACACAACACACCAGAATCTCTGGGACACTTTCAAAGCAGTGTGTAGAGGGAAATTTATAGCACTAAATGCCCACAAGAGAAAGCAGGAAAGATCTAAAATTGACATCCTAACGTCACAATTAAAAGAAATAGAGAAGCAAGAGCAAACACATTCAAAAGGTAGCAGAAGGCAAGAAACAACTAAGATCACAGCAGAACTGAAGGAAATAGAGACAAAAAAACCCTTCAAAAAATCAATGAATCCAAGAGCTGGTTTTAGAAAAGATCAAAAAAATTAATAGACTGCTAGCAAGACTAATAAAGAAGAAAAGAGAGAAGAATCAAATAGACGCAATAAAAAATGACAAAGCAGATATCACCACTGATCCTGCAGAAATACAAACTACCATCAGAGAATACTATAAACACCTCTAGATAAATAAACTAGAAAATCTAGAAGAAATGGATAAATTCCTCGACACATTCACTGTCCCAAGACTAAACCAGGGAGAAGTTGAATCTCTGAATAGACCAATAACAGGAGCTGAATTTGTGGAAATAATCAATAGCTTACCAACCAAAAAGAGTCCAGGACCAGACGGATTCACAGCCGAATTCTACCAGAGGTACAAGGAGGAACTGGTACCATTCCTTCTGAAACTACTCCAATCAATAGAAAAAGAGGGAATCCTCCCTAACTCATTTTATGAGGCCAGCATCATCCTGATACCAAAGCCTGGCAGAGACACAACAAAAAAAGAGAATTTTAGACCAATATCCTTGATGAACATTGATGCAAAAATCCTCAATAAAATACTGGCAAACCAAATCCAGCAGCACAACAAAAAGCTTATCCACCAGGATCAAGTGGGCTTCATCCCTGGGATGCAAGGCTGGTTCAATATACACAAATCAATAAATGAAATCCAGCCTATAAACAGAACCAAAGACAAAAACCACATGATTATCTCAATAGATGCAGAAAAGGCCTTTGACAAAATTCAACAACCTTCATGCTAAAAACTCTCAGTAAATTAGGTATTGAGAGCTATACCTAATAATAAGAGCTATCTATGACAAACCCACAGCCAATATCATACTGAATGGGCAAATACTGGAAGCATTCCCTTTGAAAACTGGCACAAGACAGGGATGCCCTCTCTCACCACTCTTATTCAACATAGTGTTAGAAGTTCTGGCCAGGGCAATTAGGAAGGAGAAGGAAATAATGGGCATTCAATTAGGAAAAAAGGAAGTCAAATTCTCCCTGTTTGCAGACGACATGATTGTATATCTAGAAAACCCCGTTGTCTCAGCCCAAAATATCCTTAACCTGATATGAAACTTCAGCAAAGTCTCAGGATATAAGATCAACGTACAAAAATCACAAGCATTCTTATACACCAAAAACAGGCAGACAGAGAGCCAAATCAGGAGTGAACTCCCTTTCACGATTGCTTCAAAGAGAATGAAATACCTAGGAATCCAACTTACAAGGGATGTGAAGGACCTCTTCAAGGAGAACTAGAAACCACTGCTCAAGGGAAAAAAAGAGGATACCAACAAATGGAAGAACATTCCATGCTCATGGGTAGGAAGAATCAATATCGTGAAAATGGCCATACTGCCCAAGGTAATTTACAGATTCAATGCCATCCCCACCAAGCTACCAATGACTTTCTTCACAGAATTGGAAAAATCTACTTTAAAGTTTATACGGAACCAAAAAAGAGCCCGCATTGCCAAATCAATCCTAAGCAAAAAGAACAAAGCTGGAGGCATCACGCTACCTGACTTCAAACTATACTACAAGGCTACAGTAACAAAAACAGCATGGTACTGGTACCAAAACAGAGATCTAGATCAATGGAACAGAACAGAGCCATCAGAAATAACACCACATATCTACAACTGTCTGATCTTTGACAAACCTGAGAAAAACAAGCAATGGGGAAAGGATTCCCTATTTAATAAATGGTGCTGGGAAAACTGGCTAGCCATATGTAGAAAGCTGAAACTGGATCCCTTCCTTACACCTTATACAAAAATCAATTCAAGATGGATTAAAGACTTAAATGTTATATCTAAAACCATAAAAACCCTACAAGAAAACCTAGGCATTACCATTCAGGACAAAGACATGGGCAAGGACTTCATGTCTAAAACACCAAAAGCAGTGGCAACAAAAGCCAAACTTGACAAATGGGATCTAATTAAACTAAAGAGCTTCTGCACAGCAAAAGAAACTACCAGTAGAGTGAACAGGCAACCTACAAAATGGGAGAAAATTTTCGCAACCTACTCATCTGACAAAGGGCTAATATCCAGAATCTACAATGAACTCAAACAAATTTACAAGAAAAAAACAAACAACCCCATCAAAAAGTGGGTGAAGGACATGAACATACACTTCTCAAAAGAAGACATTTATGCAGCCAACAGACACATGAAAAAATGCTCATCATCACTGGCCATCAGAGAAATGCAAATCAAAACCACAATGAGATACCATCTCACACCAATTAGAATGGCAATCATTAAAATGTCAGGAAACAACAGGTGCTGGAGAGGATGTGGAGAAATAGGAACACTTTTACACTGTTGGTGGGACTATAACCTAGTTCAACCATTGTGGAAGTCAGTGTGGCAATTCCTCAGGGATCTAGAACTAGAAATAGCATTTGACCCAGCGATCCCATTACTGGGTATATACCCAAAGGACTATAAATCATGCTGCTATAAAAACACATGCACATATATGTTTATTGACTCACTATTCACAACAGCAAAGACTTGGAACCAACCCAAATGTCCAACAATGATAGACTGAATTAAGAAAATGTGGCACATATACACCATGGAATGCTATGCAGCCATAAAAAATGATAAGTTCATGTCCTTTGTAGGGACGTGGATGAAATTGGAAATCACCATTCTCAGTAAACTATCACAAGAACAAAAAACCAAACACCGCATATTCTCACTCATAGGTGGGAATTGAACAGTGAGAACACATGGACACCAGAAGGGGAACATCACACTCTGGGGACTGTTGTGGGGTGGGGTGAAGGGGGAGGGATAGCATTGGGAGATATATCTAATGCTAGATGACGAGTTAGTGTGTGCAGCGCACCAGCATGGCCCATGTATACATATGTAACTAACTTGCACATTGCGCACATGTACCCTAAAACCTAAAGTATAATAATAATAAATAAAAAAAAGAAACCCTATAAGCCAGATGAAATTGGGGTATTGTCAACAGTTAACATTTTTTTAAAAAAGGAATTCCAACAGAGAATTTTATTATTTAGCCAAAGTAAGCTTCATAAGTGAAAGAGAAATAAAATATTTTTCCTACAAGCACATGGTGAGGAAAATCATTACCACCAGACCTACCATACAAAACCTCCAGATGGAAGCACTAAATACAGAAAGGAAAGACTATTACCAGCCACTACAAAAATACACTTAATTACACAGACCAGTGATACTATAAAGCAACCAACCAAACAAGTTGGCATAATAACCAGCTAACCTCATGATGACAGAACTAAATCCACACATATCAATGTTAACCTTGAATTGAAATGGATTAAATGCCACAATTAAAAGGCAGAGAGTGCCAAGCTGAAAAAAGAACGAAGAACCATTGGTATGCTGTCCTTGAAAGAGCCATCTCACATGCAATGGTGCCCATAAACTCAAAATAAAGGAATGGGGAATAATACACCAAGCAATCAAAAAAGAAAAAATGTTGGGGTTGCAACCTTAATTTTAGATGAAACAAGATTTAAATAAACAACTGTCAAAAAAGACAAAAACGGGCATTACATAATGGTAAAGTGTTCAATTAAGCGAGACCTAACTATTCTAACTGTATATACACTCACCACAAGGATCACTCAGATTCATAAAGCAAGTTCTTAGAGACCTTCAAAGAGATTTAGCCTTTAATGTAATAATACTGGGAGATCTGAACATCCCACAGACAGTATTAGATGGATCGCCAAGGAAGAAAATTAACAAGGATATTCAAGACCTGGGCTCAACACTGGATCAAATGGACCTGATAATAATTGAAAGTTCTCTCTACCTCAAAACAACAAAATACATATTCTTCTCATTATGGAGATGATTTAACTAGCTTGCCTTTGGTAGACAGCAAGGGAAGGATCCCCAGAGAGCCCTTACAGCTATGGGTTAGTGCCTCATCTTCACATAACATAAAAAACAGCCTGGGAAAAAGTCAAGATGTAGGAACTGATAAGGGAACTAGCACAGGGGTTTATGCCTGAAGACATGCCTATGGCTGAACAAATAGAAGAATCTGAAGCCCATTCAGGTAAAAACTTGCACAAACCTCCGCTCACTCGGAAAAAGGAACAAGGCCTAACAGAGAAATGCCTTTGTCCTTTGTATAATCAGTGGGCTCCCAGGAAGAAATTTCTTCTCTTTCATGGGCATGAACATGGTGAGTTTTGTTGGGTTCTGGTGAGTACTTTCTTTTTCTTTTTTGATTGTAAGTCCAACCTCTCTGAATCATCACTTCAGCCCCTGTTTGGTCCCAGGCAAAAGTCCCAGGCCAAGCTTTCACTCCAGTTCCTGGTAGGTCCTAGGCCAGGTTAAACAGCCTCTATAAATGTTGATTTGAGCCCCTGATTGGTCCTGGACCAAAAATTCTAAGACAATCTGCAGACTAAGCACATTTCTTCTCCTTCCCAGTCAATAAAAACCCTGGACCTCATCCTCATAGGGGGCAACCCATCACCCCGATGGCAGAGAGCTTTCTTCTTTTGCTTATTAAACTTTTGCTCCAACCTCACCCTTGTGTCCACACTTCTCAATCTTCCAGGATGTAGGACAAAGAAATCCTGGTATTGGCTCAGACAATGAGAGACTCTTACATTTTGGTAAATTGGCAAGACTACAACATTACCACATGGCACACACTTTAAAATTGATCATCTCATAGGACACAAAACACTCCTCATCAAATGCAAGTATATATACACATATACATCAACCACTGTTTTGAACCACAGCACAATCAAATTAGAAATCAAGACTAACAAATTTACTCAAGGCAGACAATTACATGGAAATTGAATAAGCTGATAATGAATGACTTTGGAGTAAATAACAAAATTAAGACAGATACCAAAAAGTTTTTTGAAACTAATGAGAACTAAAACACAGCATACTAGAATCTCTGTGATACAGCTAACACAGTGTAAAGAGGCAAATTTATAGCACTAAAATGCCCACATTAAAAAGTTAAAAACATTCAATTTAACAACATAACATCACAACTAAATGATGTAGAGAACCAAGAGTAAACCAACTCCAAATCTAGCAGAAGACAATAAGTAATCAAATTCAGAGCTTGAACTGATGAAAATTGAGCCACCAAAAACTCTAAAGAATAATAAATCCAGAAGTCGAATTTTTGAAAAAGTTACTTAAATAGATAGACTGCTAAGTAGACTAATAAAGAAGAACAGAGAAGATCCAAGTAAACACAATTAGAAATCTCAAAGTGTATGTAACCACTAACCCCAAAGAATTGGAAAAAAATCAGTAAATATTATGAAAACCTCTATTAATATAAAGTAGAAAATCTCAAAGAAATTGATAAATTCCTGGACTCATACGCTTTCCCACTGAGCCTAAAAGAAATTGAATTCCTTAACAGATCAATAACAAGCTCCAAAATTGAATCAGTAATACATAGCCTACCCACCAAAAAGTCTCATGGCTAGACAAATTCACAGCTGAATTCTGCAACGTGTAAAGAGAAGGGCTGGTAGTATTCCTAGGAAAAAAAAAATGAGGAGAAGGGACCCTTCTCCATCTTATTCTATTAGGCCTACATCATCCTGTTACCAAAACTTGGGAAAGACACAGTAAAAAATGACAACTTCAGGCCAATATTCTTGATGAACATAGTTGCAAAACTTCTCAACAAAATACTGGCAAACAAAATCCCACAGCACATCAAAATTCACATTCAGCACAATCACGTAGACTTTATTTCTGGGATGCAAGATGGGTTCAACATATGTAAATCAATAAATGTGATTCATGAAATAAACAGAATTAAAGACAAGACCACATGATTATCTTAATAGATGTGAAAAACCTCTCAATAAGATTCAACACTCCTTCATATTAATAACTTTCAAAGATAAAGGTATTGAAAGAACACAACTCAAAATTAGCAGAGCCATGTAAGACAAACCCACAGCAACATCATACTGAATGGGCAAAAGCTGAAAGCATTCCCCTTGAAAAGTGGCATAAGACAAGTATGCCCTTTCTCACCACTCGTATCCAATATAAGATTGGAAGTTGTGGCCAGAGCAATCAAGCAAGAGAAAGTAATAATGGGCATCCACATAGGAATACATGACGTCAAACTATCCCTGTTTGCAGATGACATAATTCTATATTTAGAAAACCCCATAGTCTTGGCCTAAAAGCTCCTCAAACTGAGAAAAAAATTTCAGCAGTTTCAGGATACAAAATGAACATACAAAAATCACTAGCTTTTTTATAGATTAACAACAATCAAGCTGAAAGCCAAATCAGGAATGTAATCCCATTCACAATAACCACAGCATTTAAAATACCTAGGTATACAGCTAACCAAGGAGGTGAAGGATTTCTACAAATGAGGTAAAAAAACACTGCTAAAAAAAATGACAGATGACAGAAACAAATGGAAAATCATTCATTCTCATGGAGAAGAATCAATATCATTAATATGGTCATACTACCCAAAGCCATTTACAGATTCAAGGCTATTGCTATTAAACTACCAATGAAATTTTTTACAGAACCAGAAGAAACTATGTTAAAATTTATATGGAACCAAAAAAAAAAAAATCCTAGAAAGCCAAAACAATCCTTAGGAAAAAAAAAAGCTAGTGACTTTATACTATAGTACAAGACTATTTAAACTAAAACAGCATATGGCACTGGTACAAAAACAAACACACAGGAGAAAAAAACAGAATAGAGAACTGAGAAATGAGGCCACATACCTAGAAATGTCTGATCTTTGACAAAATCAACAAAAACAAGCAATGAGAAAAATACTTCCTATTCAATAAATGGTGCTAAAATAACTTGCTAACCATAAAGAGAAGACAGAAACTCAACATTTTCCTTACACCATATACAAAAATTAACTAAAAATGGATAAAAGACTTAAATGTAAAACTCAAAGCTATGAAAACCGTGAAGAAAACCTAGGCAATACCATTCTGGATTAAAAAAAAAAAAATGGGCAAAGTTTTCATGACAAAGATGCTAAAAGTAATTGTAACAAAAGCAAAATTTGACAAATGTGATCTATTTAAACTAAAGAGCTTCTACACAGCAAAATAAATTAGCAATAAACAGACCACCTAGAGTATTAGAAAAAAATTTTGCAAACTGTGCATCTGAAGATGTTCTAATATCCAACATCAATAAGGAACTTAAACAAATTTACAAACAAAACAAAACAAACAACCCAATTGAAAAGTTGGCAAAAGACATAACAGACAGTTTTTTCAAAGAAGACACATACGTGTGGCCAAAGAACATATGAAAAAAATTAACATCACTAATCATTAGAGAAATGCAAATCCAAACCACAATACAATGTCATTTCACACAAGTCAGAATGGCTATGAATAAAAAGTCAGAAAAAAAAAACTCACAGGTGCTGGTGAGGTTGCAGAGGAAAAGAAATTCTAATACACTGATAGTGAGCATGAAAATTAGTTAAACCATTATGGAAAACAGTCCTCAGAGTTCTAAAAACAGAACTGCCATTCGACCCAGCAATCTCATTACTGGGTATATTAGTCCGTTTTTATGCTGCTGATAAAGACACGCCTAAGACTGAGAAGAAAAAGAAGTTTAATGTACTTACAGCTCCACATTGCTGGGGAGGCCTCACAATCATGGCAGAAGGCAAGGAGGAGCAAGTCACGTCTTACATAGATGATGGCAGGCAAAGAGTGAGCTTGTACAGAGAAACTAGCCATTATAGAGCCATCAGATCTCATGAGATTTATTCACTATCATGAGAACAGCATGGAAAAGACCTGCCCCCATGATTCAATTACCTCCCACCAGGTACCTCCCATAACATATGGGAATTCAAGATAAGATTTGGATGGGGACACAGCCAAATTCTGCTCCTAGCTTCTCCCATATCTCATATCCTTACATTTCAATATCAATCATGCCTTCCCAACAGTCCCCCAAAGTCTTAACTCATTTCAGCCTTATCTTAAATGTTCACAGTCCAATGTCTCATCCAAGACAAGGCAAGTCCCTTCTGCCTATGAGCCTGTAAAATCAAAAGCAACTTGGTTACTTTCTAAACACAATGGGGGTACAGATATTGCGTGACTACAGCCATTCCAAATGGAAGAAATTGGCATAAACAAAGAGGCTACAGACCCCACGCAAGTCTGAAATCCAGTGAAGCAGTTAAATCTTAAAGCTCCAAAATGGTCTCCTTTGATTCCTTATCTCACATCCAGGTCATGCTGAGGCAAGAGGTAGGTTCCCATAGTCTTTGGTAGCTCTGCCTCTCTGGCTTTGCAATGTATATCCTCCCTCCCAGCTGCTTTCACTGGCTGGCATTGAGTGTCTCTGGCTTTTCCAGGCCCACAGTAAAAGCTGCTCAGTGGATATACCATTCTGGGGTCTGAAGTACAGTGGCCCTCTTCTCACAGCTCCACTGGGCAGTGCCCCAGAAGGGACTCTCTGTGGGGGATCTACCCCACATTTTCTTTTCACACTGTCCTAGCAGACATGATCCATGAAGGTCCCTTCCCTGCAGCAAATTTCTGCCTGGGCATCCAGGCATTTCCATACATCTTTTAAAATCTAGGTGGAGGTTGCCAAATCTCAATTCTTGACTTCTGTGCACACGCAGCCTCAACACCAGGTGGAAGCTGCCAAGGCTTGAGGCTTTTGCTCTCAGAAGCAACAGCCTGAGCTGTATCTTGAACCCTTTTCAACATGGGTAGAGCAGCTGGAATGCAGGGTACCAGGTCCCTAGGCTGCACAGAGCAGGGGAGCCCTGGGTCCACCCCATAAAACCTTTTTTTCCTCTTAGGCCTCTGGGCCTGTGATGGGAGGGTCTACCGTGAATACCTCTGACATGCTCTGAAGACATTTTCCGCATTTTCTAGGGGATTAATATTCAGCTCCTCATTACTTATGCAAATTTCTGCAACCAAATTTAATTTCTTCCCAGAAAATGAGATTTTCTTTTCTATTGCATAGTCAGACTGCAAATTTTCCAAACTTTCATTCTTTGTTTCCCTTTTAAAACTGAATGCTTTTAAGAGTGCCCAAGTCACCTCTTGAATGCTTTGCTACTTAGATATTTTTTCTGTGAGATATCCTTAATTATCTCCCTCAAGTTCAAAGTGACACAAATGGAACTTTCAAAGTTCTACAAATAGGCAGGGCCAAAATGCCACCAGTCTCTTTGCTAAAACATAACAAGTGTCACCTTTGCCCCTGTTCCCAAAAAGTTTCTCATCTCTCATCTGAGACTACCTCAGCCTGGACCTTCTTGTTCATATTACTATCAGCATTTTTATCAAAGCTATTCAACGAGTCTCTAGGAAGCTTCAAACTTTCCCACATTTTCCTGTGTTCTTCTGAGCCCTCCAAACTTTTCCAACTTCTATCTGTTAACCAGTTGCAAAGTCGCTTCCACATTTTTGGGTATCTTTTCAGCAACACCACACTCCCAGTACAAATTTACTATATTAGCTTGTTTTCATGCTGCTGATAAAGACACTCCCAAGACTGGGAAGAAAATTGGTTTAATGGACTTAGAGTTTCGCATGCCTGCGGAGGCCTCACAATTATAGTGAAAGGCAAGGAAGAGCAAGTCACATCTAAGATGGATGGGGAGAGGAAAAGAGAGAGCTTGTGTTTGGAAACTCCCCGTTATAGAACCATTAGGTCTCATGAAACTTATTCACTATCATGAGAACAGCAAGGGAAAGTCTTGTCCCCATGATTCAATTACCATCCTTTGGGTCCCTTCCACAACACAAGGGAATTCAAGATGAGATTTGGGTGGTGATACAGCCAAACCATATCACTGGGTATATCCCCAAAGAATATAAATTGTTCCATCATTAAGACATATGCATGTGTAGGTTTATTGCAGCAGTATTCACAATATCAAAGACATGGAATCAACAAAAATGTCCATCAATGGAAGACTGGATAATAAAAACATAGTACATACACACCATGAAATACTGTTGAGCCATAAAAAGGAATGAGATTTTGTGCTTTGCAGGAACATGGATGGAGCAGGTGGCCATTAATTTTACCAATCTAACAGAGGAACAGAAAACAAAATACTGCCTGTTCTTACTTATAAGTGGGAGCAAAATGATAAAAACAAATAAATACATGGAGGGAACAACAGACACTGGGTCCTACCAGTAGTTAGAGGGTAAGAGGAGGGAGATTATTAGAAAAAAATAAGTAATGGGTAGTAGGCTTAATATCTTGGTAATGAAATAATCTTTACACAAACCTCCATGACATGTTTACCTATTAACACACCTGCATGTGTATCCCAAACTTTTGAAATAAAAGTTAAAAACAAAAATATTTGATAATCATCATTCTATTTACTACCTCTATGAAATCAATTTCTAACTCCTTCATGAGTAAAAACATGTGATATTTGTCTTTCAGGCCTGGCTTATTTCACTTAACATAATGTTCTCCAGTTTCTTTCATATTACTGCAAAAGAGAAAATTACATTTTTCTTTATGATTAATATTCTATTAGATATATATCATATAATATTTTTATCTGTTTATCTGTTGATAGACACTAAAGTTGTTTCCATATTTCTGCTATTTGAAATAAAATTACATTAAACATGAGAGTTCAGATATCTCTTCTATGTGCTGACTTCTTTCCTTTTGGATATAACTCAGCAGTGGGATCATTTTTACTATTTTTTTCTATTTTTTCTATTTTTAGTTTTTCTATTTTTAGTTTTCTGGGACCTTCATACTGTTTTTGATAGTAGCTGCAGAAAGTTACATTACAATGAGCTGTTTTTGAACATTTCTCTTTCTCTGCATCCCTGCCAGCATTTATTTTCTGTGGTTTTTAAAAATAATAGCCATGTGGACTAGGGTGAGATGATATCTCATGGTTTTAATTTTCATTTCCCTGTTGATTTAGTGTTGTTAATAATTTTTTTCACATGTGTGATAACCACTTTTATATCTTTCTTTGAGAAACATCTATTTATGTTTTTACCCATTTTAAAAACAGATTATTTTCTTTGCAATTGGGTTGAGTTCCTCATATATTCTGGTTATTAATACCTTGTTAGATGAATAATTTTCAAATATTTTCTCCCATTCTGTAGGTTGTCTCTTCACTGTGTTGATTGTTACCTTTGCTAGGAAGAAGCTTTTTTACCTTGATGCAATCTTATTTTTCAATTTTTTTTCTTTGGTTGCCTTTGCTTTTGAGGTCTTAATCAATATATCTTTGCCAAGACCAATGTCCTGAAGTGTTTTCCCAATGTCTTATTCCAACAGATTCATAGTTTCTGGTCTCAGTTTTAAGTCTTGAATCCATTTTGATTTGATTTTTGCATATGGTGAAAGGGTTCAATGTTCTAGTTTTATTCTACATATGGATATCCAGTTTTCTCAGAATCTTTCATTGAAGATATTGTACTTTGCCCAGTGTATATTTTTGTGTTTTTATCAAAATTGAGTTGGCAGTAAATGTGAAGATTCATTTCGAGGTTCTCTACTTTTCTCTATTGATCTATGTGTTTATTTTATGCCAGTATCATGCTGTTTGGGTCATTATACATTTTTGATATTTTTGCAGTTACTTCATGTAATGCCTCCAGTTTTGTCCTTTATGATAAGGGTTGCTTTCACTATTGGGTTTTTTTGTGGTTTTATAAAATTGTTTGGATTGTTTTTCTATTTCTGTTAAATATTTCATTGATATTTTGATAGGGATTGAATTAAATTGATAGATTTCTTAGGGCAGTACTGATATTTTTACTATATTATTCCAATCTGTACATGAAGTGTCTTTCCATTTTGGGGGGTTCTCTTCATTTTTAGTAGTGTTTTATAGCTTTCATCTTGTGGAAATCTTTCACATCTTAAGTTTGATCCTAGGTATTTTATTTTTTGACTATTGTCAATAGTATTGATGTATTTAATTGTTTTTCAGATTTTTTATTGTTAGTATATAAAAATAAATGTTACTACATTGTGTATGGTATTTTTTTATACTGCAATTTTATTAAATTTTTCTATTAGATCTAACAGATTTTGGTAGAGCCTTTAGGTTTTTCTACATATAAGATTATATTATCTGTAAACCAAAACAATTTTAATTCTTTCTTTCCAGTTTGGATACATTTTATTTCTTTTTCCTTTTGTCTAATTGCCCTGGCTAGGACTTCTAGTACTTGGTTGAATAAAAATGGTAAAATGTGGTGATCATTGTCTCTTTCCAGATCTTAGAGGTAAAGGTTTCAATTTTCCCCACTAGGTTTCGTGCTAGCTGTGGGTTTGTCATACATGGGCTTTATTGTTTTGAGATATGTTCTTTCTGTAGCCAGTTTTTTAGTTTTTTGTTATAAATGGGTGTTGAATTTTATTGAATGTTTTATGAGATCTATTGTAAAGATTGTATAGTTTTTATCCCTGAGTCTGTTAATCATTGCAACATTTTTACCAATTTGAGTTTGAATAACAATCCTTGACCACTCAGAGAAATTACACTTGATTATAGTGAGTAATACTTTCACTGTGTTTTTAAATTCAGTTGGCTGTTATTTTGTTGAGGATTTTTGCATTTTTATTCTTCAGGGGTATTGGGCTATAGTTTTGTTGTTGTTGTATGTTTGTCTGGTTTTAGTATCAGGATAATGTTGGCCTTGTAAAATGAGTTTAGAAGTATTTATTTCTCTTGAGTTTTTTGGAATAATTTGAGTAAAATTGACAATATGTATTTATTAAAAGCTTAATAAATTCACCACCGAAGACATCAGGTTTTAACTTATCTTTGATAGGGGACATTGTTTTACTGTTTTGATCTCATTACTCCTTATTTTTTGGGTTCAGGTTTTCTATCTCTGCATGGTTTAATCTTGGTAGGTTTCATAAGTATAAAAATTTATTTATTTATCTTATGTTTTCAATTTATTGTTTTATAGTTGCATACAGTAGACTCATATGATTCTCTGAATATCTGTGGTATCAGTTACTGTATCTTTTTTTGTCTCTGATTTTATTTATTTTGGTATTTTCATTTATTTCTGGTCCACTTAAAGGTTTGCCAAAGCTTTTTTTCTTCTTAAAAATCAGCTATTTTGTTAATCTTTTGTAGTGTTTTTAACTCTCAATTTTATTTATTTGTGTTTAGGTCTTTATTATTTCTTTCCTTCTAATAATTACGGGTTTGGTTTCTTCTTGATTTCAAGTTATTTAAGGCACATGATATGTTTGTTTATTTGAAGTCTTTCTACTTTTTCGATATATGTGTTTGTTGCTATAAATTTTCCTCTTAGTATAGCATTTGTTGTATCCCATAAGTTTTGTTATGTTGTCTTTCCATTTTATTTGTTTAAATACATTTTTACAATTTTATTTTTAATTTATTTATTGACAATTAATTGTCCAGAGACATGATGTTTAATTTCCATGTTTTTGTTTAGTGTCCATTTTTACTCTTGTTATTGATTTCAAGTTTAAGTCCATTGTGCTCAAAAAAATATATACTTCAAACAATTTTTTTTTTATATTTCTTAAGACTTGTCTTATGGCCTAATATATTTTGTTTTCTAGAGAATGCTCTATGTCCTGAAGAGAAAAAATCTGAATCCTGTTGCAGTGGGATGAAATGTTCTGTAATTGTCAGTTATTGTATTTTCTTCTACATTGTAGTTAAATATAATGCTTATTTGTGAATCTTCTGTCCAGAAGATCAGTCCATTGCAATAAATTTGGCATTAAAGTCTCCTATTATTAATGTATTGCAGTCCATCTCTATCTTCAGATCAATTGATATTTGCTTTTTACACTTGGGTGCTCCAATATTGGTTTCATAGAGATTTATAATTGTTATATTCTATTGCTTCATTGACCCCATTATCATCATATGAGGACCTTCTTTGCCTGTTCTCACAGTTTTTAAAAAAATGTGTTTAATTTGGTATAAGCATAGATACTGCCAGTTTTCTATGGTTTCATTTGTATGGGATATCCTTTTTCATGTCTTTACATTCAATATAAGGTTGTCACTAGAGGTTAAGTGAGTTTCTTATTTGCAGAATGTAGTTGTCTTGTGTTTTTGTTAAATGTATTGAGCCACTCTGTCTTCTTTTTTATTCTTTTTATTTAAAAATTTCAACTTTTATTTTAGGTACCGTGGTACATATGCAGGTTTATTGTATTAGAATATTGCATTATGCTGAGGTTTGGGATACAGATCTTGTCACCCAGGTAGTAAGCATACTACCCAATAGTAATTTTTCAATCACTCTTCAGTAGTCTATAGTGGACATTGTTCCTATATCTATGTCCATGTGTGCTCAATGTTTCGTTCCCACTTATAAGTGAGAACAGGCAGTGTTTGATTTTCTCTTCTTACGTTGATTTACTTAAGATTATGGCTTTCAGCTCAATCCATGTTGATCCAAAGGATATGATTTTATTCTTTTTATGGTTGTGTAGTATTGTATGGTGCATATGCACCAGATTATCTTTACCCAATTTACCATTGATAAGCATCTGTGTTTATTTCACGCCTTTGCTGTTGTAAATAGCACAGCAATTAACATACAAGAGAATGTGTCTTTTTAGTTGAATGATTTATTTTGCTTCGTGTATATACCTAGAAATGGGATCGCTGGGTCCAATTGTAGCTCCGTTTTAAGGTCCTTGTGAAATATCTAGACTGCTTTCCACAGGGTCTGGACTAATTTACATCACCAATAACAATGTATATGTGGTGCCTTTTCTCCACAGCCTTGCCAGCATGTGTTGAGTTTATTAGACTTGTAAATAATAGTCATTCTGAGTGGTGTGAGATGGTATCTCATTATGGTTTGGATTTGCATTTCTCTAATAATTAGTAATGTTGAGCATTTATTAATATGTTTGTTGACCACTTGTACATATCCTTTCATGTCCTTTACCCGCTTTCAAATAGGATTATTTGTTTTCTGCATGTGGATTTATTTAAGTCTTCTATCGATTCTGGATATTGGGTCTTTGTCAGGTGCATGGCTTGGGAATATCTTCTACCATTCTGTATGTTTTTTTTCTCTGTTGATAGTTTATCTTGCTGTGCAAAAGATCTTTAGTTTTATTAGGTCCCTCTTGTCTATTTTTGGTTTTTATCACAATTGCTCATGGGGACTTAGCAAAACATTTTTTGCTGAGACCAATGTCAAGAAGAGTATTTTCTAGGTTTTCTTTCAAAATTTTTGCAGTTTTAGAATTTATATTTAAAACTTTTATCAGTTTAAGTTAATTTTTGTATATGGCGAAAAGTAGGGGCTGAGCTACAATCTTGTCCATATAGGTAGACAAGCACCATTTACTGAATACAAAGTTATATTCCCATTGCTAGTTTTTGTCAGCTTTGTCAAAGATCAGATGGTCGTAGGTGTAATAATTTATTTCTGATACCTCTGTTCTATTCCATTGGTCTACATATCATTTTTGCAACAACATAAAGCTGTTATTTTTTTTTTACTGTGGTTCTATACAATAGTTTGAATTTGAGTAATGTGATAATTATAGCTTGTTTTGGCTGAGAATTGCTTTGGCTATTACGGCTCTTTTTTGTTGTTGTTGTTGTTCTACATAAGTTTTAGAAAAGTTTTTTCTGTAGATGTGCCACATTTTCTTAATCCAGTCTATCATTGTTGGACATTTGGGTTGGTTCCAAGTCTTTGCTATTGTGAATAATGCGGCAATAAACATACGTGTGCATGTGTCTTTATAGCAGCATGATTTATAGTCCTTTGGGTATATACCCAGTAATTGGGCACATGTACCATAAAACCTAAAGTATAATAATAATAATAATAATAATAATTACAATAAAAGAAAAAAAAAAAAAAAAAAAAAAAAAAAAAAAAAAAAAAAAAAAAAAAAAAAGAAAAGTTTTTTCTGATCTGGTGGAGAATGACATTGGAATAGGAATAGCATCGAATCTGTTAATCGCTTTGGATAGTCTGGCCCATTTTTACAATATTGATTTTTTCCATAAATACATGAACATGTATTTATTTTTGCATTTATTTGTGTCACCCATGGTTTCTTCCAGCAGTGTTTTGTAGTTTTATTTGTACAGATTTCGTATCTGCTTTGTTAGCTGTGTTACTAGCTATTTTATTTTAATTGTGGCTACTGTAAGTGGGATTGTTTTCTTAATTAATTATTTTCTTATCTTGCCTGATTTCTCAGACTAGGACTTTCAGTACTGTGTTGAATAAGAGTGGTAAGAGTGGGCATTCTTATCTTGTTCCAGTTTTCAATGGAAATGGTTTGAGTTTTTATAAATTCTGTATGATGTTGGTTATGGATTTGTCATAGATAGGTCTTACTATGTTGACACACGTTACTATAATGCCTACTTGGTTGAGTGATTTTATCATGAAGAGATATTGAATTTTTCAATGGTTTTTCTCTGCATTTATTGGGATGATCATATGGTTATAAGTTTCAATTCTTTTTATAAGGTGATTCAAATTTATTGATTTTCATTTGTTAAACCAGTCTTATATTCCTGGAAAGAGCTCTCCTTAATTATGGTGTATTAACGTTTGATGTGCAGCTAGATTTGGTTTGCTGTTATTTGGTTGAATATTCTTGTGTCTATGCTCCTAAGAGAATGTTGGCCTCTTTTTTTCTGTTTGTTTGTTTTTGTTTTTCTTTTTGTTTTATTGTGTCTCTGTCAAATTTTTGTATCATGCTGATGCTGACTTCATAAAATAAGGTAAGGAGTTGCCTCTCTGTAACTCATTCTATGAAGCATTCAGTTTCAAATATCTTCAGTAGGATTGGTACTAGTTCATTAGAATTAGTATCATTTCTTTGTATAACTGGTAGAATTCGACTGTAAATTCATCTGGTCCAGAGCTTCTTTTATTGTTGGTTCTTTATTAATAATTCAATTTTAGAAATTAATATTGGTCTATTTAAGATTTCAGTCTCTTCCTATCTCAATCTTGGGTCATTGTGGACTTCCTATAATTTATTTATTTCCTCTAGATTTTCTAATTGGTGTACATAGAATTATTCATAGTAGTCTCTGTGGATCTTGTGTATTTCTGTGGGATTATTGCCTTTGTCATTTCTGATTACACTTATTTAGATGTTCTTTTATCAATATTTATTTTTTAAAGAACAAACTCTTGGTTTCATTGTTTTATAGGATTTTTTCCATCTCAATTTTATTAAATTCTTCTCAAATTTTAGTTTTTTTCTTTTCTTCTGCTAGCTTTGGGGTTAGTTTGTCCTGTTTTTTTCTAGTTACTGTAGAGGAAAGTTAGATTGTTAATTTGGGATGTTTTTAACGTCTTAATAAATGCATTTAGGGCTATAAACTTTCACCTTAACACTGTTTTGACTTTATCTCAGAGATATTGGTAGGTTGTTTTTTCTATTTTTATTAATTTTTCAAAAATTTCTGCCTTAATTTTACAGTTTATCCAGGAGTTATTCATGAGGAAGTTATTTAATTTCTATGTGTTTTTGTAGTTTTGAAAGATCATCTTGATATTGATTTCTATTTTTTTTGCACTGTGGTTCAAATGTGTGTAGGCATGTGTATTAGTCCCTTCTTACACTGCTAATAAAGACATATCCAGGACTGGGTAATTTATAAAGAAAAGAGGTTTAATTGAGTCACAGTTCAGCATGGCTGGGGAGTCCTCAGGAAACTTACAATCATGGCAGTATAAGCAAATACGTCTTTCTTCACATGGCGGCAACAAGGAGAAGAATGAGAGCTGAACAAAGGGGAAGCCCTTTATAAAACTGTCAAATCTCGTGAGAACTTACTATCACGAGAATAGAATGGGGGAAACCACCCCCATGATTCAATTGCTTCCTACCAGGTTCATCCCACCACACATAAGAATTATGAGAACTGCAATTCAAGATGAGACTTTGGTGGAAGCACAGCCAAAAACCATATCACTCCACCCCCAGCCCCTCCCAAATCTCATGTCATCACTTTTCAAAACACAATCATGCCTTTCCAACAGTCCCACAAAATCTTAACTCATTCCAGCATTAACCCAAAAGTCCAAGTCCAAAGTCTCATCTGAGACAAGGCAAGTCCTTTCCATCTATAAGCCTGTAAAATCCAAAACAAGTTAGTTACTTTATAGATACAATGGAGGTACAGGCATTGGGTAAATACACCTGTTCCAAATGGGAGAAATTGGCCAAAACGAAGGGGCTACAGGGCCCATGCAAGTCTGAAATCCAGCAGGGCAGTCAAATCTTAAAGCTCCAAAATAATTTCCTTCGACTCCATGTCTCACAATAGGTCACACTTATGCAAGGAGTGGGTTCCCACAGTCTTGGGCAACCCCACCCCTGTGGCTTTGCAGGGTATAGCCTCCCTCTCCACTGCTTTCACAGGCAGGCATTGAGTATCTGTGGCTTTTTCAGGCACACAGTGGAAGTTGTCAGGGTATCTACCATTCTTGGGTCTGGAGAATGGTGACCCTCTTCTCACAGCTCCACTAATCAGTGCCCCAGGGGGGACTCAGTGTGGGGGCTCTACATTTCTCTTCTACACTGCCCTAGCCGAGATTCTCCATGAGGGCCCTTCACCCTCAGCAAACTTCTGCCTGGACAAGGTTTATCTTTTTTGTGATGGCAGGTGTCAATCTTTTTAATCAGTGTTTAGTACTCCCTATAGGACCTCTTATAACACGAGTTTAATTAAAATGTATCATTTCAGCATTTTCTTGTCTGAGAATAATTTTATTTCTTTCTTCACTTATTTCTCCCGGCATTTCCATACATCCTCTGAAATCTAGGCACAGATTTCCAAACATAAATTCTTGACTTCTGTGCATTCACATGTCTAACACCATGTGTATGCCACTAAGTCTTGTGGCTTGCACCCTCTGAAGGTGGCCATCCTGGTGGAAGTAAAAGCAAACACATCCTTCTTCGTATGGCAGAGCAAGGAGAAAAAGGAGAGCTCAGTGAAGGGAAAAAACCCTTATAAAACCATCAGATCTCTTGGGAACTTACTCACTATCATGAGAATAGCCTGGGGAAAACCACCCCCATGATTCAATTACTTCCAACTGGGTCCCTCCCACCACACATAGGGATTATTGGAACTACAATTCCAGAATAGATTTGGGTGGGGAAACAGCCAAATCATATCAATATTATTTCAACTTCGTAAAACTCTTGAGGCTTGCTTTATGACCTATCATATGGTTGATCTTAGAACATTTTTTGTGCTGTGATAAGAATGTGTATTTTGTCACTGTTTAGTGGAGTGTCTTGTAGATGTCTATGATGTCCAATTGGTCAACGGTTGACTTTTAGTGCAGAGCTTCTTTCTTAGTTGTTTGTCTCAATAATCTGTCTAACACTGTAAGTAGGGTGTTAAGTCTCCTGCTATTACTGTGTGGTTGTCTAATTTTTCTGTAGGCCAAGAAGAACTTGTTTTATGAATCCGGGTGCTCCAAGGTTGGGTGTGTATATATTTAGGACAGTTAAGTCTTCTTGTTGGATTGTACCATTTAGCATTATGTAATGCCCTCCACTGATCTCATTAATTTTTATTGGTTTGAAGTCTCTAATATAATGTAAGAATAGCAATTCATGCTCTTTTTTTTTCCATTTGCATGGGAAATCTTACACCACTGTTCTACTTCCAGTCTCTGGTTGTCATTTTATGTGACATGGGTCTCTTGAAGTCAATAAATGCTTAGGTCTTGTCTTTTTATCCTCCTAACACTTTTTTGTCTTTTAGATGGAGTATTTACTGTATTTATATTCAATGCTGGCATGTATATTTGTACATTTGTTCCTGTCATTGAGTTATTAGCTATTTTTTGTAGACTTCATTGTGCAGTTGCTTTATAGTGCCTGTGTAGTGCTTAAGTGTGCTTTTGTTTTTTTTTTTTTTATTATTATTATTATTATTATTATTATTATTATTATACTTTAGGTTTTATGGTACATGTGCGCAATGTGCAGGTAAGTTACATATGTATACATGTGCCATGCTGGTGCGCTGCACCCACCAACTCGTCATCTAGCATTAGGTATATCTCCCAATGCTATCCCTCCCCCCTCCCCCCACCCCACAACAGTCCCAAGAGTGTGATGTTCCCCTTCCTGTGTCCATGTGTTCTCATTGTTCAATTCCCACCTATGAGTGAGAATATGCGGTGTTTGGTTTTTTGTTCTTGCGATAGTTTACTGAGAATGATGATTTCCAATTTCATCCATGTCCCTACAAAGGACGTGAACTCATCATTTTTTATGGCTGCATAGTATTCCATGGTGTATATGTGCCACATTTTCTTAATCCAGTCTATCATTGTTGGACATTTGGGTTGGTTCCAAGTCTTTGCTATTGTGAATAATGCGGCAATAAACATACGTGTGCATGTGTCTTTATAGCAGCATGATTTATAGTCCTTTGGGTATATACCCAGTAATGGAATGGCTGGGTCGAATGGAATTTCTACTTCTAGATCCCTGAGGAATCGCCACACTGACTTCCACAAGGGTTGAACTAGTTTACAGTCCCACCAACAGTGTAAAAGTGTTCCTATTTCTCCACATCCTCTCCAGCACCTGTTGTTTCCTGACTTTTTAATGATTGCCATTCTAACTGGTGTGAGATGGTATCTCATTGTGGTTTTGATTTGCATTTCTCTGATGGCCAGTGACGGTGAGCATTTTTTCATGTGTTTTTTGGCTGCATAAATGTCTTCTTTTGAGAAGTGTCTGTTCATGTCCTTCGCCCACTTTTTGATGGGGTTGTTTGTTTTTTTCTTGTAAATTTGTTGGAGTTCATTGTAGATTCTGGATATTAGCCCTTTGTCAGATGAGTAGGTTGCGGAAATGTTCTCCCATTTTGTAGGTTGCCTGTTCACTCTGATGGTAGTTTCTTTTGCTGTGCAGAAGCTCTTTAGTTTAATTAGATCCCATTTGTCAATTTTGGCTTTTGTTGCCATTGCTTTTGGTGTTTTAGACATGAAGTCCTTGCCCATGCCTATGTCCTGAATGGTAATGCCTAGGTTTTCTTCTAGGGTTTTTATGGTTTTAGGTCTAACATTTAAGTCTTTAATCCATCTTGAATTGATTTTTGTATAAGGTGTAAGGAAGGGATCCAGTTTCAGCTTTCTACATATGGCTAGCCAGTTTTCCCAGCACCATTTATTAAATAGGGAATCCTTTCCCCATTTCTTGTTTTTGTCAGGTTTGTCAAAGATCAGATACTTGTAGATATGTGGCATTATTTCTGAGGGCTCTGTTCTGTTCCATTGATCTATATCTCTGTTTTGGTACCAGTACCATGCTGTTTTGGTTACTGTAGCCTTGTAGTATAGTTTGAAGTCAGGTAGTGTGATGCCTCCAGCTTTGTTCTTTTGGCTTAGGATTGACTTGGCGATGCGGGCTCTTTTTTGGTTCCATATGAACTTTAAAGTAGTTTTTTCCAATTCTGTGAAGAAAGTCATTGGTAGCTTGATGGGGATGGCATTGAATCTGTAAATTACCTTGGGAAGGATGGCCATTTTCATGATATTGATTCTTCCTACCCATGAGCATGGAATGTTCTTCCATTTGTTTGTATCCTCTTTTATTTCCTTGAGCAGTGGTTTGTAGTTCTCCTTGAAGAGGTCTTTCACATCCCTTGTAAGTTGGATTCCTAGGTATTTTATTCTCTTTGAAGCAATTGTGAATGGGAGTTCACTCATGATTTGGCTCTCTGTTTGTCTGTTATTGATGTATAAGAATGCTTGTGATTTTTGCACATTGATTTTGTATCCTGAGACTTTGCTGAAGTTGCTTATCAGCTTAAGGAGATTTTGGGCTGAGACAATGGGGTTTTCTAGATATACTATCATGTCATCTGCAAACAGGGACAATTTGACTTCCTCTTTTCCTAATTGAATACCCTTTATTTCCTTCTCCTGCCTAATTGCCCTGGCCAGAACTTCCAACACTATGTTGAATAGAAGTGGTGAGAGAGGGCATCCCTGTCTTGTGCCAGTTTTCAAAGGGAATGCTTCCAGTTTTTGCCCATTCAGTATGATATTGGCTGTGGGTTTGTCATAAATAGCTCTTATTATTTTGAGATACGTCCCATCAATTCCTAATTTATTGAGAGTTTTTAGCATGAAGGGTTGTTGAATTTTGTCAAAGGCCTTTTCTGCATCTATTGAGATAATCATGTGGTTTTTGTCTTTCGTTCTGTTTATATGCTGGATTACATTTATTGATTTGCGTATATTGAACCAGCCTTGCATCCCAGGGATGAAGCCCACTTGATCATGGTGGATAAGCTTTTTGATGTGCTGCTGGATTCGGTTTGCCAGTATTTTATTGAGGATTTTTGCATCAATGTTCATCAAGGATATTGGTCTAAAATTCTCTTTTTTTGTTGTGTCTCTGCCAGGCTTTGGTATCAGGATGATGCTGGCCTCATAAAATGAGTTAGGGAGGATTCCCTCTTTTTCTATTGATTGGAATAGTTTCAGAAGGAATGGTACCAGCTCCTCCTTGTACCTCTGGTAGAATTCGGCTGTGAATCCATCTGGACCTGGACTTTTTTTGGTTGGTAAGCTATTGATTATTGCCACAATTTCAGCTCCTGTTATTGGTCTATTCAGAGATTCAACTTCTTCCTGGTTTAGTCTTGGGAGGGTGTATGTGTCGAGGAAATTATCCATTTCTTCTAGATTTTCTAGTTTATTTGCATAGAGGTGTTTGTAATATTCTCTGATGGTAGTTTGTATTTCTGTGGGATCGGTGGTGATATCCCCTTTATCATTTTTTATTGCATCTGTTTGATTCTTCTCTCTTTTTTTCTTTATTAATCTTGCTAGTGGTCTATCAATTTTGTTGATCCTTTCAAAAAACCAGCTCCTGGATTCATTTATTTTTTGAAGGGTTTTTTGTGTCTCTATTTCCTTCAGTTCTGCTCTGATTTTAGTTATTTCTTGCCTTCTGCTAGCTTTTGAATGTGTTTGCTCTTGCTTTTCTAGTTCTTTTAATTGTGATGTTAGGGTGTCAATTTTGGATCTTTCCTGCTTTCTCTTGTGGGCATTTAGTGCTATAAATTTCCCTCTACACACTGCTTTGAATGCATCCCAGAGATTCTGGTATGTTGTGTCTTGGTTCTCGTTGGTTTCAAAGAACATCTTTATTTCTGCCTTCATTTCGTTATGTACCCAGTAGTCATTCAGGAGCAGGTTGTTCAGTTTCCACGTAGTTGAGCGGTTTTGAGTGAGATTCTTAATCCTGAGTTCTAGCTTGATTGCACTGTGATCTGAGAGACAGTTTGTTACAATTTCTGTTCTTTTACATTTATTGAGGAGAGCTTTACTTCCAAGTATATGGTCAATTTTGGAATAGGTGTGGTGTGGTGCTGAAAAAAATGTATATTCTGTTGATTTGGGGTGGAGAGTTCTGTAGATGTCTATTAGGTCCGCTTGGTGCAGAGCTGAGTTCAATTCCTGGGTATCCTTGTTGACTTTCTGTCTCGTTGATCTGTCTAATGTTGATAGTGGGGTGTTAAAGTCTCCCATTATTAATGTGTGGGAGTCTAAGTCTCTTTGTAGGTCACTCAGGACTTGCTTTATGAATCTGGGTGCTCCTGTATTGGGTGCATATATATTTAGGATAGTTAGCTCTTCTTGTTGAATTAATCCCTTTACCATTATGTAATGGCCTTCTTTGTCTCTTTTGATCTTTGTTGGTTTAAAGTCTGTTTTATCAGAGACTAGGATTGCAACCCCTGCCTTTTTTTGTTTTCCATTTGCTTGGTAGATCTTCCTCCATCCTTTTATTTTGAGCCTATGTGTGTCTCTGCACGTGAGATGGGTTTCCTGAATACAGCACACTGATGGGTCTTGAGTCTTTATCCAGTTTGCCAGTCTGTGTCTTTTAATTGGAGCATTTAGTCCATTTACATTTAAAGTTAATATTGTTATGTGTGAATTTGATCCTGTCATTATGATGTTAGCTGGATATTTTGCTCGTTAGTTGATGCAGTCTCTTCCTAGTCTCGATGTTCTTTACATTTCGGTATGATTTTGCAGCGGCTGGTACCGGTTGTGCCTTTCCATGTTTAGCGCTTCCTTCAGGAGCTCTTTTAGGGCAGGCCTGGTGGTGACAAAATCTCTCAGCATTTGCTTGTCTGTAAAGTATTTTATTTCTCCTTCACTTATGAAGCTTAGTTTGGCAGGATATGAAATTCTGGGTTGAAAATTCTTTTCTTTAAGAATGTTGAATATTGGCCCCCACTCTCTTCTGGCTTGTAGGGTTTCTGCCGAGAGATCCGCTGTTAGTCTGATGGGCTTCCCTTTGATGGTAACCCGACCTTTCTCTCTGGCTGCCCTTAACATTTTTTCCTTCATTTCAACTTTGGTGAATCTGACAATTATGTGTCTTGGAGTTGCTCTTCTCGAGGAGTATCTTTGTGGCGTTCTCTGTATTTCCTGAATCTGAATGTTGGCCTGCCTTGCTAGATTGGGGAAGTTCTCCTGGATAATATCCTGCAAAGTGTTTTCCAACTTGTTTCCATTCTCCCCGTCACTTTCAGGTACACCAAGCAGACGTAGATTTGGTCTTTTCACATAGTCCCACATTTCTTGGAGGCTTTGCTCGTTTCTTTTTATTCTTTTTTCTCTAAACTTCCCTTCTCGCTTCATTTCATTCATTTCATCTTCCAGGGCTGATACCCTTTCTTCCATTTGATCGCATCGGCTCCTGAGGCTTCTGCATTCTTCACGTAGTTCTGGAGCCTTGGTTTTCAGCTCCATCAGCTCCTTTAAGCACTTCTCTGTATTGGTTATTCTAGTTATACATTCTTCTAAATTTTTTTCAAAGTTTTCAACTTCTTTGCCTTTGGTTTGAATATCCTCCCGTAGCTCGGAGTAATTTGATCGTCTGAAGCCTTCTTCTCTCAGCTCGTCAAAGTCATTCTCCGTCCAGCTTTGTTCCGTTGCTGGTGAGGAACTGCGTTCCTTTGGAGGAGGAGAGGTACTCTGGTTTTTAGAGTTTCCAGTTTTTCTGCTCTGTTTTTTCCCCATCTTTGTGGTTTTATCTACTTTTGGTCTTTGATGATGGTGATGTACAGATGGGTTTTTGGTGTGGATGTCCTTTCTGTTAGTTTTCCTTCTAACAGACAGAACCCTCAGCTGCAGGTCTGTTGGAGTACCTGGCCGGCCGTGTGAGGTGTCAGTCTGCCCCTGATGGGGGGGTGCCTCCCAGTTAGGCTGCTCGGGGGTCAGGGGTCAGGGACCCACTTGAGGAGGCAGTCAGCCCGTTCTCAGATCTCCAGCTGCGTGCTGGGAGAACCACTGCTCTCCTCACAGCTGTCAGACAGGGACATTTAAGTCTGCAGAGGTTACTGCTGTCTTTTTGTTTGTCTGTGTCCTGCCCCCAGAGGTGGTGCCTACAGAGGCAGGCAGGCCTCCTTGAGCTGTGGTGGGCTCCACCCAGTTCAAGCTTCCAGGCTGCTTTGTTTACCTAAGCGAGCCTGGGCAATGGCGGGCGCCCCTCCCCCAGCCTCGCTGCCGACTTGCTGTTTGATCTCAGACTGCTGTGCTAGCAATCAGCGAGACTCCGTGGGCGTAGGACCCTCTGAGCCAGGTGCGGGCTATACTCTCCTGGGGCACCGTTTCCTAAGCCCGTCGGAAAAGCACAGTATTCGGGTGGGAGTGGCCCGATTTTCCAGGTGCCGTCTGTCACCCGTGGAAGGGGAACTCCCTGACCCCTTGCGCTTCCCGAGTGAGGCAATGCCTCGCCCCTGCTTCGGCTGGCGCACGGTGCCCTCACCGACTGACCTGCGCCCACTGTCTGGCACTCCCTAGTGAGATGAACACGGTACCTCAGATGGAAATGCAGAAATCACCCGTCTTCTGCGTCGCTCGCGCTGGGAGCTGTAGTCCGGAGCTGTTCCTATTCGGCCATCTTTAAGTGTGCTTTTGTGATAGCAGGTGTAATTCTTTTGAATTAATGTTTAGTACTCCTTACAGGATTTTTTTTTAAGGCTGGTTTAATTGAAATGTATCTCCTCAGCACTTGCTTGTCTGAGAATTTTATTTTTCCTTCATGTATAAAGCTTAATTTGTTAGAATATAAAGTTCTTGATTGGAATTTCTTTCTTTTATGATGCTGAAGATAGGAACTCAAATTTTTTCTGGCTTATAAGATTTTCCTGAGAGGTTTACTCCTATCCTGATGGGGTTCCTTCTGTAGGTCACCTGTCCTTTTTCTCTAGTTGCATTTAAGATATTTTCTGTCACATTAACCTTGGTGACTCTGATGACTACTTGCCTTGGAAATGGTCATGTTTTGTAGTGTCCAGCTACTGTTCTGTGCATTTGTTGGATTTTAATGTAATTTTTTAGTGAAATTAAGCATATTTTTGTAGGCTATATTCTCAAATGTGTTTTCAAAGTTGCTTAGTCATAGATAGTTCCAACTCATAGATTTGGTCTTTTAAAATGATCTCATACTTTTCAGAGGTTTGGGTTATTTCTCTTAATCTTATTTTATTTATTTTTTCTCACTGTATTGATTGAGGACCTGGTCATCAAGCTTTGAGATTCAATAGTCAGTTTGGTCTGTTTTGTGGTTAATACTTCTAATGGTATTATGAAATTCTTGTAGTGATTTTTTCAGTTTTGATGTTCATTTTTGGTCTTTCTTAACATGGCTATTTTGTCTTTCAGCTCCTGAATTGTTTCACTGCATTACTTGGCTTCCTTGAATTAAATTTAACTACCTCCTGGATCTCAATGAGCTTCTTTGCCATTCAGATTCTGAATTTCATGTCTGTCATTTCAGACTGGTAAAAAACCATAGCCAGGGATCTAGTGGGCTTGTTTGAGGTAAGGGGACACTTTGGTAGAGTTCTTGAATAAGTCCTTTCTTACTTAAGAGGGTTGGTATTCCTTTAACTGTGCTATAAATTGAGTATAGTCAGTTTGCTTTGTTTCTGGAAGTTTTCAGAGGGTAAGACTCCGTAGCAAGTTTTTGTTTGTTGTTAAATTATTGCCCTTGGTTTTGCAATGAGGATAATTGGTTGGTTTTTGCTGTCGTAGTTAGGTCTGCAATCCAGTAGATGATTCTTGAGAACAATAGGTGGTAGATAGGCTCTTAATCAGCCTCATGGCTCCTTTGTGTATCCTCATGTTTGCAACTATCTTCTTCAGTGTGGGTAGAGAGAGAGGTGACCCCCTCACCTGGTACATTCCTCAGCCTTGGGGGAGACACTTCCAATCACTGGCATTGTGCTCATCATTCTTGTTTTTGTTTTCTTTTTGTTGTTGTTGTTGTTTTTGTTTTTCCAGACAGACTCTCGCTTTGTCACCCAGGCTGGAGTGCAGTGGTGCAATCTCAGCTCACTGCAACCTCTGCCTCCTGGGTTCAAGTAATTCTCTGCCTCAGCCTCTCACGTAGCTGGGATTACAGGTGTCCACCACCATGCCCCGCTAATTTTTGTATTTTCATTAGAGACAGGGTTTCACCATATTGGCCAGGCTGGTCTTGCACTCCTGACTTTGTGATCAACCCGCCTCGGCCTCCCAAAGTGCTGGGATTACAGTGTGAGCCACTGTGCCTGACCTGTTGTTTTTAGGTCTTTGGGGATGTGGGACTTTTTGGGGGAGAGGTCTGGCAAAGAGATAGGCCCTACGCTTACCTGACCAGCCCGGTGAAGGGAAGCATATCTAGGTCATAATCAGCCTGAGAACCTGTGTGACTTATCTCTTTCAGTTTTCAGAGAGTATGTACTCTTCCTTCATCAAGTGCCAAGCAATGATTTCAGCTTGGGACACAGAGTTTTTGGCCATAGTTCTGAAGCACTAAGACTTGCTTGTGGTTTCCTTCTCTGGACCCTCAGTGTTAAAGTCTGTTTGCCCTGGGGAATCTAAAGGCCCTCCAGGCTGTGGGAATGCACTCAGTTGTAGCAAAACACTTAGCCTGGGCAGTGGAGGCTGCACTGTGTACACATTTTTGTGGGGCAGCCAGGAAGGAGCCCTGGGAAGGGGCAGTGGGCAGAAAATCCTGCATGAAAGACATGCCTTAGTTCTCCTGGGAAAGCAGGCCCTGCTTTCTCTTGGGTGGATAGGTGAAGCCAGAGCCTCTCATAGGGTGATGGGAAGCCCTGGTGCATGGGCACTAATGCCTGGGCTCTGCTGGAGCTGACTCACACAAGGCTTCTTGCCTGCTGCAGCTTCATTTTCATCTAATCTCCAGGAAGATATTCCTCCTGGCTCATGGCTCTATGGGGATGTGGGGTTTCTTGCAGCTAGAATCCCAGAGCCCCCTGATGGAAATAAGTAGTCACCTAGATCCTTCTCTTCCCCCTTCACTAGGTGCTGTTAAAGCCAGGAACCAGCCCTGGTATTCAGGCAACCCATGTAGGATTCTCGGCTTTCTCCCTCTTCAATCTTAATATCTGCTTATTTTCTCCATCCATATTTGGGATTTTCTCTCTGAAGTTCTGCTCCAATTATGTTAATGTAGTTGAAAGCATGGTCTGTGGGAGGAGCATTTATTGATTGCATCCAGTTGGCCACCTTCTAACTCTATGTTTTAGATAGATAAATTAGTCTATTTACATGTAATGTTATTATTAATTTGATAGACAATGGATTACTACTGCCATTTTACAATTTGTTTTCTTGTTTTGTAAGTTCTGTCTTCCTTTCTTATTTTTAATTAATTTATTTGTGGATAAGCTATTTTCTCTGGGAATAAGTTCACTTCTTTGCTATTTTTGTATTTTTAGTTTTTGCTGTGTCATTACCATTAGGCTTGCAAAAATCAGTTATGACTTCAAGCTCAAAGTAAGCTCAAATATATACAAGTTATTTTAAACTGGTGAAAATTTAAATTTGGTCAGAAAGAAACAAACAAGCAGATAAAAAACGAAAATAATTCTACACTTCAACTCCACTTCTTCAAGTTTTTTACTTTTTGATGTCTCTATTTATATATCTTAATATTGCTTATCTCTTAAATTCTTATAGCTATTATTTTGGATAGATTTCTCTTTTAGTTTATAATAAAGATATAAGTGGTTTACTCATCACAATTAAATTGTTAGCATATTTTTAATTTTTGTGTGTATTTACCTTTACCAGTGAATGAGTTTTATGTCTTCACATAAATTATTTTTGCATGTTACCGTCTCTTTCTTTAAGTTTAAAGAATGCCTTTAGCATTGCTTTTGAGACAGATCTGGTGGTGATGAATTTTCTGTTTTTCATTGTTTGAAAAAGTATTTACCTCACCTTCATGTTTGAAGTACAGTTACGATGGGTAGAGTTTTCTTAATTGGAAATTATTTTCTTTCAGCACTTTGAACATGTTGTCCAACTTTCTCCTTGTCTGCAGTTTTCACTAAGTCTGCTGCCAGACTTATTAATGTTCCTCTATATGTTATTTGATTATTTTTCTTTGCTGCTTTAGGACTCTTTTTTTGTCCTTGACCTTTGAGAGGTTATTACATGCCTTGGGGTGGTTTTATATGGAATGAACCTGATTTGTGTTCTTTGGCTTTCTTGTACCTGTACATTCATATTCTTCTCTAAGTTTGAAAAGTTCTCTGTGATTATTTCTTTGAAAGAATTTTCTACCTCTATGTCTTCCTTTAAATCTTATTTAAGGACATCAACTCTTTGATTTGCCATTTTGAGAGTGTTTTCTAGATCTAGTAATTGTACTTAATGTTTTTACTTTTGTTTCTTTTTCTCCTCTGACTGTTTCTTCAAATATTCTGTCTTCAAACTCACTAACATTTTTTTCTGCTTGATTAATTCTGCTGTTGAGATACTCTGATGCATTTTTCAGTAATCAAATGAGTTTTTATCCCCAGTATTTCTGTTTAAATTATTATTTTTATTTAAATCACTTTATTTTATTTCTCTGATAGATTTCTGAATAACTTCTCTGTGTTATATTCATGTTTATTGAGCTTCCTCAAAACAAGTATTTTGATTTTTCTATCTAAGACACATTTCTCCATCTCTCCAGGATTGCCCACTGATGCCTTATTTAGTCAATTTTGCGAAGCAATATTTTCCTTCATGTTCTTGATATTTGTGGACAATCTTTGATGTCTGGAAATTGAAGAATTAGGTGTTTATTTCAGTCTTCAAATTCTAGCTTTATTTGTACCCATCCTTCTTCAAGGAGCTTTCCAAGGAAAGTGGACTTTTTGTATGTAAGTTTTTGGCCACTACAGCTTTTATTTTTTTAGCACTAGAGGATGTCCTAAGCCCAGGTATGCTGCAACTCTTCCAGCTTCATAGATACCAAGTCCTGTTGGTCTTGAGAAAAATTAGAGAAAAAATTCCCTGGGTTCTGTCCTTGACTTTTCCCCTATATTTCCCCCAAATGAAAGGAATCTTTCTCCATGCTGGGATTCCTGGAGTTGGAAGAGGGGTGACATCAGCACTCTCATAGTTGCTTCAACTGGCATAATGCTGGGTCATACCTAACACCCACTGCCTCTCAGAGAAGTATGGTACCAAGGATGACCCAACATCCATGGCTGCTACTGCCTAACTGCTGCTAATATTTATTCAAGGCTTGAGGATACTTTAGTCAGCAAGTCCAAGACTCAGGTCCATCCTACCAGAGCAGCATATTTTCTTCTCTCCTGGGGTGGGTCTACAAGAGCTGTCCAGGAGTAACCTTGACAGCTACTGGAATTAGAGTTTTCAGGATACTTTCTGGTGCTTCACTTTACTGTGCCTGGGCTAGTATCCAGTTACAAAACAACATCCCATGTACTTTTTTCTCTTTTTACACTAAGTAGAAGGTGTTTCTCTCTATATGCTGCACTACCTGGAGTTGAAAGAGAAGTGACACAAGGACTCCTATGGGCACCACAGCTAGTATCATGCTGAGTTGCACCCAAGCCCATGACCTAAAAACAGCACAGCTCTGGGACTCAACCAAGGACTGAAATTGCTTCTGCCTTACTGCCACTGAAATGTATTTGAGGCACAAGTTTCCTTCAGTCAAGCAGTGGTGATGTGGGCTGGGACTCATGTTTTTTCCACTGAGATGGCAGTTTCTCTTATGGCCAAGGCTTGTTTAAATGCTCCCTCTGTTTACCCCAGTGAAATTTTGCTCAGTGCTAAGTTACACTGTGACAGGGCATAACTGAGTTCCAATGTAAAGTCCCACACTCACCCTATTCACCTTCCCCCAAGCTGGCATAAGACATTTCTTACTATTTTCTTAGTGCATCTTTTTTGTTATTTATGCTATAATTAGGTACTATGATTTCTCACTGGATTTTTTAGTTCTTAAGAAGATGTCTTCTTGCCCAGATAGTTGTTCAATTTGATGTTTCTGTGATGGAGGTTGATGATTTATGGAGGGTCTTATTTGGTTCTTTTGCTCCACCTCTACCCTATAAATCTGCTCTTAAAAAGATGTTTTAAAAGTTGTTTTTTCTTACATTTTGAGTAATCTGCTTAGAAACAAATGTTCTATGTCTTAGCAGAATAGTTTCCTGTGCTTCATGTGAACTTAATCATGCCCTTCATTATTCAAAAGAGCCAAGTATTCTCTATTTTAATAGAGCTAATGTTTTTATTTTTGGTTTTCTTTTCAATTATATTACCACCTGTATTTAATTTTTAAATATGTTTTGTCACATCAGTTAAATATATAAATATTATTCCACAATATCCCATGATCAGCTTCAGGCAAATGTTCAAAACTTTTGACATTTTTTACATTATATTGATATTTTGGCTTCCCAAAAATCAGCTCTTTAATGAAATCTTCATGACCTCAAATTGACTTTCAGGGTTCTCAGAAGGTCTTTGGAAAATCATAAAGTGTTTTATTTTCCTTGATATAAAGAGAAAGGTGTTAAAATAATTAAGTTCATTTGATATGTTTAATTTTATAAAGTGTTTCCCAATATGAATTGACATTTAGCCTTCCATAGATTTTACTTCCAGTTAAAATTTTATTAATATAAGATTTTCCAATGTTGTATAAAACATATAGAAATTTGTCAATGCCTTTGCTGTCCCTGTTACATCCTTGTACAACTTTTGTTATAATACAAGTTGTGTTTTTAAAGGTGGTATGTCACAGAAACAACCAAATTTCTTTCTCAATTGTGTTATTTTTATAACGAATCCTCATCAGATCTTTAATCACACCTGAGGTGTTTTGGCTCTGTGTCCCCTCCCAAATCTCAACTCAAATTGTAATGCCCACATTTTGAGGGAAGGACCTGGTTGGAGGTGATTGAATCATGGGGTTGGTTTTCCCCATGTTGTTTTCCTGAGAGTGAGGGAGTTCTCATGAGATCTGATGGTTTTAAAAGTGGGAATTTCCCCTGCTTTCTTTCTCCTGCTGCCTTGTGAAAAAGGTGGTTGCTTCTTCTTCATCTTCTGCAATAATTGTAACTTTCCTGAGGCCTCCCAAGCATTGCAGAACTCTGAGTCAATTAAGCCTCTTTTATTTATAAATCACCCAGTCTCAAGTAGTATCTTAAAAGCAGTGTGAAAACAGACTAATACGACACTCATTTTATTTTATCTACAGATAATTTTTGTTTTACTATGATGCTATCCTGAAAGCTCATTCAATCTGCTACAGGCCAGATTGTTTGTCTCCAACAAAAATAAGTTGTCTCAGAAACCCGCGTAGAAGACTTTGCTAGTTACTCTGGAGAACAAGCTTCTGTTTGTCTTAAATAACTTTGAGACCATACAGCGAGAAAGTTAGTATATCCAGAATTCTAGTAAATAAGTTGATGGGTTTATGGAACTGCTAACCTAACATCAAGCAGAGCAAGAATTAATTGCACGGGACTGAATAAACTGATGAAGAATGATTATGGCTTTTGTTTAAAATTTTGTTAAAAGTTGATGTTTTTATTTGTGTTAAAATGATGCCTTTCTACTTTCTCTTCAACTGTCTATAACTCATTACACTTCAGTAGATTATACTTTTGTAAAGAGAAATAAAATTTTTGGCTTATTAAAAGGCCTATGTGATCAATTATCATTATTTCTGCACTTATGTAATTAATTAATAATTAGGTAAAATCTAATGAGATCAAGCTTATTTTGTAAGTGAAAATGATATTATTGATTATATTTTATTACATATGGAGTTGAATGTATGGACAAATTTTAAATTTTAATAGAAAATACACACTTTTTGTGTTATTCAATTCTATTCATGTTCATTGTTTTTTAGTTGTTTGGGACTTTTTTGTAAACCACCTACCTACAAATTAGATGGAGATTTGCATCTTGGACACTCTGTCAGTTCTTACTGAATTCTCAGTAATTTTAGTTTCTTTGAATGTCTGTATACAACTCTCCAAATCAATTTTTCTCCAAATCTCCTGACCTGGTGCCACTGGGTACTAAAATTTGACTTCCCAGATTCTTATTGAAACTTTAGATTTTCTTGTAGCTTACCTTTCCCCAATGACATAAAGGATTCCTGCAACTTGAATGTAAATTATGTGATATAAACTTCAAAGGACTGATAACTGTAGCAGACAATAAATAGACAACTTTCATGACAGGAGCTGCTGCTGTATGGACAACTCAGGAATTTAACTAACCTCCCATATATTCCGTGCTCTGTTCCAAGGTATAATCATGACTGGACAATCTTATGGAAACCTCACTAATGTACATGCCATTGCCAAAAGCATTAAAACTGCAAATTATCTATCAGATTTCCACTACTGCCCTCACCTTACCATCTAAAGATGATTTAATCCTAATGTCTAGAAATCTTGACTGGCTCCTCTTCATACTCTCCATACTCAAAAACTAGGTTTACAGTTTTAGCTCCAAAAAAATCCTTGAACTTATTTTGTGCTTTGATAAAATTCCCCTATGAAATAACTGATTGCTCACATCATAAAGGAAACATCCTCTACCTCCCAACTTCAAAAGATGGTTCAGCTTCTCCTTAATAAAGAAAAAGTAAACCAATAAGAAATTTACTTATACTGTTAAAAGAAAAGAATATTTTTTTAATAAAAAGAATAAATGTAAAAATCTCCTTCTTAGTCTGACATTAGTTAGGCTTCTGAGCACTCCTTTTATCTAAGTCTCATCTTCAGTCACAACTTTGGAATGATTTTAACAATAATAATGATAATCAAATTTAGCAAGAACTCCCTTACATGAGACATACAATCAAATTTTTCTTAATAAAGTTTTATCCACTTATCTTCTTTATCTGCTTATTCACAATAAGTCTCCAGCTGTCTTTACTGTATTCAGAGTTGAGATTAATCTTTCTTTCTTACTGTAATAGTATTAATCCCATAACAATTATATTTAATAAAATTATATTTTAAGTTTTTAACAGGCATATGGTAATTATTTTTATTTTTAAGATCTAAAGACATACATAGATTGAAAGCAAAAAGATAAAAAACATATTCCATGGAAATAGCAACCAAAAGAAACTTGATGTGGCCATAGAAATATTAGAAAAAATATACCTTACACTAAACAGGATACAAGAAAACAAAAGACATTTTATATTGATAAAAAAAGAGTTGATTTACAAAAAGATATAACAATTATAAACATAGAAGCACTTAACACAAGAGCTCCTAAATATAGAAAGAAAATATTAAGATAATAGTAGAGAGAAATATATATCTTTATAATAATACTTGGAGATTTCAATACCTTTCTCTCAATAATAAATAGAACAACAAGAATGAAAATAAATAAGAAAATAGATAACTCAAAGATTAGTATAATGAAATTGAAATTAACAGACATATACAGAACACTTTACCCCAAAAAAGCAGAGTACTCATTTTTCACTATTCTCTTGTTTAGACCATATGTCAGTCTATGAAATAAAAATCAGTAAATGCAAAATATTTTAATAATAATAAGTATATTTTCAAAGATAGTGGAATTGCTGTCATTTCCTTGTGTGGGTATGGTTGCTCTTCATAAGACTATATAAATAATCTTATAATATTTTAAACTGAGAAAAACTTGACTTTGGTCACATACAAAACTCATTTTTTTATTCTTAGCCACAATTTATAATTTTGTTGTCTTAATTTATGTATTTTACATGCGTGTTCCTCCACAGTTTGTTTTAGTTATAGACATTTTTGATCATCTTGCCTTCTTACCTTTATACTAGAGACTTCAAAGATTTACATGCCATGATTGCAATAATAAAGTATAAATTTGATTGTAAATTTACATCTACCCATGAGTTTTATACTTTCATATATTTATATGATAGTGCTCACTATCCTTTCACTTTTTCTTAAAGCACTCCCTTGAACATTTTTGTAAGTCTGGTCTAGTAATAATAAATTCATGCAGCTTTTCCTTGTCTGGAATGGCCTTTGTTTCTCCTCTACTATTTAGTGATAGCTTAGCTGAGGATAATATTCTTGGGTTGTAGTTATTTTTTCTTTCAGAACTTTCAATATATCATCCAATTCTCTCTTGATATGCAAGCTTTCTGCGGAGAAATCTGCTAATTGTCTGATGAGAATTCCTTTATATGTCACTTGCTGCTTTTAGAATTCTCTCTCTCTCTTTTACTTTTGACAATTGATTACAATATGCCTGAAGGAAGATATTTTTAGGTAGACTCTATTTGGGAATTGTTATGCCTTATGGGTCGGGATGCCCATATCTCTCCCCAAACTTGAAAAGTTTTCAAGTTTGTTGAAAACTTTTGTATTATTTTGTTAAATACACTTTCTGTGACTTAATCCATCTCTTCTCTCTCAGGAACTCCCATATTGAAAATATTTGGTAACTTAATGGTGTCCCATAGTCCTATTTTGTTTGTCACATTTTTTAATTTTTTTTCCAAACTGGGTTATTTCAATAGATACATCAAGCTCACATTTATTTTTCTCCTACTTAATCTAGTCAGCTGTTGAAGCTCTCAATTGTATTTTTAATTTTATTCTTTAAACTATTCAGTTTCAAGATTTATGTTTTGTTATTTGGAATGATGTCTATCTCTTTGTGAAATTTTTTATTCAGATCATAAATTGATTTTCTGATTTAATTTGATTGTTTATATGTATCAATTTATATCACACTGAGTTTCCTTATCATCACTGTGTTAAATTCCTCTTTAGGCAGTTCATATATTTTTTTTTCTTTGGGGTAACTTACTAGAGAACTCTTGTGTTCCACTGTGGTTTCACTTTTTTTTTTTTTTGCCTTTTTATGTATCTTGTATTCCTGTGTTGCTATCTGCCCATAGTGTGGAACAGTCAGCTCTTTCAATGTTGTAGAATGGCTTTCATAGGTAAAATTTATCATCTGCAAATGAGTCCTAGGGTGTTTGTTGTGTCTGGTGCATTGACTTTGGTCCCTGCTGAATGCAATAGTTTAGTCTCTGTGAAGACTATAGTGTAGTCTCTGTGAAGGTTTTTTGTTTGTTTGTTTTTGTTTTTTGCTGTGATGAATGTCATCAATACATGTGAGTTCTTCTATGGCTTAAGCTTCAGGAGTTTGTGGAAGCAGTGGTGGCAGCGCAGGTTGTTAGAATTCTCAGTGGCAATAACTTCAGAGACCTTCCTGTTCTAATTTTTCCTAAAGTTGAGAGACCTAATTGAGGAGATCTCTATTGGTGTTAGGTTTGACACAGGCCACTTGCAGCCACAGAAGCACTGTATTCTAGAGCCCAAATGCTATGGACCTGTAGTCATGGGCTTAATATCCTGCTGAAATACTGTGTCACCTGTGACATATATGTATGTTTACTCTGAGACATGGGTGGATGCAGCACTCACACTAATTTGAAATATGTGACTTTGAAGCACTCCCCAGTAGCTTGAGCCTAGAAGGCAAATATGTAACTGGGACAGTAATAATCAGTGTCTGGACACCACAAGAGCATGGCTTCAGAGATAAAGGGGTTTTCCAGAGGTTAAGGCTCTAGGGAGCAGGGACTTCAAGTTCAGTGCCAACATGGCATAGTGGCAACTTGTGCACCAGAAGAAAAGGCTACTGAGTAGTGGTGACTTTGGACACTAAGGTAGTGGGACACAGCAATGGCCCAGGCTCTGTGAGGCCAAGTGCCATGGCAGCTATGACTCCTGAATGGTGGGGCACAGCCATGGCTTATACTGCAAAATAAAGTGATTAGTGCAATGTTGGCTTTATTCACCAGAAATGTGGTGTACCTCAGCAGCTCAGGCTCCAGAAGGCTACTCCAGATCCAGGTAGGGAGAAGACTCTGCCTGTTTGGTGCAGAGTGTGGGGAGATTCAGATCAACCAAGCCTATGTTTCCCAGAAGTCTGGGAATCATGCTAGCTCAAGCACCAGGGTATTAGCTTCTCTCTGAGACAAATCATTGTTTCTCTGCAGGTGGAGCACCAGGTTGGTTTAGGCACCAAGAGGTCATAACTTGTCTGCCAGCTCAGGCATGGCATGCTTGTGGTGATGTACTGGGATGGTTCGTGCAGAGCAGACACAAAATTGGTCCACTGGCATAAGCCTATCTTCCTAGGGGCAAAACACCATGCTGGTTTATGCACGAACGGGACACACATGTTCTGCTTGCTTGGGTGTGGATTCTCCGGGGGTGAGGCGTAAAGCTGATTCACACAGAAAAAGGTTTACTGGCTGCTCGGCTGACCTATGTGTGACTTGCCTAGAAGCAGTGCACTGGTCTATTTGATGTGTCAACAGGGCAAACCACTGTTTCACTCATGAGTTTGGCTTCCCTGCTGGGAAGGACCACACATTCCTTGGGGGACAGGACATTGCATGTGCTTTGGCACCAGGGTCATGTCTGTTTAGGTAGGCTTAAGCTTTGAATAGTCAGAGTTGGGGTGCTGCAGCCACTGTGGACGAGGAACATGAAGTGCCTCCTAGGCAGCTTTTCCCAAGGGTGTAGAGACCATTAGTACATTGGCTGTGAAGTGGTGCATTACCATGTTTGGCCATGTTGCAGTGATTTGGAAGCCTCAGGGATAAAGTTTCAGTGGCTACTGGCACTTAAAGCAGAATGCACTCTAGCAGTTGGCTACATTTTAAAGAATGGTTTTATGTAGTAATATCTTGGTTCATAGGGAGCACAATATTGGCTATAAATAATGCAGCCATTTGAACTTCAGGAAGATCCTCATCTGGTCTTAGGGCCTGTGAGAAATATATTATTCTTTTGTAGAAAAAAATACTGCATGTGTACACACCACTAATGGAAGCTTCTGATCTTATTCTTGCAAAGAAAAATTTATACTGTTTCCAAGCTGATCCCAACTGAAGAAATGATTTGGCAAAGCAGGATGTTGTGTTCCCCACTCTAAGTTGCCATCCTGAGGTTCCATGCTTTACAGGGTTTTGCCACTCTATATATGCCAAAGATCTCTTTTAGATCCTTTAGTCAAAATATAGTTGTGTATTTCTTGTTTGGGTCTTTTGTTGTAGGGTAAATAAATATTAGGCATGTCTAGTCAGCAATCTTGCTGACATCACTGCCCCTTTTTTTAATGTCTTGCAATATAGCTCTTTCTCCAGACCTTTAATATTTGCTTTACATATTTAGGTGTTTGATATGGTATGTATGTTTGTCTTCTATAATCTTATGTTGAAACGTGATTCCTTACGTTAGAGGTAGGAACTGGTGGGAGGTAATTGGATCACGAGAGAAGACCTCTGATGAATGGTTTAGCACCATCCCCTTGGTGAAAAGCGAGGTATAACTCAATTCACACATGATCTTGTTGTTTAAAATTCTGGGACCTCACTCTTCTTCCTCTCTTGCTCCCATTCTCACCATGAGATGCTCCTGCTCCCTATTTACCTTCCACCATGATTGTAAGCTTTTTATGGGTCACATCAGAAATATATGATGACACCACATTTCCTGAACAGCGTGTAGAGTTAAACTCATTTTCATTATAAATTACCCATCCCCAGGTATTTCTTTTAGCAGTGTCAGAATGGCCTAATAATGTGTTTCACTCTCAGATGCATATATAATTATAATTGTGATACTGTCTAAATCAATTGACCACTTTTTCATTATACAATGTATTTATATGTCTCTTTTTACAGTTTCTAATGTAAAAAATATATGTTGTCTTATTTAAGCATTCTTAGCCCTACTTTAACGATATCCATTTGCATAGAATATCTTTTATCACTTTATTTTTAGTCTGTGTGTGTCTGTAAAAGTAAAGTTTATCTTGTAAACAACATATAGTTGGACCTTTTTCTTTTTAACCCATTCTGGTATTTTATGTATTTAAATAGAAAATTCAATTCATTAGCCTTCAAAGTAATTATTGATGCATAAGAACTTACTACTGATTTTTTATGCTAAATTTTGGTGTTGTTTAGTAGATATTTCCTTTCTTTCTATTTTTGTGTATTTCTTTTATATTTGAACAGTTTTATGTAGTGGTCAGTATTAAAACATTTCTTTGTTTTATGAGCTTCCTATAATTTTTCTTTGCTATTTGGATACCACAAGAATTACATAGAACATCTTATACTAATAATGGTATAATTCAAGCTGATAACAACTTTACTTTGAGTGCATACACATACATTTTTATTTTTTGTGTCTGAATTTATATATTTTTTGATATTAAACTTTTGTAAATTTATATTTGATCTGGTTGTTATTAATAATTTTTCTTCTAACACTAACAGGAATAAAATTGCCTTATGTATCACAATTACAATTCTAAAGTTATATGAATATTGCTCTACATTACTTATATTATTGAGGTTTGCAGACTTAAGTTTAATTTTATGTGTCTATAACTAGCAAACTTTGGTTTCAGCTTAAAGAACACCTTTTAGAAAATCTTGTAATGCAGCCTTAGTGGTGATGGGCTCCCTTAGTTTTAGTCTCAAAGAAAAATTATATTTCTCCTGTTGGTGAAAGACAGATTTGCTGGGTAAAGAATTCTTCATTGGCAATTACTTCTTTTAGCACTTTGAATATATTATCCAACTCTCTCCTGCTTTAAAGTGTCACTGTTGAGAAGTCCACTGACAGTTGTATTGGGACTTCTTTTTATGTGATGCATTTTTTGATACAGAATCTTGCTCTGCTGCCCAGGCTAGAGTACAGCGGTGCATTCAAGGCTCACTGGAGCCATTACCTCTCAGGGTCAAGTTACTCTCCCACCTCAGCCTCCCAAGTTTCTGGGATCATAGGCATGCATCACCATGTCCAGCTAATGTTTTGTTGTTGTTGTTGTTGCTGTTGTTGTTGTTTTGTAGAGAAGGGGTCTTTCTACTTTGCCAGGGCTGGTCTCAAATTTCTGGGCTCAACTGATCCACCTGTCTCAACCTCCTGAAGTGTTAGGATTTCAGGTTTGAGCCACCTCGCCTGGCCAATGGGATGCCTTTTTTTAAAATCCCTTCCTGCTCTCAGAACTTTTTCTTTCTCTTTGATTATTCTAATATTTGATTACGTGTCTTGGTGAATGTCTTTTTGGAGATACATTTGGTTGGAGATCTCTGATCTTCCTTTCCCTATATGTTGGCTTATTTTCTCACATTAGAAAATATTATTCCATTATTTAAAATATATATTTTCTGGCACATCTATTTATATTCCTTCTTGAGTGTCTGTTATGCATATGCTAGTTTCTTGATGCTGCTCCATAATTCCTGTAGGTTTTCTCCATTGTTTATTATTTCTGCTTCTCTGATTGGGTTATTTCAAATATTCTGTCTTCAATTTACTCTCAACTCAACTTCATCAAGTCAGCTGTTAGAGCTTTCTATTGTGTTTGTCACCTCAGTCATTATATTCTTCAGCTCTAGAATTTCAATTGGGTATTTTTATTATACCCATTTCTATGTCAAACTACTCATGTTTGTATATTGCTTATTGAATTTTGTTTAATTTTTATTAATATACTCTTGAAGTGTGTTGAGCTTGTAAATTAATGCATAATAATTGTACCTATATAAAGGACACTTGTGATATTTGATAAATACATATGTTGTATAATAATTAAATAAAGGTAATTTAAATATCCATAAACTAAAAAAATCCTTTTGGTTGGAAACAGTTCAAATATTAATGTGTGGCTATTTTAAAATATACAATAAATTACTCTTAACAATACTCAGCCTAATATTGCTATTGGCCCTAGAAGTTATTTTGTCTACCTAACTGTATTTTTACCCTGTAAACCAACCTCTGTCTTTTTCTCAAGCCCCTATATGCTTAACCTCTGAAAATCATTCTGCTTTCTGTCTCTATGAGATAAAGTGTTTTATCTTTTACATATGAGTACAGAACATGTGATATTTGTCTTTATAGGTCAAGTTTATTTTACTTAATATAATGTCTTCCAGGATAATTTATTTTGCTGCAGATAATGAGGTTTCTTTCATTTCTATTTTGGAATAATATTTCATTATATAGGTATGCTACATTTTCTTTATCCATTTATCTTTTGATGAACACTTAACTTGATTCCATAACTTGATTATTGTGAACAGTGCTGTAATAAACATCAGAGTGCAGATAAATTTTCAGCCTACTGACTACAGTTCTTTTGGGCATATACCCAGAATTGAAATTGCTAGCTCATATAAAAATTCCATTGTAAATTTTTTTAAGAATCTCCATAAGTTTTTCCATAATGGATGTAAAATTTCTCCACATCCTCACCAGCAATTATTTTTCCTGTTTTATAACAGTCATTTTAAATGGAGTGGGATAATATCTCATTGTCATTTTGATTTACTCATCCCTGAGACTAGGTATGTTGAGCATTTTTTATGTACATGTTGGCAATTTGTATGTCTTATTTTTAGAAATGTTTCCACAGATTATTTGCCCATTTTTAATGACATGATTTGTTTCTTTGCTGTTGAGTTGTTTGGATTTTTTTTTATTCTGGTTATTAACTTGTTGTCCAGTAAATAGTTTGCAAATATTTTCTTCCATTCAGTACATTGCCCATCAATATGTGAAGTGTTTTCTTTTCTTTGTAGAATCTTTTTACCATGATATATTATATTTGTCTATCGTTCTTTGGTTAGACTTTTGAGGTACAAACAACAGCAGAAAAATCTATACCAAGGCCGATGTCAGGAAGGTATCTCCATTTTTTTTAGTATTTTTATAGTTTCAGGTTTTATAATTAAATCTTTATTTTTATTTGATTTTTGTATATGGTGGCAGATAAAGGTCATTTTATTTTTTTGCCTGAGGTAACCCAGTTTTCACAGCACCATTTATTGAAGAGATTGTTCTTATTGTTCTTTCCCAAAGTACGATTTTGTGGCCTTTGCTACAAATTAGTTGGCTGTAAATGTATAGATTTGTTTACAGTTTTTCCTCTACTCTTTCTTGTTGTTCTGTCTATTTTTATGCCAGTACCATACAATATATGTTTATTGTAGCATGAATGTATATTTCAAGTCAAGTAGTGTGACACCCTTAGCTTTGTTAATTTTATTTAGGATTGCTTTGGCTATATGGGCCCATTCATGGTTTTATACAAACTTTAGGATAGTTTTTTCTAAATCTGTGTAGAATGTCACTGATATTTTGATTGGAATTTAATTGAATCTGTAAATTATCACCTTAAGTAATATTATTATTTTAACAATATTAATTCTAACATCCATGAACATGAAATATCTATTTTTGAGTCTTCTTTAATTTTTTAAATTACTGCTTTATAGTATTCATTGTAAAGTTCTTTCACTTCTTTGATTATATTTATTCCTAGCTAATTTATATCATTTGTAACTACTGTAAGTGAGATTGTTGTCTTGATTTCTTTTGCATGATACTTATTGTTGGTATATAAATATACTACTGATATTTGTATATTGATTTTGTATTCTATAACTTTGCTGAACATGGATAAGGTCTAATAGTTTCTTGATGGAGTTTTTGTTTTTTTCTGAATATAAGATCCTGTTGTATGTAACCAAAAACAATTGGACTTTTTTTTTTTTTTCAATTTTGATATCCCTTTTCCCTTCTTGTTGACTAATTGTTCTGGCTAAGACTTTGAGTACTATGTTGACTAAAAGTGATGATAGTGGGCTTTCTTGTCTTTTTCCAGGTCTTAGAGAAAATTCTTTCAATTAGTTTACATTTAGTATAAAGTTAATGGTGTGTTTGGTTTTTATTGCTTTAAGTTATTTTTTTCTATACCCAGTTTGTTTACAGTTTTTATCATAAAGGGATGTTTAGTTGTACCAAATACTTACAGCATCTCTTGAAATAATTATAAGTTATAAGTCATTATACAAAAAAGATACTTCCATACAGGTTTATAGCAACACAATATGTAATTGCAGAAATGTAGAACCAACCCAAATGCTCATCAATCAACAGGTGGATAAAGAAAATGTGGTGTATATGTACATAAGATAGAATACTACTCAGCCATAAAAAGGAATGAATTAATGGCATTTGCAGTGACCTGGAAGAGATTGGAGTCTATTATTCTAAGTGAAGTCACTCAGGAATGGTAAACCAAATATTGTACATTCTCACTCATAAGTGGAAACTAAGCTCTGAGGATGCAAAATCATAAGAATGATGTAATGGACTTTGGGGACTCAGGGGAAAGCATGGGAAGGGGGTGGGGGATGAAAGACTATAAATTGGGTGCAGTGTACACTGCTCAGGTGATGGGTAAACTAAAATCTCACAAATCACCACTAAAGAACTTACTCATGTGACCAAATACCACCTGTTCCCCAATAACCTACAGAAATAAAATACTTATTTAAAGGTTAAATATAATAAAATAAAATTTTATTATTTTAATGTGATGTAGCACATTTTTTGATTTGCTTATGTTAAACTATCCTTTCATCTCTAAAATAAATCTCACTTTATCATGTTGAATAACATTTTAATATATTTTGAATTCAGTTTGCCAGTATCTTGTTAAAGATTTGTGCATGTATCTTTATTAAATGTATTCACCTATTGTTTTCTTTTCTATTATTTTGTTGTTGTTATATCCTTGTCTATTTTTAGTATCAGGATAATGTTACCATCACAGAAAGAATCTGATAGTGTTTTTTTATCTTAAAATTTGTGGAATAGTTAGTGTAGTATTGGTATTAGTTCTTATTTAAATGGTTGGTAGAATTCAACTGTGAAAAATATTAGAATGTGGATTTTTATTTGGTGTGAGACTTTTTTGAACTGCTCCAATCTTCTTCTTTTAGTGTTGTCAGGATTTTTATTTCTTCTTGATTGAATGTAGATAGGTTCTATCTGTCCAGAAATTAGTTCATTTTCTCCAGGTTTTACAATATGTTGGCATATAGTTGTTCAGAATAGTTTTCAATAATCCTTTATAGTTTGGTGGTATCAGTTGTAATGACTCTTTGTGTCTCTGATTTTGTTTTTTTTGGTCTTCTCTTTTTTCTTTTTTTAAACTGAGAAATGTTTTAAATTAATTGAAAAACTAGGCCTTCACATGCAATATATGTGTGTGTGTGTGTGTGTGTGTGTGTGTGTTAATTAAACACACATTTTATGACAATCATTAGTTTTAAGAACCAAATGGTCCTGTGTCCATAATCCTGGGAGTGTGGCAAGGAAGACAGGGTAATGAGCCCTCATCCTCAGATTACCTGAAAAAGCCTGAGAAAAGAAAAGCAAATTTTGCCACATAATTTTTGGCTTTGAAAACTGTTTATTAGAAATATTTTGAAGGCAATGTTAAGTTGAATATACAGATCATAAAATGAACTCTGTAAGCAACCAATATTGTGCAAACTGAATAAATGAAATTTGTATCAAAAGCACTGCCTTGTAGTTATCACTACACCTTGTTTAACCACACTGATAAGCACTCTTGGAATATCACTGTTTAACTTTAACTTTGTGGAAATGAACAAACTTCAAAATCTTCTTACTGTGAATGTCAGTGATAGTGTTTAGAAACCATTATTTTCAATTTGCTTTGCACCTAAAAAATGCCTGCAACCAGTAATAATATTTAGAGTAGTGTACTAGTTGATAGATCATATAGCATATCACTTTGACCAACAAATATGTTTCTAATTGGCCTTATTATTGCTTTAAATTCAAACTTTCCTTTTAGATTCAAGGAACACATGTGCAGGTTTGTTGTGTGGGTATATTGCATAATACTGAGTCAGGGGTAGAATTGAACTCATCACCCATGTAGTGAGCATAGTACCATATAGGTAGTTTTTCAACCCTTGCCCCCTCTGTCATTCCTCAATTTGGAAGTTCCCAGTTTCTATTGTTTCCATATTTATGTCTATGTTAACCAACTCTTTAAGACCTACTTGTAAGTGAGAACATGTAAGATTTGCTTTTCTGTTTCTGTGACAATTCTATTAGGATAACGGACTCTAGCTGCATTCATATTGCTGCAAAGGACATAATTTTATTCGTTTTTACGGATGCCTAGTATTGCATGCTCTAAATGTGCCAACCTAAATACTCTGACAAAAGGCTCCTAGACTTAGTAAATGACTTCAGTGTAGTTTCCAGGATAAAAAAAAATCAATGCACAAAAATCAGGAACATTTCTATACATGAATAACACTCAAGCTGAGAGCCAAACAAGAATGCAATGACAGTTACAAAAGCCACACACACACACAAAAAAAACAGAAATAAAGATAACCAAGGAGATGAAAGATTTCTATGAGAAGAACTATAAAACACTACTAAAATAAATTGTGGGTAGCGCAAACAAATGGAAAAACATTTCATGCTCATGGACTGAAAGAATCAATATTTTCAAAATGTTTATACTGTCAAAGCAACCTACAGATTGAATGCCATTCTTATCAAACTAGCAATGCCATGTTCCACAAATTAGAAAAAATATATTATTTTAAAATACAAGTGGAACCAAAAACAAAAAGAGTGTGAATAGCAAAAGCAACCCTAAGCCGAAAGAACAGAGCCAGAGGCATCACATTAACCAACTCTAAATTATACCATAAAGAGATAGTAACCAAAACAGCATGATATTGATACAAAATCAGACACATAGACCAATGGAACAGAATACAGAACCTAGAAATAAAGCTGCATACTTATAATCAACTGATATTTAACAAAGCTGACAAAAATAAGCAATGAGGAAAGAGAACTCCTTATTCACTAAATGATGTGAGGATAACTGAAAAAACATATCCAGAAGACTGAAACTGGACTTCTACCTATCATCATATACAAAAATTAACTCACCATGAATTAAATAGTTAAATGTAAGATCTAAACCTATAACAATCCTAAAAAAAATTTAAAACACACCCTTCTCTGTGTCTGCCTTGGCAAGGAATTTATGACTAAGCCCTAAAAGGCAAATTACAACAATAACAAAAAATGACAAGTAGTAACTAGTTAAACTAAAGAGCTTTTGCACAACAAAATAAATTATCAACAGATTAAACAGACAACCTGCAGAATAGTAGAAAATATTTTCAATCTATGTATTTAACAAAGGTCTTATATTCAGAATCTATAAGAAACTTAAACAAATCAACAAGATAAGAAAAACAAATAACTCCATTAAGAAGTGGGCAAAAGACTTGAAAACAAACTTCTATTTGTTCAGCCATCTAAGAGTTTGTCAATCTTGTTTTTCTTTTCAACACACAAACTTCAATTTTTGAATGTTTTGTGGCCTTTTAAATCTCAATTTTAGTTATTCCTACTCTGATTTTTATTATATCATTTCTTCTACTAATTTGGGAATTTGTTTGTTGTTACTTCCTTATTTTCTTTAGGTGCATTTTTAGGTTGTTCATTAAAGTCTTTCTACTTTTTGTTTTTATTTTCATTTGTTTCAATTTTTTTGTTCTCTCTAATTGCTCCATTGATCTATTGGTTGTTCAGGAGCACAGGGTTCAATTTTGAATTATTTTTATAGTCTCCAAAGTTTCTCATATTTTTAATTTGTATTTTTCCATTTGTATATTTGATTTTGTTCCACTGCAGCTAGAAAATATAAAGTTACAATTTAATCTCTTCACTTTCAGTCTATGTGTTTCTTTATAAGGAAAGTGAGTTTCCTGTAGAAATTATAGAGTTATAGATTTGTTTTTGTTTGTTTCATCTATTCAGCCACTCTATGACTTTTGATTTCAAATTTTAGTTTATTTACACTCAAGGTTATTGAGTGTATACTTGACTATGAGTATAGGCAAGAACTTGCTACTGCCATTTGTCACTTCTTTATTGTTGCTCTATAAGTACTCTCTTCCTTTCTTTCTTATTGACTTCCTTGATGGTTACTTTCTCCAGTAGTATGTTTTAAGTCTGTGCTTTTTTGCTTTATATAAGTTGTTGCTTGTAGTTATATGGGGGACTTAACAAAAACATCTTAGAGTTAAGTTGTTTTAAACTGATGGCAAATTAACCTTGATCACAATAGAAAACTTTAAAATTTATGTACTTTATTCCCATTTTCCTCAACAGTTTGACTTTTTGTTTTCTTAATTTACATCTTTTTATAGTATCTGTCTCGAAATACTGTAGCTATTATTATATTTTGTAGTTTTTTCTTTTAGTTTTAATACTAGAGATATGACTAGTTTACAAACCACAATTACACTATCGAGCTATTCTGGATTTTTTCTTATACTTACTTTTATTAGTGAGTTTTATACCTTCAGATATTTCTTTGTTGCACATTATCATTATTTGAGATTAAGGATATTACTTCTGAATTATTTAAGGTAGATCAGGTGGTGACAAATTTCTTTAGCTTTTATTTGGCTGGGAAAATCTTTATTTCTTTTTCATGTTTAAAGGATAGCTTCACTGAACACAGTATTTTTGATTGGCAATTACTTTTTTTTACAGCATTTTGCATATGTCTCTTCCACTTTCTCATGGCCTGTTGGATTTCTGCTAACAAGACTGTTGCCATATGAATTGGACCTCCTTTCTACGTTATGTGCTTTTTTACTCTTTCTGCTTTTAGGATTCTCTCTTTGTCCTTGGCCTTTGAGACTTTGATTATGATATGCCTTGGGGTAGTCTTTTTTTTTTTTTTTTCCAGAGTCTCGGACTGTTGCCCAGGCTGGAGTGCAGTGGTGCCATTTCAGCTCACTGCAACCTCCGCCCCCTGGGTTCAAGTGATTCTCCTGCCTCAGCCTCCCAAGTAGCTAGGATTACAGTTGAGTGCCACCACACACAGCCAATTTTTTGTGTTTTTAGTAGAGATGGGTTTTCACCATGTTAGTCAGGATGGTCTCAATCTCGTGACCTCATGATCTGCCTGCCTCAGCCTCCCAAAGTTCTGGGATTATGGGCATGAGCCACCATGCCCAGCTGGGGTAACGTTATTTAGCTTCAATGTGTTTGGTAATATTTGACCTTGTTGTAACTAGATATTGATATATTTCTGTATGTTCGAAATGTTTTATATTTTATTTGAATAAGGTTGTACAACTTGTTCTTTCTTAAGTCCATCTTGAAGGCAAATAACTCTTAGATTTTCTCTTTTGATGTTATTTTGTAGATGTCTTAAACATTCTTTATTTCTCTTCACTCTTCATTTTTCTTTTTCTGCTCTCCGTTATCTTTCTTTTGCTTGATCAATTCTGCTGTTGGTACCCTCTGCTGCATTTTTTTTTTTAGTTCACTTATTTTATTTGGCAGCTCCAGTCTTCCTTTTTAATTTTTTATTATTTCTACCCTTTTTAAAGTTTCTCTGGTATTTTTATTAGTTGCTCTTCTGTTTTCCTTTGATTTTTCTGCGTTTTCTCAAAACTGCTATTTTGAATTATTGATCTGAGAGCTCACGCATTGCCGTCTCATTATGGTCGGACACTCCCTCCTTCTTTTGTCCATTTGCAGAGGTCCTAGTTTTCCATTTGCTCTTTTTATGGATATGTGTCTATGTTTTCACATTGAAGGGTTTAGTTGTTTATTCTAATGTTTGCTGTCTGGGTTACTTATTCTGTCTAGAAGTTTTGTGCAGAATGACTGAGTTCCTTTATTGTGATACTGCTGCCTCATTTTCAGCACTAGATGTCACTCTAGGCCCTGGTTTGCTCCTCTGACTGTGATAAAGAGCAGCAACCACATTTCACAAGCTTGGTGTGGGCAGACCTACCTTCACAGTTGCCTCAGGATTTTCACCCTACATGCACTTATTCTGCTTCCCATGGATTTAGGCAAGAACAATTTTCCTACAAAGAAACCAAAGTTGGTGGGGAAGTTGGCTGTCTGCCCTGATCCCAGTTTTTTACTGTAGAAACATGAGTCTGGGGAGACATTTCCATGTGGCATGTCGAAGCTTGATGGGAGAGGTGTTGCAATTATAGAGGTTCATTTCTCTGATTGTGTGCTTGTGCTTGTGGTTTTTTACTCCTCTTTGGTTCCCGGGATTGTGACAGCCTTGATTTTGAGTTCTGGGATATTCCTAGTGATAATCTTGGCACTGGATAATTGTTTTTGGTATTATATCAAAGATTAAAGACAAATTGTTTCTACTTCACCGTATTGTTGGAGCTTTGTTTATTTCCTTTGTATGTTTTATGATTTTCTATTTCTTTGTAACCCTTGTTTTCTCTTGATGGTGTTTGTGCATTTGCAAAGACAAACTCTTTTTCCAGTTTGCACAGGTTTTCTTTGGCAAGGATAAACCTTCACTATTTAGTCTATCCTATAATTCTGGGCAGGCCAGCTGGTATTAACCTTGGGCTGGAGGAGCTTGCTTTCAGATTCTCTAGATGCCTGGGATTCTACCTTTACTCAAAATTTGAGGGGGGCAGTTGGCTAAGTTCTGCCAGATGTCAAGATTACTGGTTAAGCTCTGTAATCAAGCTGACCTGATGCTGGGAACTACAATTGCCTCTGACTCATATGGGCCATAGGGTGTATTCCCTAGTCAGAAAATATCATTGTTTAAATTTAGCAGTTTGAGACAGTTGAAGAAGGATCCCAGAGTAAAGTGGAGTAAAACGAATAAAACCCACTTCCGTGCTCAGCAAGAATGCCTATTTAAGATTTGCTTTACCTAATTCATGCAGGGCTTAAAGCCTAGATGATGGGTTGATAGACGCAGAAATCCATGATGGCACATGCATACCTATGTAACAAGCCTACACTTTCAGCACATGTATCCCAGAACTTAAAGTAAAATAAAATTAAAAAAATAAAAAAATTGCCTTTCTTCCTGGGTGGGGTCTGAAGGTGGGCTTTGGGGTCCCGTGGAGTGCTGATTTAGCTTCTGTTTGTGGCAGAATTAGTGGCAGATTTTTAGCATAATTCACCCAGATGATTACCTCTCTTGGCAGGGCCTAGGAATGGCAATTTATATACTGGGTTTGGAAGAATCTGTGGCTGTCTTCTTGCAAAAATTAGCTGTGTGTGTTGTCTCCTTGTATATGTGGGGTATGGTGTGGGCTTTGAGGCGGCAAGGAGTGTTGTTTAAGCTTCTGGATATAACATAACTAGTGCCTGCATTTTGTCAAAATTTAATGTTGTTTTTTTTTTTTCTCCTGGTGTGGAGTCCTAGAGTAGGGTCAGAGGCTTGTCCTGCAAGCTGGCTATCCAGAGAATAAGGTCAAATAGTGTCTTTCACCTCTTCTGGGAGTAACCAGGTTGACTTTGTGGGCAGGCTATACTGTCAGATAGTACCTTTGATTGAATACCACTACTGACATGTACACTAAGCTATCACCAAAATCTGAGCACTTATTTCTGTGGAATCCACCTCCTTGCTTTGTTTATACCTGACTACTGGTGATTTAGTCCTGTAGTCTTTCTCTATGTTCTCCATAAGGTGAGAAAGAAGTGGGCTTCCTGGAAAGCATCTTGTAATGCTATTGGAGGTGGATATTTACCTCTGTGGTTCTCTTTTTTACTGTAGAAACTAGTCCCTGGGGAATCCTCTCCGTGTGGTGCTGTCCTAATTGGCGCAAAAGAAGGGGTGAAATAATCAAAGCAAGACCATTATTCCTGTCCTTTCAATGTGGATTTTTATTTATCCCTATGGAACATTCAGGTGACTTAGGCATATTTCAGTATTTTGAGGTTTTCACCAAGGTATATTTTTCCATGAATAGTTGCTAGTTTATCTTTCTTTAGGGGTGAGTGAAGCCTGAGAATGTCTATTTATCCATCTTGCTAATTTCACCACACTCATGGGGTTTTTTTTTCTTTTTTCATATGAATGTAGAACATACTTTTTTCCTTTAATTATACTTTAATTCTGGGATACATGGGCAGAACTTTCAGCTTTGTTACATTGGTATACACATGCCATGATGGCTTGCTTCACCCATCAAGCCATCATCTATATCAGGCATTTTTCATAATGCTATCCCTCCCCTAAGCCCCAAACCCCTGACAGGCCCTGGTGTGTGACTTTTCCTCCCTGTGTCCATGTGTTCTCATTGTTCAACTCCCAACTATGAGTGAAATACATGGTGTTTGGTTTTCTGTTCTTGTGTTAGTTTGCTGAGAATGGTGAGTTCCAGCTTCATTCATGTCCCTGCAAAGAACATGAACTCATCTTTTTTTATGGCTGCATAGTATTCCATGGTGTATATGTGCCACATTTTCTTTATCCAGTTCTTCATTGATGGGCATTTGGGTTGGTTCCAAGTCTTTGCTATTGTGAACAGTGCTGTAATAAACATGGATGTGCATGTATCTTTACAGTAGAATGATTTATAATCCTTTGAGTATACACCCAGTAATGGGATTGCTGGGTCAAATGGTATTTCTGGTTCTGGATCCTTGAGGAGTCACCACACTGTCTTTCACAATGGTTGAACTAATTTATACTCCCACCAACAGTGTAAAAGCATTCCTGTTTATCCACATCCTCTCCAGCATCTGTTGTTTCCTGACTTTTTAATGATCACCATTCTACTGGCAGGAGATGTTATCTCATTGTGGTTTTGATTTGCATTTCTCTGTTTTTCTATTTGTTTTTATTATTATTACTATTATTATTATTATACTTTAAGTTTTAGGGTACATGTGCACAATGTGCAGGTTAGTTACATATGCATACATGTGCCATGCTGGTGTGCTGCACCCATTAACTCGTCATTTAGCATTAGGTATATCTCCTAATGCTATCCCTCCCTCCTCCACCCACCACCCCAAAACAGTCCCCAGAGTGTGATGTTCCCTTTCCTGTGTTCATGTGTTCTCATTGTACAATTCCCACCTATGAGTGAGAACATGTGGTGTTTGGTTTTTTGTCCTTGCGATAGTTTACTGAGAATGATGATTTCCAAATTCATCCGTCTCCCTACAAAGGACATGAACTCATCAATTTTTAAGTCTGCATAGTATTCCACGGTGTATATGTGCCACATTTTCTTAATCCGGTCTATCATTGCTGGACATTTGGGTTGGTTCCAAGACTTTGCTATTGTGAATAGTGCCGCCATAAACATACGTGTACATGTGTCTTTATAGCAGCATGATTTATAGTCCTTTGGGTATATACCCAGTAATGGGATGGCTGGGTCAAATGGTGTTTCTAATTCTAGATCCCTGAGGAATCGCCACACTGACTTCCACAATGGTTGAACTAGGTTATAGTCCCACCAACAGTGTAAAAGTGTTCCTATTTTTCCACATCCTCTCCAGCACCTGTTGTTTCCTGACTTTTTAATGATTGCCATTCTAACTGGTGTGAGATGGTATCTCATTGTGGTTTTGATTTGCATTTCTCTGATGGCCAGTGATGGTGAGCATTTTTGCATGTGTTCTTAGGCTGCATAAATGTCTTCTTTTGAGAAGTGTCTGTTCATGTCCTTTGCCCACTTTTTGATGGGGTTGTTTGGTTTTTTCTTGTAAATTTGTGTGAGTTCATTGTAGATTCTGGATATTAGCTCTTTGTCAAATGAGTAGGTTGCGAAAATTTTCTCCCATTTTATAGGTTGCCTGTTCACTCTGATGGTAGTTTATTTTGCTGTGCAGAAGCTCTTTAGTTTAATTAGATCTCACTTGTCAATTTTGGCTTTTGTTGCCGTTGCTTTTGGTGTTTTAGATATGAAGTCCTTGCTCATGCCTATGTCCTGAATGGTAATGCCTAGGTTTTCTTCTAGGGTTTTTATGGTTTTAGGTCTAACGTTTAAGTCTTTAATCCATCTTGAATTAATTTTTGTGTAAGGTATAAGGAAGGGATCCAGTTTCAGCTTTCTACATATGGCTAGCCAGTTTTACCAGCACCATGTATTAAATAGGGAATCTTTCCCCATTGCTGTTTTTTCTCAGGTTTGTCAAAGATCAGATAGTTGTAGATATACGGCATTATTTCTGAGGGCTCTGTTCTGTTCCATTGATCTATATCTCTGTTTTGGTACCAGTATCATGCTGTTTGGCTACTGAAGCCTTGTAGTATAGTTTGAAGTCAGGTAGTGTGATGCCTCCAGCTTTGTTCTTTGGGCTTAGGATTGACTTGGCGATGCAGGCTCTTTTTTGGATCTGTATGAACTTTAAAGTAGTTTTTTCCAATTCTGTGAAGAAAGTCATTGGTAGCTTGGTGGGGATGGCATTGAATCTGTAAATTACCTTGGGCAGTATGGCCATTTTCAAGATATTGATTCTTCCTACCCATGAGCATGGAATGTTCTTCCATTTGTTTGTATCCTCTTTTATTTCATTGAGCAGTGGTTTATAGTTCTCCTTAAAGAGGTCCTTCGTGTTCCTTGTAAGTTGGATTCCTAGGTATTTTATTCTCTTTGAAGCAATTGTGAATGGGAGTTCACTCATGATTTCGCTTTCTGTTTGTCTGTTATTGGTGTATAAGAACGCTTTTGATTTTTCTACATTGATTTTGTATCCTGAGACGTTGCTGAAGTTGCTTATCAGCTTAAGGAGATTTTGGGCTGAGACAATGGGGTTTTCTAGATATACGATCATGTCATCTGCTAACAGGGAGAATTTGATTTCCTCTTTTCCTAATTGAATACCCTTTATTGCCTTCTCCTGCCTAATTGCCCTGGCCACAACTTCCACACTATATTTAATAGGAGTGGTGAGAGATGGCAACCTTGTCTTTTGCCAGTTTTCAAAGAGAATGCTTCCAGTTTTTGACCATTCAGTACGATATTGACTGTGGGTTTGTCATAGATAGCTCTTATTACTTTGAGATACATCCCATCAATACCTAATTTATTGAGTGTTTTTAGCATGAAGGGTTGTTGAATTTTTTCAAAGGCCTTTTCTGCATCTATTGAGATAATCATGTGGTTTTTGTCTTTGGTTCTGTTTATATGCTGGATTACATTTATTGATTTGCATATATTGAACCAGCCTTGCATCCCAGGGATGAAGCCCACCTGATCATGCTGGATAAGCTTTTTGATGTGCTGCTGGATTCGGTTTGCCAGTATTTTATCGAGGATTTTTGCATCAATGTTCATCAAGGATATTGGTCTAAAATTCTCTTTTTTGGTTGTGTCTCTGCCCAGCTTTGGTATCAGGATGATGCTGGCCTCGTAAAATGAGTTAGGGAGTATTCCCTCTTTTTCTATTGATTGAAATAGTTTCAGAAGGAATGGTACCAGTTCCTCCTTGCACCTCTGGTAGAATTCCACTGTGAATCCATCTGGTCCTGGACTCTTTTTTTTGGTAAGCTATTGATTATTGCCACAATTTCAGAGCCTGTCATTGGTCTATTCAGAGATTCATCTTCTTCCTGGTTTAATCTTGGGAGGGTGTATGTGTCGAGGAATTTATCCATTTCTTCTAGATTTTCTAATTTATTTGCGTGGAGCAGTTTGTAGTATTCTGTGATGGTAGTTTGTATTTCTCTGGGATTGGTGATGATATCCCCTTTATCATTTTTTATTGCCCCTATTTGATTCTTCTCTCTTTTCTTCTTTATTAGTCTTGCTAGTGGTCTATCAATTTTGTTGAACCTTTCAAAAAACCAGCTCCTGGATTCATTAACTTTTTGAAGGGTTTTTTGTGTCTGTATTTCCTTCAATTCTGCTCTGATTTTAGTTATTTCTTGCCTTCTCCTAGCTTTTGAGTGTGTTTGCTCTTTCTTTTCTTTTTCTTTTAATTGTGATGTTAGGATATCAATTTTGGATCTTTCCTGCTTTCTCTTGTGGGCATTTAGTGCTTTAAATTTCCCTCTACACACTGCTTTGAATGTGTCCCAGAGATTCTGGTATGTCATATCTTTGTTCTCGTTGGTTTCAAAGAACATCTTTTTTTCTGCCTTCATTTCGTTATGTACCCAGTAGTCATTCAGGAGCAGGTTGTTCAGTTTCCATGTAGTTGAGCAGTTTTGAGTGAGTTTCTTAATCCTGAGTTCTAGTTTGATTGCAATGTGGTCTGAGAGACAGTTTGTTATAATTTCTGTTTTTTTACATTTGCTGAGGACTGCTTTACTTCCAACTATGTGGTCAATTTTGGAATAGGTGTGGTGTGGTGCTGAAAAAAATGTGTATTCTCTTGATTTGGGGTGGAGAGTTCTGTAGATGTCTATTAGGTCCGCTTGATGCAGAGCTGAGTTCAATTCCTGGGTATCCATGTTAACTTTCTGTCTCGTTCATCTGTCTAATGTTGACAGATGGGTGTTAAAGTCTCCCATTATTATTGTATGGGAGTCTGAGTCTCTTTATAGGTCACTCAGGTCTTGCTTTATGAATCTGGGTACTCCTGTATTGGGTGCATATATATTTAGGATAGTTAGCTCTTCTTCTGAAATTGATCCCTTTACCATTATGTAATGGCCTTCTTTGTCTCTTTTGATCTTTGTTGGTTTAAAGTCTGTTTTATCAGAGGCTAGGATTGCAACCCCTGCCTTTTTTTGTTTTCCATTTGCTTGGTAGGTCTTACTCCATCCCTTTATTTTGAGCCTATGTGTGTCTCTGCACGTGAGATGGGTTTCCTGAATACAGCACACTGATGGGTCTTGACTCTTTATGCAATTTGCCAATCTGTGTCTTTTAATTGGAGCATTTAGTCCATTTACATTTAAAGTTAATATTGTTATGCGTGAATTTGATCCTGTCATTATGATGTTAGCTGGTTATTTTGCTCGTTAGTTGATGCAGTTTCTTCCTAGCCTCGATGGGCTTTACAATTTGGCATGATTTTGCAGTGGCTGGTACCGGTTATTCCTTTCCATGTTTAGTGCTTCCTTCAGGAGCTCTTTTAGGCAGGCCTGGTGGTGACAAAATCTCTCAGCATTTGCTTGTCTGTAAAGGATTTTATTTCTCCTTCACTTACGAAGCTTAGTTTGGCTGGATATGGAATTTTGGGTTGAAAATTCTTTTCTTTAAGAATGTTGAATATTGGCCCCCACTCTCTTCTGGCTTGTAGAGTTTCTGCTGAGAGATCTGCTGTTAGTCTGATGGGCTTCCCTTTGTGGGTAACCTGACTTTTCTCTCTGGCTACCTTTGACATGTTTTCCTTCATTTCAACTTTGGTGAATCTGACAATTATTTGTCTTGGAGTTGCTCTTCTTGAGGAATATCTTTGTGGTGTTCTCTGTATTTCCTGAATCTGAATGTTGGCCTGACTTGCTAGATTGGGGAAGTTCTCCTGGATATTATCCTGCGGACTGTTTTCCAACTTGGTTCCATTCTCCCCATCACTTTGAGGTACACCAAAGAGACGTAGATTTGGTCTTTTCACATAGTCCCATATTTCTTGGAGGCTTTGTTCATTTCTTTTTATTCTTTTTTCTCTAAACTTCCCTTCTCGCTTCATTTCATTCATTTGATCTTCCATCACTGATACCCTTTCTTCCAGTTGATCTCATTGGCTCCTGAGTCTTCTGCATTCTTCACGTAATTCTCGAGCCTTCGCTTTCAGCTCCATCAGCTCCTTTAAGCACTTCTCTTTGTTGGTTATTCTAGTTATACATTAGTCTAATTTTTTTTCAAGGTTTTTAACTTCTTTGCCTTTTGTTTGAATTTCCTCCTGTAGCTCAGAGTAGTTTGATCGTCTGAAGCCTTCTTCTCTCAACTCGTCAAAGTCATTCTCCGTCCAGCTTTATAGATCCATTGCTGCTGAGGAACTTTGTTCCTTTGGAGGAGGACAAGTGCTTTGTTTTTAGAGTTTCCAGTTTTTCTGCTCTGTTTTTTCCCCATCTTTGTGGTTTTATCTACTTTTGATCTTTGACGATGGTGATGTACAGATGGGTTTTTGGTGTGGATGTCCTTTCTTTTTGTTAGTTTTCCTTCTAACAGACAGGACCCCCAGCTGCAGGTCTGTTGGAGTTTGCTAGAGATCCACTCCAGACCCTGTTTGCCTGGGTATCAGCCACGGTGGCTGCCATTCAGTGGATTGTTGTGTACCGTGAATGCTGCTGTCTGATCGTTCCTCTGAAAGTTTTGTCTCAGAGGAGTACCCGGCCATGTGAGGTGTCAGTCTGCCCCTACTCGGGGATGTCTCCCAGTTAGGCTGCTCAGGGGTCAGGGGTCAGGGACCCACTTGAGGAGGCAGTCTGCCCATTCTCAGATCTCCAGCTGCATGCTGGGAGAACCACTGCTCTCTTCAAAGCTGTCAGACAAGGACATTTAAGTCTGCAGAGGTTACTGCTGTCTTTTTGTTTGTCTGTGCCCTGCTCCCAGAAGTGGAGCCTACAGAGGCAGGCAGGCCTCCTTGAGCTGTGGTGGGCTCCACCCAGTTCGAGCTTCCCAGCTGCTTTGTTTACCTAAGCAAGCCTGGGCAATGGCAGGCTGCCCTCCCCCAGACTCACTGCCGCATTGCAGTTTGATCTCAGACTGCTGTGCTAGCAATCAGCGAGACTCCGTGGGCGTAGGACCCTCTGAGCCAGGTGCAGGATATAATCTCCTGGTGTGCCGTTTTTTAAGCCTGTCGGAAAAGCGCAGTATTAGGGTGGGAGCGAACTGATTTTCCAGGCACAGTCTGTCACTCTTTCTTTGACTAGGAAAGGGAAATCCCCTTGATTTGCATTTCTCTAATGACCAGTGATTTTGAGCTTTCTTTCATGTTTTTTGGCCACATAAATGTTTTCTTTTGCGAAGATTCTCCTCATATACCTTGCCCACTTTTTGATAGAGTTGTTTTTTTTTCCTTTTTTATATGTTTTTAATGATCACAAGAATTAATTTTCTGCCCTGGGTTTGTTTAATGCTAAATTTTATTATTGTTATTATGAGTATTATTGTTATACTTGAAGTTCTGTGGCACATTGCAGATCTTGTAGCTTTGTTACATAGGTATAAACATCCCATGGTGGTTTTCTGCATCCATCAAGCCGTCATCTACATTAGGTATTTCTCCTAATGCTATCCCTCCCCTTGTCCCCCAACCTCCTACAGGCCCTGGCATATGATGTTCCCCTCCCTGTGTCATGTGTTCTCATTGTTCATCTGCCACTAATGAGTGAGAACATGAGGTGTTTGCTTTTCTGTTCTTGTATTAGTTTGCTGAGAATGATGATTTCCAGCTTCATCCATGTCCCTGCAAAGGACATGAACTCGTCCTTTTTTGTGGCTGCATAGTATTCCATGGTGTTTATGTGACACATTTTTTTTATCCAGTCTATCATTGATGGGCATTTGGATTGGTTCCAAGTCTTTGCTATTGTGTATAGTGCCAAAACAAACGTATGTGTGCATATGGCTTTATAGTAGAATGATTTATAATCTGTTGGTATGTACCCAGTAATGAGATTGCTGGATCAAGTGGTTTTTCTGTTTCTAGATCCTTGAGGAATCACCACATTGTGTTCCACGATGGTTGAACTAATTTACACTCCCACCAGCAGTGTAAAAGCATTCCTATTTCTCCACATCCTCTCCAGCATCTGTTGTTTCCTGACTTTTCATTGATCGCCATTCTAACTGTCATGAAATGGTATCCCATTATGGTTTTGATTTCCATTTCTCTAATGACTAGTGATGATGAGCTTTTTTTCATATGTCTGTTGGCTGCATAAATGTCTTCTTTTGAGATGTGTCTGTTCACATTCTTTGCCCAATTTTGGATGTTGTTGTTTCTTTTTTTCTTGTAAATTTGTTTAAATTATTTGTAGATTCTGGATATTAGCCCTTTGTCAGATGGATAGATTGCAAAAATTTTCTCCCATTCTGTAGGGTGCCTTTTCATTCTGATGATAGTCTCTTTTGCTGTGCAGAAGCTCTTTAGTTTAATTAGATCCAATTTGTCAATTTTGGCTTTTGTTGACATTGCTTTTGGTGTTTTAGTCATGAAGTCATTGCCCATGCCTATGTCCTGAATGGTATTGCCTAGGTTGTCTTCTAGAGCTTTTTTTTTTTTTTGGTTTTAGGTCCTATGTTTAACTCTTTAAACCACCTTGAGTTAATTTTTTATAAAGTGTAAGAAGGGGGACAAGTTTCAGTTTTCTGCATATGGCTAGCCAGTTTTCCCAACACCACTTATTAAATAGGGAATCCTTTCCTCATTGCTTCTTTTTGTCTGGTTTACTAAAGATCAGATGGTTGTAGATGTGGGGCATTATTTCTGGGGCCTCTGTTCTTTTCCCTTGGTCTATATATCTGTTTTGGTATGAGTACCATGCTGTTTTTGTTACTGTAGCCTTGTAGTATATTTTGAATTCAAGCAGTGGGATGCCTCCAGCTTTTTTCATTTTGCTTAGGATTTTCTTGGCTATACGGGCTCTGTTTTGGTTTCATATGGAATTTTAAGTAGTTTTTTCCAAGTCTATGAAGAAAGTCAATGGTAGCTTGACATGGATAGCATTGAATCTATAAATCACTTTGGGCAGTATGGCCATTTTCATGATATTGATTCTTTTTATCCATGAGCATGGCATGTTTTTCCATTTGTTTGTGTCCTGTATTATCTTCTGGAGCAGTGGTTTGTAGTACTCCTTGAAGAAGTCCTTCACATCTCTTGTAAGTTGTATTCCTAGATATTTTATTCTATTTGTAGCCATTGTGAATGGGAGTTCACTTATGAATTGGCTCTCCTTCTATTATTTGTGTATAGGAATGCTTGTGATTTTTGCACATTTATTTTATATTCTGAGACTTTGTTGAAGTTGCTTATGAGCTTAAGGATATTATGGACTGAGATTATGGGGTTTTCTAAATATTCAATCATTTCACGTGCACACAGAGATAATTTGACTTCCTCTTTATTTGAGTATGATTTATTTATTTCTCTCGCCTGATTACCCTGGCCAGAACTTCCAATACTATGTTGAATAGAGTGGTGAGAGAGGGCATCCTTGTCTTGTGCCAATTCTTAAAGGGAATACTTTCAGCATTTGCCCATTCAGTATGATAGTGCCTGTGGGTTTGTCATAAATAGCTCTTGTTAGTTTGAGATACGTTGCATCAATACCTAGTTTATTGAGAACTTTTAGCATGAAGGGTGTTGAATTTTATCAAAGGCCTTTTGTGTATCTATTGAAATAATCATGTGGTTTTCATCATTGTTTCTGTTTATGAGATAGATTACACTTATTGGTTTGCATATGTTGAGCCAACCTGTCATCCCAGAAATGAAGCCAACTTGATCATGATGGATAAGCTTTTTGCTGTGCTGCTGGATTCGGTTTGCCAGTATTTTATTGAGGATATCTTCATCGATGTTCATCATGTATATTGGCCTGAAATTTTCTTTTTTTGTTGTGTCTCTGCCAAGTTTCAGTATCAGGATGTTGCAGGCTTCACAAAATAAGTTAGGGAGGAGTCTTCTTTTTCTATTGTTTGGAATAATTTCAGAAGGAATGGTACCTGCTCCTCTTTGTACCTCTGGTAGAATTTGGCTGTGAGTCTGTCTGGTCCTGGGCTTTTTTTTTTTTTTTTTTTTAGTTGTTAGGCTATTAATTACTGCCTCAATTTCAGAACTTATTATTGGTCCATTCTGGGATTCATGTTCTTCCTGGTTTAGTCTTCGGAGGGTGTGTGTGTCCAGGAATTTATCCATTTCTGATTGATTTTCTAGTTTATTTGCATAGAGGTGTTTAAAGTATTCTTTGATGGCAGTTTGTATTTCTTTGGGATCAGTGGTGATATCCCCATTATCATTTTCTATTGTGTCTATTTGATTCTTTTATTTTTTCTTCTTTATTAGTCTGGCTAGTGATCTCCGTATTTTGTTGATCTTTTCAAAAAACCAGCCCCTGAATTCATTTATTTTTTTGAAGGGTTTTCATGTCTCTATCTCCTTCAGTTCTGCTCTGATCTTACTTATTTCTTGTCTTCTGCTAGCTTTTGAATTTGTTTGCTCTTGCTTCTCTAGGTCTTTTAATTGTGATGTTAGGGTGTCAATTTTAGATCTTTCATGCTTTCTTCCATGGGCATTTTGTGCTATAAATTTCCCTCTAAAAACCACTTTAGCTACGTCCCAGCAATTTTGGTACATTGTATCTTTGTTCTCATTGGTTTCAAAAAACTTATTTATTTCTGCCTTAATTTCTTTATTTACCCAGTAGTCATTCAGGAGCAGGTTGTTCAGTTTCCACGTAGTTGTGCAGTTTTGAGTGAGTTTCTTAATTCTGAGTCCTAATTTGATTGCACTGTGGTCTGAGAAACTATTTATTATGATTTCCGTTCTTTTGCATTTGCTGAGGAGTGCTTTACTTCCAATTATGTGGTCAATTTAAGGATAAGTGCAACGTGTTTCTGAGAAGAATGTATATTCTGTTGATTTAGGGTGGAGTGTTCTGTAGATGTCTTTTAGGTCCTCTTGGTCCAGAGCTGAGTTCAATTCCTGAATATCCTTGTTAATTTTCTGGCTCATTGATCTGTCTAATATTGACAGTGGGGTTACAGTCTCTCATTGTTATTGTGTAGGAGTCTAAGTCTCATTGTAAGTCTCTAAGGACTTCCTCTATGAATGCGGGTACTCCTGTATTGGGTACATATATATTTAGGATAGTTAGTTACTCTTGTTGCATTGATCTCTTTACCATTATGTAATGCCCTTCTGTGTCTTTTATGATCTTTGTTGGTTAAAAGTCTGTTTTACCAGAGACTAGAATTGTAACCCCTGTTTTTTTTCTTTCCATTTGCTTTTGTAAATATTCTTCCATCCCTTTATTTTGAGCCTATGTTTGTCTTTTCACATGCGATGGGTCTCCTGAACACAGCATACTGATGGGTCTTGACTCTATCCAATTTGCCAGACTGTTAATTTTAATTGGTGGCATTTAACCCATTTATATTTAAGGTTAATATTGTTATTGTGAATTTGATCCTGTCATTATGATGCTAGCTGCTTATTACCCACCTTCTGAAGCCCACTTCCGTCAATTTATCAAACTCATTCCACATCCAGTTGTGCTTTTTTGCTGGCAAGGAGTTGTGATCCTTTGGAGGAGAAGAGGTGTTCTGGTTTTTGGAATTTTCAGCCTTTTTGCGCTGGTTTTTCCTCATCTTCGTGGATTTATCTACCTTTGGTCCTTAATGTTGGTGACCTTCATATGGGGTTTCTATGTGGACGTCCTTTTGTTGATGTTGATGCTATTCCTTTCTGAATGCTGGTTCTCCTTCTAACCATCAGGCCCATCTGCTGCAGGTCTGCTGGAGTTTGCTTGAGGACCACTCCAGACCCAGACCCTGTTTGCCTGGGTATCACTGTTGGAGGCTGCAGAACAGCAAAGATTGCTGCCTGTTCCTTCCCCTGTAAACTTCGTCCCAGTGGGTCACTTGTCAGATGCCAGCCAACACGTTCCTGTGTGAGTTGTCTGTCTACCCTTGCTAGGAAATGTCTCCCAGTCAAGAGGCATGGGGGTGTAGGACCCACTTGATGGGGCAGTGTGTCCCTTAGCAGAGCTTGAGCAGTGTGTAGGGAGATCTGCTGCTCTCTTCAGAGCCAGCAGGTAGGAACAATTAAGTCTGCCAAAGCTGTGCCCACAGCCTCGCCTTCCCCCAGGATTTCTGTCCCAGAGATGGGAGTATTATCTTAGTCCCTGACTAAGGCTGACTTTCTTTCAGTGATGCCTTGCCCAGAGAGGAGAAATCTAGACAGGCAGTCTGGCTATGGTGGCTTTGCCAAGCAGTGGTGGGCTCTGCCTAGTTCAAACTTCCTGGTGGCTTTGTTTACACTGTGAAGGAAAAACCGCCTACTCAAGCCTCTGTAATGGTGGATGCCCTTCCCCCCACCAAGCTCAAGTGTCCCAGGTGGACTTCAGACTGCTGTGCTGGAAGTGAGAATTTTGAGCCGGTGGATCTTAGTGTGCTGGGCTCCATGGGGGTGGGATTTGCTGAGCAAGACCACTTGGCTCCCTGACTTCATTCCCCTTTTTAGGGCAGTGAACAGTTCTGTCTCACAGCATTCCAGGCACCACTGGGGTATGCAAAGAAACTCCTGCAGCTGGCTCAGTTCCTGCCCTAATGGCCACCCACTTTTGTGCTTGAAACCCAGGGCTCTGGTGGTATAGGCACCAGAGGGAATCTCCTGGTCTGTGGGTTGTGAAGACCATGGGAAAAGCATAGCGTCTGGACCAGAGTACACCATTCCTCATGGCACAGTTCCTCATAGCTTCCCTTGGCTAGGGAAGGGAGTTCACCAACTCTTGCATTTCCCAGGTGACGGGGTGCCCCTCCCTGCTTCGGCTTGCCCTCCAAGGGCTGCACCCACTGTCTACCCAGTCTCAACAAGATTAGCCAGGTACCTCAGTTGGAAATCCAGAAATCACCCACCTTCTTCATTGATCTCACTGGGAGCTGCAGATGGGAGCTTTTCCTATTCAGCCATCTTGACAGCCATCATGGTTGCTGTTGTTGTTTTTGTTTTTCTAATTCATTGTGTCATTCTCTGCCATTTGTTGGTGTATTTAGATTATTTATGGTTAATTATTAATATGTTAGAGCTTAAGTCTTATATTGTATTAACTGTATTTGCTTTCTATGTTTTTCATTATTCAATTTAACTTTCTTACTAGATTTTTAGCACTTTTTAAGATTCTTTCTCTATTTGCTTGCAGTTTTTAGAGGTATCTGTTTGTATATTTTCTTAGTGATTGCTTTGATTATTGCTAGGTATTTGTGAAATTACAATCCACTAGTGTTGATATATTATACATAGAGTACCATCTTGAGTATCAGATATTAGTATATTTTCTTCCAATTACCAATGTGATATACAAATCTCATGCAAAATTAGAATAGTTTACTGTATGCCATATTTTTTTCTGTTATTATTATGCTTTCTGTTTATTTTCCTCATTTACAAGGTTTCTTCAGCCATTTCTAGAGAACAAATTTGCTATCAGCAAATTGTTTTATCTTTATGAAATAAAGAAAACAAGCAGTTCCAAGATGGCCAAATAGAAACAGCTCCAGTCTACTGCTCCCAGCGTGAGCGATGCAGAAGACAGGTGATTTCTGCATTTCCAACTGAGGTACCAGGTTCATCTCACTGGGGCATGTCAGACAGTGGGTGCAGGACAGTTGGTGCAGCCCACAGAATGAGAGCCGGAGCAGGGTGAGACATCACCTTACCTGGAAAGTGCAAGGGGTCAGGGAATTCCCTTTCCTAGCCAACGGAAGCCGTGACAGACAGCACCTGGAAAATTGGGTCACTCCCACCCAAATACTGTGCTTTTACAAGGGTCTTAGCAAATGGCACACCAGGAGACTATATCCTGTGCCTGGCTCAGAAGGTCCCATGCCCACAGAGCCTGCTAGCACTAGCAGTCTGAGATCAAACTGCAAGGCGGGCAGCAAGGCTGCGGGAGGGGCGCCTGCCATTGCTGAGGCTTGATTAGGTAAACAAAGCGGCCCAGAAGCTCCAACTGGGTGCAGCCTACCGCAGCTCAAGGAGACCTGCCTGCATCTGTAGACACCACTTCTCGGGGCATGGCATAGCCAAAAAAAGGCAGCAGAAACCTCTGCAGATATAAATGTCCCTGTCTGACAGCTTTTAAGAGAGTAGTGGCTCTCCAAGCATGGAGTTTGAGATCTGAGAATGGACAGACTGCCTCCTCAAGTGGGTCCGTCATCCCTGAGTAGCCTAACTGGGAGGCACCCCCCACGTAGGGGCAGACTGACACCTCACACGGCCGGGTACCCCTTTGAGAGAAAGCTTCCACAGGAACGATCAGGCAGCAGCATTTGCTGTTCAGCAATATTCGCTGTTCTGCAGCCTCTGCTGCTGATACCCAGGAAAACAGCATCTGGAGTGGAATTCCAGGAAACTCCAACAGACCTGCAGCTGAGGGTCCTGACTGTTAGAAGGAAAACTAACAAACAGAAAGGACATCCACACCAAACCCCATCTGTACGTCACCATCATCAAACACTAAAGGAAGATAAAACCACAAAGATGGGGAGAAACCAGAGCAGAAAAGCTGAAAATTCTAAAAATGAGAGAGCCCCTTGTCTTCCAGAGGAATGCAGCTCCTCGCCAGCAATGGAACAAGCTCGATGGAGAATGACCTTGACGAGTTGAGAGAAGAAGGCTTCAGAAGGTCAAACTTCTCCAAGCTAAAGGAGGATGTTCAAACCCATCACAAAGAAGCTAAAAACCTTGAAAAAATATTAGATGAATGACTAACTAGAATAATCAGTGTAGAGAAGTCCTTAAATGAGCTGACGGAGCTGAAAACCATGGCAGGAGAACTACGTGATGCATGCACAAGCTTCAGTGGCTGATTCGATCAACTGGAAGAAAGGGTATCAGCGACTGAAGATGAAATGAATGAAATGAAGTGAGAAGAGAAGTTTAGAGAAAAAAGAGTAAAAAGAAATGACCAAAGTTCCAAGAAATATGGGACTATGTGAAAAGACCAACAAAGATCAAAACAGACAAAGAAGGCCATTACAGAATGGTAAAGGGATCAATTCAACAAGAAGAGCTAACTATTCTAAATATATATGCACCTAGGACAGGAGCATCCAGATTCATAAAGCAAGTCCTTAGAGACCTACAAAGAGACTTAGACTCCCACACAATAATAATGGGAGACTTTAACACCCATCTGTCAACATTAGACAGATCAATGAGACAGAAAGTTAACAAGGATATCCAGGAATTGAACACAGCTCTGCACCAAGCATACCTAATAGACATCTACAGAACTCTCCACCCCAAATCAACAGAATTTACATTCTTCTCAGCACCACACCACACCTATTCCAAAATTGACCACATAGTTGGCAGTAAAGCACTCCTCAGCAAATGTAAAAGATCAGAAATTATAACAAACTGTCTCTCAGACCACAGTGCAATCAAACTAGAACTCAGGATTAAGAAATTCACTCAAACCTGCTCAACTACATGGAAACTGAACAACCTGCTCCTGAATGACTACTGGGTACATAATGAAATGAAGGCAGAAATAAAGATGTTCTTTGAAACCAATGAGAAAAAAGACAAAATATACCAGAATCTCTGGGACACATTTAAAGCAGTGTGTAGAGGGAAATTTATAACATTAAATGCCGACAAGAGAAAGCAGGAAAGACCTAAAATTGACACTGTAACATCACAATTAAAAGAACTAGAGAAGCTAGAGCAAACACATTCAAAAGCTAGCAGAAGGCAAGAAATAATTAAGATCAGAGCAGAACTGAAGGCAATAGAGACACAAAAGCCGCTACAAAAAATCCATGATTCCAGGAGCTGGTTTTTTGAAAAGATCAACAAAATTGATAGGCCACCGGCAAGACTAAAAAGAAAAAAAGGGAGAAAAATCAAATAGATGCAATAAAAAATGATAAAGAGGATATCACCACCGATCCCACAGAAATACAAACTACCATCAGAGAATACTATAAATGCCTCTATGCAAATAAACTAGAAAATCTAGAAGAAATGGATAAATTCTTGGACACATAAACCCTCCCAAGACGAAACCAGGAAGAAGTTGGATCCCTGAAGAGACCAATAACAGACTCTGAAATTGAGGCAATAATTAATAGCCTACCAACAGAAAAAAGTCCAGGACTAGATGGATTCACAGCCAAATTCTACCAGAGATACAAGGAGGAGCTGGTACCATTCCTTCTGAAACTATTCCAATCAATAGAAAAAGAGGTAATCCTCCTTAACTCATTTTATGAGGGCTGCATCATCCTGATAACAAAGCCTGGCAGAGACACAACAAAAAAAGAGAATTTTAGACCAATATCCCTGATGAACACTGATGCAAAAATCTTCAATAAAATATTGGCAAACCATATCTAGCAGCACATCAAAAAGCTTATCCACCATGATCAAGGGGACTTCATCCCTGGGATGCAAGGCTGGTTCAACATACACAAATCAACAAATGTAATCTAGCATATAAACAGAACCAAAGACAAAAACCACAAGATTATCTCAATAGATGCAGACAGGCCTTTGACCAAATTCAATAACCCTTCATGATAAAAGCTCTCAATAAATTAGTTATTGATGGGACGTATCTCAAAATAATAAGAGCTATCTATGACAAACCCACAGCCAATATCATACTGAATGGGCAAAAACTGGAAGCTTTCCCTTTTAAAACTGGATGCTCTCTCTCACCACTCCTATTCAACATAGTGTTGGAAGTTCTGGCCAGGGCAATCAGGAAGGAGAAGGAAATAAAGGGTATTCAATTAGGAAAAGCGGAAGTCAAATTGTCGCTGTTAGCAGATGACATGATCATATACTTAGGAAACCCCATCGTCTCAGCCCAAAATATCCTTAAGCTGATAAGCAACTTCAGGAAAGTCTCAGGATACAAAATTAATGTGCAAAAATCACTAGCATTCTTATACACCAATAACAGACACACAGAGAGCCAAATCATGAGTGAACTCCCATTCACAATTGCTTCAAAGAGAATAAAATACCTAGGAATCAAACTTACAAAGGATGTGAAGGACCTCTTCAAAAGGAGAACTACAAACCACTGCTCAATGAAATAAAAGAGGACACAAACAAATGGAAGATCATTCCGTGGTCATGGATAGGAAGAATCAATATCGTGAAAATGGCCATACTGCCCAAGGTAATTTATAGATTCAATGTCATCTCCGTCAAGCTACCAATGGCTTTCTTCACAGAATTGGAAAAAACTACTTTAAAGTTCATATGGAACCAAAATAGCACGCTCTTCCAAGTCAATCCTAAGCCAAAAGAACAAAGCTGGAGGCATCACACTACCTGACTTCAAACTATACTACAAGGCTACAGTAACCAAAACAGCATGGTACTGGTACCAAAACAGAGATATAGACCAATGGAACAGAACAGAGCCCTCAGAAATAATACCACACATCTACAACCATCTGATCTTTGACAAACCTGACAAAAACAAGATATGGGGAAATGATTCCCTGTTTAATAAATGGTGCTAGGAAAACTGGCTAGTGATATGTAGAAAGCTGAAACTGGAACCCTTCCTTACACCTTATACAAAAATTAATTCAAGATGGATTAAAGACTTAAATGTTAGACCTAAAGCCATAAAACCCTAAAAGAAAACCTAGGCAATACTATTCAGGACATAGGCATGGGCAAGGACTTCATGTCTAAAACACCAAAAGCAATGGCAACAAAAGCCAAAATTGACAAATGGGATCTAATTAAACTAAAGAGCTTCTGCACAGCAAAAGAAGCTACAATCAGAGTGAACATGCAACCTACAGAACGGGAGAAAATTTTTGCAGTCTACTCATCTGACAAAAGGCTAATATAGAATCCACAAAGAACTCAAACAAATTTACAGGAAAAAAACAAACAACCCCATCAACAAGTGGGCAAAGGATATGAACAGACACTTCTCAAAAGAAGACATTTATGCATCCAACACACACATGAAAAAATGCTCATCATCACTGGCCATCAGAGAAATGCAAATCAAAACCACAATGAGATACCATCTCACACCAGTTAGAATAGCGATCATTAAAAAGTCAAGAAACAACAGGTGCTGGACTGGATGTGGAGAAATAGGAAGACTTTTATACTGTTGGTGAGACCGTAAACTAGTTCAACCATTGTGGAACACAGTGTGGTGATTCCTCAAGGATCTAGCACTGGAAATACCATTTGACCCAGCCATCTCATTACTGGGTATATACCCAAAGGACTACAAATCATGCTGCTATAAAGACACATGCACACATGTTTATTGTGGCACTATTCACAGTAGCAAAGACTTGGAACCAACCCAAATGTCCATCAATGATAGACTGGATTAAGAAAATGTGGCACATATACACCATGGAATACAGTGCAGCCATAAAAGAGGATGAGTTCATGTCCTTTGTAGGGACATGGATGAAGCTGGAAACCATCATTCTCAACAAACTATCACAAGGACAGACAACCAAACACCGCATGTTCTCACTCATTGGTGGGAATTGAACAATTAGAACACTTGGACACAGGAAAGGGAACATCACTTACCGGGGCCTGTTGTGGGGTGGTGGAAGGGGGGAGGAATAGCGTTAGGAGATATACCTAATGTAAATGATGAGTTAACGGATGCAGCACACCAACATGGCACATGTATACATATGTAACAAACCTGCACGTTGTGCACCTGTACCCTAGAACTTAAAAAAAATATATATATATATATATATATATATAAAATCCTAAGTCAAACCATGAAAAAAAAAGAAAACCAAGTTTAGTTTATTTTATCTTCTCTGCATTTTCAATGTAATTTTGTTAAGTATTTCCTCTATCTACACTGATTATTATGTAAGATAATGTTATAATGTGTACTTCAGCTGTGAGACATGATTTAAGAACTTCATTTACTCCTACATTTACTCCATCAATGTTTCTTTTTAAATAATATTCCAAGCCATTTTTTGGTTTTATATATTTTCATTTGAAGAATTTCATTTAATTGTTCTTCAACTGTAGAGTGTTTTAATTTAAAAAAATTTTAATAAAACACATAACATAAAATTTACCATATCAATAATTTAAGAGCACAGTTCAATATTTTTATGTATATGCATTTTGTTCTGCAACAAAATTCCAGAAATTTTTCTATCTTGCAAAACTGAAGCTATACCTATTAAACAACAAGTCTTCCTTTTATTCCCATCCCTTGATAAACATCATTCTACTTTCAGTTTCAATGAATTCTTCTTTAGATAACGCACAAAATTTGGATCTTGCAGTATTCATTTTTTTCTCTTTGGCTTATATTATTTAGCATAATGTCTTCAAGATTTATTGAAGTTGAAGCATATAATGGGATTTTCTTCCTTTTTAAGGCTGAATATTGTTTCATTGTATGTATATTCCAAGTGTATATTTTAAGATAATTGAGTTATCTAAGAGTTTCTTTTCCCAAAAGTGCCTTTTAAAAATTATTATAAAAGGTTCATGTGCTACATGTGCATGTCTGTTACATGCATATACCGTGTCATTATGAGATTTAGGTTTCTACTTTAATCATCACCTGAATAGCGAACATTGTAACAAATAGGTCATTTTTCAACACTCACCCTTTTCCATTTTAACCTCTTTGATGTCTATAATTTTTTTCATGTATATCTATGTGTACCCACTTTTTAGTAAATGAGATCACACAATATTTGTTTATCTGCTTCTGAGTTATCTCACTTAGGATACTAGCCTCCAGCTCAATCTGTCTTGCTGCAAATGCATGATTTTACATTTTTATGGATGCACAGTACTTTATGGTATATATATATAGCACATTTTCTTTATCAAATCCACCATCAGTGGTAACCTAAGTTGATTTTCTTGGCATTGCTATTTTAAATAATGTGGTGATAAGCATATGAGTGCAGGTGTGTTTTTTATATAATTATTTATTTGCCTTAAGATAGAAAACCTGTAGCAAGAATTGTTAGGATGAATAACAGTTCTATTTTAGGATCTTTGACAAATTTCTAGGCTGTTTTCCATAAAGTTTCACTAATTTACATTCCCAGCAACAGTGTAAAAGTGTTTCCTTTTCACTGCATCTTCAACATCTGTTTTGTTGTTTTTTGCCTTTTTCGTAATAAACAATCTGAGTAGTCTGAGATGGAAACTCATTTTAGTTTTAGTTTGTATTATTCTAATAATTAGTGATGTTAAGCATTTTCTCATGTGTTTGTTCCCTGCTTGTATGTCTAATTTTGAGAAACATCTCTTCATATACTTTGGCGACTTTTAATGAGATTATTTGTTTTTTTCCTCTTGAGTTGTTTGGGTTCCTTGCAGATTATAGATATTAGTAATTTGACAGATGGTAAGTTTGCAAATATTTTCTCCCATTTTGTAGGTTTTCTCCTTTTTTTCTAATTGTCTTCTTTGCTGTACAGAAGCTTTAGAGTTTAATTAAGTACCATTTGTCTATTTATGAGTTTGTTGCATTTGGTTTTTTGGTCTTGCTAACAAATTTGTTGCCTAGGCAAGTTTTCAAGAGTAGTTTCTAAATTTTTATGGGTTCAGGTCTTACATTTAAGTCTTTAATGTATCTTGAATTAATTTTTGTATATGGTGTGAGAGAGGGTTTAGTTTTATTATTTTGCATATGGCTTTTCTGTTTTCTCAGCATCATTTATTGAACGGAATGTACTTTTCCAATTATATATTTGTGTTGACTTTGTCAAAGATTAGTTGAGAATAAGTATTTGGTTTTATTTCTTGCATTCTATTGTATTCAATTCTATTCTATTCGATTCCATATATATTCCATTGATCTATATGTCTACTTTTGTACCAGTACCATTCTGTTTTGATTAATACTGCCTTGTAGTACAGTTTGAAGTCAGGTAATGTGATGCCTCCAGCTTTGTTTTAATTTTGAATTGCTTTGATTGTTTAGGATTTTATTTGGTTGTATATAACTTTTAGCATTTTTTCATAATTCTATAAAATACAACATTGGTAATTTGATAAAAATTGCCCTAAATCTGTAGATTGTTTTGAGCAGTATGGTCATTTTACAATATTGATTCTTCCAATCCATGAGCATATCATATTTTTCTATTTGTTTGTGTGACTTATGATTTCTTTTATCAGTGTTTAGTAATTTTCCTTGTATAGATCTTTCATCTCCTTCATTAACTTTATTCCAGAATAATTTGTGTGTGTGTGTGCCTTTTGTAAATGGCATTGAGTTTTTTATTTGATTCTCAATATGAAGGTTATTGTTATATAGAAACACTACTGATTATTGTAACCAGAAAGTGAATTTATTTATCAAATCCAGTAGTCTTTCAAAAGAGTGTTTAGAGTTTTCTGGAGATAAAGTAATGTTATAAGCAAACAGAGATACTTCAACTTCCTCTTTTTTTAATTTGGATTCATGTTGTTTCTTTCTCTTTCTTTACTGCTCTGTTTGGGACTTCTGGTACTATGTTGAATGACAGTGCCAAGCATAGGCATCCTCGTTATAATCCTGTTCTTAAAGGAAATGTGTATTAGTCTGTTCTCATGCTGCTAATACAGAGATACTGAAGACTGGGTAATTTATAAAGGATAGAGGTTTAATTGACTCACAGCTCCACATGACCAAAGAGGCCTCATAATCATGGAAGAACGTGAATGAAGAGCAAAGTCATGTCTTCCATGGTGGCAGGCAAGAGAGCTGGTGCACGGGAATTCCCATTTATAAAACAATCAGATCCCATGATACTTACTATCACAAGAACAGAATGGGGGAATTCACTCTTATGATTCAATTATCTCCACCTGAACCTTGGCACATGAGAATTATTATAATTCAAGATGAGGCTTGGGTGGGGAAAGAGGCAAACTATATTATTCTGCCCCTGGCCCCTCCCAAATCTCAGCTCCTCATATTTCAAATCCAATCATGCCTTCCCAATAGTCTCCCAAATTCTTAACTCATTGCAGCATTAACCCAAAAGTCCACAGTCCAAAGTCTCATCTGAGATGAGGTAAGTTTCTTCCTCCTATGAGTCTGTAAAATAAAAAGCAAGTTAGGTTCTTTTTAGATACAATGGGGGTACAAGCATTGGGTAAATAGACCTGTTCCAAATGGAAGAAATTGGCCAAAACAAAAGAGCTACAGGTCCCACACAAGTCCAAAATGCAGCAGGGCAACCAAATCTTAAAGCTTCAAAATGATCTCCTTTGACTCCAGGTCTCACATCTAGGTCACATTGATCTAAGTGGTAGGTTCCCATGTTCTGGAGCAGCTCCATCCCTGTGGTTTTGCAGGATACAGCTCCCCTCCTGGCTGGCTTCATGGGCTAGTGTTGAGTGTCTGTAACTTTTCCAGGTACATGGTGCAAGCTGTCAGTGTATCTTCCATTTTTGGATCTGGAGGATGGTGGCCTTCTTCTCATAACTCCACTGGGCAGTGCCCCAGAGGGGACTCTGTGTGGGGGCTCCAACCCCTCATTTCCCTTCTGCATTGCCCTAGCAGAGATTCTCCATGAGGGCCCCGCCTGGGCAGTGAACATCTGCCTGGATAGGCAGGCGTTTCCATACATCCTCTGAAATTCTTCTTTTTTGTGTACCCATAGGCTCAACACCCGGTGGAAGCTGCCAAGGCTTGGGGCTTGTACACTCTGAAACCATGACCTGAGCTGCAAGTTTGCTTCTTTTAGCCATGGCTGGGATGTAGGGCACCAAGTCCAAAGAATGCACAAAGCAGGAAGGTTCAGGCCCCAACCCACAAAAAAATTTTCCCTTCTAGGCCCACGCCCTGGAGACCTTTTCCCCATTGTCTTTATGATTAACTTTTGGATCCTCATTTTTTTATACAAATGTTTGAAGACAGCTTGAATTTCTCCTCTGAAAATGGGGTTTTCTTTTCTATTGTCTTTTCAGGCTGCAAATTTTTCAAACTTTTATGCTCTGTTTCCATTTTAAACATAAGTTCTAATTCCAAACCATATATTTGTGAATACATAAAACTGAATGCTTTTAACAGCACCTCTTGAATCACCTCTTGAATGCTTTGCTGCTTAGAAATTTCTTCCACCAGATACCCTAAATCTTTTATCTCAAGTTCAAAGATCCACAGATATCTAGGGCAGGAGCAAAATGTTACCAGTCTCTTTGCTACGGCATAACAAGAGTAAGTCATCTTTTCTCCAGTTCCCAACAAGTTCCTCAACTCCATCTGAGACCACCTCAGCCTAGACTTTGTTATCCATAGCACTATCAGCTTTTTGGTCAGAGCCATTCAACAAGTCTCTAAATACTTCCAAATTTTCCCACATTTTTCTGTCATCTGAGCCCTCCAAACTGTTCCAATCTCTGCCTGTTACTCATTTCCAAAATCACTTCCACATTTTCAGGTATCTTTACAGCAGCACACACACCTTGGTACCAATTTACTGTATTATTCTGTTCTCATACTGCTAATAAAGACATGCCCAAGACTGGGTAATTTACAAAGAAAATAGTTTTAATTGACTCACAGTTCCACATGGCTGGGGAGGCCTCACAATCATAGCAGAAGGTGAATGAGGAGCAAAGCCATGTCTTACTTGGCAGCAGGCAGAAGAGCTTGTGCAGGTTAACTCTCAGATATAAAATCATCAAATCTCGTGAGATTTATTCACTGCCCCAAGAACAGTATGGGGAAAACACCCTCAATGATTCAATTATTTTCACCTGGCACCACCTTTGACATTTGGGGATTATTACACTTCCCGGTGAGATTTGGTTGGAGACCCAGCCAAACCATATCAAAACGCTTTCAACTTTACTCCATTTAGTATGAGGTTAGTTAGTTGTTTGTCCTATGTGGCTTTTATTATTTTGAGGTATGTTCCTTCAATGCCTAGCTTGTTGAAGGTTCTTATCATGAAAAGATGTTGGATCTTATCAAATATTTTTTCTAATCTACTGAGATAATAATGTTCATTTTATTTTTAAATATCTTTATGTGGAAAAAATTTATGTAGAAAATCACATTTATTAATTACTATATATATTGAACCATCCTTGCATCTCTGGAATAAAACCCACTTGATTGTGATGAGTTATTTTCTTGTTGGGCTGTTAAAGTCACTTTGCTAGTAATTTGCTCAGGTTTTTACATCTATGTTCATTAGAGCTATTGACTTACAGTTTTTTGTTGTTGTTGTTTCTTTGCCTGATTTTGCTATTTGGGCAATAGTGGTTTTGTGCAATGATTTATGGATGAATCACTCACCCCTGAATTTTTTATATCATTTCAGTAAGATGGGCAACAGCTTTTCTTTGTACATCTGATAAAATTCAGCTCTGGAACAATTTGATTTGGGGCTTTTATTGTTTTGATTTTTTTATTATGGATTCAATTTTCATTACTTATTATTCTTCTAGTCTACATTTCTATCTGTTTCTGGTTCATTCCTGGAAGGTTGCATGTTTCCCATAGTTTATCTATTTTCTCTAATTTTTCTAGTTTTTTTTTTTTATTAGAGATGCTTATAGTAGTATCTGGAGATGTTTTGTATTTTTGTGGTATTAGGTGTAATATCACTTCTATCATTTCTGACTTTGCTTACTTGAATCTTATCTTTTTTCTTAGTTAATTTAGCTTGTTTATCAGTTTTGTTTAATCTTCTAAAAAACAACTTTTTGTTTTGATAGTTTTTAATCATATTTTGTCTCAATTTTATTTAGATGTGTACTGAAATTGTTATTTTCTGCTAGCTTTGGGTTTTATTTGTTCTTGTTTTGTAATTATTTGAGGTGCCATGTTAGGTTGCTAATTTGATGTCTTTTTTTGATGTAGGCATTTAATACTCTAAACTTTTCTCTTAGCACAGTATTTGCTGTATCACAGAGGTTTCGGTATATTGCATCTCTATTTCATTTGTTTCAAAAAATGTATTTATGTCTACCTCTAGTTGGTTATTCAAAGTTAACTCAGGAACAAGTTGTTGTTTAGTTTTTATTTAATTGTGCAATTTTGAGACTTTCTCTTGGTCGTGATTTCTAATTTTATTTTACTTTGATCTGAGAAGGTATTTTAGATTATTTTAATGTTTTTAGCTTATTGGGACTTTATGGCCGAGCACATGGTCTATTTTGGAGATTATTCTATGTGCATATGAGAAACATGTATACTCTGCAATTATCTGGGTATAATGTTGGGTAAATATCTATTAGGTCCTTTTGATCTATGGTCATGTTTATGTCCTGAGTTACATTGTTGATTTTCTGCCACAGTGATCTGTCTAGTGCTATCAGTGGGGTGTTGAAATTTTTGTTATTATTATATTTTAGTCTATCTTTTATCTTAGATCTAGTAGTATTAGTTTTATAAATCTCAGTGTTACAGTTTTAGGTTTATATATACTTAGTGTAGTTAAAACTCTTTGTTGAATGGAACCTTTTTTTATTATATACTGACCTTCTTTGTCTTTTTGTACTATTGTTGATTCAAAGTCTGATTTTATCTGATATGAGTATAGCTACTACTGCTCATTTTCATTTTCCCTTTGCATGATGTAACTTATTTCATCCTTCTACTTTGAAACTCTAGGTGCCTTTGCTTGTTAGGTGGGTCTGTTGTGGTTACCAAATCACTGAATCTTGATTTTCTATCTATTTTTTCCAGTCTACATGTTTTAAGTAGAACATTTGGGCCATTTATTTTCAAAGTTAATAGAATATGTGAGAGTTTGTTTCCATCATAGTGTTGTTAGCTAGTTTCTTTGTCATTTCAATTGTGTAATTGCTTTATAGAATCTGTGATCTTTGTTCTTACACATGATTTTATGATGGTGAATATCATTCTTTTGTGTCAGTGTGTATTAGCCCATTCTCACGCTGCTAAGAAAAAATACCAGAGACTGGGTAATTTATAAAGGAAAGAGGTTTAATTGACTCACAGTTCTGCATTTCCAGGGAGGCCTCAGGAAACTTACAGTCATGGTAAATAAGAAGCAGACACCTTCTTCTCAGGGCAGCAGGTTGGAATTTGTGCAATCAGGAGAAATGCTGGATGCTTACAAAACCATCAGATCACTCACTATCACAAGAATAGCATGGGGGAACTTGCCCTCATGATCTAGCTACCTCCACCTAGTCCTGCCCTTGACACATGGGGATTATGGGGATTACAATTCAAGATGAGATTTTTTGGGGGGACACAGCCAAGCCCTATCACAATGCTTAGGACTTATTTGAGCATTTCTTATAAAGGGTGTATAATAATTACAAGCTCTCCTAGCATTACTTGTCTGAGGAAGATTTAATTTTCCCTTTATTTATGAAACTCAGTTTGGAAAAATATAAAATCCTTGGATGACTTTTTTTTTCTTAAATAAGGTTGAAAATAGGCCTTGAGTGTCTTCTGGCTGGTAAGGTTCCACGAAGAAGTCCACTATTAGTCTGATGGGGTTGCATTTGTAAGTAATTTGATGCTTCTCTCTAGCTGCTTTTAAGATGTTTTTTCACATTAATATTGGAGAGTGTGATGACTATATGTCTTGATGCTGCTCATCTTGCATAATATCTGCCAGGTGTTTTCTGATCTATAACTCTAGCAAGGTTACAGAAATTTTCCTAAATTATCACCCCAAATAGGTTTTCCAAACTTTTCCTTTTTCCTTTTTACCTCTCAGGAATACCTGTAAGTCATACATTTGGTTGCTTTACACAATCCCGTATTTCTTGAAGGCTTTGTTCATTTTTATTTTTTTCTTTAGGTTTGAATGGGCTAATTTGAAAGACTGGACTTCAAGATCTGTAATTTTTTCTGCTTGATCTAGTATAATTTTAATGCTTTCAACTGTATTTTGAAATTCTTTGTAAATTTTTGATTTCCAAATTTTTGGTTGTTTAAGATATTTATTTCATCTTTCATATAATTAATCATTTTTCTAAATTTTTTCCTGAATCTCATTGACCTTCCTTAAAATCAATATTTTCAATTCTTTACCTTTCATTTCAAAAGTTTCATTGCAGTCAATATCCATTGCTAGAGAGCTCATGTGTTCCACTGGAGGTATCATAACACACTGTTTCTTCATGGTGTTGGAGTTGTTATGCTACGTCCTTTTTATATGAAGAAGCTGTCACTATTTATTTTGGAATTCACATTCAGCTGTGTGGAAATTTTTCCCCATTGAGGGTATGACCTTTGTTTATGTTGAGTAGGGTCCTTTGGCTTTGCTTGTTAGTGCCTTATGAGGCCAAATCTTTTGATTAATTCCTTGGTGATAAATAGCTTTAGTGTAGTGGTTTTCTCCAGTGGTGTTTGTAGGTTGTAGTAGTGATGTGTTGTGCATGCAAGCAAATGCACTGTCTTCTGCAAAGATGAGAGGGTGGAGGTCTTGGGAGGCTACTCTTGTTTTTCGGTTCTGTGCACTGCGGGAAGCAGGAATTATATTGAGCTGTGCAGTTTATCCTACAGGCCAGTAATTGACACTTGTGGATAAGAGTCTCCCAAGCACTGTAAATGGTGTCAGCAGAAGTTTAATGGGCCATACAGGTTAATCTCTTAGCAAGTCAGTGGTTCTTGCAGGCTAAAGGCATTTGTGGGGGTGGTAGCAGAATTTTGGTTGGCTACTGGTCATCAGGGGAATTACCAGAGTATCTTGTGCAATAGGCGGAGCTATGAGGCTTCCAGTGTTTCCTGTCTTGTGCTCTCCTGCCAAGGAAGCTGGAGGGTGCAAATCTAGGTGGGACTGGATTAGCAAGCCTGCGACCAGGCTCTCTGACTTGTGAGAAAGGGGCAACTTTGGTTATGGTCCAGGGGCAGCATTCAGACTACTTGGACAACTCTCCAGGGAGGGACAGACACATCTCTCCTATGTCACAGACCTTGCTTAGGGGAAGAGGAGTGACCCAGGTTTTGCAGCCCAGCAGAGAGCAGTGGGACCTTTCCAGTTCCCATGCAATTCCCCCCAGCATTTAGCTGCTGGTAGCAGGCCAGGAGAGTAAGGCTTGTCCTAGACAATCTGAATTCATTTCATAGAGCTGCTCCAAATGTTTTGAGATGCAAGACACCCTGAAAAAGAAACCATGGCTATCAGGCAACAACCTTCCTGGCCCAGTCTTACTAATGGAGAGGCACTCATCCCCTTCGCCCCTACAAAAAGCTATGTTACACTCTTTTCTGTGTTTTGACAGTAGGGGCTTCTCCTGGCTTCAAACTCAGAACACAAATCTTATCTCCATTCCTCTGCTTGGTGAGCTCAAGTCCGGATGAACTGGAACCAGACCCATGGACTGGTTTTCTCTTACCTCCAGCTCAACCACTGGCTGTTATAAGGAAGCATGAAGTGCTCCAAAGCTATCAAAAAACACTCAGGTGAGGAAATGGTGGCTATGCTCTGGCCCCCCAGCTTGAAGAAACAACTAGACAGGTAATCTTGAGAAAGACCGCCAGGCATAGGGTGTGTGTTTCTGATGCATCTCAATCCTGCAGCAATGGTGACCAAGTCTGTCTTTGGTGCACATTATAGTGACTGGACCCTGTCCTCTCCCCAACCTGGCTGACATCAGCAGTTTCAGGAGGTCAGGGAAGAACACAGTGCTTTGGTGATTAGGCACGCAGAGTCATGCTTTGCTGCAGCTACCCAGTGAACTCAAGCCTTTAGGGCTCCACACAAGTTTCAGCAGTTCCTCTGAGTGGTAATCCAGTAAATTGCTTGGCCAATCTAAAGGTCTGCAGCAGTCATGGAATTCTGTAGCTAGAATCTCAGTGGGAACATGTTGACCTGGGGTTTCCTCACACACCCATTCCTGGATCTGGGTCCATAATCTGGTTCTGGCACCCAACAACATTGAACAGGCAACCAGGCTTTCTGACTCTTCAACTGTGTTGTCTTCCATCACCTTTCTGTTGAATCATACTGGTTTTTTTCTCAAAAGATCCATTTTAAGTGTGAATATTTACCTGATATTTTGGTTTCTCTCCATGAAAGAGAAATGTTGCATCTAGTAAGCTGTCTTAAACCATCCTCTTAAGAGTATCTTCATTCTCCCTTACTCCCTGAAGGATATTTAACTGGGTTTAATTTTGATTGACAGATTTTATCTTTCAGCAATTAAAAATTATTGCCCTGAACATACATTTCTAAGAATACAACATACAAATGGCCAGCAGATAAAAGGCAAATTATTCAACATTACTAATCATTAGGAAAAGGCAAACAAATAAAAACCAAAATGAGATATCACTTTGCCTTAGAATGAGCTACAAGAATGAGTTAGAATGACTATCAAAAAATTAGCAAATTCTGGTGAGGATGTGGAGAAAGGAGGACTCTTATATACTCTCAGTATGAATATAAATTAGTACAGCTATCATGATAAAAAGTATGGAGATTCCTCAAAAAATCAAAAACAACTACCATATGATTCAACAATGTGTGTGTTGGGTACATAGAAAGTCGTGGAAGCCAGTATGTCAAAAAAAAAAAAAAATCTGCACTCCATGTTTGTTGCAGCACTATTCACAGTAGCAAAGAGATGAAATTAACCTACATGTCCATCAATAGATGAATGGGTAAAGAAAATGTGATATACATACAACATGGGATGCTATTCAGCCCTGAAAAATAATAAAATTATGTTATTAGTGGCAACATGGTTGAACCTGGAAGACATAATGTTAAGGAAAATCCACCAGGCACAGAAAGACAAATACTGCATAACTTCACTGATGTGAATTTTTTTTTTCCAAAATGGAGTCTCAATCTGTTGACAAGGCTGGAGTGCAGTGGTGCGATGACGGCTTAGCCTCCCAGGTTCAAGCGATTATCCTGCCTCCACCTCCCGAGTAGCTGGGATTACAGGCACATGCCACCACACCCAGCTAATTTTTGTATTTTTAGTAGACAGGGTTTCACCATGTCGACCAGGCTGGTCTTGAATCGTATGTGTAATTTTAAAATGTTAGTCTCATAGAAGTAGAGAGTAGAAGAGTAGTTACCAGAGGCTGGGGAAAGGAGAAAAGGAAAAATGAAGAGAGTTCGGTCAATGGGTACAAAATTATAGTTATATAAAGAGAGTAAGCTGTGCGTGGTGGCTCACGCCTGTAATCACAGCACTTTGGGAGGCCAAGGTGGGCGGATCACGAGATCAGGAGATCGAGACCATCCTGGCTAACACGGCGAAACCCCGTCTCTACTAAAAAACTACAAAAAAAAAAATTAGCTGGGCATGGTGACGGGTGCCTGTAGTCCCAGCTACTTGGGAGGCTGAGGCAGGAGAATGGTGTGAATCCAGGAGGTGGAGCTTGCAGTGAGCTGAGATTGCACCACTGCTCTCCAGCTTGGGTGACAGAGAGAGACTCCATCTCAAAAAAATAAATAAATAAATAAAAGTAATTTATGATGTTCTATTACATAGAAGGGTGAATATAGCTAATACAAGAGTATTGATTTAAAAAAATTGTATATTGCAAAGTAGCTAGAAAAAAGAATTTTGAAACTTATCACCAAAAAGAAATGATAAATATTTGAGGTAATTAACATGCTAACTTCCCTGATTTGATTATTATATAAGATGCACATGTATTGAAATATAATATTATACCCAGAAATATGTAAATTTATGTCATTAGTGAAAAAACTTCTAAGGAGTAAAAGTGAAAACATTAACTCTTGCAGCACTTGCTTCAGGTATTCTTGCGTAATCTAGTTTTTGTATAAACACAGATTTGGAAATTATGTATTTTAAATATATACATATATTTATATATACATACATATATTTATACACATATATTTATAATATACAGATTTTATATGTATTCATAAATTTGGGGGTGCAAGTGCACTTTTGTAACATGTATATATTGCATCGCAGTTTGGTTTGGAATTTTAGTGTAACACCCAAATAGTGTACATTGTACACAACAGGAAATGTTTTACCCCTGAACTTGCTCCCACTCTTTCACTTTTTGAAGACCCCAATGTCTACTAATCCACTATGCATGTTCATATGTACCCATTGTTTAGGTCTCTCTAGTAAGTAATAGCATGTGGTATTTGACTTTATGTTTCTGAGTTATTTCACTTAGGATAATCGTCACTAGTTGCATCCACGTTGCTGCAAGACATATAATTTTACTATTTTTTATAGACGAGTAGTATTCTATGTCATATATTTACCAGATTTTCTTTATAAAATGCACCATTGATGTGCACATAGGTTGACTCCATGTCCTTGCTATGATGAGTAGTGCTGCAACAAACATGTAAGTACAGGTGTCTTTTTAATATAATGATTTCTTCCCCTTTGAGTAGATAGCCAGTAGCAGAAATACTGAATCAAAATGTGGCTCTAATTTTACTTCTCTGAAAAATCTTCATAAGTTTTTCCATAGAGGTTGTACTCACATTCCCACCAACCGTGTTTAAGGGTTTTATTTTCTCTGCATTCTCATCAACATCTGTCTTTTTTTTTTGAATTTTTAATAATAGCCATTCTGACTGATGTAAGATGGTATCCCACTGAAGTTTTTTACACGTTTAATTTAGATTTAGGAGTACATGGTGCAGGTTTGTTACATGGCTATATTGTGTAATACAAAGGTTTGTGCTTCCAGTGAACCGATCACTCAAATTGTAAAAATAGTATCCAGTAGGAAGTGTTTGAGGCCACTCTCTTCTACAATTATCCCTTATTTTGGTGTCCCCAGTGTCTATTATTTTTCTCTTTGTTTTCATATGTACCCATTTAGCTCCCACTTATAAGTGACAACATGCAGTATTTGATTTTTTATTTTTGAGTTATTTTATGTAGGATAATGACATCCAGCTGCATCCATGTTGCTGCAAAGGACATGATTTCATTCTCTGTAATGGCTGAATAGTATTCCTTGTTGTATATATACCACATTTTCTTTATTCAATCCACCATCAATGACACATAAGTTGATTTCATATCTTTGCTATTGAGTATAGTGCTGCAATAAATGTATAAGTGCAGAAATCTTTTTGAAAAATATGATTTCTTATGGGGAGATACCCACTCATGGTACTGCTAGGTTGAATGACAGTTCTATCTTTAGTTTTCTGAGAAATCTCTGTATTGTTAGAAAGCAATATTGAACTATTTTAAACTCATGCCAACAGTGTATAAGCATTCCCTTTTCTCCACATTCTTGACAACATCTTTCTTTTTTCTTACTTTTTACTAATAGCCATTTTGACTGGTGTGAGATGGTATCTCATCGTTGTTGTAATTTGCCTTTTACTGAAGAAAACTTATGTTGACATTTTATCATGTTTGTTGACTGCTTCTATGTCTTCCTTTAAAAATGTGTGTTCATGTCCCTTGTTCCCTTTTCAATGGGGTTATTTGTCTTTTTCTTGTTTAGTTGTTTAAGTTTCTTATAGATTCTGTATATTAGTCCATTGTCAGGTGCATAGGTTGCTAATATTTTCTCTTATTCTGTAGGTTATCTGTTTATTCTTTTGATTAATTTTTTGTTGTTGTTGGGCAGAAGCTCTTTAGTTTAAGTCCCGCTTATTAAGTTATTTTTAGTTTAAATTTGGGAGTAACTGTGAAAATTTGTTGCACAGGTAAACACGTGTCAGAGGGGTTTATTGGACATATTATTACATCACCCCAATATTAATCTCAGTACTCAATAATTGTCTTTTCTGTACCTCTCCCCGCTCCCACCTTCCCCCCTTATGTAGACCCCAGTAATTGTTGTTTCCTTTTTTGTGTTCATAAGTTCTTACCATTTAGCTCCCCTTTATAAGTGAAAACATGCAGTATTTGACTTTCCGTTCCTGTGTTAGTTTGCTAAGGATAATATTGTCGCATTTGATTTTGTGATCATAGTCATGAATTCTTTGCCTAGGCCAAATGTACAGAAAAATTTCCTTGGTTCTCTTCTAAAGTTTCTATAATTCCATGTCCTATATTTGAGTCTTTAATACATATTAAGTTGATTTTTGTATATAGTGAGAGGGAGGGCTCCAGTTTAACTCTTCTGTATGTGGCTAGCCAGGATTCCCAGCATTAATTTAATAATGTACTTTCCCCATTGTATATTGATATTGACATTGTTAAAGATTAGTTAGATGTAGATGTGGGCTTTATTAATTAGTTCCGTATTCTGTTCTATTAATTTATGTGTTCCCACCCCCTTTTTTGTTTTTACCAGTACTATGGTGTTTTTGTTACTATTGCCTTGTACTATAGTTTGAAGTCTGCTAATGTGATGCCTCTGCTATGTTCTTTCTGCTTAGAATTACTTTGATTCTTTGGGCCTTTTTTAGTTCCACATGAATTTTAGAATTGTTTTTTCCTAAATTCTTTGACAAACAATGTAGTAATTTGATATAAATTGCATTGAATACCGCATAGGAATCCAACTTACAAGGGACGTGAAGGACTTCTTCAAGGAGAACTACAAAACACTGCTCAATGAAATAAAAGAGGATACAAACAAATGGAAGGACAATCCACGCTCATGTGTAGGAAGAATCAATATAATGAAAATGGCCATACTGCCCAAGGTAATTTATAGATTCAATGCCATCCCCATCAAGCTCCCAATGACTTTCTTCACAGAATTGGAAAAAACTACTTTAAAGTTCATATGGAACCAAAAAAGAGCCCGCATCACCAAGTCAATCCTAAGCCAAAAGAACAAAGCTGGAGGCATTATGCTACCTGACTTCAAACTATACTACATGGCTACAGTAACCAAAACAGCATGGTACTGGTACCAAAACCTAGATATAGATCAATGGAACCCAACAGAGCCCTCAGAAATAATGCCACATATCTACAACTATCTGATCTTTGACAAACCTGACAAAAACAAGCAATGGGGAAAGGATTCCCTATTTAATAAATGGTGCTGGGAAAACTGGCTAGCCATATGTAGAAAGCTGAAACTGGATCCCTTCCTTACACCTGACACAAAAATTAATTCAAGATGGATTAAAGACTTAAACGTTAGACCTAGAACCATAAAAACCCTAGAAGAAAACCTAGGCATTACCATTCAGGACATAGGCATGGGCAAGGACTTCATGTCTAAAACACCAAAAGCAATAGCAACAAAAGCCAAAATTGACAAACGGGATCTAATTAAACTAAAGAGCTTCTGCACAGCAAAAGAAACTACCATCAGAGTGAACAGGCAACCTACAAAATGGGAGAAAATTTTTGCAACCTACTCATCTGACAAAGGGCTAATATCCAGAATCTACAATGAACTCCAACAAATTTACAAGAAAAAAACAAACAACCCCATCAAAAAGTGAGCGAAGGACATGAACAGACACTTCTCAAAAGAAGACATTTATGCAGCCAAAAAACACATGAAAAAATGCTCACCATCACTGGTCATCAGAGAAATGCAAATCAAAACCACAATGAGATAACATCTCACACCAGTTAGAATGGCAATCATTAAAAAGTCAGGAAACAACAGGTGCTGGAGAGGATGTGGAGAAATAGGAACACTTTTACACTGTTGGTGGGACTGTAAACTAGTTCAACCATTGTGGAAATCAGTGTGGAGATTCCTCAGGGATCTAGAACTAGAAATACCATTTGACCCAGCCATCCCATTACTGGGTATATACCTAAAGGACTATAAATCATGCTGCTATAAAGACACATGCACACGTATGTTTATTGTGGCACTATTCACAATAGCAAAGACTTGGAACCAACCCAAATGTCCAACAATGATAGACTGGATTAAGAAAATGTGGCACATATACACCATGGAATACTATGCAGCCACAAAAAATGATGAGTTCATGTCCTTTGTAGGGACATGGATGAAATTGGAAATCATCATTCTCAGTAAACTATCACAAGAACAAAAAAACCAAACACCACATATTCTCACTCATAGGTGGGAACTGAACAATGAGAACACATGGACACAGGAAGGGGAACTTCACACTCTGGGGACTGTTGTGGGGTGGGGGGAGGGGGGAGGGATAGCTTTAGGAGATATACCTAATGCTAAATGACGAGTTAATGGGTGCAGCACACCAGCATGGCACATGTATACATATGTAACTAACCTGCACATTATGCACATGTACCCTAAAACTTAAAGTATAATAATAATAAAATTTAAAAAAGAGAAAAAAAGAACAAAAAATATGCATTGATGCTGATTCTTCCTATCCAGGATCATGAGATGTTTTTATTTTGAATCATCTACAATTTTTTTCATTAGTATTTTGTGCTTCTCGTGGTAGAGTTCTTTCACCTCTTTGGTGAAATCCTAGGTGTTTAATTTTTTATGTGTATTATAAATGCGATTGAGTTCATGATTTGGTTCTCAGCATAAGCATTGTTTCTGTATAAAAAATGCAACAAATTTGTGCATTAATTTTGTGTCTTGAAACAGTACAGAAGTCATTTATAAGATCTAGAGGTCATTTGAAGGAATATTTAGCATTTTCTAGGTATAGGATATTGTCACTAGCAAGCAGAGTTTATTTCTCACACTCTTTTTCTGTGTGTACGACTTTTATTTCTGTATTTTTCTGATTGCCCTCTGTGGGACTTCCCAGTACTATATTGAATAGGAATGATAAGAGTGAATATCCTTGTGTTGTTCCAGTTCTTAGAGGGAATGTTTTCAATTTTTCCCATTCAATCTAATGTTTTTTTGTGGCTATGATTGTGACATATATGGCTCTTATTATTTTGGGGTATGTTTCATTGATGTTTAATTGGTTGAGAGTTTTTATCATGAAGGGATGTTGGACTATATCAAATGTGTCTCTCTGTATCTATTGTCGTGGTCACATGGTTTTTGTTTTTAATTCCCTTTATGTGATGAGTCACATTTATTAATTTTCATATGTTGAACCATCTATTTCTTCCAAAAAAAGCACACTTGATCATTATGTATTATTTTTTGATGTGCTGCTACATTCTGTTTGAAATTATTTTGTTGAGAATTTTTGCATCTATATTTATCAGCAATATGGCTCTGTAGTTTTCTTTTTTTGTTTTGTCTTTGACAGATTTTGATATCAAGATGATGCTGTTTTTATAGAATGAGTTAGGGATGCATTCCCGCTCCTTGTGTTTTTGGAATAGTTTGAGCAATATTGGTACCAGTTCTTTGCATATTTGGTACAATTCAACTGTGGATCTGTGTAGTCCTGCACTTTATTTGGTTGGTAGATTTTTTTATTACTGATTCAATTTTATTACTCATTATCATACTGTTTAGGATTTCAATTTCTCCCTGGTTCATTCTTGGAAAGTTGTGTGTTTCCAGGACTTTATCAGCTTATTTTAGCTTTTCTAGTTTGTGTTGTAATCCAAAAAGTATCTGAGATCAACAATCAATTTAGAAGTTTATTTTTGTAAAGATAAAGGACAATTCCCAGAAAAAAAAAAACCAAACATGTACACAGAATCACAGAAGCAATCTGAGGCCTGTGCCTTTCTTTAAAGATGATTTTTAGAGTTTTAATATTTACAGGGATAAAATGGGCTTGAGAGGAAAGGGGGCGGGTATGGTAATCCACATGTTGCCAGAGTAAAGGAGTAGCTAGGGAAATAGTCAATTATGCATTCATCTCATGCTCAGTAAATCAGCATTTTGCATAAGATAAAGTGAGCATAAAGGAGCTACAAGTGAAGATATTTAGTCTTTGATCTGTAGCTATCTGCTAAGAAACAAAAGGAAAGTAACTTCTTGCAAGATCAGATTTCAACTTATTTTTTTCTTTTGGCATAGTGAATTGGGATTCCACGTTTTTATTTTCATTTTACAGTGTGCAAAGCCACAGGGGCAGAGCTGCCCAAGGCCATGGGAAACCACTTCTTGCATCAGCCTGACCTGGATATGAGACCTGGAGTCAAAGGAGATTATTTTGGATATTTAAAATTTGACTGCCCCACGGGATTTCAGACATGCATGGGCCCTGTAACCCCTTTGTTTTGGCCAATTTCTCCCATTTGGAATGGTTGTATTCACCCAATACCTGTACCCCCGTAGGATCTAGGAAGTAACTAGCTTGATTTTGATTTTACTGAGTCATAGGTGGAAGGGACATGACTTGTCTCAGATGAGACTTTGGACTGTGGACTTTTGAGTTAATGCTGAAATGAGTTAAGACTTTGAGGGACTGTTGGCAAGGCATGATTGGCTTTGAAATTTGAGGACATGAGATTTGGAGGGGCCAGGGTGGAATGACATGGTTTGGCTCTGAGTCCCCATCCAAATCTCGTCTTGAATTGTAGTCCCATAATTCCCATGTATTGTCAGAAGGACCCGGTGGGAGATAATTTAAAACATGGGGCGGCTTCCTTCATACTGTTCTTGTGGTAGTGAATAAGTCCCACGAGATCTGATGGTTTCTGCTTTTGCATCTTCCTCATTTTCTCTTGCTACTGCCATGTAAGAGGTGCCTTTCACCCCCCACCATGATTCTGAGGCCTCCCCAACCATGTGGAAATGTAAGTCCAATTAAACCTCTTTTTCTTCCTATTCTTGGGTATGTCTTTATCAACAGTGTGAACCAGAGTAATACAATTTCTTCCCGACCAAAACCATGAGTGACTAGAACATTTATAGTATTTATTCCCAGGTGAGAACAATCAGGTATTCCCTTAATAATGTTC